>NC_054383.1:43602072-44226447 GCF_017654675.1 Xenopus laevis | reverse complement strand
GCCCCTTGAATAGAGCACTGTCTATGTTAGGTAGTACTCTATCTAAGAGGAAGGGTCCAGGGTGGCATGTAGATGCCCCCTCTACCTCCCTCTTCTCATACTTCACGAGATGCAGGCCGCAACTGTGCCTTGTCCTAACTGCCTGCCCTATTGCACCCTACCCTGTACTTAGTAAATGATACCTGCCCATTCAGATGTTTGGTGTGGCATTTGTATTCAACAAGGTTTTAGAAACAGATGGTCTACATTTATAAGCTATGTTATTATCTATTTTCCATTAATTTCTTCCAAATATCCCAAATGTGCATTGTGTGGTGTCAATTTTTTGGTTTTTCTCTGAAGGAGAATTTGTGATATCACCTGTGGAGGGGGATTTGAGAGTTCGCAAAGATTATGAACTTGACCGAGAAAACATAGCCTTCTATAACATTACTATCATGGCAAAAGATATGGGCAACCCTCCCTTCAGCTCAACTGTAAGTAATCACATGTCAGATTTTACCTTTGATGTGCGCCATTGTTGTATAGGGTGGGAGATAAAATTGTTCATAATAAATATGCACTGTTATTTATCGTGTCTTTTCTCTTTTATATAATTATAATTCTTCTTCAGATTAGTTATATTAGTATATTGTGTTTAATTAAAATGTAAATAGGTGTTATAATTATGGGGCAGATTTATTAAGGGTCGAGTTGTGATTTCAAACAAAAATTAGTTTCACTCGAAAACTTGATCAATTTGAGCGATTCAAGTTTTTTCCAGCTGAAAACTCGATCAGTTCGAGTTTTTGGGGTTGTTCAACTCAAATACACTAATTCAACTTTTTTACATTCAAGTTTTTTCTTAAATTAGAAACCATTTGAGTTTTGAGTTCATTCGAGGACTAAAAAAGCTCACATGGCTCTAAAATTTAACCTTTGATAAATAACCCCCTACTATTATATTCAGGAATTTAAGAATACAAAAGTTCAAGTTGTTATTAGAGTTAATACTGTCAACAAATATACATTAAATATCATATCATCGTTTGTGCCATTAAAACTGATTTTAATTCTGGAATGCAAACATCAAAAGTAATGAATATTTCTATTTTTTTTTATCCAGGTTGTAGTCGAAATCAGAGTGTTAGATATTAATGATAATGACCCCATTCTCCTCAATCTTCCTAAAAATATAACAATCAGCGAGAACACGGCTATGTCAACTTCTATCACCCAAATTTTCGCTACTGATGCAGATACTGGACATAATGCCCGCTTGACCTTCAATATAACTGCTGGGAACTTAGAGAATGCATTTACCATCAATGAAAATGTGAGACTGCTTCTGATAATTAATTGATATCAAAACACATTATCATAGACAAGTAAAGTAATTCAAGTTTTGAGCCTTATTAAAATGTAGAATTTTTAGGGAATTGTATTAGGGTTAATTAACAAAAGCTTCTTTAGCCTGTCTACAGACTGCAATACAAAACACTATTTTGTTACCAGGGATAACTACCAGTTAGCAACCAGATAGTTTTTTGAATTGCAAAGTGCAGGGCTTCAGAGGAAAAAATGCTTAAAGTTTAATAAATAATTACTGTTTACTTTATATAAATTACTAATTTGAAGAAGGTTTTTTTTATAACAGATATATATTTTATAATATCGTATATAATTTTTTCAGCATTTGCACAAGCGTGGATTAACTATTGAACATTTTATTTGCAGGCTGGAATTGTCTATGTGAATCGCCAACTGGACAGAGAAAAAATTTCAGAGTATAAGCTAACCATAACTGTGAAGGACAATCCAGAAAATGCTCGGAATTCTAGGAGGGTAAATTGCTATTTAAGGCTAGTGAGGCTATTTAAGGCTAGTGAGGTTGGGTTATGATAAATTCAATTGTATCAATGTTGATGGTGCATAAAGTCACTTGCTAAATTGTAGATACAAATGTAAGGATTTGTGTGTGTGGGCCCTAAGGTTTATGGCACATGGGAAATGTGTCTACCACTGGTAAACAGGAGGACAAAACACCCCTGTCGCCGCTCTTGATGTTAGCAAGTGTCCAGGTTGACGCACACAGAGCAATCACAGTTAGACCTTGGAGACTGAGCACTTTTAGATTGGACTCTCATGCCTACTGTACAAATACTATTTTATAAATACCAACAAAAAGCAAATCAGTAAAAAATGTAAAATTATTTAAATAGCACCCTATGGCCAATTGGATTCCCATATTTAGAACAGCCTAGATAATAGATCCAATACCTTTATACAAATACTGAAATATGAAAGCCTTCTACCAAGTACATATTTATTTTTTACGGATATCAGTATGACGCCTTCACATGTCATAATTTTAGATTCTGGGGTATTCTGAATTAGAGTTTTCTTGTCTGGAACACTTTTAGCATGATTACCATTCAAGTGGATTCATGCTTGGTTAGTCAACACCAATTACAATAAAACGAATCAATAAAATTCTAAACATTTTTCTTGTATTGCATTTCTTGTGTGCTGACACTATACATAATCTGTATCAAAATCAGGCAATATTCTTTTTTACTTCTCCAGGATTTTGATGTCCTCATTGTGACAATATCAGATGAGAATGACAACCGACCTATCTTTACCCAGGGCACATACCTTGCAGAACTGACAGAGAACTCTCCAGAAGGTAGTATACACTTCAGAAACAGGTTACAAAGCACCGGCAGTGAATCAAACTTAAATAAAAATATCTGTAATTGCCTATGGTATAAAGGATATGATCTAAAAATAAAGCCCACCAAGTGAGGCACTGGAAACAGATTTAAAAAAAGCATAAAGTAGTTCCCAAGAGTCATTTGTAAAAAAAATTATTGGAATGAAATTCATATTCAGAAGGACAAATAACCACTTGTGGATTTTATTAATCTTATATTTCATCTAACCAGGAACTAACTGGAAAATATGCACAATGCATTGATAAAAAAATATATAATTGAGTTTGGTTTTTATTTATATCTTTATCTTTCAAAAGATGTACTTAGTACTGCAAGTCTTCTGTAACTAACACAGTCTGAATAGCAGTGGAGAGATTTATATTAGAGGAGGGTTGTGTGGACTATGTCTGCACTACGTCTGAATACGTCTGCACCCTCATGCAGAGCAGTTTCTTATAAATGTATGAAACATCTGTTCTCAGTATACAATTGACATTACCTTGATAATATAATCACCTTGGAAAAGAACATTTCCTAACAAATTCTTTAGGATAATTCAACATTTAGTATTATGATGTTTCAGGTAAATGAATGTCTATTATGTTAGACTGTAAACATATTCTAACCTCTTTATTATTTTACATAACTGTAAGGATTTTTGGTTAAAAAGACAAGACTCCTTAGAAAGATAGGTAGACCAGTAGCCTTCCTGCTTTGAGTTGAGGCCTACACAGAGAGGTCATACTAACTGTTTTGTTACAATGAAACACCTTTCCAAAGCACAACATTCCTATGGAAAGTGAGCTCCCATTTATGAACTGGACCTGAGTAATTGAGTGTTCCAACTGTTTCAGGTGGTGTTTCAGTAAGTCATGTGAAATTACATCACTGAGCACTGATTATAATTGATGACATCACTAATTTATAGGATATTCTTGTAAAAGTATAATTTACATGATATTCATGGCCCTTGTGTCATATATATTTATATCATTTGTTTGTGAAGCAGTGTTATATGCTACACCCAGGATGAACAGACATATATATATATATATATATATATATATATATATATATATATATATATATATATATATATATATATATATATATATATATATATATATATATATACTTGGTCCTTGATTATGAATATATTATATTATTGGTATATTATTGGTTATTTAATGATGCTATTAAGGTTTGTTTTTCACTAGCAGTTAGCATTCTCAATCTAAAAGGCCTCTGTATAGGCTTTGACCCAGTCCAAATAATAATAATACAGTCAGAAAAACATTCTTGTGAAGAGGTTGTTAATACTGTCATATGATGACAACATTAATTATACACACACAACATTAATTATACACACACAGCACTCATCATTCAAGGATGCTGATGAAATACATTGGCATTAATGATTTCATCTAATGTAATTACTACATCATGAAATAGGATTGACAATTTTGTTTATTTTCCCAGCAGGATTTATGGCTACGAGTGTCTACTTGATTCAGTCTGCCAGGGCTGCAACAGCCTCAGCCATCACTATAACATATGTCACAAGGCTTCATCTTGTATCTCTCATTCATTATTATTGTCTGTCATAGCAAAATCACTGGCATTTGCTGGTTTAAAAGGAGGGGGTGCCAATAAAACTGAACAGAGCAAATAATTAATAGGCAATGCATTAACATTTTCTGACACTTGCATTTAATTTAGGAACTCCTGTGACAGTCTTGAATGGGCCTGTGCTAGCAATAGATAATGATATTGGATCAAATGCAGTGGTATCATATAGACTACTTGGAGCTCAGATGGATCTGTTTACCATAAACAACAGAACAGGTGAGTCTGTAATAACTTGTCCTAATTTATCTGGTATATATATATCATGCTGGGCATACACGGTAAGATGTGCACTTTGGTAATATTAACAGATGAGCGGATCTGTAGTTGACGTGGCCACCAACTTGGTGTGTTAAATTGGGATGATCAGATTGTTTGGCCACTGAGTCAATAATCAGCTCAAAATGGGGGCCTTTGGAGAACCATAATCCGATTGGATTTCCAAACTGGTTCAGTCAATATCTAGATATTAATTGGGAAGCAGCAACCAAGGGCCTCATAGAAAGGCCAATAAGCTGGAAACTTAGTCTGAAGGAACTAAGTTGGCAGCTTTTATCAGTCAGCGTATAGCCAATGTCAGTGACACCTTACAAGTATCAATTTAGAGAATAATGCCTGAAGATATGAATTCAATATTGGTTTTAACAAGCCATTTGTTTGCATTGCCCAAATACAGGTAGTATACAAAGGAATATAGTCTCACTGGCAAATTATGGCTATTGTTGTTTGTGTCTAGAAAGCCTAGAAATATTAACGAATTACAGGCATCATTTTATCCCTAAATAGAACCTGTTTTAACTATAATAAGAACCACATATTAGTTTGGGTCAGCACTGCAAATCTTTGTTATTCCACATTCTGTTTTATATAATATCCAAGAGTCCAATACACATTCAGTATTTTAAGAAAAACAACATATTTTTCTAATGAATTATTATGATTTAGTTGCAATTTTTGCGCTATGGTGATATATATTTAATTTTGTGCTCTAGCTGCTACCTATTAACTAATAATCATGCATAAAATCTATCCAGCAATGATCTTGTCTGCTATGATTTTATGGGCAGGCCACAAAGGCCCAGGTGTAGGGCAAGATCTGTGGGTGGCATGCCACCTGTAATGGGGACTGGGCAGGAGTATTTGACAGCTGTCTAAATCCCATGTCTACCCAGTCCCCAGTGCAGCAGATTGAGGAATGACAGCAACAGGGAGTAGACAAGGTAAGTGCGAGCTCCAGCAGTGGGGAGGAAGGGCACCAATCGATTTCTCCAGCCTAAAGGAGCAACAGTTTTAAAATCGGTGCCTGTTTGTGCACCAGAATGACGTGCAAGTTAGGGGACAGGAAGAGGAGATGCCTACCTTCCCTACCCCACCTGCACATCATAAATACAGGGCTGCTGAATACATACTCTGTGCTCTGAAACATGGCAGATAGTTCTGTGCACTTAGCTCCCTGTCTTTCACTTGTAATTCCCATATCCAATTTTACCAAAACTGTATAGGGGCCATTTAAGAAAGTACTTCCATGTGTGAGTGCTCTAAATTGGATGAAATGGAAAAACTCATATTGATACAATTCACAAGGTACTTACACCTAAACACAATATTGCCTGTTGCCTGTGCCTCTTCTGATAAATAGTTTGCAACTGCTCCCACTGATTCTGGGGAATCCTGGACCTGCTACCCTGACCTTGTGGCAGTTCCAGAGTACATCAATGCAAATGCAATTTTGAATGTGTGCTCCAAAAGTAAAGTTGCATCTGAATTGCCACAAAATGTAAGCACAATTGCATCTGTTTGAATACATTTGGCACAGTTGAGGGGGCCACAAATTACCCCTTATAAGTTTGTGTGTGACCACAGATAAAGCATGTATTAAAAAGTTTTGCCTAAGTATTTACTTAGGGTCGAATATCGAGGGTTAATTAATATTGAAGTCGAAGGATTTACCGCATTTCCTTCGCTTGTACGATCGAAGGAAAAATCGTTTGATCGAATGATTCAAAGGATTTTAATCCATCGATCGAACAATTTTCCTTTGATCAAGAAAAGCTAGGAAAGCCTATGTGGACCTTCCATTATCCCCATAGGGTAACATTGGTGCTCGGTAGGTTTTAGATGGTGAAGTAGGTGGTTGAAGTTTTTTTTAAAGAGACAGTACTTTGACTATCGAATGGTCAAATAGTCGAACGATTTTTAGTTCAAAACGTTCGATTCAAAGTCGTAGTCGAAGGTCGAAGTAGCCAATCCGATGGTCGAAGTAGCCAAAAAAATACTTCGAAATTCAAAGTATTTTTTGTTCTATTCCGTCACTCGAGCTAAGTAAATGTTCCCCTAAGTGTTAGTAGCAATGTGTCAGCCTGTCAATTTGTTTCTATTCAACTAGTGCTTTGATTTAAATTTTACCATAAAGTGGTGTCAAAGGCATTACATAATTAAACAGTTTGCCCACTCGGATGTCTAATGAGCTCTCTATATATCCCTAGTTAACTGGCTTCATACCCATTCTATAATACGTTATTAGATACGTTAAAAGTGCTTGTTGGATGAATAGAATCCATTATCTGGAAACCCATTATTTAGAAATACAGAAAGGCCATTTCCTATAGACTCCATTTTAATCAAATAATTCGAAATGTTTTCCTTTTTCTCTGTAATAATAAAACAATAAATATTAATAAAACAATGATGATGATGACATGATTTTGAGCATTTGCATAACTGGAAAAAAAATAGTTTTGGGCTTAAGTGTTTTTTAAGGGTTTTTTAAAATCGATGCAACTTTCCACTGGACCATATAGCTAAACACATTCTGTATAGTGGAAATCAGCAACCTAATTGCATACACATGCACTTAAACATATACACACTGACACTACATAGGGATGAAGTCTCCAGAAACAACTGAGCGAGATTAAGGTTTGACCCTTTAATCTTCCTAAGCAGACTGCTTATTTATATGTGTTCCAGAAATAGCATATTCTTTAATACATGAAGGCAATGCATATTGCACTAGAATTGCATGATTGAACTTTTTAGGGAAATGTTTCATCATATCTATTTATAAATGCTACAAATGTAATATGCGTTTCTATCTCAAAATACATACATTATATGATTTTGTACAACATATTAGAGTGGGTTATATTCAACTCCAGTGCACTATATACATGCTTATGGATGGATGTACTTTAACCATTGCAGTGTGAAATAATTGCATCAGTATACATTTGTTTACCATGGGGACCAGGATGTGTTACATGGATAATTCATATATTTGGGGTTCTTAATGCAGCAAACAGTATAGACATCTACTGAATGTAATTACATTTCCATGAAACTTCCTAGCTCACATTCTAAGCCATGCACTTTTACATTTTACTATTACCTTGCTCGGTGGCAAAATAGGTGTTGATAACCACAATCAAAAATTGAAAAACATTGATAACCACAAGCAAAATCTAGCTTTGAGTGTTCTGGTTCTTCTGCAGGTGTCGTGACTGTAAAATCTGGTAAAGTAATAGACAGAGAGTCTTTCCTAAACCCCATCTTGGATTTGACCTTGGTGGCAGAGGACATTGGCAAATTGAACAGCACTGCAAGATTGGTTTTAACAATCTTAGACGCCAACGATAATAGACCTGTCTTCAGTCCATCAAGTGTCACTGTTCATCTTCGGGAAAATAGTCCACCAGGTAAGAAATAAAAATACAAGAAAGTGTCTTAGGGCAGAGGCGTTGCACAAAACACCAACTGAAAGAGTGCTAGAAATAAATAATTTGGACAGTCAGTTTTGATTACTTTACTGAGAGGTAGTGGCCAAATAGCTGGCCTAAGTTGCCTTAGGTCAGGCACCCAACCATGTGTGGAAAGACTGGCCTACTATCTCTATATAGAGGTAACAGAGAGTAAGGTAGCTGTGGAAAGTTACTTCACAAGTATTTGTTATTACTAATAATGATGTTTTCCCTTGCCAATTTTGCTCCTACTGACCATCTGTTATACATGCCATTCCCAATACTGTGCTTCGAGAAGATATGCAATGTCAGAGCCATCTGATACTAAAAAATTAAAGTGATTTGTAATTCAGTTGATTTGACAGCCCAGTAGTATTGTAACAAACCATGGGTAATATTTGAGGTAAATTCTTATATATTGCCTCTATCTTGCTGAGCTGAAAAGAATAATAAAAACAGTCTTTAGGGCCTGTATTGTACCTTTAGTTCATGTTCTTCCTTTCAGAGTAGAACATGACATTCTATGGTGTATTTTGAGTTCTGTATGAAGGGAAATCAAATTGAAATTCCCATGGCTAATAGTTTTCTTCTGTATTCTGTATTTAAGTGCTTGAGGAAGAATGTCTGCTGTGAACATTGCACCCAGCAAACTTAAATGACCCTAACGCATATGTTTTTCAAAGTTTTACAGCAAAGTTTAGAATAAAATATGACTTACAGTTCATGGAAACTTAAGGTGACTTCATGAAGATGTTGTTGGGAATGACTGCCTGTTATAGTTCATTATATATAATACATACATATTTCTACAATATATGAAAATACTGTACGCACTATTTCCACAAGTGATTTCCTATTTCTTTCCAACAAAATTGTTTTTATATAATGTTGTTTTAAGAACTGAGGAATATAGCTGGAGACTAGAAAGATTTCATGCAGATCATCCATGTAGGTAAATAGACAGAATCTAGATTCAGCCAATTCTGAGATCTGCTAGAAGGCATCAATCACTATTAAGTGTCTCTCACAGAAAAGTGCAAATTTAAAGCTTTACATTGAACAAAAATGTCATTACATACAAGAGTAAGTTAATTTATATGTAAAACCATGCTCCTTTTCTGTGTTGGCATTCATGTATTTTGTGTAAAATTGTTTTTTTTTTCAGGTTTCTCTTTCTTAAAGGTAACAGCAACAGATGCAGACAGTGGTGTAAACCAGGAGCTCAGCTACCGAATTGAAAGTGGTGCTCAAGATAGGTTTCTTATTGATGCCTCCACGGGAGTGATCAGAGTAGCCAATGTCACTGTTGACAGGGAGGAAAAAGATACCTACAAGCTTATAGTTGTGGCAGCAGATCGTGGGGCCATCCCATTATCTGGAAGCATAACTGTTAGCATCCTTATTGATGATATGAACGACTGCCCTCCTGAGTTTGTCAACCCTATACAAACAGTGAGCATCTTAGAGTCTGCTGAGTTGGGCACTATTGTTGCTGAGGTGACTGCCATAGACCGAGACCTTAACCCACGTCTGGAATATTACATTATTGAGATTTTGGCCACAGATGACACCAATAGTCTTGTGCCCAACCAACAAGGCGTATTTGAAATTAATTTCAAAACAGGTATATTATTCTGATACATCAATAATTTATTCCATACTCTCTTTTCCTTTACTCGCTTTTCTTACTATTGATTTGGATTTCCTACCATTGCTCTATCCTTCTGCACTTTCCTACCCAGCACCTTGCTTACTATGTTCCTCCTAATACTCTGTCCTGTATCTTCCTCTTAGTAATGCGTTCCTGCAATCTGTTTTTCTACTGGTTGACAGTATCATTCTACTAACCAACTTAATCTTTTCTTTCCTTTATGGCTCACAATCCTGAAGGTTTGATCTGTTTTCTTTGTAAAAGCCTCTGTCTGACACATTCATTGTCTTCCTTCATCACCAACATCATCATGATAACTGTTTGCTGCACCAAACTCATAGTCATTGCTGGCATGGATACAACCTAATGATGGTAAAGGGCAAGGCATGTCCCTTTATTGGTTGTTGTTAAGCCTTTGCAGACTGAAATTGGGAATAATAATAGTGGGCTGTATGGGTAAAGTCTGGATGTTAAGAACAATGTGGAATGTAGTTTATGGAGGAATCCGGTACAGTATATGTAATGGTCAAATGGGGATAAAAAAATTAATTCATAGTCAAAACTGTAAAGATTAAATCTGACAACATTTACTTTTTTAAAATTGAATTAACATGAAAATGCTCTAATTAATACAAATAATGCCACTAGAAATAAAGGATATTGCTTTAAATCAATTGTTATCTCTAACTGACCTTAAATCAACATTAATACATCATATAGAAATTAAAAGCTGACAGACAATCGTGCTAGAATTTATCACAAAAGTAACTATGTGTTAACATAGACCATGGACTACTAACTTCCTTTCAACTACTCAGTGTTGAAGAATGCTGGTTGAATTTGAAATGACTTGTATAGACTGAATACAGCTGTTCAATAAATGTGTTTGTACATCACTTCTCTCTTTGTTCCCTTACAGGATCAGTTATGGTAAAATCCAATCTTAACAGAGAGCTTGTGGCTACGTATGATATTACGATCTCGGTTTATGATAATGCCAGTGAGGTGGTTGACCGGTCAGTCAGTGCACCAAATGGTAAGTGAAATTAAAATGCCAAACTTGCCTTATTTACTATGGCTTACTCATTTAAGTTGAACAGGTTAAAATGTGTTTATGGTTCTGGAAGTGGCTTTGAATCTATCACGCAAGTATTGGCAAATTTTTTTTTATCAAACCAGGTAAAAAGAGTATCCAGACTCCATATTCCTGCATAGTGTGCTGGGCTATTGAACTAAATGTCTTGCTGAGCTGACTTTCTAAATGGACTGTATTAGTCTAGTGTACTAGTAGACATTGTGTTTCTTTATAAATTCTATAGAATACTAAAGTAGCCTGCAGCCCATGGATTTTATGAGGAAAATACTTAGGGAATGATTCACCATTGTTTACAACTGTTATTTATGTGTGGTAATTATATGTGCTAAATAGATAAATTAGATATCCAGATATAATTTTTTTTTTCCGGTGAGGATCTACTCTTCCAGAAGATAAAATAACAGTGTGATTCAAACTGTAATTTTTCTGCTTTAATAAATGTGTCAAACAGAAAAGTGTGATTAAATAGAAAAAAATATCAAACTGCTCAGACTCTTTCTGCAACCTTCTACTGACCAGGGCCAGAACTAAAGGTAGGCACATGCCTAGGGCACAATGGTAGGGAGATGCTGGACTTTTATCTCTTCTGCATACCTACACCTGGTTCTGGCCCTTATACAATGCTGGTGAGCAGGCATGCAGGGATGGGAAAGCAGGGCAGGATTGTTTGTAGACCATTTGTCTAGGAGTGGGTGGGAAGGATGTGGGTGGATGAGTTGTGGCAGAGTGGGGGTTGCCCTTGAGGGGGGGGGCAATTGGGGAGGGAGCTTGTCTTGGGCAGTGTTAACTTATAACCCAGCACTGTTCCTGACTGACACCGCTCTGGTTTATAATAAATGCAGCTGCCAAGCTTAGACACATCACCAACTTATCACTACCATTCAGATTACATTTTTAACTGACCCTGATGTTCAGGAATTCACAACTCTATTCCATACTAAATCCTTGCACTTATCTCCAAGTACTCTCTTGAGTTCAGGTTGGCTTAATGCCAATGTTATCAATAAAGAAGATAAAAGTAAAATATAGGAAGGCCAATATTTTTTGTCTCTTTGACACTGAGCACTTAATCTGTATTGTTACTTATTATTGCAATGACCCCTTGTTTGTTACCACTAATGTATTATTTTGCTGTACAGTGCTTTGCCCTCAATGAGTGCTATACAAATGAAAATATACATACATACATACATTTTTTCCTGAAAAGGTGGAAACAATATTTAGTGATGATCTGCTCTTCAGTGCCTTGCTCATTGCCTCTTCACATACACACATTCAAGACTGATTAAGTAAAACACAATTCAGCTGCAAAATGTCTTAAATAGTAAGTGCGGTTGAAAAAAGACACACGTCCATCAAGTTCAACTTTTTAGTTTTTTTTTTTTAATCTGCCTAACTGCTAGTTGATCCAGAGGAAGGCAAAGAAAAACCCATCTGAAGCCTCTCCAAGTTGCCTTAGAGGGGAAAATGGCAATCAGACTAGTCCCTGGATCAACCTGTACTATGAGCTATCTCCCATAACCCTGTATTCCCTCACTTGCTAAAAGCAATCCAACCCCTTCTTAAAGCTATCTAATGTATCAGCCAGTACTACTGATTCAGGGAGAGAATTGCAGATCTTCACGGCTCTAACTGTAAAAAACCCCTTCCAAATATTTAGGAGGAACCTCTTTTCTTCTAATCGGAATGGGCGACCTCATGTAAGCTTGAAAGACCTACTGGTAAATAAAGCATTAGAGAGATTATTATTATATTATCCCCTTATATATTTATACATAGTTATCATATCTCCCCTTAAGCGCCTCTTCTCCAGCGTGAACATCCCCAATTTGGCCAGTCTTTCCTCATAGCTAATATTTTCCATACCTTTTACCAGCTTAGTTGCCCTTCTCTGTACCCTCTCTAATACAATAATGTCCTGTTTGAGTGATGGAGACCAAAACTGTACGGCATTTTCTAGATGGGGCCTTACAAGTGCTCTATACAGTGGAAGAATGATGCCTTCCTCCTGTAATTCTATACCCCTTTTAATACAGCTCAAGACCTTATTTGCCCTTGATGCTGCTGACTGGCATTGTTTGCTACAGCCAAGTTTATCATCTACAAGGACTCCAAGGTCCTTTTCCACAATGGATTTGCCTAGTGCAGTCCCATTAAGGGTATAAGTGGCTTGGATATTTTTACATCCCAGGTGCATGACTTTACATTTATCAACATTGAATCTCATTTTCCACTTAGATGCCCAGATTGCCAGTTTGTCAAGATCGTGTTGCAAGGATGCCACATCTTGGATGGAATTAATTGGGCTGGATAGTTTTGTGTCATCTGCAAACACTGATACATTACTTACAACACCATCCCCTAAGTCATTAATGAACAAGTTAAATAAAAGTGGACCCAATACCGAGCCCTAAGGGACCCCACTAGGAACCTTACTCCAAGTAGAGAATGTCCCATTAACAATCACCCTCTGTACCCGATTCTATAGCCAGTTTCCTATCCATGTGCAAACGACTTCATTAAGCCCAACAGACCTTAGTTTAGAAAGTCATTTGTGAGGCACGGTATTAAACGCTTTGGCAAAATCCAAATAGATCACATCTACTGCCCCCCTACTGTCCAGCATCTTACTTACCTCATCATAAAAAGCAAACACATATGTCTGACATGACCTATCCTTCATAAAGCCATGCTGATTGCTGCTCATAATGCCATTCACTAGGACAAAATTTTGAATGTGATCCCTTAATAAGCCTTCAAATAATTTGCCCACCACAGATGTCAAACTTACTGGTCTATAATTGCCAGGCTGAGATCATAATCCCTTTTTAAATATTGGAATAACATCATCTTTTCTCCAATCCATAGGCACCATACCAGATGAAAGCAAATCTGAGAAAATCAGAAATACGAGCTGGTCTAAACCTGAACTAAGCTCTCTTAGAACCCAGGGGTGTATGCCATCAGGCCCTGGAGCCTTGTTTACATTAATTTTTATTAAAGCTTTATTAATCATATCCTGAGTCAGCCACTGACTAGATTGAGCTGAGCCATGAGTGCAGCTATAAAGTGAGCCTGGGAACTCATTCTCCTCTATTGTATACACTGAATAAAAGAACTGATTTAGCACATTTGCCTTTTCTGTATCTGTTTCAACCATACTGGCACCATTATTTAATGGAGCAACACTCTCAACCTGCATCTTTTTACTATTAATAAATTTAAAAAACTTGTTAGGGTTAGTTTTCACTTCCACCACAATTAACTCTTCATTTCCTTTCTTTGCCTTCCGGATTGCTGATTTACAACATTTATTATAGTGTTTATATTCATTAAATGCAGATTCTGTCCCAACAGATTTGTAGTTTTTAAATGCCTTTCTCTTCTTTCCTATTAACTACTTTACTTCTGTATTAAGCTACATATGATGATTCTTAGAGCTTCTACATTTACTCCTTAAGGGAATAAATTGAGAACAGTAATGATTTAATATCATTTTAAATGACAACCATTTCTGTTCTGTGTTTTTAGCTGAAAACTTAATGCCCCAATCAATACTCTGTAGAGCAGCCCTCAAGGCACTAAAATTAGCTTTTCCAAAATTCATAGTTTTTGTTGCCCCAGTATGTATTTGTTTTTTGCAACAGACATCAAATTATATAACATTATGGTCACTAATGACTTCAATGACTTGCACATTTGTATAAATTCTGGGTCAGTTGAGATCACTAGATCCAGAATAGCATTTTTTCTGGTAGGCTCCTCAACAACCTGCGCCATAAAATTGTCATGAAACAAGTTTATAAACTTGTTCCCATTAACTGATCTGGCAGTACTGTTGCTCCAGTCAATATCTGGGTAATTAAAATCCCCCATTATCATTACTTTACCCAAACTAGCAGCCTTTTCTATTTGCATCAGGAGCTTAGCCTCCTCCTCCTCACTTACATTAGGGGGTCTATAACATACGCCTACAATTAATTTGCTGGACTCTTTACAATTGGTGAAGAACTCGACCCATAAGACTTCTGCCCCCTCATTTCCTAATATAACCTCCTCCTTTATATAAGCTTTTAAATCCTACCTAACAAACAGACATAGCCCTCCTCCTTTTCTATTGCCTATGTCCCTCCAAAACAAAGTATCGCCACTGATTAACTGCCCAGTCATGCAACTCATTCAGCCATGTTTTGGCCACACCAATCACATCATATTTTCCCACCAGCACCTCCAGCTCTCCCATTTTACCAGTCAGACTCCTTGCATTTGCAAACATACATTTAATACTGGTACCATATTGAACATATGACATGTGGTCCTCCCAGTACCCCCAGCCAAATCTCCTCCCCCATTTTCCCTTTCTTTGCCCACTATCTCATCTAACCTGTTTTCCACTGAATCTTTTACTGAACCCCCCCCCACGCCTAGTTTAAAATCTCCTCCAACCCTCTAGCCATCAACTTAAACAGCTGCACTATCATCATTGAGGTGCAGCCTATCCCTAGCAAAGAGCTTGTAGCTGACTGAGAAATCAGCCCAGTTCTCCAAAAACCCAAACCCTCCTCCGTACACCAATCTCTCAGCCACACATTAGTCTCCCTAAGATCCCGCTGTCTTCTTAGCGTTGCTTGTGGCTCAGGTAATATCTCTGAGAAAATTACCTTGGAAGTCCTCCCCTCAACTTTTTTTAAAATCGTTCTTAAGGACTTCACCACCGCCTCTAACTTTGTCATTGTGTACCAAGACCGCTGGGTCTTCCCCAGCCCCTCCCAATAACCTGTCCACTCATTCCACTACATGCCGAACCCTAGCACCAGGCAAGCAGCAGACTGTTCGACATGTAGGGGCCTTACAACAGATTACCCTATCCACCTTTCTAATAATTAAATCCCCTATTACTAAAACCTGCCTTTCCTTCCTTGCACTCCCCCCACCACCCGTATTAGAACCACTGCCTCTCAGGGTGCTCTGAGAGTCAGTCTGCTCCATACATGCCAGTTCAGAGTTTTCCTCCCCAGCATCTCCAGCCAAAACGGCAAATTTGCTGTTTTGGACAAGCTGTGGACCAGCCCCTCTACCCTTCTGTCCCCTACTTCCCCTCCTGACTGTCACAGACCTTCCAGCCCCTTATGTTAAAGGAGAAACAAACCCTTAATGAAAAAACCCTACCCTACACAAACCCCCCTCCCCCCAGCCTAGCTGCCCCCCTGGGCAAAGGGCTCTTTACTTACCCCTCCGTGCAAATTCATGGCAGCAATCTTCTTCTCTTCGGTAACCTTTGGAATAAGATCGGCGAAGCTGCGCATGCGAAGTTGGAGCAATTTTCTGTTTCGCGACAACTGCGCATACGCTGAAACTCATGTAAATTGCCGAAGCGTCAGTCTCATTCCGAAGATTACCGAAGTGGCTGAAGATGGCGCCCGTGAACTCCGCTGGACAGAATCTGCAGGGAGGGTTAAGTAAAGATTTAGGGGTATTTGCCAGGGGGGGCAGCTAGGCTGGGTGGGAAGGGAGGGGGTCTATGTAGGGTAGGGGTAGGGTTTTTTTTATTAAGGGTTTGTTTCTCCTTTAAGCAAAGACAATGCAGGCTGAGAGCAATGGAGCCAATGCTTGGAGCCGATGCTCTCAGCCTTAATTTCTTGTTCCACTACAATATTTTTAAAATTATTTCTTGAGCTAAACAGGGAGAAGAAATAAACTGAAACTACTCCTCATATTTACTAAAGGGTGAAATTGAAAATTTGTAATTTTAGCAAAAATAAAAAAAATGTCTACAATATCAACAATTTACTAAAAGGGGTATACAACAAGTTTTGGTGAATTAACTTTGCATAAATTCACATTTTTTTCCAAGTAAAAATTCTCCAGTGAACATTCACGAATTTACTAAACACAGTTATTGCCATTAAATAATAGAGCAGCCACTTTTGTATCCCATTAGCTACACTACATTCTTCATGAAGAAATACATAATTACTTTGTGGTATACTGTATATTATCTAGCAAATTTTCTCCACTGCAATTTTCACAGAGGATAATGACTTTTAGTAAACATAAGATGTTTTATGAATATACAAATATCAAACTGTAGCTTTTGGCTAGGGCAACTTGAAGTTGGTGGGTTATATCTACATTCAGTGCTTGCACTTGCCTGAGTGCCTACAGTGCAATCCAAAAGAATTGGTTGTGTTTCTTCCTGCTTTGAACCAGAGATCCATCTCAGGGGAAATTGGGTTGAAACACCCATGTGTAAAAGCCCTTAGGCTACAAGTTAAAGGGATCCTGTCATCGGAAAACATGTTTTTTTAAGAACGCATCAGTTAATAGCGCTACTCCAGCAGACTTCTGCACTGAAATCCATTTCTCAAAAGAGCAAACAGATTATTTTATATTCAATTTTGAAATCTGACATGGGGCTAGACATTTTGTCAATTTCCCAGCTGCCCCATGTCATGTGACTTGTGCCTGCACTTTAGGAGAGAAATGCTTTCTGGCAGGCTGCTGTTTTTCCTTCTCAATGTAACTAAATGTGTCTCAGTGGGACATGGGTTTTTACTATTGAGTGCTGTTCTTAGATCTACCAGGCAGCTGTTATCTTGTGTTAGGGAGCTGCTATCTGGTTATCTTCCCATTGTTCTTTTGTTTGGCTGCTGGGGGGGAGGAAAGGGAGGGGGTGATATCACTTTAACTTGCAGTACAGCAGTAAAGAGTGACTGAAGTTTATCAGAGCTCAAGTCACATGACTTGGGGCAGCTGGGAAATTGACAATATGTCAGATTTCAAAATTGATATAAAAAAATCTGTTTGCTCTTTTGAGAAATGGATTTCAGTGCAGAATTCTGCTGGAGCAGCACTATTAACTGATTCATTTTGAAAAAAAAGATTTTTCCCATGACAGTATCCCTTTAAGGAACAGTTCATTGTAATGCGGCCTCCTTATGTACTGCTGATTTGTTTTGACTTTGCTAGTATAAACTAGGAAGCTTGACTGGGACTCACTTATTGGGGCCTACTGACCCTTTAATAAGGACTTTGAGCTTCCCTTCACAGTTTACAGACAATTATAAGAAAAAAGGATATTTACATGATCACACTTTATTTTACTCATACTGCCACACTGATGTGCAAATAGCACTGATCCACTCATCGAATCAGAGGCTCAAATGCAACAGAACTGCAGCCCCAATCACTTAAACATCCGCCAAAGCCCAATTTAGGCACAGAAAAGGGACTGACAGATTATATGAATATGAGTACACTAGGGATGCACCGAATCCGCTATTTTGGATTTGGCCGAACCCCCGAATCCTTCATGGAAGATTCAGCTGTATACCAAACCGAATCCTAATTTGCAAATGCAAATTAGGGTCGGGAAGGGGAAAACATTTTTTACATCCTTGTTTTGAGACAAAAAGTTACTTGATTTCCCTCCCCGACCCTAATTTGCATATGCAAATTAGGATTCGGATTTGGTTCAGTCAGGCAGAAGGATTCGGCCGAATCCGAATCCTGCTGAAAAAGGCTGAATCCTGCCCGAATCCTGAACCGAATCCTGGATTCGGTGCATCCCTAGAGTACACCGACTGTGAGGAATTGGATCACAGTTGATCTGTGGAAACTCCCCAGCCCACCAAACCAAACCTTTTACTATATGCACATCTGGTCATCCATTATATTTGAAACTGTCCAAACTTTCTGATCAGATCTTAACATGTAGGGTAACCTGAAGAATGGGTCGGAAAACGTAGGTCAGAATCTAACAGATTGGTTTACTAAACCCACTGCTATTGTTTTACATACTGATCCAAGGCTTTTTCATCTCCTGAATGACTTCTAAGGTCTGGATTATGTCCATCTGCAACCCACAAACAGTTGCTTCTAACAATTACATGGCAACACGTATCTGCAAAGCTTATTATGGTTACTACTACTGAGGTGGAACCTTGTAAAGTTGGCCAACTTCATATTGTAGTGTAAAGATGTTAAACAGCCAGTATACTTGGGATACAGAAGCTTATGTTATATGGTTATGTACTGTACTGAGTAACCATTGATACTATAAATATCTGTTTGGTATAATTTACTATATGGAGGGGCCCCTCGTCCATGAGTAGTTTGGTTTTAATGATTTTTAGGATGATGCAATACAGATCTTACGTTTTATGAACTTGAGAATTTGACAAATGTTAATGGGGGATATTAAGCATATTATAGTGATTCTTTAGGTTCAAAACAGAAGCCCGTATGTAAAGAATTGGAGGAAAGGAATGCAGTGTTTCTTTTCATGGAGGACTCAGAACAGCAGAACTCTGAGTGTTTATGGGAGTTTTTACATAGATATTTCTGATAAAGTTTTAACCTTTTCTTCTCCTTTAAAATAAAGCATGGAGCCAGAATTTGTACTATAGCTGAAACCAGAGACGGAACTAGTTGGGGGCGAGCCCTGGTGCGGGCCGTGCAGCCGGGCCCCGCCCCCACCCTCTTCCATGCGGCGCTGCAGTGGGCGCGGGGGGTGCGGGCCCTGGCGCAATTGCACCCCCTGCTCCCCCGGTAGTTACGCCACTGGCTGAAACCCAAATTTGTGCAGGCCTCTAACATAGTCTTTTGTGAAAATTAGTTCCAGGGCCTGCCTAAACATGGAGTTTATGATAACCATTTGGTAACCATTTTGGTAACTTTTTTTTTTTAAAATGTCTCTACTACTAGAAAGTTGCATTGCTATGCATGGCTCTTCATGTTTTTTCTGCAGCATATCGGCCAGTGATGTTAAATATTATCTTTGTTTCAAGTATTATAAATGCAGTTCTTCTTAATGGTTTTAATATGTTCCATAGCAAAACTAACAGTGAATATACTGGACGTCAATGACAACACTCCAAGATTCCGTCCATTTGGTGTCACTGCGTTCACAGAGAGAATTGTGGAAGGTGCCACCCCAGGAACCACTCTAATTTCTGTATCTGCTGTTGACCCAGACAAAGGACCCAATGGTCAGATTACCTACTCCCTTCACAATCTTGTACCAGCTGGATATTTGCAACTTGAAGACAATATGGCAGGTGCAGTATAAACAGGAGTGAATATATGAGTGATAGGTACTCAAATAGTTTTAAATCTTTATGAAAACAACATTGTAAAATCATGTATTCCTGTTAAACAAGAAGAAAGGGATATTAAAAACTTAACATACTTATTTTGTCCCTTTTTTAAATCTTCAAATCTAGGGAAGATAATTGCAAACCGGACTGTTGACTATGAGCAGGTGCAGTGGTTAAACTTTACTGTTAGGGCTTCGGATAATGGCTCGCCTCGGAGATCAGCAGAGGTTCCAGTTTACCTTCAGATTGTGGATATTAATGACAACAATCCTATTTTCAGTCAGCCATCCTACCAGGTAATACTACCATTGTCACAATGTGTACAACAGTGTAAAGTCCAAAAATGCCATGTTCCCAGATTTATTTGGGCTGCTGCTAAGAGATTCATATAGTAAACATTTTGAGAAAGTGATACAATTATTTTCCTATAGGATGGTGTCTTGTTGGTTACCATACAATTGCAATATGGTCCATTGTTAATACTTACTAATGCTATTTCCGCTTTGGGTAGGACCAGTTGCCCCATCAGTTTGGAAATGAGATGAAATTATTTTATCCAAAATGGCTTGATAACAGGCAGTGTCGGACTGGTTGTGCAAGTTCCAGGCTTCAGGAGCCCCGCTGCCCGCTTGCTTTTTATAGCAATAGAGACTTTTGAAAAAGCAATATATTTTCTATGTTTTCCTATTTGTGTTAAAGGGTTTACAAGAATATAAGGCCTTTAGCATCACACTGAAGAACGGGGTTCGCCAACCCCAAATCTAGTATCTTCACCATGAGATTGGCAGCTATTTTACCAGAAAGAGAGAGAGGGCATTCCAAGCAATATACACACGTGCCCCTCACCCTCGTTCATTAGCATAGTACTGCCAAACGATATGATTAAAGGGGTGGTTCACCTTTAAAGGAACAGTAACACCAAAAAATGAAAGCATGTTGAAGTAACATATAATATACTGTTATCATATACTGTGAGAAGCTGTGTGTTTGCTTCAGAACACTACTCTTCTTTAGATAAAAGTACTGCTGTGTAGCCATGGGGCAGCCATTCAAAGCTAAAAAGGGAGAAAAGGCACAGGGCACATAGCAGATAACAGATAATCTCTGTAGTATACAATGGGATTCTGCTGCACTTACTGTATCTTTTATCTACTCTGTCTCCTGTGCTTGAATTTGTAAAGCAAACACACCTGTTTTACCAGTGCAGAGCAACAGTACATTATATTGTCATTCCTTGGAAATGCATAGTAACAAAGTAGGTTAGGTTGAAAAAAGACACAAGTGCATCAAGTTCAACCTTTTAATTCTATTTTAACCTGCCTAGCTGCTAGTTGATCCAGGGGAAGGCAAACAACTCAATTTGAAGCAACTTTTCAATAGGCCTTCATTATTTCTTTTCTATAGTTTTTGAATTATTTGCCCGCTTCTTCTGACTCCAGCTTTCAAATGGAGGTTACCATCTAAAAAACAAATGCTCTGTAAGGCTACAAATGTGTTGTTAGTGCTACTTTTTTTTTTAACTCATGTTTTAACTCAGGTCCTCTCATAGTCATATTTTAGTTTCTTATTCATATCTATGCATGGTTACTAAGGTAATACGGATACTAGCAACAAGATGCTGAAACTGCAACGTGGAGAGCTGCTGAAAAAGAAGCTAAATAACTAAGAAAAACACAAATAATAAGAAATGAAAGCAAATTGCAAATTGTCCCATAATGCCTTTCAAAGTATCTATCTACATGCTAAAAGTAAATTCAAAGCAAAAGAATTACTTTAATGTTTATGCTAACTATACTAAGTTAGAAAGGCATAGGAATATGTAGTAATGAAATATGCTCTGTCTCTTCCAGTCTGCTTTAGGGATTTACAGCTCTTTGTTTTTATGTCCCTATTGCCAAAAATATATTCTTCATTTGTAGCACAATATTTACTTTTTACAGACATGCTTGCACTCTCTCTGTGTCAATGGATTTATTTCTGTCATAAGGAAAATTAACTTTTGATTCATATTAGTTTTTCTCTGAATAAAACAGGCTATTAAGGTCAATACAATTTATAAATGATCAAGAGACAATACTAAACACCAACGCTTAACTTAACAAGAAGAGAACACTCATAAATAGTCATAAATAAATACATAGGTTGAATATTATGTAGATTAAGGCAGTTTGCTATATATTCATCTTGATTGTTCTCCAATGAAAAACCTTCTATTGATAGCCTCCCAAAACAAAAAAAAGAGTATGCTTGAATCTGAGTGTTGTAATAATCTTTGAATCACTGTAAGACTCAGGATAATACAAGTGTACTGACCCTTCAAGTGATCAAGAAAATTACATATTCTTCTTACTTTTACCATGTATTGTATATATTTTCAGAAACCAGTTTTTGAGGACATTCAGCTTGGTGCAACAGTTCTGCAGATCAAAGCAACAGATGCAGATTCAGGGCGTTTTGCCCTCATCCAGTATAGCCTTGTGGATGGCGAGGGCAAGTTCGGGATAAATCCCACAACGGTAAATCTCTCTTAGAGTGTTTTTGTGCAGAGGTCCATCTGTCTTTGCGAAGTGTGCATCAGCCAGGGCACTTTCCATTAAATAACAATATGGTTTTTTTTATTTATGAAATCACTTTACATTAAATAATCAACATTCCATAAACAGCTCACAAATCATAAAACAAAACATAAAAATCAAACACACCAAATCACTCGGCCTTCCTTCCCCCACCACCAACCCAAATGAACATCCCAGAAAAGTCTTTCCTGGACCAACCTCCTCCAGTTTCCAAAAACAAAACATCACACTTTCTTTCATATTCAAAAAGCTGCACTTCCATCCTATAGAAAGAGAGGAGCAGTATCAGTGCCCAGGGAGCCATATACATACAGTATACAAAGTAGAAAAAAGGTTTGGCCTCTCCAGACTTACCCCCTGTGTGTTTAAATTAGTGCAGCTCCATTGGATGTACCGGGTGCTCAGCCACCAGCGTTCCCACTGTAATCAGATGAGCAAGAAGATAGAAAGGTGGCACTCCAGTTAAAAAGAAGGTGGTTTATTGCAACAGGTCACAAACCAGCATCACCTGACGCATTTCGGGAGCAACTCCCTTAATCATAGCCTATGATTAAGGGAGTTGCTCCCGCAAAGCGTCAGGTGATGTTGGTTTGTAACCTGTTGCAATAAACCACCTTCTTTTTAACCGGAGTGCTGCCTCTCTATCTTCTTGCATATACAGTACATACAGTAAGTATATACCTTGAGAGGAAGGCATGCTCATGAAGATGAAAGAGTAAGATGCACCCCTCGCTATTGGTTCTGATTTGAGGGTGACCTCTTTATCTCAGTTCCCTTCAGGAAACTCAACTGAGCCCGAGCTGTCTTCATTAAATAACAATAGGAACAGTGGTAAGTATAAACCAAATTTAGCTTTCTTTAATTATAAACATTAATGTGCAGACTCGGATTTGTTGAGTGGCCACAAAGGCCCGGGCATAGGGCACAGTATGGCCGCAACCTAAGGAACACTGGGGGGGTGCGCTCCTGAGGCTGAAATCCGGACCTGTTAATGTGACAAAAATATCTGCACATAATCAGCACTTTTATTCATCTGCTTAAAGCTTAAGAAATCACTAACTGTTGCCTCAATGTCAGAAAGTGTAACTGATATCAAACTTTACTGAGCATTAAAATGCTTTCAGAGGAAAGTTCATATCCTATGCTCTAGCCTTAGGTGCTGAGAAAGCCTGTGACATGCACCGCCTTGTGACTTGGCTATCTCATCTGCAGCTCAGGTCTTATGACTATAATTAATTTCCTTAATGCTTAGTCAGGTAAGATTAGAGTGTTTGAGCAATTCATTTAATTAATATGATTTATTTACACAGCATTGACATTTTTCATCATTTACATCAGACCCTGCCACAATAGAGCTTACAATCTAAGGTCCCTATTATATACACATTGTTATCAGCAATGTTTTCATCAGAAACCAATAAACCTTCCTGTTAAATCAGAATACTCAAAAGAAAACCTACCCAAGCACAGAGAGAAAATGCAAATTCCTTGCAGATAGTGCCCTAACTGATCAAATGAAAGTACAAAGTTAAAAATTGTATTAATTATGGTGTATATTTTACTGTATATTAAGGCACCTTTCATATGTGTCTGCAACTTTGGTGTTGTTTGTTTAAAACAAGGGTGCCTGAAAGGTAGAGGCACAGCTCTGCATTAGGTTGTCCTTAAGGGTGCTTCCTATTATTTTTCATTTTTGAAATACAGTAATGGCTTTAAAATTGGATGTTGTTTATTCAAATACTACTTTAGCATTTTTTCTTTCTCTCTAACACGTAAGGTGGTAGGCTCTAATTTGATAATTTGACATTGGGGAAGTCTGGGCACCCCTGGTTTGAAACATTTATCCTTTGTTGGCTTACATACTCATTCCTCATATGCACACAATATGCCAGGCTGCTGCATCAGCACCACTTAATTGTATAATTAAGCATCATAAAGAATTGTTGACATTCCTCTACATTAATGATAGGGCAAAAGATATGCATGAAATGTGTTTTATATAACTAGAATTTACATGATACAGTGTCTATAATATATACTTCTGTCAATGATAAGCAATGCCATAACATTCTCATTCAAGGAACAGTAACACCAAAACTGAAAGTGTATCAAAGTAATTAAAATATAATGTACTGTTGCTGTGCACTGGTAAAAGCTGAGTGTTTGCTTCATAAAGACTACTATCGTTTATTTAAACAAGCTTCTATGTAGCCATGGGGGCAGCCATTCAAGCTGGAAAAAATTAGAACAGGCACAGGTGTCATAGCACATAACAGATAAAACACCATTGTATTGGACAGGGCATATCTGTTATGTGCTATGTAACTTGTGCCTTTTCTCCTTTTGTCCAGCTT
This sequence comes from Xenopus laevis, assembly GCF_017654675.1. Classification (NCBI taxonomy): domain Eukaryota; kingdom Metazoa; phylum Chordata; class Amphibia; order Anura; family Pipidae; genus Xenopus; species Xenopus laevis. The sequence goes on along the minus strand of NC_054383.1, from coordinate 44,201,610 downwards.
GAATGGCTGCCCCCATTGCTACACAGCAGCTTGTTTATATAAACTATAGTAGTATTTTGAAGCAAATACACAGCTTTTACCAGTACAGTATAGTATATGTTAATTACTTTAAAACGCCTTCACTTTTTGGTTTTACTGTTTCTTTAAGTAAGGTTCTTATGATACCAATAAAGTAAATCACTGTCTTCTAAAATAATAGCATTTTTGCACAACATTATGTACCTTATCAGCAGCAGATTTTGAATCATCTCAGAGTTTTAGGGAAAGGATTTTTAGAAAAGATAATGGATGATTTTAGCGCCATACCTGTACTACAGTATATTCAGTACAGATTTCAAATGCATTAAATTAAGTCACTCCTTCTCTAAATACATATGTATATGTATGACAAAGAATTTTTATATGTCATGCAGTGCTGAGGTGCTTTGCATGTAAATTGTTCCACAGCAAGGATATTTCTTCATTGTTGTTGGAATAGGATGTTGCACTAAAATTGAAGAATAGCAAAGGTTATCTTCCTCTTTCTACTAATTACCTCTTCTTACACTTTAATAACACTTTCCAAATCAGTATTTGTGCTTTTGTGCTTCTCTAAATACAACTTACATTTAAATTAATAGGTTAATGGCATTTTCATGTAATTCAATGGGAGATGCAAACCCAAACAACTTTCTCCTTTAATCTTGTCTGTTGTTCCAGGCAAGGAACCTGCACAAGGGCAAGAAAAAAATACACTTAGACTAAAGGGAGAATGGAAGGTGTCCCTTGGGGGAAATATAGTTAATGTATAAAAAATATATTATATTAGGTAACTGTTTGATATTAATAGCACAGTATATCAGGGATGTCTAGCTTCTGGTGCCTAGCCTGCCCATTTCTCAACATATTACCATAAGTATTAAAATACTGGCATTCCTGTATATTTAGATTTTTTTCCCTTTTAATAACATTGGGGTCAAGCATCGTTTTTACGGACCAGGCCGGTAAAATGCTGGCCAGGTGGCAACCCTAATCACAGGTTGGACATCCCTGATTAATTTAATATTTTTCCTATAGAGTTTTCTGTTTGTTTGGTTTAACCTTGATTACCACGAGATACATATTTCTTTGGGTTAGCGCATTCCTTTATCGTGTTATTAAACTGGTAATTTGGCAATTTGGAAAAAAAATCAAACTTATAAAGTGACTTTAGGTTGAAACAATCAAGGCTATTATAATGTGTGTACTAATGTGTATTGTAACATTCTTGTTTCTGCATTTCAGGGAGATATATATATCCTGTCTACACTGGACCGAGAAAGGAAAGACCTTTATATGCTTACAGCAATTGCCAGAGATAATCCTGGGGACATTACTAGCAACCGTCGGGAGAATTCAGTACAGGTAGAATCTGCAAAAATGCTGACTTTAGGTTGAGGGTATATGACTACAGTGTAGAAACACTAGAAAAGGCACTTCCATATGCAGAGGGCATCTGGTTGAAGAGGTTTCCTACACAGCGACAGGGCCGCCATCAGAAAATGCAGGGCCCCATACAACAAAATTTTCTCAGCCGCTGGGTTCCACCCACCACAGGCCAGCCCCAGGCTCTGCCCCAGACCCTGTCCACCTCCACAGTGAAAAGGCCACACAGACTTGAGCGATAAAATAGTAAAAACACTTTTGGCCAAAGGATTATTAAGCCTGCCACCACATCACAATGGATTCTTTAAGCAGGTACCTACTCTAACACAAATTGCACTTAGTTTTTGAATTTGTATTTCTAATGTAAAATAAGAGCCATTTGGTTTAAGCAGTTGGTGAAAAAAATCCACTAGGGGGGAGGGGTTTTGCTCCGAAAGGGTTTTCTTCTCTTTTAACTGGGACTTAAACTTCAGTGTCCAGTGAAAAGCAGAGAAAGCTGTTAAGAGTAAAGATGATGCCAGCACGTGAGCTCCCCCCTCCCTTCAGAAGTCTTTGGCTCTCTGACAGCAGGGGGTCTGGCTAAAAAAAAAGTGCAGCACAGCCGGGCCCCCCTAAGACAAAAAAAAACCCTTCTGACAACTCTCCAATTTTCCTTCCTGACTCCAAGATGGCAATGGAACCAGTCCCTGGATAGTTGGATAACACTTGCGCACCTTACTTTTGAAATAGTCCGACATATCCTCAGAGATCAGGGATTTTACTGGACCATTGAAGGACATTCACTGTTTTGGAAACAGTGGATATTGTCTGTTTGAATAAATCTGACATGGACCCAATTTAATTCAACCCATTTTTTTTTTCTTGTGCTTAAGGTACTTGTAACTGTTCTAGATGTAAATGACTGCAGGCCCCAGTTTTCCAAGAGCCAGTTCAGCACTAGCGTGTATGAGAATGAACCAGAAGGTACATCTGTAATAACCATAACAGCCACAGATTTGGATGAGGGCAATAATGGCGTGGTGACATACAATCTGGAGGGCCCTGGGTCAGGTATGTTAATAATTATTATAAAATAAGAATAAAAAATATAAAATAGGAAGTAAGTGTATTTCTGTACATGACTCCTAGCTGAGATGTTGATAGCAAATATATAGAGGCCTATTTATTAAACCTCGACCTTTTCCTGGTCGAGTTTTTAAAGGGGAAAACTAGAGATTTAGGAGCCAATTCACTAAAGGTCCATAAAGTACGTGTTATTTATAGCATGGTATAAAAATGTTATCACTTGTCATATTTTTAGAATTAACGATCGATTCACTAAAATGTTTACTTGTCTAACTTAAGATATTTACGTTCATTTTAGCTGAATTATGTGTGGTATTTTTAGCATGCGTATTTTGTGCATTATTTTGTGCAATATTTTAGGTAATTTGATACAGTCACACGTTATTAGTGCAATCTATAACACCTAAGACATTCGGGAAACCACTGGCAGAGTAGAAGTCTCTTTTTACAGTATTCTAGTCATTCCTTTCCCTGGGAAACTTAATATAATTCTATGACAGAACGCAGTGCATTCTGAACCTGCCCAAGGTATCATGAAAAGGTGTTAGTGGCGGTAGGTAAGGCTCCAGTTCCTCAAGGTCTTTAATTGCTGCCCTACAGCTTCTTCTATTAATCTATCTGATGTTGTTTAGTAATGCCTACTCCTAGGAGGTGTTACATTTCACAGTAATTATTGCACTATTTTATGCTTTTATTGCTTAAAGGAGAATTCAAACTGTTTGGGGGAAAAAAAACGTACCTCCCCACCCCATGTAGACACCCCTCCCTCCCCCCCCCCAGGCTAACTACCCCCCCCCCGGGAGATGCCCCATACTCCATACTTACCCCTCAGTGCAGATTCTTCCAGCCGAGTTGCACACATCCATCTTCCCATGATCTCTGTAAGCTGACTGAGAGATCGGCAACTTCCGTGTAACTTCGCGCATGCGCAATTGTCGCAAACTACTCCAACTGCGCATGCGCAGAAATACAGATCTCTCAGTCATCTTACAGAGATTGCGGAAGACGGATGCGTGCAACTTCGCTGGAAGAATCTGCACCGAGGGGTAAGTATGGAGTATGGGGCATCTGCCCGGGGGAGTAGTTAGCCTGGGGGGGGAAGGAGGGGGGGTCTACTTGGGGTGGGGGGTATGTGTTTTTTTAACAGGTTAAATTCTCCTTTAAAAGATGTTAGTGAATAATGCGTTAGGATTGATTCTATTCTATAAGTATCGCAATGTGATAAGAATACCGCTGTGCAGAAATGTAGAATTAACGCTTGTGAAATGTCTATTAGCGCATGTGAAAATACTTTGATGAATCTTTCCTTAAATAACGCATCTTAAATAACGTTAAGGAATAACGACCTTTAGTGAATCGACCCCTATGTATACCAAAAAGTTGCAAATACTACCTGTCGAGGTCATGTAGAAGTCAATGGTAGATGGTCCCTTTAACAATTGGAACATGTCTTTTACCTTCACGATTCTCAAGAGTTTCTGGTTGTCTGTGCTGGTTTTTGTTCATTAATTCAAGTTTTCACAGGGACAATTTAACAAAGTCAAGTTTTCAGAAAATCAATTCGAAAAAGTCTTATGATTGAACTGATGCACAATTTTGTCACAAAGTTTTTGCACCGAATTTTTCTAGAATAATTATTGATAAGTTAGTTAAATACATGGATGGGAGTTAGGCTGGCTTTGTTTTAATAAAAAATTTGATAAATTTGAGTAAGTTTTAGTTAATAACCCCATAGGGTTACATTTTGTATTAAATACTGTTTTGGGTAATCCTTATAGGTTAACATTGCACTAAAATAGAGAGCAGTTATGCAATTATGCGTACTGGGCAAGGTAGGAAGGGCAAAAAAGTGTGAAATATTATTAATATTTTGTACTTAGCACCCAAAGATGCAAGTCTTTGAGCTCAAAAATAAAGCCCAAAGACCTGTGCTTCTCCTATCTCCCTGTAATTAGCAGCACTGTATTCAGGAGGAGAGGGTTGGGGGTAATATGTTGGCATAAAGCACATAAGCTAGGGTGTGCTAACCAGTGCAAGACTTGGCAGGGCCCTTTTCAACTGCCTATTGCAGGCATTACTCACAGGGCTATGTTGCACCTACAGCACTGTATTTTCATAATGCATTAGATTCATGTGCAGATCTTGTGTACAGGACATTGATCCACTTGGTCCACTATACCATTGATATACTGTTATGTAAACTATGCTGCTTTTCTCTTCATTTTTTCCAGAGGCATTTTTCATTGATAAAGACTCTGGATTAATAACATCAAGGCGACTACTACAGTCATTTGAGAGATTCAACCTTACTGTCGTGGCTACCGACAAAGGCAAGCCTCCTCTCTGGGGTACTGCTATGTTAAAGGTGGATGTGATTGATGTTAATGACAACAGACCTGTGTTTGTCAGACCACCCAATGGCACCATCCTTCATATTAAAGAGGTACATGTCCCTACTGCATGGTCAGATTATGTAAACCTATTCAAGGGAATGACATTTATGTTTTTAAGTAACAAAGTGCCTATACTAATTTAAATGGTGCAGTCTCAGTATTTATACTATAATTGTTACTCAAGTTACAGTAGTTGAATCACAATTAATGTCCAAATGATATGTGTTGTTTATAATAACTGTATGGTCACAATACATGGTAGCATTTCAATAGTTCAGTAGTTTTTTTGCACTGCATAGTAGAAAAAAATGTTATCCTAAAACCTGCCATTGGGTACCTCCCATTGTTGCTTGTAATAATTCTCTTTTTTATGTACTTAGGAAATTCCCCTGAAGTCCACAGTATATGAAGTTTATGCCAATGATAATGATGAAGGCCTGAATGGAGCTGTACGTTATAATCTGCTCAAGACTGGAGCCGGGAACAAAGACTGGGAATATTTCAGCATTGACTCAACAAGTGGCCTCATTCAGACTGCCCAGAGGTTGGACCGAGAGAAGCAATCAATGTACAATGTGAGTCACACAAACAGCTATTGGCTGTTACAATGGTACAGTCACAGAATATAGGTGCCATGGAATATCTCTCACTTTACAGCTCACGCTGAAGATATATACTCATTATTACCACAATATACACACAATCACAAACACAATCAAATAGTTTCTGTCCTTAACTGCATTTTTATTTCTTCTAATCTGCTCCAGCACTAGAACATAACTAGAACATTTTTTTAGTCATCTGCCCGCCCAAGGATACATATTCTTATTTGTATGTCATCATTGTTTTCATACAGTTGAGCCTGCAAACATTTGGTGTATTGCATAATCAGTCATGCTCTTCCTCGGAGTTAGCACACAATGCTATGTTTTTTCAAGACTTTCAATGATTAACTATAGTGATCAGTTCACAAACCTCCTGCTTGAAACACAGGCCAGAAGTAGCCAAAGAAGTTAGGGTTATAAAGGCACATTTTATAAAGGCTGTATTAAGAGGGCACACTGGGTTTTTAGATAACCACCAATGTACCAATGTTACATCATTATTGAGACATTCCCTTTACATATTGAACATTTTATAGTCATGGAAGGTCCATAGAAGAAAATAGAGCTGAGACCAATTTTAGTGGAGCTGTTCTATGCTGTACATACGTTCATATTTGCATGGAATAAAGCTAATAGGAGTACTTTCAAAATTGCTCATCTGTATTTTGAGTGAGTTTATTTCCAGTCATGATGTTCTGAACTGTGTTGCTCATATATCCCTTCTGTATTTTTGTGTTCCAGCTCATAATTGTTGCTTATGACCTGGGTCAACCAGTGCCATATGAGACAATGCTCCCTCTACAGGTTGCTTTAGATGATATTGATGACAATGAGCCTGTCTTTACAAGTCCTCCTGTAAGTCCAAAACACATTTGCACCAAAATAAATATTATTATTTGCTTTGAAATATCATTTGTTCCTCTTTAGTTCCTTTATAAATATTTGTTTGACACTAGAGGCTTTATTTTTGGTGAATACCATTTACAGACTTGCCCTCAATTCAGGCATATCAACCTCTGCACCCTGGAATATTCCAAAGGATTCACTTTAAATGAATTTTAAAAGTTTCTATAGCCATAATTCATAAACATAGGTGCACACACAGACATTAGATCCACCACAGCAGTCCCCAAACTATTAGGTTGGCTGGGAATCTGGTATTGGTGATATGCAGGTAGAATGCATACTGTATTTGTTCTATATAATTCTGGAAGCCAATTTTAAAGTCAACTGTGGGTGAAATTTGGGTGAACTAGGGGTGTATGCTAGGGGTGCATAAATGTTATAATGAATACATGATTTTAAAAGGATCATGCTTTATTCACTTAATTTTAAGAGTCATGTGAAGATCTGTTTGTAAAAAATGATTCAAAAAAGTATCTCAAAATAACCTGAAAAAAATACCATGCACAGAACACTTCTAGAGGGCTGCACTTTTCATTTATCCTATGTATTGCATGTTAAAACACAGAGAGGAGCCCTTCAGTACCAAACCCTATCCATTCGAGAACACTCCAAACCTGGAACTGTAGTGGGGAATGTAAGTGGAGCAGTGGATGCAGATGAAGGAGCTAATGCTATTGTCTACTACTTCATAGCAGGTATGTATATGTGTGTGTGTGTGTGTGTGTATAGAATTTAGTAATGGGTGGAGGGCACACCAATTCAGCAAATGCTGTAGGTAAACAGTGCAAGAGGTGCAAACATCAAAAGGGTACCCCTACAATGGGTACCCCACAACGTAACAATATATAGATAGGTATGCACACTCAAAAGAAGGCAAGTATGGTATATTTAAAATAAAGTTTTACTTGTTTATGCAAATAATACACACAAAGCCACAATAGTAGGCCTGTATAATACAATACATAAGCTTACATGGTATATACCTAACGTTTAAACATAGCCACAATTACATAACAGTAAACAGTAAGTATTACAATTATACAGCAAGGAGCAGATACACCTACCACCAGTATGAGAATGGCCCCAACGTTTCGGCGTAAGCCTTTGTCAAGGGGATTCTGACGTTTGCCCTATCGTGTGGAGCTATAAATACCCTGTTCAATTACCACATGGTGTGTGACGTCACTTCCGCCTATGTCACTTCCGCGGATGAGTCATAACAAATCTTTTTACATGAATTCCCTACATATGATTGGACACATTGAGACACATGATTATAAGCACATACTAACTTTAGAGGTCATATGACCCAGGTCATCGATTATACACATTGGACACATTGAGACACATGATTATAAGCACACACCCACTTTAGAGGTCATATGACCCAGATTATCGATTGGATACATTGAGACACATGATTATAAGCACATACCCACTTTTGAGGTCATATGACCAACTTTATCGATTTTATTATATGCAATGGTATAAATCAATTAATTCTGCACACAAGCACTTTAGAACATATATTTATATGTTTTATCTATATGATAAATTGGTTTTTTGTTTTGATCTGTGATTAATTAGTAGTATGGTTTATATCCTGTGTTGCTGGATGACATTTGGTTGCTATGTGAACTATCGTGAGTTACCCCATGTTTTGGTTACCTAGCGACAGAGTAAACATGAGCGCATGCTTTCCCTGTAGTGCAGGCAAGTACAATGAATATAGAGAGCCGTGTTGCTAAGCGGATGACTCATCCGCGGAAGTGACATAGGCGGAAGTGACGTCACACACCATGTGGTAATTGAACAGGGTATTTATAGCTCCACACGATAGGGCAAACGTCAGAATCCCCTTGACAAAGGCTTACGCCGAAACGTTGGGGCCATTCTCACACTGGTGGTAGGTGTATCTGCTCCTTGCTGTATAATTGTAATACTTACTGTTTACTGTTATGTAATTGTGGCTATGTTTAAACGTTAGGTATATACCATGTAAGCTTATGTATTGTATTATACAGGCCTACTATTGTGGCTTTGTGTGTATTATTTGCATAAACAAGTAAAACTTTATTTTAAATATACCATACTTGCCTTCTTTTGAGTGTGCATACCTATCTATATATTGTGTGTGTGTGTATATCTATATCTATCTATCTATCTATATATATATATATATATATATATATATATATATATATATATATATATGTGTGTGTTTAAAAAAATAAATAAAGCTCTCCTATGAATATATGTCTTGCTTTGTGAGATCTAAAACTTGCTTAATGAATTTAATATAATATGAAGCATTTTGGAAGCTTCCATCTCTGCTTGTTCAGTGCATTCGAAGATAAAACTGAAATCAGAAAATAACATAGTATTGTGTGGTAAAGTATAAGGTCATATAATGGGGCTTGTTTATAAAACTATTCCTGCTCTTAAGCTTTAAAACAAACCACTTAAAAACTAAATATTTTCTGCACACCTTATAAATATGACTGTGTGTGCTTGCTCTAATATATACACCTCTTTCTTTTATAAAAAGGAGCATGATTAATCTATGTTCCATTTTTGCAAATATCAGGGCAAAAATAATATCTAATATTATTGGTATCATTGGTTTGCATCATCAACACATTACTCTGTAGTATGAGGCCCATAATGCAAATTCTTTATTTTGCTTCTTCAAAACTATCAGTATAGGTATAGAAACCCATTATCCAGCTCCAAATTATTTCACTCAATTTTAGCCAAATAAGTTATTTTCTTTTTCTCTGTAATAATAAAACAGTTGATCCAAACTAAGATATAATATTTCTTATTGGAAGCAAAACCAGCCTATTGGGTTTATTTAATGTTTACACGGCTTTCTAGTAGACTTAAGGTATGAGGATCCAAATTACAGATCCCATACCTTTATCTGAATAATTATGAACGTTACATGGCCAGCTGATTTCTGTGTATATAAATACAATATGGGATCTTAACAGCTGAAAACTACAGGATGCTGTGAAATATACCATTACCATTTTCAATAGTGACCATTCGTACAACTTTGCATTTTTGAGGTAAGATCTTGTACTTGGTTTAAGCAAGGACAAATCTACATTGAAGTCACCCTGTTTACCATTGTAGACCCAAGAACTGTCAGCCTTTCATCTGCCACACAAGTGCCATGAATGTGGACAGCTGTGAAAAACAAGTAGGAATGTCTGCAAGCTTTAAGTATAGGATTACCTTCTGGCACTAAGCACTCTGGAAGCTTAGAGAGCAGCTTGCACTGCACTGTGAATTGGCACAAGTGTTTAGTACTGTATATGGAAGGCTAAGGAGCACACTTTTGCTCCATCAGAGCTCCAGCACCTTTTCTTCTGCCCGTAGTATATACTTACTATATTGTGTATTAAAGTAACTATGAGGTTGTTGCTGCTAGTTACCATAGGTCAGTTCAGTTCCATAAGGTAAAAAACTTTGTAACTAGTGTATCTGCTATATATCAGACCTCTCTACTCTTACCTGAATCCTATCAATATAGATATATGAACAAGACACAATTAGAGAGCCAGACTGATTGAATCTGTTGCAATTCTGCAATAAAACAGCAAATTGTTTTCACTGAATTTTTCTTTTCTACTCCAGCTGGCAACCAGGACAACAATTTCCAGCTGATTCCAGAGGGGAAGCTGACAGTGCTGAAGAACTTAGATCGAGAGAAGGAGCCATACTATTCAATCATTGTAAAAGCTTCCAGCAACAGGAGCTGGATGCCTGGAAATAGTTCGGGCCAGATAATTGATCCGTCTGCTGATTCCACATTGCAAGAAGTGAGAGTCTATCTGGAGGACATCAATGACCAGCCACCAAGGTTCACAAAGCCAGAATATACTGCCGGTAATGCCAGAATAATAACTTAAAAAGTAGTAGCACAAGTATTTTACAATTATAATGTGTTAAGCCAGGTCCTGTGCTATGCACTTGCACAAGCAGGTGCTCCATATATGTTACATAGGTACATAGTTACAAAGTTAAGTTGGGTTAAAAAAAAACACAAGTTCTCAAGAGGTGGCTTCTGGTGATCCCTCCTATCTGTCTATAATGCCTCTAATGTACTTATAAAGAGTAATCATGTCCCCTTGCAAGCTTCTTTTTTTCCAGAGAGAACAAGGTAGACAGTCTACCTTTATAGTTTAAACCCTCCATACCCTTTACCATTTTAATTGCACTCACTCCAGCTCATTAATAGACTAGTGCCCAAAACTGTACTGCATACTCAAGCTCAGGCCTTTCCTAGGACCTATAAAGAGGTAAAATTATGTTTTCATCCCTTGAGTTAATGCCCCCCCCCTTTTTTTAAAAAAAAAAACTTTGCACTTATCAACTTATAGTTTTGCTCAATTTATTATCATCAGCAAAGCTAGAAACAATACTTTTGGTCCCACATCCAGGTCATTACTAAACACTGGGGGTGATAATAAATATGGTCCATTGCATTTTCCTAAAATTAAATAGACAGTGTTACTTGCACAGACAAGGCAAAAACATTTTTTAAAGTGAGGGTTTTATACACCCTACTTTGTAGACTAGAATGGGAAGTTTTCATTTGCTTTCAAGATTCTTCTCTTTCCTTAAAACAGTGTAATTGTGATTTTGGTCTTTCTGGTTTCATCTTGCTTATTTTGCTTTCCTGTTGTTATAATAACATTTGGCATTATTGTACCTAATTATTTGCTTTCTCAGAATATTAATTTATTTTAATATATTTAAATTCAGATGTCTTTCATCCATTGTTTGTGCAGGTTATTCAGTACTTTACATAGTTAATTTAATTTGGGTTGAAAAAAGAAAAAAGTCCATCAAGTTCAACACCTTGAATTGGATGTGATCAACAAAAACAAGCCAGTAGAGAATAAGAGAAGTTCATAAACAAGAATCTTCACTCATTGTGCAGAGTGCTTCTAATCTACCTGTGTAACTTGTTTTACTAGGGGTTGCAACAGATGCCAAGGTGGGTTCTGAATTGATAAAGGTTTTGGCTGTAGATGCTGATGTGGGAAACAACAGCCTGGTTTTCTACAGTATCCTGGGCATACGCTACATTAGGTTGAATTCCAATGAGTCAGCGAAGACGAGGAACATCTTTGCAATTGGTAAGGATAAATATTTCACTATTTGAACACCTGGGTGCGCAACATATTTTGCTGTCTTAATAAACACCTACAGACCTTTCTAAATTACATTTTAACAGCGTGAGATTTACTGTATTTTAACATAGCAGTATATTATATAAGGCAGTGATCCCCAACCAGTAACTCATGAGCAACATGTTGCTCTCCAACCACACTGCAGCCAGTCACTGATTGGTTGCTATGGGTTACTGCTAGGGTTGCCACCTGTCCGGATTTTACCCGTTGCTCCCAGTGGCCTCAAACAGGAGCTTATTTTTGAATTCCTGGCTAGGAGGCAAGTTTTGGTTGTATAAAAAACAGGTTGTATGCTGAGCGAATTCAAGCTCAGCATACAATAAGGCACTTTTTTTTACTACAGAAACCTTATGAGCTCTTTCTTCTCATGCTCAGTATAGTCTTGTTGTTAATCACCTTGGCAATCAAGCAATCGCTTTGTCAGTCAGTCAATCGGGCAAAAACAACTTTTCAGATAAAGTATCAATATTTGATTATTTTAAAAACTGCAACCCATCAATTTAGAATCTATTGTATAGAAGTATATGCTGCAGTATAGATGTACATTGCTAAATACACAAATTTCAATGCAGATGTTTAGTGTAAGGCCATTCAGTTTAAGAAGTTACATTATGGCATATGTAAGTAGATGAAGTCAGGAAAAGCTGTTAAACGGACAAGTCTTTGATTATGTGCTCCATGTAGGCACGAAATGCGTAAGGCTGTTTTATTTTTACACAATGTTAGGTGTGTTGGAGCCTCTTTTAAATAAAAAGTAAACAGCAGATAATAATCGACTGTGGTTCAGTTTTGTGCCAGCCTGACATCTAACATTGGTTGTCTGACAAGTTTGTCAAATGAGTGGCTCTCTGCCCAATATGCCCACCTATTCAAAGTACCAATTGGGGTTGATCAAATTGTTGGAACAGGGCAGATATAATTTTGGGAGTCCATTTTCAACTTCATTTAACATTTACATGCATTCCTGTGACCCAGAGATCACTGAGCATAAGCAGTGTAGAAAGATGGCATAAAAAGTTCAAAAGGGTAGGGACTTGCTAGGACAACATTTATGGCAAGGCTTGTCACATTTAGGATAGAATCCACTATTCTCTGCCTCTATTTTATATGCAAACTGAAAAAAGTAGATCCACTACCATTCAAACCTTTGAGTAGCTCCACAGAGTTGGCCTGTGTGTAGCTACACTGTGGATTTCAGTAGAAAAACTCAGCATACTGGCTTGGCTGTACCAAAACCCAGAGGATGAACTTCAAGTTCTCGGGTATTCTATTTAATCCTGTTAAATTTCTTCCTTCCTAAAGTTCCTCATATCATGAGGAGGGTATATTCGCAACCTTGTTTTGGGGATCCTGTAACAACTGCGGGTTTGTATATTAATTAGGTGTTGCACCCAGAGTTTTCCAGTCTGTGGCCCTCTAGCTGCTCCCTGACTCTGTTTCACAATGTAATATATTTGTATTTGATTACGAATGAGAATTTTATCTAAACCAGCCATGAAAGTGTTAGACTCTAACAGGGGAATGTAATAAAAGTCGCAAAGAGCAACACAGTTTGCACGAATAAGAATAAAAATTAGCATTTTGCAATGTATTTTGCTTGATGGTGTCAAGTAGGGGAATGTATTTAAAGTCGCAAAGAGGAAAAACAATTTGCGCCAATAAGACCAAAAAGCCACATCTCACAATGTAATATTGTTCCTGTTATTGCATTGCGAATTGTAATTGCGCATTGAAGAAGTGCTTGAAGGTGTCGTAATCTTTTGGAGCAAACATAACGACTTTTACAGTAAGAAGTTTTGTTACATTGACTGCGCATTGTCGCAAACTATAAAATTCGCAAACGGTCTTCCACTGTCTGAAGTGGTCGCTAAACAGATTCCAGGTTCGCAAAAGCAATATTAAATTCGTGCAAAGCAAAAATTTGTTCACGCAAAGGCATAATTTTTCGCATTGTGAATAGTTTTTCCGTTAGCGACTTATATTACATTCCCCCCATAATCTTTTGGAGCAAACAAAACAACTTTTTCACTGGAAACTATAAAATTCGCAAACCTTCTTCCCCTGTCGGAAGTGGTCGCTAAACAGTTTCCGGGTTCCCAAAAGCTACATTAAATTCGCGCAAAGGAAATTTTGTTCGTGCAGAGGCATAACTTTTCGGATTGTGAATATTTTTTCTGTTACCGACTTTTATTACATTCCCCCATAAGACTCACCAAGAAGCCTTTGAAATAGTAATTTTCAGTAATTCCACTAGATGTCAGTAGATGCTTAAAGGAGGATCTATAGTGTCATTTGTATGATGTGTATTTATTTTTCTCATAATTACATAATGTTAATTTTGCAATAAAATGAAAGATACATAGAAATGGTGCAAATGCCACAAACAATACTAACTGTTTTTCACCTGGTTCCTAACACAGCAAATTAGGGAATTGAATGTTTGCTAAAGTACACTTCTCTATAGATGCTGTTTACTGAATCGTTTAAGGGTGTCATAATATTATATTGCATTTACTATGCACAATATCACAGACAATGGATTTTCTGAGAGTCATTACACTCGCCACAACAATGGAGCGGAAGCATAATATGGAAAACAACTATAACTAGTTTTAATTAACCTTCTATTCCCCTAGACTTTGTTCTTTTAAGCTATATCTAAGCATTGCTCCATGCACATCATGAAAATATAGTATGTTATCCAGTCTATCTGTGTAACCAACAACTTCAAAGTACTAAAAAGGGTCTATTCATTGAGATAGCTGAAACTAATTGTGCATTAAAGCATACTTCCCCACTTCCCATACTTCCTGGTTACTTCTTTTAAAAATGGGAGATAATAATAACTGAAGGGAGAGGACCACTAAGCAAGGTTAAAGATCTATCCTGCTGTAGTACTATCTCCTGGGTTCCAGTTATAAGATTACTTGTGGTGATCTGGCTTAATCCTTCCTTCACATTTTCCCACAATTATGCCAGATCGCTGTAATACTTAAAGCACTCCTAATATTATACTGTGGAATGTATTTGTCTGGATAATTGTTGCCCATAGTAGCAAAGATTTAACTGTGTGCCACAAATCTTACAGTAACATGGCAGGTTAGCTGCTTGGGAGTCTTGACACTGTTCTTAATCAAGGTTAATAAATAAATACAAAAGCTTCTTCTGCAATTTAATGACTTTTTTTTAGAAGACAGCACAGGGTGATCCTGCTCCAAAGGCTACAATCACATCAAACAGGGGATCAGAAAAAGTCATTATTAATGAATGAAGCAATTTTAATATATCTTGGTAGAGTAGGTCAATTTACTAGGGATGCAGTGAATCCACTATTTGGGATTTGGCCGAATCCCCAAATCCTTCATGAAAGAATCGACTGAATACCCGACCAAACCGAATTTGCATATGCAAATTAGGAGCAGAAAAGGAAAATGTAGACAATTTTTATTTACTTTCTTGTTCAGTGACAAAAATTAATGTGATTTCTCTCCCTGCCCATAATTTGCATATGCAGATTAGGATTCAGATTCTGTTCAGCCATGCACAATTATTCGGAATCCAAATCCTGCTGAAAAAGGCAGATTCCTGGCCAAATCCAAACCGAATCCTGGATTTGGTGCATCCCTAAAATTTGATGGGAATGTTTTAAATTGAGTTTGCTGTCGAGCTCAGTAACATCTAGTGACACCACTAGCTATTACCACTTACCACTAGTTGTTTTCTTTGAGGAGAAAAATACTTATGATTTTTGTAGTCCTTGTGACTTGTTACACTTGACCCGTCTTTAGAAAGACAGAGACTGTAGTTGCATTAAATCACAGACACATTATAGAACTGCTTGCATTTCATTACATATAAAAATGCTGACTCTTTTTCTGATAATAAAAATGTTAGTGTTGGAATATTTTATCAAAGGCTTGCTGTCATCAGATAAATTGATGCTCTTGGTTTCCCCCTTCAGGAAACACCACTGGAATTGTTCGGACATTTGACCTGTTTACAACCTATAGCCCCGGCTATTTTATTGTAGACATTATGGCTGTTGATCTGGTCGGACACAATGACACTGCTGTGGTCGGGATCTATATTTTAAGAGATGACCAGCGGCTGAAAATTGTTATTAATGAGATTCCAGACAGGGTTCGCGGATTTGAGGAGGAGTTCATACGCCTGTTATCAAATATCACGGGAGCCATAGTGAACATTGACGATGTGCAGGTACTTACATAAACAATCGTTTGCTTACATTGGTGCAAATGCCTTGTATAATATGTGCACTATAACTGTACTGTACTAAAACATAATACTTTCTAGTGACATATGCACTGTCACAAATAACTGGAGACCACCTACTTTAAAACTTGCTTGAAAGTTATCTTCTTTAAGTGCAACTTTAGTTCAGCATGTATTGTTGGTCTATGCAAGCAAAGAAATTACTTTTATACAGTTTGAAAATAAGATGCCTTAAAGGGGTTGCTCACCTCTGAGAACTTTTAGTATGATCTAGAGAGTGATATTCTGAGATACTTTGCAATTGGTCTTAATTTTTTTTTATTATTTAAGGCTTTTGAGTTATTTACTTTTATATTAAGCAGCAATCCAGTTTGCAATTTCAGCAATCTGGTAGCTAGAAATGTGACTAGGAGAGACCTGAATAAAAAGATGAGTAATAAAAAGTAGCAATACCAATACATTTGTAGCCTTTAAGAGCATTTGTATTTTAGAAGGGGTCAGACATGCCCATTTGAAAGCTGCAAAGAGTAGAAGAAAAAGGCAAATAATTATAAAACTATAAAAAAATAATAATGAAGACCAATTGAAAAGTTGCTTAGAATTGGTAATTCTATAACATACTAAAAGTTAACTTAAAGGTGAACCACCCCTTTTAATCTAAGGTTGTTTTATGTATGTGCAAAACCGCAAACATAATTTTCTGGGTACCACTTTTTTTGAGTGGTGTCACATCTTGTGTAGGAACACACAGCTATTGCTTACATCATAGTACAGATATAGGATCTATTATCCAGAAAGCTCAGGACTTGGGGTTTTCCATATAAGGGGTTGTTCTGTAATTTGGATAACAATATGTTAAGTCTGCTTAAGAAACTTTTAAACATCATTAAACCCAATAGGATTGTTTTGCTACAAATGTGGATTCGTGCAACTTAGTTACCATCAAGTACAAAATACTGTTTTAATATTACAGTGAAAAAGGAATTAATTTTAGAATTATTTGTTTAGAATGGGCTCTGGGAGATTACCTTACTGTTATTCAGAGCTTTTTGGATAATGAGTTTCCACATAAAGAATCCTATACCTAGTAACTGTGTGTGCTACTTTTTTTTCAGTTCCATGTTGACAAGAAAGGCAAAGTGAACTTTGCACAAACAGATATGCTAATCCATGTGGTGAACCGTGACACTAACAGAATTTTGGATGTTGAGCGGTAAGTAGGTGTAATGTTGCCTACGCTGTACTTACAGTTGGGAACTTCATAGTCATTTGTATATTCACTGGGTGCTGTAGTAATCAGGATGTTTGTGTATCTAGACAGGACTGAGTAGATATGCCCATTCTGCGGATTATTGTCAATTTTGTCTGCACACATGGTGAATAACTGGCCAACACAGGGCCCAATGCAACTTGAGAAAACTCCTGTATGGGGGGGAGGGGTAATTCAGTCTATTGAGACATTGGGTCAAATTCACTAAAGGGCGAATTTTCACCAGCAAACGATCTGCCAGACTTTGCTAATTACCACTATGCTAATTCAGTAAAATGTGAAGTGTTACTTCGGTAGTGAGAGAATTCATTTCTGCCTAGCGAAACTTCGTTAGTACTCTTACGCTTAGGTCAATTTTAATAGGGTGGTTACAGGGCCGCTCCGGCCATGAGGCAAGGTGAAAATCTTGCCTCAGGCGGCACAAAGTGGCCAGTTAACAGGAGCAGCAAAAAGCCACCTCGGGTAACTTTAAGAGCTGAATTTCCACCTTTAAAAACTGAAACTCGGCTCTTCTAGTGCAGCGAGCGCAATAGTGCTCACTGCAATAGTGATGCAGCCCCTCCTCGACCCGCTCTGACGCTACAAGTTAGAAGCACGGAGCAGGAGGGAGGCGGCATCAGGGCTGCTGCCTCAGGGGGCAGCAGCCCCTGAAATGTGTCTGGATTGGTACCTAAAAGTCATATGAATGTCTATATTAGTAATGTTGGTGCAAATGCTTGAAGTTTACACTTTTTAAAACAAATGTCCAAGGAACCATAATAAAGACATAAAATAGGGTGCAAACGAACACTAGCGGAGGTCTTGTTCGCTAGTGAATTGTCCACTACGCCTGTAAGTGAATTGGCGATGTCCCTGCAGATGGGATTTCTGGCGAATTATCACTAGTGTCAGCCACTTCGCCCTTTAGTGAATCTGCTCCATTGTATTCTATTCATTGATTATATTATAAATACACTATCTTTAACCCTCAAACTTACAGTCATATGAAAAGTTTGGGAACCCCTCTCAGTCTGCATAATAATTAAATCCACTTTCAACAAAAAAGATAACAGTGGTATGTCTTTCATTTCCCAGGAATTATTGGGGTGTTTTCTGAACAAAGATTTTTAGTGAAGCAGTATTCAGTTGAAATTAAATCAATATTGTTTTTCACGCATGCGCACTAGTTTTTCGCACTAGCGCAAACACGCACTGGACTGAACTAGGGGATAGCAGAGGCAGAGAAGGTGCGTGCCTGGCGCCCCTCCAGCATTGCGCCCTAGGCACGTGCCTACTCTGCCTACCCCTAGTTCCGGCCCTGCTCCCTTGTAATTTTGTTAATTTGAATGCATGTAACTACTCAATACTGATTACTGGCAACACCAAATTGCTGGATAAGTTTTTTAAGCCTTGAATTTAGGCAGGTGTGTCCAATCATGAGAAAAGACACAGTACAGTATTTAAGGTGGCCAATTGCAAGTTGTGCTTTTGTTTGACTCTCCTCAGAAGAGTGACAGCATGGGATCCTCAAAGCAACTCTCAAAAGATCTGAAAACAAAGATTGTTCAGTATCATGGTTTAGGGGAAGGCTACAAAAAGCTATCTCAGAGCTGTCAGTTTCAACTGTAAGGAATGTAATCAGGAAATGGAAGACCACAGGCACAGTTGCTGTAAATCCCAGATCTGGCAGGCCAAGAAAAAATACAGGAATGGCATATGCGAGGGATTGTGAGAATGGTTACAGACAACCCAAAGATCACCTCCAAAGACTTGCAAGAACATCTTGCTGCAGATAGTGTATCTGTACATCATTCTACAATTCAGAGCAATTTGCACAAAGAACATCTTATGGCAGGGTGATGAGAAAGAAGCCCTTTCTGCACTCACACCACAAACAGTCACTTGTATGCAAAAGCTCATTTAGACAAGCCACAGTCATTTTGGAAGAAAGTGTTTTGGACTGGTGAGACAAAAATTTAGTTATTTGGTCATAACAAAAAGCACTTTGCATGGCTGTAGAAGAACACTGCATTCCAAGAAAAATGCCTGCTACCTACAGTACTATCAAATTTGGTGGAGGTTCCATTGTGCTGTGGGGCTGTGTGGCTAGTTCAGGGACTGGGGCCCTTGTTAAAGTCGAGGGTCAGATGAATTGAACCCAATATCAACAAATTCTTAAGGATAATGTTCAAGAATCAGTCACGAAGTTGAAGTTACAGTATGCAGGGGTTGACTATTCCAACAAGACAATGACCCTAATCACACTTCTAAATCTACAAAGATGGATGCAGAGGGAGAAGTACAATGTCCTGGAATGGCCGTCACAGTCCCCCGACTTGAATATCATCAAAAATCGATAGGATGATTTGAAGCAGGCTGTCCATGCTCGGCGGCCATCACATTTAACTGAACTGGAAAGATTTTGTATGGACGAATGGTCAAAAATATGCCTTGCAGAATCCAAACACTAATCAAAGGCTATGGAAGTTGTCTAGAGACTGTTACATTTGCAAAAGGAGGCTCAACTAAGTATTGATGTAATATCTCTGTTGGGGTGCCCAAATTTGTGCACCTGTCTAATTTTGTTATGATGCATATTGCATATTTTCTGTTAATCCAATATGTTCATATCTTTATGTCACTGCTGAAATACTGTTTCCATAAGGCATGTTATATATTAAAAGGAAGTTGCTACTTTGAAAGCTCAGCCAATAATAAAAAAATTCCAAAGAATTATATGATTGTAATTCATTATGATTGAATAAAATCAGACAATGGAAACATGGAAACTATTACAGATAGTGTCAGTGTTATATATATATATATATATATATATATATATATATATATATATATATATATATATATATATATATATATATATATATATATATATATATAATTTCAGTTGTGTTTTCATTTTATATATGTAAATGTAGAGTATGTGCTAAGGGAAATGGGCATTGGTTGATACAGAGCAACTGCTGCAGATGTTTACATACTATATCTAGGCAATGAGGTTATTATGTTACCAATCTTTTATGAGATTCTATGTATATATTTGATATGCAACACAAAATAACACCGTTGAAAGAGGAACGTAATGATAATAACACTTCTCCATATGCGCCAGCTCAATCAATTTATTCTGCATTTAGTTCTTCAATACAGTCTTAAACTGAAGTAAATGTAAATACAATTATACAGCGATTTATTTGTCCTACATCATAAATCATGAAAGATTAAGGAACCTGGGAGAATATAATGTTTTTTTCAAAGGGCATTGTGCTTAAAAGAGTAAAAGGCAGAGGGAACAAGTGGAAACATGGCAGTTATACAGGGGTATAACTATAGAAGAAGCAGATCCTGTGGCTGCAGGGGTCCTAGGAGTGTAGGCAAGTGGGGTCAAAATTAATAATAGAAGTGCAGTCACTTGGCCATTAGATCTTTTTCTTCAAACTGCCTGTCTAAAATGTTACCTTTTTTATAGTTTAATGGAAGTCTGACACTTTGTAATAGAGAATATGTATTTTTCATCAGAGTTATTCAGATGATCGATGAAAATAAAGAGCAACTACGAAAGCTCTTCCGAAATTATAATGTCTTGGATGTCCAACCTGCTACTACAGCCCAAGCGCCTGAAGACCTTTCTGCCTTGCAGGTAAAGTCAAGTTACACTGCTTGATGACTCCATAACCTTGTCACTACCAGTTTCCCTGTGGCTTGGAAATAATAATAATCCACAATTCTGCTCAGGTCATTCTTTTGTTTTGGTACCTGAATTAAACCATTAACATATAGTAATATTTTCAATAAGAAATCATTGCAAACAGCAAGTATGCGTATCCAGTATTCAATATTCAAGAGAAGTCTTATTAATTAGTAAGTATTGACACACATTATTACACATCAAAAGTATTGCACAAATTTTAGCCCTGAATCTACAGCAAAGCATTATGTTTCATACACATTATCCTCAAACAATATATATATCTATATATGAAATAATTAAATGATTGGTATGTATGGGACCTGTTATCCAGAATGCTTGGGACCTGGGTTTTCCAGGGATCTTTCAGTAACTTGTATCACCATACATTAAGGGGGTTATTTACGAAAATCTGAATATATCTCATTGTCCCAATAAAAAAAGCTCAAATTCCCATGCCCGATTTTGCCTTATTTACTGATAAAATAACTCAAATAAATCAGATTGGTAAAAAAAAAACAGATAAAATCGAGCAAAAACCAAGTTTTTTTTTCTTGGTCTGGATAATTAATTTCAGCACCTGTGACCCCCCTAGGTAAATGTTTTCAACTTTGGAACAATGTGCTGATGAATTTTTCTCAGATGCTATGCACTGGCACAATGTCATTGGTCAGAAGGGCAGACCTGTGATTTAAGGCAAACTGAAGGCTTTCATCCTTTGCCACAATGGGCTGCTGAGTAGTTTTCAGGTACTGTGGAATTGTTGAATTTCAATCACAAACAAATTTCAGCCTGAAATTGCTCAATTGTGTGTTTTCTAGCAGAAATTTGGAGAAGTGTGCATTAAAACAAATGACAGGCTCCTTGGTTGGGTACCCCGTGTGCACCATGAGGCTTATCCTAAACCTTCAGTGTTCACTGCTACAAATAGCTGCAATTTAGTGTATACTACTTAAAGGAGAACTCAACCCCCATACTAATAAAAACCCCTACCCAGTGCCCTATATAGTACCCCCTCCCTGCTCTCCCCCTGCATAGGTAATAACACCTATAAGTTCCCCTAATTCTTTACCTTCCTATAAGTACAGAGTTAGCACAGTGGAGATCATGGGCACCATCTTCTGTCTCTTCGGATTTCTGCTGGTCCTCTTCCTTCCCTTCGGCAATTTCTGTAATTTTTGGTGCATGTGCAGTTGCTACGAACCAGAAGACTGCTCCAACTGCGCAGGCGCCAATACGGCACTCACTTCCTGAAGAAATCTGAAGAGACTGAATATGGCGCCCACAGGCTCCGCTGTGCTTACTCTGCACCCATAGGCGAGTAAAGGATTAGAGGCACTTATAGGTGTTTTCACCTATGCGGGGGGGGGGGCTGGGAGGGGGGACTATGTAGGGTACTGGGTAGGGGTTTTTATTAGTGGGGGGTTGAGTACTTTAAAAATCTTTATGCCTACACATGCTGCAATTGAAGTTGCATTTATCTGCTCCAGTGTACACTGCTATCAGTGCTGCCATTATACCAAGGTTTTGTGTAAGAATATATATTATGTATACATATATATATATATATATATATATATATATATATATATATATATATATATATATATATATATATATATATATATATATATATATATATAATTTTATTTTTATTTTTTTAAGAGGCCCTTTGGGGCTCTGTAGTGGCTGCGGGTATTATATAAAACTGAGGTGATATGATGTGCAAGCTATTGATTTAATTAAAATAAATGTAACTACCAGCTACCGGACTGTAGGAGAGACATAATTTTTACATTCCAAAGGCAGCCAAAGCTGTTTTTTTTTTCTAAGCTCCTTTCCATGAGAGCCATATCAATTCCTGTGCTAAGGCCTCCCTGATCTCCCTGTTCCTAAGGCTAAAAATGTAATTGTAAACTCTGTAATGCATGGAACCCTTGTATTACTATGTATCCATGGCTGCACATAACTAGAAATCCTTTTAATAAGTTAATAATAAGGTAATAACATATAGTCAGACTAACAGAGAAGCAAATGGCTGTGGAAGGAAGTAGAATTGATTGTATGGGTGTAGAAATTCTGCCAAAAAGTTATACAGCAATGTATGAGGTATGTGCTATACTTCTAAATTCTATCATTACAGATGGCAATTATCATTTTGGCTATTCTCCTCTTCCTGGCTGCCATGCTCTTCATCTTCATGAACTGGTACTATCGCACTGTGTAAGTAGAGGCCTACATTGTTTACTGTAAAAAGCAAGTGATGAGATAACATTTTCATTTTTTTTATAATTCGTTTTACATTTAAAGAGGATCTTTACCTAAAAAAGTTTTTTGCATAGTGAAATAATCTGTAATTCCAAGTAACTTTTCAATATGCAGTAATTACAATTATTTCAGTGGATTTATAAATATTTATTATTGCTACTGAAGGCAGTATTTGTTCACAGTCACTGCACTCCTGGCTCTGACTCCTGAAACAACGTTGCAAGCCAGTTGATAAAGCTCATTAAAATACATAGAGGGCCATGTTACATTTTTTAAAGAATCATACCCAAAGAACAGAAAGGGACATGTATTTATTGCTTTCAATAGTAAATACATTCACAAATAGTTTTAAAACCATTGGCAATATTTAATTGATGTATATTGAACAGCTGCTAAGATTTTACATTTTGCTTAAAAGTGCACTGATTAGTATAGTTGAAGAGTTGCTTAGAATTACATTTTATTTTGCTATGAAGAAAACAGTTTTGGGTGGTGATCCCATTCTCAAATATATGTTAAAGGGTCTGCGGCAAGACTGTATATTTGGTTTATTAAAGTGGGGATTTGCTTATATATGTTGTATGTGGGTAAGAGATTATCAACTATTCTAGAATGTTGCAAAAATGCTACAAAAAAGTAGGATTGTTATGCAATCAGAATTCTCAAATCACTTTGCAGGGGAAACTTAAAAAGCACCAACATTCATGAAAGTCAAGTCAGAAACTGACCAAAGTGTATGAAATATCGTAGCATCTGTTGCCAGGTTTAGGTGTATAGAGATGTCATGTTACAGGATAACGGCTGTGATCAGAGCAGCGTCGATGCCATAATACATGCCTGTAGTTAGCGGAAATGTTTTACTTATTTTTAACTGCCAAGCATTATTAGCAAGTATCAGTTCTACTTCACTGAGAGCCCAGTTCCTGTTTCTCTTACAAAGCACAATTACATTTTGCAGGCACAAGAGAAAACTGAAAGCAGTTGTGGCTGGTTCCACTGGTAAGTTCTCATATTTATTTATGATTCCCTTAAAGAAGTCAAGAATGTGTTGTAAGGTTCACTTACACAATCATCTGTGTTTCACTTGATAAAAGCACAGGAAACTTAGAGACCCTCCATAGTAAAAAAAAACTCCTTAGAAGAGAAGGTTTTCACATACCTCATGTCCTCTTCATAGCATTGCTTAAAAAACAAAGAGAGGGTAATGCTTCCTTAAGCAGTTGTCAGTCTCCGCCTTATAGACTGTTTACCCATAACATGGGTTAATGCCATAAATAGTTTACCATAAACCATAAAATAGTTACAGAAAATATGATGCACAAAATGCACCAATCCCCTCAGTTCTACCATGAAAAAGCATCAGTTACATTAGACTTTACAAGGTGAGAAAATCTGAAGAAGGTTCTTATGTGGAACCAAAACACTGAATTAAACTTAAAAGATTTATTTTTCCATAATTGAATACTCCATTCATACAGTAACTGTACAGTATATCCAGAGAGAGAGAGAGCATACTGTAGGTCACAGTAATCTATCCTTTCATTAAAGGAGTTGTTTATCTTTAAATTAGCAATTAGAATGATACAGACAGTGATATTGTGAGATACTTTGCAATTGGTTTTCATTTTTTTATTATTTGTGGTTTTTGTGTTATTTAGCTTTTTATTCCGTAGCTTTCCAGTTTGCAGATTCAGCAATTTGGTTGATTACCCCATAAATTTATATGAATAATAGACTGGAATGTGAATAGGAGAGGGCCTGAACAGAAGAATAAGTAATAAAAAGTAGCAATAACTATACATTTGTAGCCTTTTGATGGGGTCAGGGACCCCCATTTAAAAGCTGGAAAGAGTCAGAAGAAGGCAAATTATTCAAAAACGAAAAAAGGGAAAAATGAAGGCCAGTTGAAAAGTTGCTTACAATTGACCATTCTATAACAGAAAAAAGTTAACTTAAAAGTGGTGAACCACACCTTTAAGAATACTTTGACTGTATTTTTACAATTATTTTATCATGTGGACTTTACCTTTGTCTGCTTTTGAAAGCAGCACTAAAAGTTTAGAAATTCCCATGGTGCTGTCAAGAAGCTGCCATACCAGTTTATACATTGTTTTGTTTGATTTCCAAACTTACACACTAAGTAAAAGTACCTCTAACATAGTTACATAGTTAAGCTGGATTAAAAAAAAGACCAAAGACAATCAAGTTCAACCCCTTCAAATAAACACTAACATATCAGTCACATTCCATGTCACTTGCATTGGTCTCTAGCTCTTTGGAAAAACAGCAAATCCTTAGAAATCATGTAATATTACTGTACCTGTCTATAAGGGTCATGCAGCAACCCCAGCACAGAATCATAGCAACTAGTCAGTGCTTATTGTCTTTGTTGGTTACTGTTCTAAAAGATGGTTGGACAAGAAGAAGGTGCCATAAATGCTGATACATAGTCAAGTGTAAAAATTAAGTCAAATATTTTCTGAGTTTTAAAGGACAAGGAAACTATAATATACTAGGATGGAGACACCCCCAGTGAATTCAATTGCTAAGTTTTTATCTGAGAGAGTGCTCTTTTTCAGAAAAAATGCAGCAGCCTGGGCAAACATTCTATTGCCGTAAAGTAAAATGTTCTGATTTTACTCTATTACTCATTGTCCTTTAAGTACATGTACATTACATGTTTAACATCTGTATCCTTCCGTTTAAACAAAGTGTCACAATTACAGTACTTCTTACACTAACAATATGTTTCAAGAAAACGTCAGCAGAACTGTACAAGTATTATCTGCATGACTCTTTTTTCTTTTGCAGGAAACAGAGGATTCATGGACATTCTTGACATGCCCAATACAAATAAATATTCCTTTGAAGGGTGAGTAGTCCTAAGGTGGCCATATTGGATTGATCAGGTCCTCAGACCAGTGATTGATTCATAACAAAAGGCCAAGGCAGGGCACAATAAAGGAGCCGATTGGCCCTTCCCCCAACGGGATTTTTAAACCTGCCTGATTTTTGGCCAGATTTCTGTTAGGGATGAAGTTGGGGAGGGCACATACACAGAGGAATAAGCTGTCCATGTATATGGCCAGCTTTAGTCTAGGTTCTTTAGTCTAGGGCCAGTGTCTCAAGTAGTTTGCTCTCAAGGAGGGGAATTACTGCATATGTAGGCTTTGACAGGTGTCCCAAGGCATTACTGTTTACATTTTACTTGGCATAATGTCACACAAAGAGCATTGTCTCTGCCAGGAAAAAATATGTGCTTACTGACATTTGTGAGACTCTCTTGTCACTCCATACACAGGCTGGATTTTGGCCTTATAACACACAAGCAAGCAATTTATATTCATAAACATAAAGGGGACAAGGAGAACCAAGGACCAAGTGTCCAGGAATTCTGCTTCTGAATGAAACTTGAATCTGAATGTACAGCTTGATGTAAGGCCATTTGTAGCCTTTGCACTTTCTCTCATAATTGCTTATTCGCAGATGTAAATGTAACTCACACTACTATGTGAATGATTGCTGGATATGAATTGTACCTGGGATTGTTGTTACTATTCTTTGAATGATTTATATAAAGGATTAGCTAGAAGATGATTTTATACACAACATGAGTACGTTTGTTTTCTGTGGACAACTAACATTCATGTGGATCTCAAGTGAAACATAAATATGTAGGACTAACCAGTATATTCCATAACACTTGCACTTACTGAATTGTGGAAATAGGAGAAGTTACACAAGTATAGTGATTATTTCATAGTTTTTTGCATAACGAATATATTTGTCTTTTTAACATAGCACATTGCACTTTTGATATTTATTAATCAAAATGCTGGAATATGGAACAAGCCAATCACAAGTATTTGCACTATAAAGGCAACTTAGTATAAGTTGTATGTAAAATACTGAACCTCAAGCTAGGCACACCATTTATACTCTTTATAATAAAAAAATGCATGTTCAACTCTAACAACACCGTTTTTGCATGCAATAATGATCTTTTTTTTTGTTGATAGGGCAAATCCTGTATGGCTGGACCCATTCTGTAGAAACCTGGAGTTAGCAGCACAAGCAGAGCATGAAGATGATTTACCTGAGAACCTGAGTGAAATCACAGACCTCTGGAACAGTCCGGCAAGAACTCTTGTAAGTTGAGGTCAATGTAGTCAGTTAATCACAGGGTTCCCTAAAGCAGAGGTGCTCAAAAGGTTTCTGTGATTGTTCTTCTCCCCCTGTTAGGGTACATTTGGCCGTGAACCAACTGCCTCCAAACCTGAAGATGATCGCTACCTCAGAGCAGCAATACAAGAGTATGACAACATAGCTAAACTGGGCCAGATTATGCGTGAGGGACCCATTAAGGTAAGATAAGAGGAATGGTGATCAAAATACTGGAATTCTTTTACTAGTGATTTGACATGCTCAACAGTTAATATTAAAGTAATATTAACCACATAAAATACACACCTAGATATCTTCAAGCAGAAAACGTAAAAATTGTTAATTCTAAAGACTCTCCATGAATTTGGTTGGTATAACGTACATAGAGAACCTGCAATGTATCTTCTCCCATGAATTAAAAAAAATGTAGTTTGAGAACAGGGTGTCTATAAAGGAAACAATGATATATTTGTTTTTTTCCTGGAAGCCCTTTGGGGCAAGTAGTAAGTTCAGGGTCCCAAATGGAGGAGTCACGTTGGTGTCCCACCTCCTACCCCAACTAATTTGGTATCTAAATGAAACTATGTGATTCCCCACTCCTCCCCCTCATGAATATAGTGCTGTTGAATGCAGGCAGCTCAGTATTTATTGGGGTGGGTGCAGGTCTCCAAAATTCATAACAGAGACCTGCTCAAATTCTGTGAAACAGAAAAGCTGTGTGCAGAAAAAAATGCGGCCATGGCCTCTTTATGTCACAAGCCGAGATTTGGAAACATTTCTGTTTATAACCTGCCTCATATGGAAAGTCTCCTTCCTACATATAAATAAAAAGTATACAGTACATAAATATCCACAGCAATGCAACGGCTAGCTCTTGTGTAATTACTTTGAAATTTTGTATTACTATGACTTTGCTAATTAAGATTAAGTCCATAACCTAAAACTATAATGACAGGCCTCATAAATTTATACATTACATTGTGCTAGAATTGTTCTTAGAACAACTGGGTTACAACTTTTAGGGGGTTATTTATCAAAATCCAATTTTTTTCTGATTCTTTAAGTAAAAAAAGTCAGACCAAACTAGAATCCACGATTTGACCTCATTTATCATTGAAAAAACTCAATAAAATCAGTTCAGAAAAAAACTCAAAAAATATGTTTTTGTGAAAAAAAAATTCAGATTTTTGTGAAATCATTTGAAACTTTGCACAGACCCTGATATCTTCAAATTTGAAATGGGACCTTTGCCATTGACTTCAGATTGATTTTCGGATTCGGACTTTTAGAAGCCTGGGGGTATAATAAATCACGAAAGAAAACTTGGAGAGTTTTTGGCATTCAGACTTTAATAAATAACCCCTACATATGTAGTCTATGAATCATATTTCTTATGATCACTGTGATGCAATCATTATAATTACTAAGAGTCACATTTTTTGTAAACATTCAAGACTGGCATTTCCAGAATTTGCACACTACAGTTGTTGATGTGCTAGGTTTGGTTCCCATAATTAGTTTTCACTGCTAGATTAACTAACCCCCAAAATGTGAATATTTTAAAGAGAGAAATTGCTTAACACTAAAAAAGATCACCCTAATTTCATATGAATTCATCAGTTATTTTTATTTATAGGGAACACAATGTACAAAAGTTGTTAGTTAACAGAATGTCTGCAGTTATACAACCCAATATGGTTTTATTGACATAATGAATTAACCTTGCTGTTAAACTCACACAGGGATCCCTGCTGAAAGTGGTGTTGGATGATTATATGAGGCTGAAAAAATTGGTAGCACAGAGGATGGTTCATAAAGCCACCGCCAGTAGTGGGGATCAATCCTCGGTCACAGAGGTAGAATGGCTTGCAGTGATGTGCAGGTGGCCCTGGGCCTGCTTGTATTGCCCCTCTGTGTGTGTGTGCATGGAGTGCTTTCTATACAAGTCTCTAACCTTCTATTTCCTTCAATTCCAATCTTTGTATTACAACAAAAGAATCTCATTGTAACAAGTAATATTCACAGTTCAAATACTAAAGTGGTGAGTGGTATTGTGTGCAGCATGCCTGGGAGAATACTCCTACTGTCCTGCACATATTCTCCTCCTAGTTAAAGAGTGTACCATGTACCTCAATCATTCCAAAAGGGGATTATTAAGGGTATATTTATTATTAATAATAAATCAACATATAATAACTCAATTCATCAACATGGTCTTGTATTGTATATTGTGTATTCTGCACTGTGAAGTCACATGTCCTTATCCCTTGTTTCTCATTTAAGGCGCACCTCCTGCTGTTGTTCACTCCTCCACACGCTGGTCTCCGATCAGCCAATTATGTAGTCCATGCAGCAAAAAAGGTTAAGGAGTGTTTGTGTATCTAAACAGCAGGAACAGGAAGCACAGTGCCTTGCAAAAGTCTTCATCCCCCTGGTATTTTTCATGTTTTGTTGCCTCACACCCTGGAATTAAAATGGATTGTCTGAGAGTTTGCACTGTTTCATCTACAGAACATGTCTACAACTTTGAAGATGTTTTTTTTAATTATTATTATTGTGAAGCAAACAACAAATAGGACAAAATAACAGAAATCTTCAGCGT
The DNA here is from genome assembly GCF_017654675.1 of Xenopus laevis. Classification (NCBI taxonomy): domain Eukaryota; kingdom Metazoa; phylum Chordata; class Amphibia; order Anura; family Pipidae; genus Xenopus; species Xenopus laevis. The sequence continues at coordinate 44,171,808 of NC_054383.1, read as the reverse complement.
GCATAACTGTTCACCCCCCCCTAAAATCAGTACTTTGTAGAGCCACCTTTAGTGACAAATACAGCTGCAAGTTGCTTTGGATAAGTCTCTATGAGCTTACCACATCTTGCCACTGAGATTTCTGCCCATTCCCCAAAGCAAAACTGCTCCAGCTCCTTCATGTTGGATGGCTTTCGCTTGTGAACAGCAATCTTCAATTCTGACCACAGATTCTCAATTGGATTAAGGTCTGGACTTTGACTAGGCCATTCCAACACATTTAAATGTTTCCACTTAAACCACTCGAGTGTTGCTTTAGCAGTATGCATCCGGTAATTGTCCTGCTGGAAGGTGAACCTCCATCCCAGTCTCCAATCACATGCAGACCGACACAGGTTTTGCTCAAGAATATCCCAGTATTTAGCACCATCCATCTTTCCCTCGACTCGGACCAGTTTCCCAGTCCCTGCTGCTGAAAAACATCCCCACAGCATGATGCTGCCACCACCATGTTTCACTGTGGCGATGGTGTTCTTGGGCTGATGGGATGTGTTGGGTTCACGTCAGACATAGCATTTTCCTCGGTGGCTGAAAAGTTACATTTTAGTCTCATCTGACCAGAGCTTATCCTCCATACATTTGGGGAGTCGCCCAAATGCATTTTGGCAAACTCAAAACGTGTCTTCTTATTTTTAACTTTATTTAATGGTCTTTTTTTCTGGCAAATCTTCCATAAAGCCCAGATCTATGGAGTCTATGGCTTATTGTGATCCTATGGACAGATACTCCAGTCTCATCTGTGGAACTCTGCAACTCCTTTAGGATTACCTTTGGTCTCTGTGCTGCCTCTTTGATTAATGCCCTCCTTGCCCGGTCTGTGAGTTTTGGTAGGTGGCCCTCTCTTGGCAGGTTTGTTGTGGTACCATTGTTGTGGCACCATGTCAGAAAAGGTGTGTTTATACTGATAGATCATGTGACACTTAGATTGCACACATGTGGACTTAATTTCACTAATTATTTAATTCTTTTTTATATATATTTTTCTCATTTCACTTCACCAACTTAGACTATTTTGTGCAGATCCATCACATAAAATAATTAAGAAACATTTAATTTACAAGTTTGAATGTAACAAAATAAGTAAAAAGCCAAGGGGGTGAATACTTTTGCAAGGCAGTGTATGTTTATTTTGGAGCCCTGTTCACTGTTTTTAAATGTTACCTGGAATAAAGCTTGTTGATTTTAAGGAACTGCTGTTTGGATATACTTAACCTTTTTTGCTGCATATTCTACCCTGTGAGTAATTCTACTCTACTATTACTACTCCAACAATGCTCCCTGTCTGTAATAATCTATTTTTTAATCAACTTGTTAACTGTCAAAACACAAGGACGCTGTTTTAAAATTATTAATGGTTCTGTGCCATTCCATGATAAGGAAGAATTGCTGATGCCTCACATGCATAATTATTTTGGGGTTTGTGCACTGAGGAATAAAATAAAGAATTAAAGTTAAGAATTCTACATGCACAATAACAAGAGAAACTTGCCTTCCTCTTGTAACCATAGCCAAGTAGCAGTTTCACTAGTCCTGAGCAGTTAGCAAACAAAAAACAAATATTTGTATTACTGATAACACATATACTTTTAAAAGGGGAGCCCCCCATTTTGCGTAATAAAAGAAAATGTAACTTTCAATATGAATTTAAAGGAGAAGTAAAGACTTCCGAAGTTTTGGTATTCCTTTCTGTTCCCTGGATCTGGTTCCTTCAGCTGTGGGGGACATAATTGCTAGGCAAAATGTGTACTTAGATGGCACTGGATAAATAATACATGCATATTAGGAAGTTACTTCTTTTAAGGTATTAAAAATGAAACCCTGATGGGAACCCTTTCCTTCCACCTTTACAATTTTTGTAATTTAAAGTTGCTAAGAGTTTAATTGTTTTGCATTATACACATTTTTTGGGGGGTGGAATTTCCTGTTTAAAAACATCACAAGTTTACAGTTTACAGAGCAGTACATGCTGGAAGTCTATACAGGTGTAGCTGGATACAGCGAATAACTATATTATAAATATTCTGCAAAGGCTGTACAATAGATTATTTTGTATACCGACTGCAGATTACATACAATTTTTACCAAAATAGGAGATAAACAGGGGAATGAAATAAAAGTAGCAAAGAGCAAAACAATTCGCACCAAGACTAAAAGTCCACATCTCGCAATGTAATATTGTTCCTTAAACTGTTATTGCATTGCGAATTTTAATTGCGCATTGCGAATTTTAATTGCGCACTCATAAGAAGTGCTTGAAGGTGTCGTAATCTTTTGGAGCAAACATAACGACTTTTTCAGTAAGAAGTTTTATTACATTGACTGCGCATTGGCGCAAACTATAAAATACACAAACGGTCTTTCACTGTCGGAAGTGGTCGCTAAACAGTTTCCGGGCTCGCAAAAGCTATATTAAATTCGCACAAAGCTAAATTTGTTCGCGCAAAGGCATAACTTTTCGCATTACGAATAGTTTTTTTATTACATTCCCCCGTTAGAGATAAAACCTTTAGCAGTATAAACATTTGCCCAGTCTCCTCAAGTTTTCTGCAATATCAGTAACACCTTGATTTAACCTATTAAGTAGTGGTGTAACTAGATGTTTGCCCCTCCCCCACTTATATTAGTCACTGAAGTTATGGTCAGGTCACAGCAGGTTTTAAACCTGATCAGAATAGCAGTACATTAGACTTGAAATGATCAAATGGTGGGAACCCCCAGCCCTAGGCACAGGAGATTTTGATCAGATTTTGTCCGATTTTATCTGATCTTACCATCCAACACCATGCAACACCAAGCAACAGCATGACATTTGTAGGACCCTACAAATCTGATCCCCCCTTATGCTTCTACATCTGACATTCAATGCATTTCAAGGGGAAAAAAAAGGCGTCAGACACCATTAAATTTTATCTGCTGCATTCCCATCCGACAGTTTCCATGTAGTTTACATATCAGATTTTTGTATCAGTCCCATTTTATTTTGACCCATGCGACTACATCTTGACTTGTAGGATGTGTTTTTTCGATCCAACACCACTCAATAAAACCTCCTGTGGAGTCCAGCCCTGATTTACACCACTTGTTGTTGCAGAAAATTTAGATTTTCCAGGTTTCTCCTGCAAACATAACAAAAATATGTGTTTCTTTAGGCAGCAAATTACTGGAATAGCATTTGTCAGAAAGCCCCATGAAGGTTTTGCTTTCATAAATGACTTCTTTACTGTAGGATTGTGCACAGATGTGAAAAAATGCCTTGGGAACTGCTGTTTAACACAATTTTGTAAAAAAAAAAACTTTTATAGGGACTTAAATGATTCAGTGACCCCTTGCCTCACATTAATAGAATAAAAGGAGTAAAGCTTCTAGTTTTTATAATCTTAAAGAAGGAAAGCTACCGAGGAAGTTTATTGCCAATAGATTGCACAATAGTGCAAGCTATAACACTATATTTATTCTGTAGAATGCTATACCATACCTGAGTAAACAGCTCTAGAAGCTCTCTCTGTTTGTTAAGAATAGCAGTTGCCATATTAGCTTAGGGTGACATCACTTCCTGCCTGAGTCTCTCCCTGCTCACTCATAGCTCTGGGCTCAGATTACAACAGGGAGGAGGAGTGGAGCAAACTGAGCATGCTCAAGCCGAGCCCTGGAGGTTTATGCTGAAAACAAGAAGTCTGATACAGAAGCTCACGTATACTCAATAGAAGGAAAGAAATAATGTGTTTCTTTTGACAGAGGAATCAGAGCAGCATTAATGGTGTATTTATATAGGCCTTTCTGATAAAGCTTACTTAGTTTTTGCCTTTCCTTCTCCTTTAAATGAATGTTCCAATGTAATTTAAACTCTAACATTATATTACAGTTGATCCAGAATGAGGAGGATGAAGACCAAAGTCCAAGACAAGGATCTCTCCGCTTCAAACACAAGCAGCCAGTGGAATTAAAGGGACCGGATGGAATTCACGTGATCCATGGCAGTACAGGGACATTACTGACCTCCGATATCAACAGCTTGCCTGAAGATGACCAGAAAGGCCTGGGCCGATCCTTGGAGACACTGAATGCAGACAACGGAGCTTTCAATGACAGAAATGCTCGCACCGAGTCTGCCAAGTCAACACCGATGCACAAGCTCAGAGACACCGTCGTGGAGGGACCCCTGGAGATTACAGAATTATGACTAGAGGTGGCCTCATTGGTCTAGCAGTTAAGAAAGTACTGAACCAACACTGAGGCATCAAAGCACAAAGGAAAGAATCACAGAGGAAAGAATCACAAAGGAAAGAAGGAAGCACAAACGCCTGGCCCTGTTGGCCCCTAATGTACTCCCAGCCTACACCGTCTGAGGTTTAGAGCTTCTATAGAAGCATCTGGGAAACTAGGATTTCTGGCAATAGATCAAATAGCTACCTGTGGTGCTTTAAATCATAGCAAAAGGGCATGGCATTGAGGTATTTGCCTTTACGATACAAATGAGGGCTAACAGAGAGATGCCGAAAATGGCTCAGTACAAAGATTTTCTTTTCTGCCGGCAGTGGAAGACTGTAGAATAACCCATTCTCTGATCTCAAGAAAAATGAACATTAAATTAAACACTGCCTATAGGCCTTTGAGGTCACACAGCAACATCTCCTGGACTTTTTCAAGAACTCGGTTCTGTAGTGCTGGCTTACCAAATGTATGCAAGTCTCAAGACGGCATTTACAGGCGCTCCAAATGAGCTTTATGTGTGCATTTTATGTTCATTTTTAAGTCTGTGGGGTTTTTTTGTGATTATTGTTTTTTTATGTTTGTTATGAAGAGGGTGAGAAGAAAACAGATAAAATGACTGAATCACTTTGGCTACATGCTTGTGTCTGGGTAACTACATTTCAACAACACGGCCTTCAAATGATCTGGTAACTAGAATAATACAGTATTTATTTCATACACTAGGCTCAAACCCAACTTGAAAAAATGGTGTGAATTAAAAATAAATTATAAGAAAAAATTATTAGTAACAAACGTCAGAAACTTCTCATGATTGCTCTAAGGCCAAGGGCATACTGACACTGTGCAGGAGTTTTTTTTATAGAAGTGGAGGAAAGCAGATCTGAGATTATATGTCCACCCCTGTAGCTCCTGGTGTGAGCCTGAATATTGGTGCAAAATGTGATTGCATGCATTTATACACTGATACCTACAGACACTGACTGACACAGGCCTGTCAGTGGAGCTTCAGGGAGTGTGTGCCCCAAGTAAGGTTGCCACCTATTTAAAAATGATTTATCGACCAGCAGGTAGGTGTGGTGACAAAGGGGAGGCCTGTGATGTCACAGGGGTGGAGAGATGACAAAACGGAGCAGAGCAATGACATCACTCCAGCTCAAAAGGGTATGTTTTTGCTGAACTTTAGTGTATTACAAATTTACCGGCTACTACATTGCTGGTAAATTTCTAACATCAGCCCTGATCTTGGCATGTATTTTACTGGCTAGACCAGTTAAATGCCGGCTGGGTGGCTTACCTAACCAAGAGCGGATCCACTTTCCTCTGCTTCTATAGAAAACACCAGCGGAGGAAACTTGAAAATCTGCTTAGTGTGCCCTTAGCTTTAAGGTAGCCAATATTCAACTGTATTGCACTGATGAGACTGAGCACAACTGACCACTTTCTATTATGTTTTATTTGGTTGGACAAATTGAATGGAGGTAACTGCAAGAAGTATAGAGGAGCTGTGGCTGCTTTTCATTTCCTCGTGTGCCGATACACTGTGCACCCACTGACATGCTACATCTGCAGGAGAAATGTTCAAGAGCATGCAGTCTTACAGGACAATGTGTGGAAACTCAACAGCCAGATTTGCCAGGGAGTATAGTTAGAGTTGGCCAAACTATCCAAATACAGTCATGCATGCCCACAGGTAATACTATAAATTCATTGCACACCTGAAATTTACACGTGCCTTGAAGAGATGTTACTTGAACCGAGTTTTAACCTTTTCATTATCCTTTAGTATGTTATTGACTGTTCTAGTCTTAGAAGCTTTTCCATTGGTCTTTATTATTTTTGATAGCTTTTGTCTTTTTGCCTGCTTTCAAACAGTGGTCACTGACCTCAGTCGCCAAAAAAAGATTGCTCTTTGAGGCTACAGTTTTACTGTTCTTGTAACTTTCTATAGCTTATCTTTCTATGCAGGCCCTCTCCTATTCAAATTCCAGTCTCTCGTTCATACTGCATAGTAACTAGGGTACACTGGACCATAGCAACTGAAATTCCAGACTGCAGAGCTGTTGCACAGAAAGATAAATAATTAGAAACCAAACAGCATGAAGACAATTGTCTCAGAATATAACTGTCTACATCATACTAAAAGTTAATTTAAGGTGAGCTACCCCTTTAAAGGGCATGTAAAGGCAAAAAAATAAAATCCCATTATAAGAAACCTGACTGTATGCAGTGAAATTCGCCCTTTATTTACTGCTGTGGATAAGAATTGTCAGACGGTCCTTAAATGCTCTGCAGGGAAACAATCATAATTGTGAACAGCAGGGGAGCCCCCACGTTACTTCCCAGCCATGCAGAATTAAGCAGCTTTGTTTTTTCCCTGTAGAGCAGTCGGCAACTGTGTAGGGCAGTGATCCCCAACCAGTGGCTTGTGAACAACATATTGCTCTCCAACCCCTTGGATGTTGCTCCCAATGGCCTCAAAGCAGGTGCTTATTTTTGAATTCCTGACTTGGTGGCAAGTTTTGGTTGTATAAAAAAACAGATTTACTGCCAAACAGAGCCTGCTGTAGGCTGCCAGTGCACATAGGGCTATCAAACAGCCAATCACAGTCCTTAGTTGGCACATTCAAGAACTTTTTTCATGATTGTGTTGCTCCCCAAATATTTTTACAGTTAAATGTGGCTCACGGCTAAAAAAGGTTGGGGACCCCTGGTGTAGAGATTTATATTGGATTTTATTTTTGACTTTACATCCCCTTTACTGTTTCCAACTCCAGCTGCAGGGACAAATATCATGGAGTCAGATTTAAACAGGTAAACTGGGATTCTATTTGGAGGATTATTTTGCTGCAGCCACTGGTTCTGGAGAGTTGAAGAAAGTTTGTATTGAACAATACAAAACTATAAAATCCACATTAGATTACATGACAACACAGGACCCAGTGCAGACTGTATATTCTGATTATTAAAGGACGAGGAAAGGCAAAAAAATAAAATCACATTTTTACTTTCTTTAATGAAAAAGAAACCTATCTCCAATATACTTTAATTAGAAAATGTGTACCGTTTTTATAAGAAACCTGACTGTATGCAGTGAAATTCTCCCTTCATTTACTGCTGTGGATAGGAATTGTCAGACGGTCCCTAACTGTTAAGCAGGGAAACAATCATACTTAAGAACAGCAGGGGGAGCCCCCGCCTTACTTACCAGCCATGCAGAACTCAAGCAGCTTTGTTTATGTTGATCCCTAAGCAGCCCACACTGAGCATGTGCACAGTCTTAGTCTTGCAAAGGTGTTTAACAAAGTTATAAGATGGTGACCCCCTGTAGCCAACTTTGAAAGCATAAATTATTTGTTTGATTAGGCTTTGTGGAGCAGTAAGTTCATGCTTATGTTTAGTATACAAAATACAGCATTTCTAGCCTTATTCTATTTTAGACTTTCCTTGTCCTTTAATCAGTCTTGCTGTATCTGCTTCTATGGCAGATGTTATTGGACTTGTGCTGTTTTGCTGATTTATGACAATCCCTAAGCAGCCCAGACCACACTGAGCATGTGCACAGTCTTGGTCTTGCAAAGATGTTTAACAAAGTTACAAGATGGTAACTCCCTGTGGCCAACATTGAAAGCATAAATCATTTTGTTTGATTAGGCATCTGGTGCAGGATTTATGTTTAGTATACAAAATATTTTGGGTAAAAATGAACACAGCAGTTTTACCAGTACAGGGCAACAGGACACTATATTTTCATTACTTTAAAACACTTTCATTTTTTGCTGTTACTGTTTCTTTAAATTCCTACCATTTCAAGGACGCCTTTACTATTTGGTTTGTCATAGGCGGAGGGTGATTTTTTTTTACTTTGGGAAGGCTAAGACTAATGTTGCATCAACAGTTTCTTCACTAGCGAATTTCCACTGGTGGAGAAACAGCTGTAATTCACCTGTCTGAGCACACAGGGAGGAGTGTTGTCTAAAAATGCGCTACAACCTGAAATCTGTCCTATACATGGGCTGACTTAAGAGCTACTAACTGATGGGCCCACACGCTACACGGTTAAGTACAAAGTCCAGACTATTTTGAAAATAATTTGCATAGCACTCCTTTATTATCAAAATTATAACAAAAGTTCAATTCATCCCCATTACTGGAAATCAGGGATAATTGGGTTATTTAACATTAAACCATGTTTATTGGTCTACTTTCACACAAAGCACAAGGGATATGCTATATCATTTATGAGACATCTTACATGCAAAAAGAAATGCAGATATATTTTTGTCCCCTTGCAAAAAAAAAAAAAAACAGTAGCTGCTTTTTTTTACTGCAGTTTCAAAGTAACACAATATAATAGTAGGTGAGGTTGAGAAAAAACATGCATTCAACCATCAACATATTTGTGTGTAAGTGAAGTAGCCAAATGGATCTGTTAGCTGACCCAGAGAAAGCTGAATTGAATTGATACAATCGTGCTAATATTCCTGATACTGCTAAGAAATGTTTTTACTAATTGTATCCACTAATTGTAGCAAACTGTTCAGATGCTCCTGGATCACTGAGCTGCCAGATTGAAACATGAACATTAAACTTCAATTTTGGGAAAACAGTAAAAAGTTAACTATGAGAAGCAATTGAAAAAAATACTTTTTTATGGTGAACAATCTGAAAAGAACTCAACTGGAAAAAAAAGTGTTTGGAAGGTGAACTACCCCTTTAAGAAAACCACTATCCAATCACAATGGTTCTATTGAACTATTCTGGTAGATGTTGTCTGAAACTCACACAGGTCTGGTCACAATGGTACAATAATGGCTGCATCACACCTTCACACATTTTTCCATTTCAGCTAACTGCTAACACCTACCTGAATAGATCAATTGAACTACTATTGATTATTTTTTTGTGCAATGTAAGTATGACTCCCCCAGATAAGCTCAAATAGACACATTGGTCAGGCAGAGGATTTTAATTTTTTTTCTTTGACTTTTTCTTTACATTTTTTTAGGCAAACAGGTTTGAGGAGGTTTAGCTTACCCAAGCCTTAATGAAAATCTACCTATGAATTTGTCACTCATCCCAGAATCTAATGATTGCCTAGGGGACAAAAGGCCTCAAATTACTACAGTAGTGGAAACAATGGATTTCAGGTATGAGTTTGGCTTTGAGTAAAAAGCTGTGGTTTTTGTTAAGATTGCATTGACAACACTAGCTTGTGCCTACATTGCACGTGCCTGGAGAAGAATCCATCTATACAGAAGTCAACCATGAGCTTGGTGTATAGCAAAGCAATTACAGATATAGCCTGTCAGTCTTATGGGGAGGTTCCCATCAGTTGCAGTGCCCAGCTTTGTAGAGGGCACACGCTGAACAGTAGCTCTAATGTAGGATAGTTCAACTATATACTAAAGGATGGGGTGTGGCACACCACTATACACTTGAATTTGTGAACTATATGGTAAGACTTTCTCCACTTAAAAACCTGAGGAGATGATGGAGAGTACCCAGTTGTCTTGTATGTGAGTTGGAAGAATTTTGAAGACGACCATTTACCCCTCTTGAACTTGGACTGTGAGAGTCAGGCTGATGTGGCCTATGGGGGGCCTGGTATCCTGGTTTGTCTAGACTGATTGGACCAGGTTGGTCTGCCCCTCTTTGCGTCTCAGCTGGACTGTGAGGGATGAAAGGAGGTGTTTAGGAAAGGGTGAAAAGTGCACCCTTGTGAACTCCATTGCCTATTGTAAGGTCTATTTGAGGGTGGAGCCAAGATTATTATTTTTTTTTCTTCTGTCCTGCTTCCGGAGGTGGATACTTAAACCCATGGGAGCAAAATTCACTAATATTCGTAGTTGCGTCAGAGTCCACTTCGGCGCACTTCGCCAGGCATATTTTCGCCAGCGCTACACAAATTCACTAAAATCCGAAGTTACGCTCAGGGGAAGCGTAAGGTTGCGAAGTTTCGATAGCGTTAATTTGCCAAGCAAAGCGGAGTTACGCTAGCGATGCTTAATTTGTATACGGCGCAAAATTCATGTTACAATGGAGGAATATGTAGCATCACTACACAAGCCTGGGAAACCTTCAAAACAGCAAATAAAATTTTTATTTTGCCCTACACATGAGCCCACTGTATAGTTAAATTGCCATGAGTTAGGAAATGTAGGGGGGAAGGAGGGTAGCCCCAAAAATTTTTTTAATCTTTTTCAGCCTATCAGCCATAAAAAAGAAAAAACACCAGCGTTTTTTGGGATTTAGAAAAATGTTTAACTTTTTTTTAAGCAATCGCTATGTACTCTATTGCACTTCGCCTCGTCTGAGGTGGCGAAGGAAGTCTGGCGTAAAAGGTAGCGTTCAGAAAAATTTGCGCGTCAGTGAATTTGCGTAGTTACGTCCGTTCGCCAGGCGTAAGGGTGCGAAGTAACACTAGCGAATTTACGCCAGCGTCCGTAAGTGAATCGGCGAATTAACGAAAATGTGATACGCTAGCGTTAAGCACTTCGTCCTTTAGTGAATTTGCCCCATGGTGTTTGCACTGACAGGAAGGGCTGGTCTAGAGAAAAATGTATTTCATTAGACACACATTGAAACACCAGTGTGGAAGGGCCAAAATCACCAGTGAAAAAGACCATTTAAACTGGTTTTGGTCAGTTGTAACAAAGTACTGGCCAGACCATCCCATATGCACTCCAGCAGATGAATAGCACTCAATACCATAAGGCGTCTCTGGTCATTGTAGTTATTTTGTGGAATTTCAGTTACCGGAGACCACTTGAGGTAAAAAAAAAAAAAGTTTATTTGACACAAGATCCGTAATTCTGAACTTAGAGTCAGACCACAGAACAAAGACATCACAGGGTTTTTATAGAGTTGGGAATAATATATAAAAACACAGAAAAGGTGGCTTTGCCTCAAGGATGTGGGCCAACCCCGCACCCACCTTTGCAGGTGGGTCCGGGTCGAGCTCTCCCCAACCCCCAGCTTCCGACTTTATAACTGCGCGTCTGCTTGCCCTGCCCCTTTTGTGACATCAGCGGGAAGTTGGACTCGGGCGCGTGTGTATCGGGAAAATCCTGAACCGCACATCACTACAAGGGTACAAGTGACCAAGGCTAGCTTTAGAACAGAAGCCATGCAAGTCTGAGGGGTCCCAGGGGAAACAGCATACACAGAATTGTATTCTTCCCTGGGGGTTTTTTTGTGCCGGCAAGTAAGTTAGCTTACTGTGTTTTTAACTAGATTAATACTACTAATATGCCTTTAGTAAGAGAAGTCAATGATGGAAACTATATCCCTATTATAAATACATACCATTTGTATCTTTAGCATTATAAATACAGGTATTGGATCCCTTATCCGGAAACCCGATATCCAGAAAGCTCCCATAGACTCCATTTTATCCAAATTTTTAAAAATGATTTCCTTTTTCTCTGTAATAATAAAACAGTAGCTTGTACTTGATCACAACTAAGATATAATTAATCCTTATTGGAAGCAAAACCAGCCTATTGGATTTATTTAATGTTTACATGAATTTCTATAGATTTAAGGCATGAAGACCCAAATTATGGAAAGATCCATTATCCAGGTCCCAAGCATTCTGGATAACAGGTCTTATACCTGTACCATACTACAAGTAAAAGGCAATATATTAATAATGGTCTTTTACATTTATTACCACAAAAACTGGAGACTGGACATGTTTAAAGAATTTTATTGTCAATTTAGCAGCTTTAAAGAGAAAAAACAAAGACAGACTTCCATGAAACCTCTTTTACCCTAAATTATTTATCTAGTTGTCTATAAATGCATATTATTCTATTATTCATACAAAAGGTGCAGTCTCAGGACAGAAGGGCAGCCTTGATATGGAATTCAGGTCTGGCTTAATAAGATCGTGAGCAGTGCGAGGCAAGCACAGTAACCACTTCCAGTAAGACTGCACTTTTATTCCAGGACAACTCAGCTGCTGAAAGATCAGTGTTCACTACTATTATTGCCAGAGCCATGATTAATCTATTAGTCAAAACATTTGTTCAACTAAACTAGTCTAAATCAAATGAATAGGCATACATGCAAAGCATGCCATGTTAGCAAATTCCCCTCAGCTTCAACTGCAAGCATATGTTTTAGAGGGTGGGAGATGTAGTTTACCTCAATGTTGAGGACATCCCACGTTAGGGCACCAAAATGCTCAAAAATACCCGAACATTGGCAAACACAGGAATCACTGCAGGTATGTCAATAAAAACATAATTGTTCAAAAGAAATAATTGCCAAGCATTTCTATGCAAATGACTGACCTGCAGCAATTTCAACGGTCAGTAATGTTCTGGGTATTTTTGGGTCTAATTATAATTTGAGGCACTTTTAATCCTTAAGAGACAGGGTTATGGCTTGCAGTACTCAGGCATAAGAGCCCACCTTAAAGGACCAGTAATTATTTTTTTTTTTTTTAAATTCATTTGTACATAACGAAAAAAAACAAAAAAAAAACAAACATTTAATTTTAAATTCACAAAGTATTTAAGAAATAACTTACCAATACTCCGCTTGCGCTCCTCTTCAGAAAAGGCGACAGAGCTATGATCCATTGTGCAGCCTTCGATTTCTCCTTCCTGCCTTCTATAGGAGATAGCCAGGGAGGAGAAATCAAGCGCCGCACAATGGATCATCACTCTGCTGCCTTTTCTGAAGAGGTGCGCAAGCAGAATATCAGTAAGTTATTTCTTATGTACAAATCTTTAAAAAAAAAATTGTCACTGGTCCTTTAATCAGATTGTACCTAAACTACCCTATTGGAAAAAGACCAGGCATCCTATTAAAAAAGACTAAGTAAATATCATGGGACAAATGCACTAGATCAAACCAACCGAAGAACTTGATTTTTTTTAGGCAATAAGAAGGGGAAGAAAATATTTTGGAGAACCAGACAAAAAAACCCATCAGATTGTTAAAAATGTTAAAAATATCCTACATAACCTTGAAATCATTAGAGATTAACAAATATATACAGCAAAGAATTACATTTTTCCTCCCTACAAGAAAAAAAAAAATCTTTCAAGGGAGACCTAAGAGGAGGGTGTGAGAAAGGGTTGGAAGCAGAAAGGGCACATTATTTCACTGGGGGGGGGGGGGGATTTCTTCAGTCTGAGGAATCTTCACAAGATGGGGGGGGGGGGGTGGAATTTCAGTTCCACACGTGACGCCTGCAGTGTTCAAGAGCCTGAAACACAGAAGGTGGTTAGAAAAGCAAAGCATTTATTTAAACCAAACACATCAGCTTAATAAGCACTGGATGCTAAATTGCTGTGCTGCCCCCCTTTAAAGCATTTGATGAGGGGCCTAGAATTAAAGGAATAGTTCAGTGTGAAAATAAAAACTGGGTAAATAGATAGACTGTACAAAATGAAACATGTTTCTAATATAGTTAGTTACCAAAAAATATAATGGAGTGACTGGATGTCTAACATAATAGCCAGAACACTACTTCCTGCTTTTCAGCTCTATAACTCTGAGTTAGTCAGTGACTTGAAGGGGGGCCACATGGTACATATCTGTTCAGTGAGTTTGCAATTGATCCTCAGCATTCAGCTCAGATTCAAAAGCAACAGATATGACCCATGTGGCCCTCCTTCAAGTCTCTGATTGGTTAATGCCTGGTAACCAGTCAGTGTAAACCAAGAGAGCTGAAAAGCAGTAAGTGGTGTTCTGGCTATTATGTTAGACATCCAGTCACTCCAGCCTTTATACATTACATTTTTGGCTAACTAACTATATTAGAAACATTTTTTATTTTGCACAGACTATTTACCCAGTTTTTATTTTTTACACTAAACAATTCCTTTAAGGCTGTTAAAGATTAACAGTAATTGCACCGAATCCTGGATTTCATTCGGGATTCAGCCGAATCCCAAATTATTAAAATCATAACATTGTTGCACAAACAATGTTTCAACTGTGCGTGTTCTCGTTCACCCTTCCTAGCCCGAATGTGCAGATGTAAATTACAGTTTGGATTTGGTTTAATATCCATCAAATCTTTCACAAAGGATCCGACAAATCCCAAAAGAGTGGATTCGGTGCAGCCCTAACAGTTACCCTGTACTTTCTGACCTTACTCTATCACAAAGCAGTTGACAGTTTCATTTATGCAAAAAGGTGACACTTGACTCCCTCACTCATTCGCAGAAGGGTGATATATGCACATCTATTGCCATTTTCTGGGTAGGGGCATTTTATGGGACACATGGGTCTTTCCCAAGTGTTTGGAAAATAAATATTATATATAAAAGGTCCCACAGGGCAAGAGAGCCCAGGTTTCATAATCTCACAAGCGCATGCATTAAAGCACCACTGCTTGGAATATTCTCAGGATTAGCAGGAACAGCACACAATGTAATGTTATAAAAAGCAAGACATTTCTAAGAGTTTTCCATATACATAGGACAATTCTATGGGTGACTTGTAGTAGCAACAACTGCTTCCTCTTAAAGGGATTGTTCACCCTTGAGTTAACAGTTAGTAAAATGCAGAGAGTGATAGTGTGAGACAATCTGCATATGGTTATCATTTTTTATGATTTGTGGTTTTTCAGTTACTTTTTATTCAGCAGCTCTGCAGTTTCAGAAATCGGGTTGCTGGAGTCCAAACTACCCTAGCAACCATACACGGATTTGTATAAGAGACTGGAGGCCTGAATAGAAAGAAGAGCAACGATAACAATAAATGTGTAGCCTTACAGAGCATTTGTTTTTAGATGGTGTCAGTGACCCCCTATTTGAAAGCTGACAAGAGTCAGAAGAAGGAAAATCGTTTAGATAAAATTCTTCTATTAAAATTAAAATAAAATGATGAAGACCAATTGAAAATATTTGTTTAGAATTGGACATTCTATAACATACTAAAAGTTAACTGAGAGGTGAACCACCCCTTAAAGTTTGTAGCCAGTTTACTCTGATGAGGTAAGTATGGCTGGAGGGCCCCTTTCACCAGTTCAATAATGTAATCAAGAAGGGATGGAAATGTGGTTTAACATATAAAGTGTGTGGCTAGCTGTAATCCAGACAGACTTCCCCCAATCTCCAAGCAATTGACTGAAAGGGTTTCTTGGGTAGATAAAGCCAATAACAGTGTTTCGCAAACCCAGGTGATACTAGACTACAATTCCTCTGACATATATCCAGGAGTCAATACATGTTTCTACAACATCTGGGGTCACAGCGCTGGGCCATATATTTGGAGGGGCGGTCCTTTACTTACATTGCAATTTGCTGCAGTTTCCATGTCTTTGCACCAATAACTGGGACCCCACATGCATTTCTCCGTTCCCAAAAGCACCTTCTTATTTTGGCACAGGTTCACCTTCTGTGTAGGATAAGAGAACATGTAATTAGCCTGTACAATAAAGATAGATTTATGGTTATAACAAGTGGTGAGCACAAAAGACTTACTATGCAAATAAAAGAGGGATCCAGGGCTTCCAGAAGTAACTGAATGAACAAAGGCTCGTACTCATTCACCAAAGCAGAACACTGAGAAGGAACAAAAGATTAGAAAAATTAACAGTTGACAATATCCAATAAAACGGTGGCAAACAGTTACATTTTACAGGGTTCTGTATAGTGAAACTGAGCAAGTTTTCTTGACTTTTCTTCACAGGGCAAAAAAGCACTAGAAGTATTAGAGCCCCGCATTAAAGAAACAGCAAACAGTGATTTAGGGTAATGCAACTGCTTGACTAATAAATCGTGCAAGTGATTTTGATTGGTGAATCTCATACCAACTGATAAAGTGCCAAAAAGGATATAGAAGGATAAGCAAAAGCAATAATAAGAAACTAAATACTTTCACATTTTAAATCAGCTAAAAGCATTAGTGCAGAACATTTTAAGGGATAAAATACAAAATGACATGCATATAGGAAGTTCCACTTGGGCTGTCCACTGTCAGTTTGCAACTGCCTGTGTGGATTTTCAGAAGTCTAAAACTCAGAGATTCTAGTCAAAATGCACGTCAGTTGGAGCAATCACTGGATCACCCCAAATATCGCCTGCTCTGCCCCCTGTCCAGAAATTTATTTTAATTTCCCCTTTAAGGGAAAAGAAACAAGCTTTAAAACACACAGCTGAAGAGCTACAAATTCTAAAAAAAATCTACAACAAATATACCAAAAAGTGTACATCTCTTCCACAGGGCAAAAAAAATCTTAATTTTGCCCGAGCCAGAAGCAGCCACCTTCAGTAATCTAGTAAATTAAAAAAAAAAAAAACAAAAAAAACCCACAGGAAGGATCCATTACCCCCACATACTTGGGAGTGGAGGAGAACTATGGACGACGCTGTTCTGGCTAAACCCACATCACAGCAGTGGGGGGGGGGTTGTGTGTGTGTGTGTGTGTGTGTGTGTGTGTGGTGTGGTGTGTGTGTGTGTGTGTGTGGTGTGTGTGTGGTGTGTGTGTTACTGTGACAATGCATGTTTAATAAAGCTTCCTATTCAGCAAAAAAAAAAAAAGTGGAGAATAACTTACCTCATTTTGCATGGAATCTGGTAAAAAGTTACAGATTCTACCCAGAAAAGCCTTGATCCTTATTTCAGTGGCATTTTTCTCCAGAAGCTCATCTACATATCGCATAAGCATCTTGCACACAGCACAGTAATCTCCAGCTGCCGCCTTCTCTGCACTTATTTTTACTGTTCCAGAAAAAAAGATTACATTTAATGGGACCTGTCACCCAGACATAGAAAGCTGTATAATGAAAGTCATTTTCAAATTAAACATGAAACCCAAATGTATTTTTTATTAAAATATATCATACTGTATATGCCTTAGGTAAAATGGCAGGGCCATTCTGCATTTCCTTGCCATAATAACAGTATCCGCAAAATGGCACTTTCCTGCGGTGTATGAATGCCAAGATTTACATTTTGCTTGACTAACATACTAAAATAGGATTTGGAATTATTTAAGGTGATAGGTCCCCTTTAAAAATGTCAAACTAAAATGCAAAGCGGTAAACTCATTTAAAAGTAAAAAAAACAGGAGTACAGGAATGTCTAGCAGGAAGTGTGGGCCTTTATGATAATTTCAGGGCTGATCTCATCCATAAAAGGATCAGCAGCTCTGTGCATTCATATAAACAAAAATGGGAATGTTACAATGTTACAATGTGACATATGACTTAAAACACAAACAAAACCATGTCTTCAGAGCAAAGGGATACACATTTGCAGATTACCAATTTTTAGGTTCTTGCTGCCACTGCAGTATCCTAGGGCAGTACAAATGGCTTGAGGATTTGCCTCCTGTTCCAGGAGCTCAATCAGGGCATCACTATATTCTTCAATCATGTCCTCGCACTTTTGGGTGTATTGAGAAGGAAGAAGCTTGCAAACTTTCTCCAAGCCGTGTTTTATGTTCTCCTGCAATAAACAAAGCCATTCCCATTTTTTGGCGTTCCAGTGCATGATCATTTAGAAGCTTACTGAAGCATAGGCAACGTTAACATTTTTTTTTTTTTTTTTTAAACAAGTAGGTAAGTTAAGGTAAGCTACTAATAGGTGCAAGCAGCTGTGCACAGGCACATAATGTATAATCTTCCATGTCTGCTGCACATCCGACAGACTAAAAGGTTGTTATGTGCAACAAATATTGCTATGCTGTATGGCTAGATTAAGTAGCAATTTAAGTTGCGTTTCTGCATAGAACACTACACGAGGGTACCTATTCCTTTTTCTAGTGTGGCTGTACACTATCCTAAATAGCAGCATTTAAATTCTTACCCTTGTTCTGTTGTTATCTAAAAGTTTTTCAAGTTGAGAGACCATAAGTTCGCAGACTTCACAGAGCACATTGTTTCCAGGCAATGGATTCTTTGTGATCTAAAAAAAAAAAAAAAAAAAAAACCACAACTTATGTAACAATGTAATATAATATTATATATACACACATACCACACCCAAAATGTTTAGTCTCTCCCTGTATCTTACATGGCTAAAAATCATCCACCACAGAAATTGGATATTTTAACAAATTCAGAGAATACCAATAACTTGTTGAGTTGTATATTATTGTTGTAATGAGACACCAAGGGCAAGATAAACAATAGTGGAATAATTAACACACACATTAGATTAACAGAAAAATAAATAATATCTTAGATAAATGGTTAACTGGGCTAAACCTGAAGTATATAAAAAAAAATTAAAATAAAAAAAAACTATAAAGAAGACTTGGATAATTTCTATAAGCAATGTATTTAAAAAAGTTAAAACTTTTAAGACATTTTACACCATACAATTTCCCCTCTGAAACCCCCTTACAGCTGCTCTGCACTTGCCAGATGAAAAAATGACCATGTTCCCAGGATGCACAATATGCCTTTCTAGTTCTCCTAGTCACTAGTACGACAGTTACTACAGTATATTTTGAGTTGGCACCTAAGCTCAGTAAGTAACAGCAGCACACGTGCAGGATACAGTATATATATCCTTTATATATACTTTATATACTTACTTTAACAGCTGGTTGTACCTTTACTGCAGGAATAAGGGATTTAGCTGGAATAATGTTTTGCAGAGGTGTTGATTTTTCCTGGTCACAGAATCCGGCCATACCGCACAACTGTTTCGGTTGCTACAATAAAAGAAGCAGTAGCTACAGTGAATATCAAAACGGGAGTTCAAAAAAAGTCAGAATCTGGTTACCAATGTAGTGCAACTGAAAGTAAACTTAAAAATAAGTTGCTCCAATAGAGAAAACAAAGTGTCCCAAAAATTGGCTTCTCTATACTTGTCGTTAAGCAGGGATGGGGATATAGAATATCATCAGAAGGTTACAAAATTTGCTTGAAAAAATTCTTTTTAATAAAAGGGCAACTTATCTTCAAGATTTTTTGCACATTGTTAATCAGTATATTCAGTACTGGAAAAGAGCTGCCACGGTTAGCAGGGAGTTACAAGAATGCAGGATGAAAAGAAAAAAAACATTCTAGAACAAAGCTTTTTGAAAGGAATAGAAGAGCCCAAGAACCTCAAACCAAAACATTAATAGCTACGTGCATTATGCTTGCATCAACTCAGCTTTGTTTGGCAAGTGACATTATGAATGGAAAGTCAATAAGACCCTATATCCAGGTTCTTTCATTTCAATAAAAAAAAGAAAAGAAAACTGAAAACGGGGAAAGGGAACTTGGGCAAGACAATGGCTAAATAAAAGCTTTTAGCCAATTAGAACTATCAAAAAGCTGAATGAGACAGAACAGGGGTGAAATGCACATTAACATACCACACTACCATGCTTCACACATACCTGATCCTTATGATTAACAAAAAGAAAGTGATTTGCCAGATTAGAAAAAAGGGAAGAAAATGAAAGACTGAGGTCAGCATAGATGTATAAATCATGAGCAAAGAAGTCATTTAAAACAGATGATCATTTCCCTTTGAGCTTAATCCAAAGGCCAGACACAATGTACTGATCTTTTCATTCAAACGAGTGCTTGTTAATGCAAGCACAAACAGGAAGGGACTGCATTGCAACCAGAATGCCAAGTAGCAAAATTACAGATTCAGTTTAGATATAAGACAGCTTAGTAAAGAGAAATAAAAGATTAAAGCATTTAATTTTTAGCAAAGAGCATGCATAAATTAAAAGTGAACCAATGCTGTATTCTAACACACACTGTAGAGGCCAAGCAAAAAAACAATGACATATTTAGCAATGAAAAATGATACTGTAGACTTACCATTTGCAGTAGCACTTGTATGGCTATATCCGAATACTGGTTAATGTAAGACTTGCACTAAAAGAGATTTCAAACAATTACCTGAAGTCGACCTCGTCATGGGCAATAAGGTTTTTAAAAAGAAAACAGCAATAGCTACCAGGGCATCAATTTGGTCTTTGTCAAACAGGTTTTTCAAAACCTGACTGATATATAGACATACCAGCCGGCAAATAGCAATTGATGCAGATCAATAAGTTGTCGAATCAGGGGGCCCAAAAGTTTACTGGCCAGTGTATAAACGTTTTTTGATTACATTATCTTGGGTTAATACATTAAGTTATCCATTGTAGAACACAAGGGATTATTTTTTACAACAATTCTAAAAATTTAAATTCCAAGATTTATTAGAATCTTACAGCCATAAGGAAATAAAATAAATTTCAAAACAAGTATGTTAACCAGTGAATAGCTAAATCCCTTTGGCAAATACTACCAGAAAGAGCAAACCCAAGCACCAGGATAAGTGCTCAAGTGGAATGAGAAGTTTCATTTTTATTTTGTACAAAACATGTTTGTTTTTTGGTCAAGGACATTAATTGGCTATATCTTTTCGATTTCTGTAAGAATGGGAAAAAAAAGCTACTGCATAAGCTACATATATTTTTCCCAAATTTAAAAATATGCCTTAGCCAATAATGAAGAATTAAAAATAAAAATAGTATACCATTTCTGCAATAGCAGGATCGAGCAGATTACATTCCTGCAAAAAATGGTCCACCAATTTCTTGGAGAATGAAGAATTGCTTCGGAGGGCATCTTGCACATCAGAGACTAACTTTGTACAGTCGTTGCAGATATCTCCAGTCTGATCAAAAACAAAACATATAAACAGTTAAATTGTATAGCTACTCCTTGTATAGATTTCATACAAAACTCTGCAAACAGGATTCAATTATTCACAAATGGTTTACTAGATGTTCAGACAATTAAAAAAAACCTATAGTCTGAGGGGTAGATTTATTAAGGGTCGAATAGCAAATCTGAATTCCAATTCTCAGTTATTTTGGCGTCAAAATTCAAGTTTGAATTTTAATCCCCCTATTCGAATGTAAATTTGAATGTGATATTTATCACACCACCACAATGGAAACAGTCCTAATATTTGCCACCTAAAACCTGCAGAGTTAATTTACAAGCTAATGGCAGAGGTCCATTGAGCCATTTGGATATGTTCAGAGTCTTCCTGACATTCAAGTTTTTTTTGTTGGGAGAAAAACTCTATTGGTACAAATCAAATAAGATTTAACATTTTTGGGTAAGAACCATTCGACAATTGATTTTTTTTTCTTAAATAACCTGCCAGTCGAAAAGTCACAAGTTTGATTCACATATTAAAGGGTTTGTTAACCTTTAAATTAAATGTTTAGTATGATGTAGAGAATGATATTCTGAGACAATTTGCAATTGGTTTACATTTTTTATTACTTGTGGTTTGAGTTAGTTTTTTTTATTCAGCAGCTCTCCAGTTTGCAATTTCAGCAATCTGGTTGCTAGGGCCCAAATTAACTTAGCAAACATGCATGGATTTGAATAAGGCACTGGAATATAAATAGGAGAGGACCTCAAAAGAAAGGGGAGTAATAAAACGTAGCTGTAACATTAAATTTGTAGCCTTCCAAAGCATTTGTTTTTTAGATGGGGGGTCAGTGATCCCCATTTCAAAACTAGGAAGAGTCAGATGAAAAAGGCAAATAATTCAAAATCTATAAAAAAAGAAAAGATGACAAATTGAAAAGTTGCTTAGAATTAGCCATTTTATAACAAACTGAAATTTAGCATAAAGTTGAACCACCCCTTTAAAATGAGAAAAACAATGAATTCAACAAACTGGAATCGTGTTCGCAAACAGACCACTATGGCTCAAAGTTTCATCTAGAAAGTTATCAATGGATGAAAGTGAGAACTCACCATTTGATAAATACTTTCTACAAATCCCATAGGAATGAACAGAACGTGGGGGAGGTTTTATTTATTAAGCTCTAAACTCACATTTTGATAAATCTGCCCCTTAGTGTGCATGTCAGCTGAACTGAAATTCCATTATTAAAAATTACCTTTGGCTCCTTGAGAGTCTTTTCTTGGGGATAGAGGAGTTGAGGAATATTAACAATATAAGGATAAACCAGTTTTGCAGCGTCCACATCTGGTATCTCATTGGTGAGTAATTGTGTGGGTTGTTTTAGACTGGCCAGATGCCGCTGAAGAGATGTACACAAACCAAGGGAAGAACACAGCACACCAGGATTACTCTGAAAGACAAGATATCAATTTATAATCATTTTTCCTTTGGTACAGTTTATTATAAAACTAGACATTAAGCCAGTTAAATTAACGGGCGCTAGAACATATGTAATCAGACGGTCCGTGGGGCACATGCGCAGTAGCGCAATCCCACGGACACAGGGACTGGACGCAGAGACATCAACTTTATTATATAGGATAAACACAAGATCTTTCAGGTTCTACATTAGATATAAATAACACCAGGAAAAAACCCATAAACAGCTGGAGGGCCAGTGAAGAGAAAAAAAAAAAAAAAAAAAAAAAAAAAAAAAGGCATTTGGTATTTAAACATGAAGCCTCTTAAAGTGACAATACACACCACTTTTCAACCTGAGCTCAATGAACAGGGCTTGTTCTAAACATATTGTATCCCTACTGTTTTTAAGACAGATGTAGAGTGTGTTATTTCTGGCACTAAACAATAAAATGAAGCCAGTTACTGTTGCACAGAGCAATGAAGGAACTCATATAACCGAAAAATGAAGTGTCCACTGAGAAGCTGATAGTTAGCTGCTCAAAAGCTAATGGGGGGCTGGTCAGTTTGCTGAAATATGTAAGATGAAAAATCGGGCCCTACACTGGCTCCTGCCTGCACACCGAACAGATGTGTTGGCTTGGGTGCAGGCACACATGGCTGATTCGGAGCGAGAAGTCAAACTCTCGAGTTTCTTTAACAAAATCAGCTGTGGGTACCTGGACCCAAGCCAACACTATGGTTTCAGGTGCAGGCAGGAAAGGAGGCGAATACGGATTTCAGACCCCCATGTGGCACTAGCCAAAGACTTCTGCTTAGAGAAGGGAGTGGTTTGTTTGTTTAAAGGTAAATAAGGAACAATTTGCCCCGTTTATAAATGGGGGATGGGGGTTTTTTTATTAAAAAATAGGCAGAATACATTTTTACTTTAGAATGTCTTTTTAGGAGTAGGATGCCCCTGTAAGATGCAATACATTTAAGCATTATGCTTAGAGCAGCATGCATGTTGTGCATACCTGAAACATACAGAGGGACATTCCAAATATTTACAGACTGCTGGGTTCAGCTTCAAATTCATTTAGAGATGCATCAACTCCACTATTATAGGATTTGGCCAAATCCTGAATCCTTTGTGAAAGATTTGGGCGAATACTGAACCAAACCGTACCCTAATTTGCTTATGTAAATTAGTTGGGTAAATAGAACCGTGTGCACAGCATGCGGTTAAAAACTTTGTTTACTTTGTTTCTGTGAAGAAAAGTCATGATTTTTTTTGGATTTGGTTTGGCCAGGCACTTGCTGAAAACGGGCAGATCTTGGCAGAATCTTGGATTCGGTGCATCCCTTAATTGATTTGCTAGCTTTGCTTACAATGAAAACGACCCTGTGACTATTCAACGCAAGCATGCTGCAAAGTGGACAACGCTTTGGCAGTTTCTAATGCCATCATTGGTAAAGCCCATCATGGCATTTTTTTTCTTTTTCAATAGTATAAAAAGTGGTTTTCTAACAAACATGGCTGAAATGAAGCTTTACAAGGCCTGTATAATGTATGACCACTTCCATAAAAACACAAACCTATAACCAGTATTCGGTTCAAACTATCCAAATGTGTTACCCCAATTCAAGTAGTAGGCCTCAGAGCACTTGTCCTATGTCAACTCAAACTTTTAAGACAGTGCTGTCCAACTGGAGGCCCACCCCCCTTTGTTTGGCCCCCACATAAATCTGCCTGCTGTGACTTCTTTAAAATGTATCAGAACTGAGACAGACTGTAATCCCCTGTACTATTCACACCTGTAACACCTGAGACGAAGACTGAAAGTGCCCATATTAATCACACTCTGCTGGAGGGGCACCAGAATTGTGTCACTGCACGTCACTGCATGTAGCACAGTATGAACTGTTCATCTTAGAGTGGTTTTCCTGTCTCTTACTGTATTCTACGTGCCCTATGCTCCGTGTGTGCGCCATACTCTGCCTGTCCCATACTTTGCCTGTCCCACTCTGCCTGTGGGATTTGAGCCCCTAAGGTGCCGTGTTATTCACATGGGAGGAGGAGGCATATGGATATAAGGGTATGTTTTATTTTTCACATATGAGTGATATCCCTGCAGCGAGCACCAACCATTTGTTTTTTTGGTGTGGGACCAATGAGGATACGGTATTAAAAGTTCTTGCGATGTGGTTTAAAACACAGGAACACACAGTCCATAGGTGTGGTTTAAAACACAGGAATTGGGTCAACACTGGCTTCCATTATCAGGCCTCCACCACGTATGCCAGAAAAATTCCGGCCTTCGGTGCCACAGAAATTGGACAGCACTGTTCTAGGTTATTTTGCTTACCAGTTCTTGCTCAAGAAGATTCAGGACAATAGTGAAGTAATCGCTCACTTCTTGTTTGCAGGTGGAAGCCAAACCAGGGTCAGGGATAAAGTCACAGACTTTATTTAAATATTGCTTAATTTCATCCTAAAAAACAATGCACAGTTACTGCTGGGTTTGATACAAATCAACTCTTACACAATTTATCTAGTTCAGGCTTAGTGCAATACAGATACATTTGTAATTGTTCTGTACTGCACACGCATCAAGCCTGAGTGTGTACCAATAGTGGAAGCCCACTTTGAATGGAAGTATCCCCTGCACCTTTAACATGTAAGAAATTTTATTGCTGTAAGGCTTACAAAAAATGTCAACAGTCATGGCCTCCAAGGAAGCCTCCTTCGTATATCTTGAATTAGGGTAATGGATTTTAATGCAAACTACCTTCTGCCAATATATTAATATGTGAACTTTATGTAACATTTGATAAATTCAGTCAGAGAAGCGCAATTGATCATCTGGCATGAGCTGTAACAAAAAGGACTTCCAATATGGAAAACAGTTTCCAATTAAGCACTAAAATGTCAGCATTAGCTATAGATTTGCTGTCTGAGAGAGAAACTGGCAACTTACTCCATAATTAGAAATATTGTCACTAATGCTAGTATGTAATTGATGACAGGCAATACAAATCCTTGCAATGTACAGTATATTACTGGCAACATGTATACCTGTGTAATGTTGTCCTTCAGGTAGTTTCCCAACACTGTTACTACCTCCTTGCAGAAGTCACATGGCATAGATTTCTGCAAAACAAAGACCAAAGCAAACACGATTAAGCGAATATGTACAGTGCAAGAGAAAAAAAAAAAAATTGAAGGAATCAAAAACATACCACCTTTGTAAATTACGAACATTTTAGACATTACATTTACCTTCATACAGTTATGAACTTCTCTAACAAATATCCTTATATTTTACAAGAGGTGGTATATTTTCCCTATATAAATACAAAAGACTTGAGAATAACCTGTAAACTACATTTCATATGAAGTTTGGGAATGAACCTGACAAGTAAACACAGAATCTCATAAAATAAGAGGAAGAATAGAAATTTCTCATAAAATAAGAGGAAGAATAGAAATTGGTAAACCCTGTACATTTGTTATTCAATTATTATCGAAGGGAATAATTGCATACCACGGTGGGCTTGTTCCAAACATTTTGTTGGCAGTGTTTAACTGCACCGCACTGAGACGCAGTCCTCACATTCTCACACCAGACTTCAGGTCCCTTAGCACACTGTTCTGTCCCAAACAAGGGAGTTGCTGCAACTGAAAAAGAAATAAGATTATGCACTAAACAGGAAAACATCTGAAATTGAAAGTCACAGTCTACTGTTTTTAAAAAATAATGCAGAATATTTTTTTTATTGAAAGTTTATTTTATCCACTTTACTTCCTATCCACCATCTATGAGCTGAAACTCAAGCATGGTGACGAGTCACATTAGAAAACCTACCGACTGTAGGTTTGAGTTCAACAAAAAATTCCCTGGCATTTAATATAGGAGTGTGGCACAAATGAAGCCATTACTAAAAAGAAGACTCAAAAGCATGTCTGGAGTTCTCCATGCTTGGCCCAGTAGCTGAACTGGATCTATGCAGTTGCTGCAGTAAAGCATGGAAGTATACAGATCTCACTAGAGACAGAATTGCATAAAAAAAATATCATGGATATTTGAACCCGAGGGAGCAATTAAAGAGCTTTTAGCCTTGAGATTTGCGCTACCATTGTAGGCAGTGCTCTAATTAACTGAATAATATACCCCGGAACAAATCTTACTTTATATTTAATTCAGTAAAGGTTCAACAAACTATATGGCAGAGTTCAGAGCTTTTTAGCTGTTGGAAAGCAAGCGATTCTCCTTTTTTTGGCACCCAGCCTGATCTGTAGTCCCACTGATTTGTCTGTGCACCATTTTCATGTAACCTACAATCACCAACACAAGGCCTCCGAGTTGTTTGAAATACCAAAGGCCTACAGAACACGGTCTAATGCTGAGCAAAGGCTTGCATACATATTACTTCCTCTAAGGCTGATGGCAAAAGTGATTATTCTTAGCTTGGAGCATGTCTGCCAGGTGTAAAGTGCCACAAAATGATTCCTGTTCCTGAAACATCCAGTAGGTGTGCTTTTCAGCCCAAATCTAATGCCAGTCACATATACAACTACTTTACACAGGAGCCATTTACTCAGGGGTATGTTTTAAGTGTGCTTACATTGCTCTCTGTGGGAGGGGCCAGCAAATCACATTTTGGGGGTTGTCTAATGATACCATCAGTCTACACTGGCATAGGCCTTTCTTATTCTAACCACAATTCTTTTGAGAAATACAAGGCAATATTGGTCCTTATTATTATTATTTGTGGGTTGAGTTGTTTAGTTTTTAATTCAGCAGCTCTCCAGTTTGCAATTTCAGCAATCTGGTTGCTAGGGTCCAACTTACCCTAGCAACCATGCAGAATAAGAGGCTGGAAAATGAATAGGAGAGGGCCTGGTCAGAATAAGAAGTAATAAAAAGTAGCAACAGCAGTAAATATGTAGCCTTACACAGCATTTGTATTTTAGATGGGGTAAATGACCTCCATTTGAAAGCTGGAAAGAGTGAGAACATTGCAAATAATTAAAAAAAAAAAAAAACTACTTAAAAAATGAAGATCAATTGAAAAGTTGCTTAGAACTGGCCATTCTATAACCTACTAAAAGTTAACGTACAGGTGAACCACCCTTAAGATCCCAGATCTGTGATTTGCACATAATGCAAACACTACATCCCGACACTTTGCATAAAGGTTTTTTTTTTTATTTTACACAGGTTCTGCTTTCACTTTACAGCGTCTAACAAAAACCTCGCCTCATACAAGAACGCATCCACTCATGTTTCTAAAGTCAAACCAGTACTTAGCACATTCAATGACCACTCTAGATAAGCAAACATAGATAAGAAAATAGGGATATTCCAATCAGTACAGGGCATTCAACATTAGAGAAATGGCGCACACACGTCTTGCTAAAACAAACTATACTGCATTGGCTCCAATTATGGCTGCAAGTGTAATGGGCAATTTAAGACACAATTTGCCATTTTTTTTTACCCATAATCCCCCCTCACATTTTCAGCATAATGATATGGTGATTATATTAAATGAGGAAATAAACTGCACAGTGCCGGTCGAATAGGGCTAATTACTTGTATACTACAGACATCCTCTTTATGGTATACCTGAATGCAATATTGTAAAGCATGAAAAGCAATAGCTGGGAAAGTAGCAGGCGTGCCATGCCCAACCCTTAATATTTGTCATATATGAAGCAGTTCCTTATTATTCTAACTGAAACTGGAAACATATTGAAAGTCTTGCCTGGGGGAGAAGGGGATTTCCACACAAATTATAACTAGAATTGTTGATAAGGTAGTTTAACTGGGCCTTTTTACTGGAAATACATTAGCAAGACATAGTTTTTATGTTCTCTTTAAAGGGATACTGTCATGGGAAAAAATGTTTTTTCCCAAAATGAATCAGTTAATAGTGCTGCTCCAGCAGAATTCTGCACTGAAATCTATTTCTCAAAAGAGCAAACAGATTTTTTTATATTCAATTTTGAAATCTGAAATGGGGCTAGACATTTTGTCAATTTCCCAGCTGCCCCTGGTCATGTGACTTGTGCCTGCACTTTAGGAGAGAAATGCTTTCTGGCAGGCTGCTGTTTTTCCTTCTCAATGTAACTGAATGTGTCTCAGTGAGACATGGGTTTTTACTATTGAGTGTTGTTCTTAGATCTACCAGGCAGCTGTTATCTTGTGGTAGGGAGCTGCTATCTGGTTACCTTCCCATTGTTCTTTTGTTTGGCTGCTGGGGGGGGGGGGGAAAGGGAGGGGGTGATATCACTCCAACTTGCAGTACAGCAGTAAAGAGTGATTGAAGTTTATCAGAGCACAAGTCACATGAATTGGGGCAGCTGGGAAATTGACAAAATGTCTAGCCCCATGTCAGATTTCAAAATTGAATATAAAAAAATCTGTTTGCTCTTTTGAGAAATGGATTTCAGTGCAGAATTCTGCTGGAGCAGCACTATTAACTGATTCATTTTGAAAAAAAAAAAATTTCCCCATGACAGTATACATTTAAGTAGATTGTGAACGGGAAGCTTGCAACACCCTCAGATCTACAGAAAGCATATCTAAACTAGTGGAGGACTGTAGCCTGGGGAAATCATGGCCTAATCCGTTGATATCATCCGAGTTACAGCATAGGAATCTAAGGGCCAGGACACATGGAGCATTGGTTCCGCTGCTCTCAGCTTGTTTTTTTTAGGCGGAGAGAAGCACTGTAAAGTACAGCTTCCACTTGCGGGCAAGGTACACAGCCAAAAGGATTTTTTGTTGGAATCCAAATAAATGGAACAATAATCACATTCATTTATTTTACTTTCAAATGGAAAAGTCTTTCAGTTCTTACTAAATGAATGAATGGTGCTGGGAGAAATAGATTTGTTAACTCAGTCACAATATATCATCATGTAATCTAAATTCCACTTGCAACCATATCTCAAAAGCTAAGCTCTCCAAACAAGCCATCTAGTTGCCCAACAGAAGCCTGGCTGTTTGTGTCACATGTAAATAGTGTATATATAGCACAACAACATACCAGCACAAGGCCAGGGAGTGTCTACAGACTATGGCCACAATAAACCCAAGTCATACAACACGTGACTCTTGATCCAGCTATAAGTGCTTCTGAACTACAAACCCCATAATTCCCAGCGGCTATCAAATACAATTCTGCTCATATGCCATTAGCACCGTCCATAAATCTTGTTTTTCGAGAGAGAGAGAGAGAGAGCGTGTGCGTATAAATATAATATATATATATATATATATATATATATATATATATATATATATATATATACACACACACACACACATACATTTTTTTTTAAAAAAAAAAACTGAGCTACAATTGGAATGCAATGGCTGACAGGCACCCTGAGAGACAGCTAAAGGACGGCTGTGTACATAAACAACGGCGGCTTTGGGAGAATGACAAGGCAAAAAACGCACAGTGTTGGACCTTAAACGCCACGAGCGATGGACCATTATAATGGCATCGAACATAACCTTTTCTAAAGGCAGATCATTAATATATATTAATGTATAACCCTCTTACCCACTGCCAGAGCACAAACCAGCACCGCGAACTTCTTCATGGCGAACCCTGTTAGTAGAACGAGTCACCTGACTGACTGGCCCGGCAGCTTTGTGAAGGTTGCTAATATGCAAGGCCACGCCCACGGGTCAGCTGAATGTTACTCAGCGCATGAAAGTAGAAGGGGCGGAACTGTGGGGAATAGAAGGCGGGTGCATGTGTTTAGCGCTGCGCTTGCTTGTGAAGGACAAGAGAAAGAGAATTGATATTGCTGGGAGCTTAAGAGTTCATTTGACTCAATACTTTCTCACCCGGCTCACCGTTCATGCCACCGCAACTGCACATATTCATTTATAACTAAAATCTTTACTGGGAAATGCTTGCAAAGGGGTTTATATTTCACGGGTGCGCGCGCACTTAGATCATGTGACCTGTGGTAACCAGAACCACGATTGTTTACGTCGGTTCTTATTAGTATTAGGCTTTGTTTATGATACACTATTAAAGAGATTATAAATAATTTACTTTATTTTATATCCCATCGGAGTGCCAAGTCTTAGGTTCCTGTCATGTTCTCGGACACTCTATGGTCAGCTTTTAGTAGGAGGAGCCTGTCTGTATGTTTCCGAGTAAACAGGAAGTTGTTTATATAGTACCAGCATATTCCATAGCACTGTTGTATATATAGTGAATAAAGTACCCCCTCTTGTAAAATATAAGGATATTATAAGTTACCGAGGAGTTTCATGACCATATAAAAACACGAGGCCGAAGGCCGAGTGTTTTTATACAGGTCATGGAACTCCGAGGTAACTTCTAATATCCTCATATTTTGCAACTGGGGGTACTTTATTTATTATAATACACAAATTTAAGTGAGTCATGTGACAGAAATGACATCAGAACTCACCGTTTATAACTGATGACATCAGAACTCACCGTTTATAAGGATATAATTTACAGGATATTCATGGCTTTTGTGTATTATAAGGGTATATAATAATTGACAATCTGATACATCAGGGCAGTGACCTCCAACCAGTCACTTGAGAGCAACATGTTGCTCACCAAGCCCTTTGACGTTGCTCCCAGTGGCCTCAAAGCAGATGCTTATTTTTTAATTCCTGGCTTGGAGTAGGGTTGCCACCCTGTTCGGGTCTCAAGTTTCTGTTTTCAGCCTTGTGAAACCCAAACAATAATCTGGGCAATATATGCAAACCAATTAAATACAAACAGAGCCGGGCCAAGGTAGTTTGGCACCCTAGGCAAGGACTTCAATCAGCGCCCCCCCAGTTCTGTAGGACCATTTCCCACCTAATCACTTACAGTTTTTTTAATAAGCCAGCAGCACCCAATATTGCCCCAATCTGTACCTGTGCCAGCCAGCAGCACCCAAAATATTGCCCCAATCTGTACCTGTGCCAGCCAGCAGCACCCAAAATATTGCCCCCAATCTGTACCTGTGCCAGCCAGCAGCACCCAAAATATTGCCCCCAATCTGTACCTGTGCCAGCCAGCAGCACCCAAAATATTGTTGTGCCACCAATGCATTGCCCCCCCAAGTCTGTGCCACCAATGCATTGCCCCCAAGTCTGTGCCTGTTGTGCCAAGTACCAACAAACAATGCATTGCCCCCTAAGTCTGTGCCCCCTAAGTCAGCAGCATCACCAAAATTGCCCCAGCCCAGATCAGTCTGTACCTCTCTGCTCAGTGCTCACTGACTGTTCTCCAATAACACCCGTCACCAGCCTCCAGTTTCAGAGCAAATGCCGCACCGACCGACCACTGCCTGGCTAAGGGGTCTCTCCAATGCGCCAGGCCAGACCAGCACAGCTCCCTGTGCGGCGTGAAGTTATCACGCGGCGCGACGCTTACTACATCGCTTGAATGCGCATCTGGACCACTTCTGCATGGCGTCATCACTGCTCCACCCCCAATGCTATCTGCCCTGCCCCCTTTGTTCGGGATTAGCCATCGGCAAAGGTGGCAACCGTATTTTGGAGGCAAATTTTGGTTGTGCACAAAGGGGCTACCAAATAACCAATTACATCTAGGGTTGCCATCTGGCCAGTATTTTACCAGCCTGACCAGTAAAAATGATGCTTGATCCCAATGTTATTAATAGGGAAAAAATCTATATACACAGGAAGGCTGAAATTGTTTTCCAAAAAAGGTGGCAACCCTTATTACAGCCCTTATTTTTCACTTCCTTTAAAACAAAACACTTTTGAGCAAGAGCCTCACAAATGATATGTTTCAAGGCAGCGGTCTATGTGATATACAGTAGCTTGTTCTAGCTAGGAGCCAGCCACACTTTACAGGTTTAACATTGCATTCCACCGCTAAAGTCCATGTAAAAACACTGTTTAAGTTGTACCACAATATGTAGTAGTACAATATTCATATGTTTTAGGGCTACACTGAATCCAGGATTTGGTTTGGTATTCTGTCAGGATTCTGCCTTATGTGACTTATCGTCATAAAACAAAGATGTAAAATGATTTTTAAATGCACTCACAATTCTCTTATTTGGTGCATCCCTAATATGTTTATCTTTTATATGGTGCCAACTTTTTCCACAGTGCTTTTTAGACATTATACATTATTCAAATTAGTCCCTGCCCCACCAGAGTTTACAGGCTAAGGTCGCTATCACACACACACTCTGAGTTTATGGTCCCTATCCTATGCACACATACTGTTATCTAAAAAATTTTTTTCTAAAAAAACAAATAAACTGGCATTTTGGAGTGTTGAAAGAGACCAAAGTACTCAGAGGAACCCACACCAGACTACTTGCAAATGTTTGCTAGAATAAATCCTAAAATCCTACCTCTGCACAATTTCCATTTAGCAACTAAAACGCACCAGTGCAAGGTGCAGCATCAAGGCCTGTTCTTATTGCCTGTCATGCGGTAAGGACAGGGCGCTGTTATGGCCTACACCCTCTTCCGCTCTCTGACTTGTGCTGCTAAATGATGCACAGGTTAGAGGAAGTGGGGGGGCATAGGTGCCTTCCCCTCTAGTCCTTCATGAATACAGTGATGCTGAATACAGGCAACTTTGTATGCATGAAGATAGCTGCACTTTGAAAATCATAGCTCAACAACAATTCAGCAACACCCGAAGGTAGTGAAAAAGTGCAATTATGGCCAATGCATGCTGCCTTTGATTAAGTAAATGACCCCTTTAGACTCTTTCATGTCAAACAGATATCTGCAAAGTGATTTAAATTAATTACAATGAAAAAAGCCAAAAATAACTGATTGCACACATGTACTGCATCTCCAAATCAATATTTAGTAGACCCCCTTGGCAGTAATTTCAACTTTAGGTCTGTATGGATGGGTCTCTATTAGCTTTATACATCTTGATATTGTAGTTTTGTCCCATTTCTCACTGCAAAACTGCTCAAGATCTGTCAAGTTGCATGGACATTGTGATGGAACAGCCCATTTCAAATCCTCTTTGTGGGATAAAGATCTGGACTTTGAATGCATAAGTATGCACCTCATTTAATATGATAACTTGATGTGTTCCACTCACATTTAACACTAGCCTGTGCCTCGGTGAGCACAAATTATTTCAAAGAAGGGGGTGCATTTTTTTTGTGTTCCACTGCAGTGGAATGCATGAAAGATGTAACTATAATAAGAAGTTCATATAAATAGTTACATGAATTAATGTCCTAACAAATCAGTTGATTCATTGGGAGTCAGTGGAATTAACCTTTAGTTTTTTAATTCATTGGGCCCATGTAATTTACCCTAAATTTAAACCCTACACTTCTAACTGCCCCATCACACTGCTCTGCATTGCACTACTTGATACATGTTACATAAGCTTCTATTAAAATTAAGGACGTTTCTAGACAAGTAATGGAAGTTTTTATGGAGGTTACGCAATCCGAATGGAAGTTTTTATGGAGGTTACGCAATCTGAATGAAAATTTGACTGAGCCCAGGCAATAGTCCACCCTCCCCTCCCCTTGGTCCTCTCCTAGTCTTCCATTCATGTATGATTTTATTAAGCGTCTTTGGTACTGAGACGTATCCCTTCAGTGATCAGTTTTGTCTAGAGGTCTTATCTTTACACTCAAGAGTCAGGCTAGTTCAGGAAATGCTTCAAAGATCAGATTTCATGGGTGATCATGATTTGGATTGTGTTAGAGATTTATATTGGTCCGATTCCTTAAACCTTATCCAGTAAAACCATTTCTGATAATACCCCTCCATCTCTTGTGCTTGAGATGTTTTGTAACTTTCAAACCTTTCTATTATAGAGATCTCACGTAACCAATCTGTAATTCTGGGTGGTAACTGTTGTCTCCAATTTAGGGGTAGGGGAGATTTAGCTACATCTAGCTCATAATCGAGGTAATGGACTTCCGGTAGATTTGTATCGGTTTAGTAGTGTGGTGGAGAAGTAAATGTGTTGGTGTGTTTGGAATCTCTACATCGGTTATTTCTTTAATAATTTCCCTAATCTTAAGGCAGTTGTCAGAAAGCTTTGGGCAACCCCAAAAGATGTATGACAGTACCTGTATAACAGTACCTGTTTCTTTGTTAAATAGAAACAGATACACCTACCAGCAAAATGAGAATGGCCCCAACGTTTCGGCACCAAGGCCTTTGTCAAGGGGATTCTGATGTTTACCGAGTTTGATAGAGGTATAAATACTCTGATCAATCACTAACAGGGCGCTTAGTTCGCGCGCTTCCTATACTTCCGTGTATGTGACGTCACTTCCGCCTATGTCACTTCCGCCAATGAATCATCTGACTTGGTGACATGGCTCTATACTTTCACTGACACTACGTGCGTTTGAGAAGGAAGCATGCGCATCTGTTTACATTGTTGCCAGGCAACCACAGCTAAGAGTGACACACAATTGTTTACATAGTTTCAAGCAGGAAACAGTATGGAGAACGGCCCCAAAAAATTCACAGATCAGGACATAAACGCTCAATACTATTTATAAATAGAGAGATACATAACTTATATGGCTTAAAGTGCTAGAGTGCAATATTAAGATGAGAACAATATACAATTAATATCATTTTAATAATCCGATTAGACCAATCATGTGACCATATTAAAGTGACTACGTGCTCTGAATCATGTGACATGTCATACCAATTTCAATCCAACAATTCATATGATGGCCATGTCCATAAATATCTTAAATTAATGTGATAATTAATACAATTATTATTATATAAAATATGTGTACCTAAAAGTATAAAAAGGTGTCATATGTTTAAAGTGACAGTGTCCATATTACTCATATAGTAAAACATTCATGCCATATGTCAGAAAGTTTGTCTCTACACATGAAGAAATTAGCTTCAAAGGATAATTTCCATCAATAGTGTCCCATAAGATCTGTCATTAGGGAAGAGAACATTCCAGTTGGGGACGTTGGAGACAGTAAGAAAAGATGAAATTCCTTAATGCTTCTTTATAGGCCAGTTATTGTAAGGGCGAGGGTCTAATCCTGGTGGGAAATTGGGGTTACCTAATATGGGAGTGAATCTGGAGGTTGTATTTATCCACTTTCCTGTTTTGACTAGATTATCCCAGATTTGGATCGTATACTGTATGCTAGCTTTGTGTCTGTCTTGTCAGATATAAGTCTGTCGTGTGATAGCCAAGGTAAAGGCCATAACGGTGTCTGACCTGATTCTTACTCTATTCCTATCCACAATTTATGAAATGCCCAGTCTACACATCTATTAATCTGTGTTGCTTTCAAATAAGAATCCCAGTCTGGAAATCCCAAGCCTGCATTTCGTTTTAGTGCTGTCCCGAGCACCTGATGGCGCTGCTCTCCCCGGCTCAGCTCTCCCTTCCAGCGTCGGATCCAGTACCTGGGTATTATATCATTGCTATTTCTCTGAACTTGAACTTGCCTGGACTTTGACCCTGATTTGTATGCTGCCTGCCTTTTGATCTTTGCCTGGACTTTCAATTAGGCCTTCTCTTGAACCCTTGCCTGTACTTTAACTTTAGACTGTGACCCGAAAGCTTCCTCCCTGGTCCCAACTTATCCCTCTTGGAGCTGCTATGCCCCCGACAAGTGCTATACATTTTGAGGTGGTTATTCTAGGGCTCCTCTGTAACCATATATACTGTATAATTAGTCCTCTCAGTTTCCTTAGTATCTGTGAAGGAGGGGGATATGGTAGAGTCTGAAATAGGTATAGGAATCTTGTTAACAACCATTTTGACATCCCACTGGGCCAAGTATGTCTCTAGACTTGATAGAAAAGTTTTGTCACTATCAGTTTCTGAATCCCATTACATCTGTTCTCGTATTTCCCAACTCTGCATATGATATTGGGTTGACCTTTTAATACTTTTAATTTATTATGATTTTAGGGCTCCCTTAGTGTGGGGTTGGGCATCTGAGCCCCTTGTAGTTGTGCCTATGCTTTTTTCCTCGATTTGCATCTTTATTGACAGGTATGGTTAAGGGCAAAATATGGAACAGGACAGTTCCAACCTTTGACACTACTTGTGTATAACAACAACTAACCGTATTCCTAACAACCTAATTAATGGTACTTGAGAGATGTGGTTTGGCAATATTTATAGTGGCAAAGGTTGCCACTTGCTTCGCCAGTCTTTCTTCTGCACTAGGATCATCTGTCTTTTGTGATTAAGATGCTGTTACTTCCATGTTTCAAATTGGGCAGTAGGAAGTGGGTTAAATTGTGGTTTGTGTGTCCCCTGCAGATCTCTTTCATGTAGCATAACTGGTCATCAGCTGACTCTAAAATGAAAGCTGATGATTTATATATATATATATTTTTCCCCTTTGGTCATGTGGGGTAGCTGAGTGAAACTGTCTTCAACGAGTCATGTGACAGAACTCTCATCACTATAACTTGTAACTGATATAATTTACAGGATATTTGTGGCTCTTGTATGAGTATATCCAGCCAGTCTATTGTTATACATCATCCACCTCACATGGAAATAATGTTTAGACCTTTACTCCTAGTTTGACAATTCCTTCTTCTTTTTGAACAGCTGATCTATGGTCAGTAACGGATATAAAAAGAGGAACTGCTTTTGGAGTTAGTTAGCTCCTTATCAAATGGAAAGTTCAAGTTTCACATTTTTTTTTGGAATAGATTCAACTTAAATAGGGTGTGCTAGGTCAAAAGCTGATTTTATATAAAAATAAATGTTAACATTTACTTTTAATAAATTGCCTACAAGCTGCCCCCAGTCCCCAGCACACACCATTAGCACACACTTTTTGCCCAGTATTATCCAAAGGCTAAAGGACTGCACCTACTGATAGATATGTTATACCTCAGAATGAGACTGTGGATACCACTCAAGACCAGACTACCCACAAATAATTTCACAGACATTGGGTGTGATCCGACCACAACTTTATTAAACATTATTCAAAATACTATCCTTGCTGATAAATATTTTATTACCTAAACAACAGAACAAACCCATTTCTGGATGCTAGCCAATGCACTGGTGGGATACAGAATACAGAAAAGACAAAAACTGCTGTACTGTGACAATTGACTTTAAAGGGATACTGTCATGGGAAAAAAATTTTTTTCCAAAATGAATCAGTTAATAGTGCTGCTCCAGCAGAATTCTGCACTGAAATCCATTTTGTCGATTTCCCAGCTGCCCCTGGTCATGTGACTTGTGCCGGCACTTTAGGAGAGAAATGCTTTCTGGCAGGCTGCTGTTTTTCCTTCTCAATGTAACTGAATGTGTCTCAGTGGGACATGGGTTTTTACTATTGAGTGTTGTCCTTAGATCTGCCAGGCAGCTGTTATCTTGTGTTAGGGAGCTGCTATCTGGTTACCTTCCCATTGTTCTTTTGTTTGGCTGCTGGAAGGGAAAAGGGAGGGGTGATATCACTCCAACTTGCAGTAGAGCAGTAAAGAGTGATTGAAGTTTATCAGAGCACAAGTCACATGACTTGGGGCAGCTGGGAAATTGACAAAATGTCTAGCCCCATGTCAGATTTCAAAATTGAATATAAAAAAATCTGTTTGCTCTTTTGAGAAGTGGATTTCAGTGCAGAATTCTGCTGGAGCAGCAGTATCAACTGATTCATTTTGAAAAAAATGTTTTTTCCCATGACGGTATCCCTTTAACAAATGAAATTCTACATATATGATAATTTTTTCATAACAAATAAATATAAATGCAATAAATAAAATGAGGGTTGTACAAGAAAAACAAGAAAAAGGTTTGGCTGGAAGCTGGGGGATTGCTAAGTATTGCAGATGGTTGCTCAAGCAGAAATACAAAAAGATAATATGGGCACTCATATATAAATATATATATATATATCCATACCTCCATGAGAATCAGCACTCACATGACTTAAAAATAACAAACAACTTTGGGAAAGGCCTTGGATGGGGCCGAAACGTCAGCATGTAGCTTTGTAATAAATTTGTTTGTTATTTTTAAGTCCTGTGAGTGCTGATTCTGTTGGAGGTACAGAAGGCACAGTAATACATTTTTTTGAGAGTGCCGGTATCACTCTGTGTTATATTTATATATGACCTTGTACTTGAACAAAATATAATTAATCCTTTTTTAAGGCAAAACAACCCTTGGATGTATTTATTGTTCAACTGATTTTTTATCAAACAATCCAATGAGATCCAAATTACTGATAATTCTGAAGGGCAGCACACTCACCCCCCCCCCCCCCCCAAGAGGCAAAAATTCCATGTGCTGACACAAAAAGTATTATCAGCATTACCAACACAGATCAGCCATGGTACTTCATTTATGTGCAACATTGTGTAATGGTGTAAGTGGACTGTTTTCTGCGGGACAGTACCGACCCGCAGTCACGAATTGTTACTGAAATGTCCTGAGTTTCTCTTTGATCTCCTGCACTGAACAGTGAGAAAAAGATACAATGTTTCCGAAATGTAATTAAATAAGAGGCTTTTGGCAGAGAGCCCAGAATACTTGTTGGCTGCACTTAAATACATCTTTGAGATAAGTAAAAATTTAAGATAAAATTCCCCTTTAGTGGATTTGCCCCTATGGCTTCTGGGAGGCCCAGGAGGATTGGGTTCCCAGTTGGGCACTGAGAGATAATGAGGTTCAATATATTTTTTATGAAAAAATATTACTAGAGGTTGTAAAGCCTTAAGATGATTTTGCTTTGGGACCCAGAAACTTCGTATTAAGCCACTTATTGCTACAGTGGTGAATGGTACAATTACAATTATGTACTATCAGTCATTCCTATTGCAATTTAAGAAAGGAATGCTGCTTTGTTTGCTTCCTGCAACACTTTTGTTATTCTTTTGTAAAACGTTTGTAAATTAAACAGTGAAACTAGATTCTGTTCTGGCTCCAGATTTGAGACTATAAAGCCCTGGCCACACAATAGATATTTGTGTATATTATACTAAGCTTGCTTGTTCCTTGTTGCTCTGTGATTATGGCTGTCCTTGTTACAGTTTCTGTTCCGGTATTTTAACCTGTCTGAGGTTTGAGTTCCCTGTTCTAGTTCTACTCAAAGGTGACACTTAAAAGCAGAAGTGCACACTTGGATTACACTTCACCTGTCCCCTGTGCATGATCGCTTGTCAAATTGCTTTACCCCCAGTATCGGCTTGTTGTACTAGAACAGTTATGCATTGAAATGGTTAACCTGGGCCCATTTTCTCACAAGCACACAGTGAGACCTTTAATTAACATTCCAGCAGGGTGCTGTGTCAGTATGTGGTGCATTTATCTTGCTGCAAGATAATTTTCTCTAGGAAGCGTACAGTATAACAGATTGTTTCCCTTTTAACTGATGATCAAAGGAAAGGGCTAAAGAACCAAGAGAATCAGGGGGTCAGTTATGGGACAATATGTGGATTACAGAAGAAGATCCATATACCCTCTGACTTGGAGTTCACACCCTTATAAATGAAATATTGGTTATGATGAGGTCACATGCCTTCTGATGATGCCAAACAGGACCATTAGACACCCATCATGTATGGTATCATTCTGATTGCTCCCCTCTAAACTATAGTATGCCCAGAAAAATTCACAAAACAACTCAAAAATTCACAAAATGCATTGAAATCAATGGGTGTTTTTTCTCACTCCAAATGCACTAAACTCATTAATGTTAATGTTAATGGCTGTTTTTTTCTTACTTTAGTTGCATTAAAGTCAATGCCAATGCCAAATCTTTTCTCTCTCTAAATACATTAAAGTGAAAGGGCATTTTTTCATGGCACTTTTCTCACAATTTCTGCTGCAAAAATTTTCATGGAGAGTTTTGCCATGGTTTTACAAAGAAAATTAGCCAATGACGAAACGGAATTTTGCAGCAAATCTGGTGAAAGCGCCACAGCATGGGAATGATGCATATACTTGGAGACCATTACCACTGAGAGTGTGTATCCAGTTTTCACCTTGCCTCAGGGGCACAAAGGCAATTCCTACCCAGTAATGTATAAAGGGTTTTTCTGTTTTCTTTTCTTTTGCTTTTTCTTTTATTTGTTGTTTGTAACTTTTTATTTGTACATCCTTTTGTAATATCTCATTTGTACAAATGCCCACCTTATTTATATAGTAAAAACAAAAGTCATTTAAAGGAAAACTATACCCCCCAAACAATGTAGGTCTCTATAAAAAGATATTGCATAAAACAGCTCATATGTAAAATCCTACTTCATGTAAATAAACCATTTTCATAATAATATACTAGTCTAGTAGTATGTGCCATTGGGTAATCATAAATAGAAAATTGCCATTTTAAAA
Organism: Xenopus laevis; assembly: GCF_017654675.1. NCBI lineage: Eukaryota > Metazoa > Chordata > Amphibia > Anura > Pipidae > Xenopus > Xenopus laevis. Next base: position 44,131,200 of record NC_054383.1, on the reverse strand, counting down.
AATAAGGGCCACCCCCTGGGATCATAGGATTCACTGTACTCACAAACATACCAACAAACCATACTTGTTAGGTCACATGAGCCAATTAACAGACAGAGTTGTGTCTTTTGCTTCCACACTTCTTCCTGTTACAGTTAGAGTTGTAGTATTTCTGGTCAGGTGATCTCTGAGGCAGCACAGAGACCATCACAAAATGGTGGCTCAAGGCAAGAGATGTAAAAGGACAATATTTACTTAAATATATATTCCAGTTTGGTAAGATTCTTTAATATGCCACTTAATATGATATGAACTATCTGTTGCTTAAGTGTTCATTTTGGGGGTATAGTTTTCCTTTAAGTCTGTCATTGATGCTCTAAATGAACCCATAGGGGCAGATTTACTAAAGGGCGGAGTGGCTAACGCTAGAGACTTTTCGCCAGAAATCCCATCTGCAAGGATATCGCCTATTCACTAACAGGCGCAGACGAGAATTCGCTAGTGAAAGAGTCTGCGCTACTGTTCGTTCGCACTCTATCACCAGGCGACTTTTCACTCTGGCAAATGGTCGTTGCTCCGCAAATTCACCAAATTGCGGATTTTACTGAACGTTACCTCTTTTGCCAGAGTTTCCTTTGCCACCTCAGAGCATGCAAACTGCTGAAACAAAGCTACATCTTCCTCAATCTGATGTCAGTAACATCATGTCCTGTACTATGGAAAGTCATAAAAAGTATAAAAAAACGCAGACGACTTTTCTAATTTTAAAGCGGGGTTGCCTTCAAAAGTCCGAACTATTAAAGATTTTTGTGTGAACATTTTGTTTAACACATTTGATGGGCCTGCCACATACAATTTAGGGTGGGCTCATGTCTAGGGCAATAGAGGAGCTTTTATGTCTTTATTAAGCTCCCTTGGACATTTGTAATACTAAGTCGCCACTTTAAGCATTTACACAAACATCTCTACAAAAGACGTGTATATGACTTTTATGCGCCTCCCCTATTCAAATTGACCTAAGCGTAAGATTACTAGTGAAATAATATAGTGGTAATGAATTTGTGCCTGGCAAAGGGTGTGAAGCGGTCACAGCGACAATTCACCCTGTAGTGCCCTATAGTCTGAAGGAAAATGTGTAAATGACTGTGCTTTAACCCTGTGTATGCTAAAAGGGAAAGTTTCTGGCTAACGAAACTTCGATAGCACTCTTGCTCTTAGGTCAATTTGAACAGGGCGGGTACCTAAAAGTCGTATGGACATCTTTATTAGTAATGTTGGTGCAAATGCTTGAAGTGGCCACTTTTTCAAACACATGTCCAATGAGCCATAATAAAGACGGAAGAGATCTTCTAATGCCCTTGACATGAGCCCACCCTTATATAAATGTGGCATGCCCCTCAAATTAGTTTTAAAAAATTGTTCACACATAAATCTTTAATAGTTCGGACTTTTGAAGGCAATCCCGCTTTAAAAAAAGAAAAGTCGCCAGCGTTTTTTACAACTTTAATGCATTTCCGGCATACGGGATATGATGTCACTAAGATAGAGCTTCGTTTATCAGTTCGCCTGGTCTGAGGTGGCGAAGTAAACTCTGAAGAAAGAGATAACATTCAGTAAAATTTGCATCTTAGTGAATTTGCAGAGTAACGACCGTTCACCAGAGTGAAAAGTCGCCTGGCGACAGGGTGCGAACGAATGCTAGCAGCAGTCTCGTTCGCTAGCGGATTGTCCTCTACACCTGTTAGTGAATTGGCGATGTCCCTGCGGATGAGATTTCTGGTGAATTTTCCCTTTAGTGAAACTGAACCTTAATGTCTATGGCCAGCTTTATCTTCTGTTAGCATAAGCTGGTTTGGTGTTATCAGTTACACTCCATTCACTGGCTCCTTGTTTCATCCATTGTGAAGAACTATGTAGTATGATGTTCTTGTGGGCTCCAGCAGAAGGTAAATCTGACAAGGCCAGGTATAATACCAGAATACAATCACAACAAGAACAGGGAGAAAGTTTACTGCTTAATCTCTCACGAGTTCTAAAATAATCTTTTTCCCATAAAAATTTGAAAATCAGGGTTTATAGCCCCACAGTCTGATCTATACAAAATGGGGCATATTTAAAAAAGGCAAAACAGAATATGATGTCACCAATGGAAATTAAGCCACCCTCTGATAACTATTGTGGTGCTCAACCACATTTTCAAAATCCTGGGTATCCATGTATAAATAATAGTGCATCATAAGTGGTGTCTTAAATCCTGTTACAACATAAAGTATTCTGTTCTGCTTTATAATTTAGAAATTAGGTACAAATCTATTCCATTTCTGAATTGGAAATTTGGCAGAGGAATATGTGTTGTAGCTGCAGGTATCCTACACATTCCTGCAAAGTGCATATTGAGGTCCATAGCTACCTCGGTTTTTCTGCCCTAAAGTATATAGACCCATGCAAATCAGTGCCAGCCAGCTTAATTGAGCTTCCTTTGATTTAAATAATAGAAAAAGAATAAGGTGCTCCAGAATGAGATTTAAAGTGACTCACCAAACAGTGAAAGTGGTCCGGGTGCACCAGCCCCAGACCCCCAGCTTTAGGGAGCGGTACAGCAACAAATATGGAAGCAGAGCTGACCGGCACTCAAAACGGATCCACAGGACCAACGGAATTCAGTTAAAAAATAATTTTATTTGTAGAAAAGTTAAAAATATATCAGCATCTCCATATACCAATTAACAGAGAATAATTAAGTCCTTTAAAATCAATTTCTCTTGCCGATCTTTCCACAGTCTCAGCTGCACAAAAAAATTATCCAAAAATAGGGATGGGCGAATAAATTCGACATGGTTAAATTCGCGGCGAATTTCTGCGTTTCGCCGCGGGCGAATTTTTCGCGAAATTGCGGCACAAATTCGCCTCGCGACTCGTTTCGCCGCGCGTCGAAATTTTCGTCGCGCGACGAGCCGCGACGCCGCTAATGCGCGTCAAAACAAAAAGACGCGCGACAAACTAAACATCACCCACAGCAGCCAATAAGATGTGAGCCATCCCTGAGCCAACCCACTGGCTATATAAGGAGCTGCAGAGGCGGCCATTACTCGTGGCGTTTCTGGTAGAGGTAGAGAGAGCAGGATAGTGAGAGATTTGTGTGTGATTTAGCTAGTGGAGTTTGTGTAGAGAGCTTTTTTTTTTTCTGAGTCAGTGCAAGTGGAGGTTGTGGATTTCAGTTTACTGTTTTCCCTCTTCTGCTTGCCTGCTCACCACCCAATAGCCCTTTTTAGGGCTAACTGTCTTTGTCTTTGTCTGTGCTGGTGTGTGTACTCCTTGTGAGGGGATTTAGTTGAGGGTTTTATTTTTTTCTCCTTTCCTTCCCCGAAATATCCAAACCCCCCCCTTATATATATTTTTTTTTTTTAAGTTTAGTTGCCCAATATGACGGGCCGTGGGAGAGGGGGGATGGGTGGTGGTGGTGGTGGTGGGAAGAAGGGTGGGATAGGGAGGGGTGGCCGAGGAAGAGGCCGTGGTGCTGGCCGTGGGCATCCAACCCCACAACAGCCATGTGCCATGCCCAGTCTGGGCACTGTAAATCAGTCGCAGCACAAGCTGCCATCAAAGCAGCTGCCATCACAGCAGCAGCTGCAACAACAACAGCAGCAGCTGCAACAACAACAGCAGCAGCTGCAACAACAACAGCAGCAGCAGCTGCAACAACAGCAGCAGCAGCCGCAACAACAGCAGCAGCAAATGCCACAGCAGCAGGTGGCTGTGGGTCGCAGCAGCGGGGCAACTGGTCCACGTAGGACTGTGCCCGATTTTTTTGCCACTGCTTCGCGACCCATACGGTCGCAGCAGGCAGAGGCAGTGGTAGACTGGCTGACCCAGGCTACCTCATCTGCAGCGGGCACCAGTGAGCGGCAGGAGGTGGCATCACCTGCTAGCTTAGTGTGGGATGACACCCCATCCCTCTTATTTGATCCTGAGGTGGACTTGGGCCCAGACACCCTGGATCTTTTTGATGATCAGGCAGGAATGGGGGGGGCATTCATGTCTGATGAAGAGGAGGAGGTGGTCATGTCACAGCCCACATCAATAGGGGATATTGGGCAGGGTCCCCTTATGGCAGGGCAGCAAGTTGCTGGTGTGGGGTCAGACACCAGCATGCTGGATGTGGGTATTGATGCCATGTATGAGGCAGGGTCTGGTCTGGGGGAGGACGATGACAGGGACAGACCCTGGGAGCTGGCTCCAGAGGATAACAGCAGCAGTTCAGGGGGGGAACTGTTTGTTGTTGATGAGGATGAAGAGCCGGCTCCACCGACCACTGCTAGGGGGGGCAGGCAACAGGGCAGCACTGCGCCTAGGTCCAAAGCCTATGTGCAGGGTCGCCATCAGGGGGGGACAGGGGGGACAAGCGTACCGGGCCCGGGCATGAAGGGGGGCCCGGCAGCGCTGCATTTTTTTGAAGATCCGGGCCCCCCTTACGAGCGCCCGTGCCGTACGTCTTGCCTCTTCAGTGCCGAATGCGGAAGTGCCGAAAAGCCGAAGCCGATGCGACGAAAAGACCCGAAGTCACGGAAAAAGCCGAAGTCACGAAGCGCCGAAAAGACCCGAAGTCACGAAAACAGCCGAAGCCGAAGTCCTGAAGCAGCGCAAAGACCCGAAGTCACGAAAACAGCCGAAGTCCTGAAGCGGTGAAAAGACCCGAAGTCACGAAAGGAGGCGAAGTTGAAGTACTGAAGCCATGAGTTCAATTCTACTGAACACCAGTTTGTGTTTTTTTTTTTTTTTTAATCCCCTGGCCACCAATGTATTATTTTAATATTCTATAGGCCCCTGCCACCAATCTTTTTTTTAAAACTTTTGTTTTTGGGGCCCCAATTTTTTTTTTAACTCGTAAGGGGCCCCTTGCCACCATTGTTTTTTTTGGGGTTTTTTTTTTAAAAAAAAAATTAATTTTCTTTTTGGTGGCCCCAAATTTTTTTAACTTGTAAGGGGGCCCCTGCCACCAGTTTTTTTTTTTTTTTTAAAAAAAATTATTTTTTTTTTAAATTTTTTTTTGGGGCCCCAATTTGTTTTTAACTTGTAAGGGGGCCCCTGCCACCATTTTTTTTTTTTTCAAAAAAAATTTTTTTTCTCCAAATTTTTTTTTTGGGGCCCCAATTTGTTTTTAACTTATAAGGGGGCCCCTGCCGCCAATGTTTTTTTTTTTTTTTTCAAAAAAAAATTAATTTTTTTCAAATTTTTTTTTGGGGCCCCAATTTGTTTTTAACTTATAAGGGGGCCCCTGCCGCCAATGTTTTTTTTTTTTTTTTTTTTAAAAAATCAATTTTTTTTCAAATTTTTTTTTGGGGCCCCAATTTGTTTTTAACTTAGAAGGGGGCCCCTGCCACCAATGTTTGTTTATTTTTTAGTTTTTTTTACATTTTTTTTTTGTTGGGGCCCCAAGTTTTTTTTAACAGGGGGCCCCTGCCACCAATGTTTTTAAAAAAAAAAAAATTTTAATTTTTTTTTTTTGGGGCCCCAATTTTTTTTATAAGGGGGCCCTGACCATCAATAGCTTTTTACAACTTGTGTGGGGGGGGGGTTACTTTTTTAGCGCTGATGTCTGTGTGGTCTTTTAACTGCGATGTGGGCGGGATATGGGGCGGAGCTTGGTCGTCAGTGTGGGCGGGGCCCAGGGGGCCCCAAAAATTTTGTTGTACGGGGCCCCGTGATTTCTAATGGCGGCCCTGCCTATGTGCGTACGGGTGGGGACCATCCTCAACCCTCCACAGCAGGCAAGGCAGTGGCCCGCACTTCAGCAGTGTGGGCTTTTTTCACGTGCCAGGCAGAGGACCAGGCAATAGCAGTGTGCCAGCTCTGCCGGCAGAAGGTTTGAAGGGGGCAGGCAGGGTCACATATGGGAACATCAGCTTTAAGTTCCCATATGAAACGTCATCACAGGATGACGTGGGAGCAGCACCAAAGTGGCAGGGCACCGGGTGGCAGTGGTGCTTCCTGTCCACCTCCTCCCATTCCTCAGGGAAGAGGTGCTAGCTCCCCAGACCCTGCAGCAGGTGAAGAGGATTCTGGGGCTCACAGTCGGAGGCAGCCACTGTGTAGCTCAGCCTCTTCTGCAGCCTCCTCCTCCTCAATGCGGCCCCTGTCCCGCCAGGTTTCCCTCCCCCAGTTCCTCAGCCGCAAGACGCCTCTCTCCCCCAGCCACCCCCAAGTGCAGAGGCTTAATGGCTGCCTGGCAAAGCTTCTGGCAGTGCAGCTGCTGCCCTATCAGCTAGTCGAAGCAGCCCCCTTCCGACAGCTGATGGCTTGCGCTGCCCCTAACTGGCGGATCCCCAGCCGCCATTATTTTGCCAGGAAGGCCGTCCCTGCCATCCACCAGCATGTGGTTGAGAATGTGTCCCTGTCGCTGGATCATGCTGTTGGCGGCAGGGTGCACCACTGACACGTGGACCAGCAGGCATGGGCAGGGGAGGTACATAACCTACACTGCGCACTGGGTCACCCTCATGAGTGCTGGGGAGGGTGCAAGCCGGGGCGCTCCCCTCAGGCTACAGGTGCCTCCCCGTGGGGTACAGGGCAAACCCCACATGTCCATTTCCTCCTCCTCCACTATGGATGAGCCACCCCTGAAGCGTCCCCGCAGCTACGCTTCAGTGCAGCACAGGCGATGTCAGGCTGTGCTGCAACTCCTCTCCCTGGGCGAGAGGAGTCATACTGCACCTGAGCTCATGGCTGCCTTCCAGACTCAGGTGCAGCGGTGGTTCACTCCCCGCCAGCTCCAAGCAGGTAATATTGTTTGCGACAACGGTCGCAACCTGCTGGCCGCCATCCGCCTAGGGCACCTGACCCACATGCCTTGCTTTGCACATGTCCTCAACCTTGTGGTGCAGCGCTTCCTCAAGAGCTACCAAGGGTTGGGTGACATGCTGGAGAAGGTACGTAGGGTATGTGCCCATTTTCGCAGGTCCCCCACCGCCAGCGCGTCTTTGGCACGGATGCAGCGGCAGCATAGTCTGCCACCCCACCGGCTCATCTGTGACCTGCCGACGCGCTGGAATTCCACCCTGCACATGGTGGAGCGCCTCGTAGAGCAGCGCTGGGCGGTCAGCAATTACCTGCTGGAGCACAGTGCCAGGGGTACTCAGGGGGCGGATTTGGGGTACTTTAGTGCAGAGCAGTGGCAGCAAATGACGCAGCTCTGCCAAGTACTTGCCCCCTTTGAGCAGGCGACACGCTTTGTTAGCAGGGACAATGCGTGTCTTAGCGATGTCATACCCCTGGTGTTCCTCCTCAAGCGCACGTTGGATGGGCTGCTAGAGGAGGGTGACGTGCCTGAGGAGGAGGAGGAGGAGAGTAGGCCCCGTAGGCAGGCAGAGGGGGCTGAGGAGGAGATGGTGCCCGATGAGGAGGATGAGGGAGAGGAGGACTGGGTGCCTGCGCAGCATGGGGAGCAGGGCACATGCCACCCAACCACCCCAGCTATTGTCCGCGGCTGGGAGGGTACAGAGCAGGGGCAGGTCGAGCCAGATGACCTGCTGCATCTGGAGGGCAGTCAAGAAGAGGTTGGTCGGGGGCACCTCTTTTACATGGCTGCCCATATGCAGACTTGCCTCCGAAGCGATCCCCGGGTCTGTTCTATCAAAGACCGGGAGGATTATTGGGTGGCTACTTTGCTTGACCCACGGTACAAGGGAAAGGTGGGGGAGTTCCTTGTACCCAGCCAGAGAGAGAGGAGGATGGGTCAATTGAGGAAGGCTCTGTGCTCAAAATTAGTGGAGGCCTTCCCCCAGTCTGACACTTCTCAGGCCTCCACTACTCCACACACCCAGCAGAGACGGGGGCCTAGCAGCAGCAGCAGCAGCAAGGGCGGAGATCTCATGGGTGTGTGGAAGAGCTTTTTCGAGCCTCAACGGCCAGCAGCAGGCCCAGTCAGCACCCAAAGCCACCACCAGCAGCGGGTGGAGCATATGGTGGCTGACTACATGGGGTCAGTCAGCGTGCAGGATGCCATTCGCCCTGACGATGACCCCATGCATTATTGGGTCTCGAGGCTCGACCAGTGGCCAGAACTGGCACAGTACGCTCTGGAGGTGCTGGCTTGCCCCCTGCCAGTGTCCTGTCAGAGCGTGTCTTCAGTGCCGCAGGTGGGGTGGTCACTGAGAAGCGGACACGGCTATCCACTGGCAGCGTGGATAAGCTGACATTCATTAAAATGAATGAGGCATGGATAAGCGGGGATATCCAAGTGCCCATTGCAGACAGCAGAGACTAGCCTCCTCTCCTCCTTCTCCTCCACAGATTTATCCTCCTCTCTCCATTGCTGCCCATACTCTCCTCCTCAGTAGTATTGCCCATTCCCCATCTGTCTGCACCTGCTGCCCTTGCTGCTGCTGCTGCTGCTGCTGTAGCCTGCTACTAGCCCTAGTAGTACTGCTGCTGTGCTGCATTGTCGGCAATTTTTTTATGGTGGGGGCCTATCAAAGCTCCTACTGCTATCGTAGATACTACTGCTGCATTGTCGGCAAATTTTTTTAGTAGTTGAGGCCTAACATGGCCTTTAAATATGTTTCTTCGAATACTGCCACATTGTTGGCTAATTTCTTCTGGTTGAGGCCTAACATGGCTTCTAAAAATGTTTCTACGAATACTGCCACATTGTTGGCTAATTTCTTCTGGTTGAGGCCTAACATGGCTTCTAAATATGTTGCTTATAATTTTGCCGCTAAGTTGGCTAATTTCTTCTGGTTGAGGCCTAACATGGCTTCTAAAAATGTTTCTTCGAATACTGCCACATTGTTGGCTAATTTCTTCTGGTGGTTGAGGCCTAACATGGCTTCTAAAAATGTTTTTTCGAATACTGCCATATTGTTGGCTAATTTCTTCTGGGGGTTGAGACCTATCATGGCTTCTAAAAATGTTTCTTCGAATACTGCCACATTGTTTGGCTAATTTCTTCTGGGGGTTGAGGCCTAACATGATTTCTAAATAGGTTGCTTTTAATTTTGCCGCTAAGTTGGCTAATGTCTTCTGGTGGTTGAGGCCTATCATGGCTTCTAAAACTGTTTCTTCGAATACTGCCATATTGTTGGCTAATTTCTTCTGGGGGTTGAGGCCTATCATGGCTTCTAAATAGGTTGCTTGTAATTTTGCCGCTAAGTTGGCTAATGTCTTCTGGTGGTTGAGGCCTATCATGGCTTCTAAAAATGTTTCTTCGAATACAGCCCCATTGTTTGGCTAATTTCTTCTGGGGGTTGAGGCCTGCCTCATTTAATTCTTCTGGCTCTAATAAAATTGATTACAACAATGCTTGCTGCTTGGTTGTCAAATGTATTCACACTATTATTACCCCTGAAACGACTGCGGCCAAAAGTCCTTTGCCTCTGTCATTATTCTTTCTTTTGAAATGATAGGAGTGCTCTAAAAAATGTATACAGGGAGGGCATGTGTGTATAGCAGTAACTGAGTGGAACATAGGTGCGAATTGCTCTTCCCATTGATTCCAAAGCAAAACATGGCATATATACATTCATCACTGTGTACAAAAGTAAGGGAAATGTTTTAATGGTAGTCCCAAAGCCATGTCTGGTCTGGGAGTCAAAATAGGCCCTTGCATTCAAATTACACAGAGGCCCAAACAGGCCCCAAACATCAGCCCAGTAAATTTGACTGGAAACCAACCAACCTGGCAACCCTGGCTGACACAAACATAGCCATAAACTCTACTTAAATTCATGCTGTAAGTAATAATTTAGATTGAATTTGTCCTCTATGAATGCTTTTGTCCTTGAGTTAAATAAACGAGACAACACAGTTTGCTTAATGGAAAGAGGAATTTCATTCCTAGATGATGTCCATCTTACATCCCACTTTCAGCTGCATCTGCTATTTTGCGACTTTCAACTTCACAAGCAGTCTTGTCCCAGTTTGCTGTCCATAACCTTCAAAGAGAACACACGCCATCCTTTGTTTCCAAACACTTTACACAACGTATTCATAGATCCAGTGCAAAGCCCTTAAAGGGGTGGTTCACCTTTAAGGAAACTTTTAGTATGCAATAGTATGGCAAATTCTAAGCAACTTTTAATTTGGTTTTATTATTTGCCTTTTTCTTCTAAGTTCTGACTCTTTGCAGCTTTTAAATGTGGGTCAATGAGTTGACCCCAACTAAAAAGCAAATACTATGTCAGGCTACAAATGTATTGTTAGTCATTGCTACTTTTTTACATTTAGGCCTCTCCTATTCATATTCCAGTCTCTTATTTAAATCAATGTATGATTGCTAGGGGAATAATGTTACTTCTAATAGTGCCTAATTGCCAAATATAGTGTGACTTAATATCATAATTTATTTTAAAAAATCAATGTATTTGAGTGTTACAGTAGTCAATTTATCAATTTCGTCGCCGTCGCGACGAGGTTCGTCAGGTACCTGCACCAGGAGGGATACGACAATATCCCTCCTGGAGTGAGAGGAATCCAGGCGCTCCGGAGGAGCATAATGGAGAGATTGAGGCGCAGGCTGTGGAGGGAGTACCGCCTGCGCTTAAGTTTGCGGGAGCTCCAGAGGATCTGGAGCGATCTCAAAAGACGCCACAGCGCGTTTGTTGATGAGCTGCGCGTGGAGGTGGAAGGTAGAGTTATTTAAAAAGAAAACATCTTATAATGATTTGCTATTTTACAGCAAAAATGTATTTAAGTGAATACTGTAATTAGGATTGGAACAGTTGACTTTGACTGACTGACATAATTGCAGTTAAATAACAAGTTAAATAACAAGTAAATGAGCTGTCAAATGGAGATTATTTAAACAGATTATAATAGATTTATTTAAATGCAATACATGAGTTTCCCTTCTTAACTACAATAAAGCCACTTGATTCCCATTTATTTTGGTATTTTGGAGCAAATGTGTATTTGTTTAGGCCTGTGACAAGGCTAATAAGAATTTTACTTCACATAAAGGTAGATTTATTTAAACGGAAAAAATAGGTTTCCCTTCTTAACTACAATAAAGCCACTTGATCAGGCTCGGATCTGTGGAAAGGTCACCAAGGCCCGGGCCTAGGGCTGGAAGATTTTAGGGTGGCGGCATGCTGCCCAACCACACCCATATTGGTTCAGAAAAACTGGGGATGCACAGGAGATACAATAGTTTCCCATGCAGCAATCCCCATTGCTCCTGTCCAGATGATAAAAATTTGCCCGAATAAAGGGGAGGGGACAGGGGCGACGAATGGCAGTGGGCCTAGGGGTGCCTACTATGTAAATCTTGCCCTGCACTTGATTCCTATTTATTTTGGTATTTTGGAGCAAATGTGTATTTGTTTAGGCCTGTGACAAGGCTAATAAGAATTTTACTTCACATAAAGGTAGATTTATTTAAACGGAAAAAATAGGTTTCCCTTCTTAACTACAATAAAGTTAATTTTCCTGTAGTTACAACATGACACCTTATCCTGTATAATTTATACTATACAAATGCAATTGCTGTGTTACTCAAACTGAAATTTATTCATTGCCAGCTGAATGGATCCAAGATGATCCTGATGATGGGGAAGTACCACCACCACCACCACCACCTGACCAGGCAGCACCGCCTCCACCTGATGAGGCAGCACCGCCTCCACCTGATGAGGCAGCACCGCCTCCACCACCTGTCCAGGCGGCACCACCACCTCACCAGGCGGCACCACCACCTCACCAGGTGGCACCACCACCTCACCAGGCGGCACGACCAGTGGACGACCAGGGGCTCAGTGTAGGCACTCAGACAGAGCATGCCTACTACGACCAGACTGAGCTCCTGGTCACCCTAGTCCACCAAGTTAATGCCATGCGGCAGGAGCTGGGAGAGGTTAGGGACATTGTAGACAACCTGCAGAGGGTAGTTGCTCCTCCTCCACTTTAATTTATTTATTGTTTGTTACAGCACCGTTGTGCTATATGTTGTAAATTAAAAATTTTTTTTATATCTCTATATTTTGAGTTCATTTTTCATTTGACTAAACTAATACTCACATGGTACTTGGAATTGTTTGGATTCTAATAACACAACGATGACTATTCTTAATCGGAGTCATTAAAATTACATTACATAGTATTTCAGAATCATTACAATTACATGATGTAAATATAAGGTTCATTCACATAAACATATGGTTTATTCATTTTTATCTGAGATACAAAGCATCCAGATACTATCTGTTCAGATTTATTAGTTGTACTTGTGTTAGTAATCTACTATTAGATATATGAAGTACAGATGGTACTTTTTGGTTAAACAGAGATATAGAGTAGTAGTAGATACCATTACCAGTTGACCAGAGGTAATGTGAAAAAATCCACAAACGTTAAAAGTTTAAGAAACTTGCAAAATGGGAGCCATTTTTTCAAGATAGGAGTCCTCTAACAATGCAGGGCATGTGTGTAGCAGTATACTAAGTGAAACACGCATGTGTATTGGTCTTCCCATGGAGTCCAATCCAATTCAGCACATTCAGACACAAAGCAAAAGATACCATGTTCATTTATCATCACAGACTACAAAGCTTGAAACTAAGGGGAACATTTTTATTTGTAGGCCCAAAGATGAAAAAAGGTTATACAAACAAAACACCCATAGAAGATGGGCTTCATCAAATTGCACTGCGCGTCAAAAATAACGTCGCGCGTTAAAACACATACTTGCGTCCGCGACAAAATATTTTGATGCGCGACAAAATCGGGCCGCGCGACTCGTTTCGCGAATTTTTCGCCGTTTCGCGAATTTCGCTGGAAATTCGCGAATTATTCGGCGAAGCGAAACGCGACAGATTCGCCCATCACTATCCAAAAATATATATGCAGATCAGAGCCTAAGGCAACAGAGAACAGGCAAACAGAAAAAATAGCGCAACATGTTTCAATATCACACCAACACCCAGGGGCCCATTCACTAAGCTCGAGTGAAGGATTCGAATGAAAAAAATTCGAATTTCGAAGTATTTTTTGGGTACTTCGACCATCGAATTGGTTAAATTCGTTCGAATACGAACGAAATCGAACGAAATCGAACGAATCGAACGAAAAATCGTTCGACTATTCGACCATTCGATAGTCGAAGTACTTTCCCTTTAAAAAAACCTAGACCCCCTACTTCGGCAGATAAAACCTACCGAAGTCAATGTTAGCCTATGGGGAAGGTCCCCATAGGTTTGCTAACCTTTTTTTGATCGAAGGATTTTCCTTCGATCGTTGGATTAAAATCCTTCGAATCGTTCGATCGATCGAACGAACGTTTAGCGCTAAATCCTTCGACTTCGATATTCGAAGTCGAAGGATTTCAATTCGAGGGTCGAATTTCGAAGTATTTTTAACTTCGAAATTCAACCCTTAGTGAATCTGCCCCCCAGTGTCCAGGTTTTTTTTTAGGTGTATTTCCCCTTTAAATTTCCACTGTTATTGGTGACCTGCAAAGTTTTTCCAATTTTTCCACCACCCTTTCGGCTGGATTGCCTACTTACAAACTGTAGGTATAGTATATGGCTCGTAGTGTTTAGCAGGTCTCTCCCTCCTTCTCCTTCAGCTCCTCATGTTCCCACAGAGAGATATAAAGCCAGGATAGTGTAACACCATTTATTAAAAAGTATAAAAAAGTTTAAAACAAATTTGCACTCACATTTAGTGTGAAGAATGATCGCACATAGGAAAAGATATTTGCACAGGTTGCACTCTCGATCTAGGGGCTCTGCCGGCGTGTGTATCCCCCTGTGGCTCTTCCTGTGTTTCCTGTGTAACGTCACTTCCTGTTTCTTTCTCTGTTGCCGTAGGCGCTGATCTGCATATACATTTTTGGAAACATCTCCATATACCCTACACGTTTTGCGCCCCCAAGGGCACTTAGTCATGGGCTTATGACTAAGCTAATGACTAAGTGCCCTTGGGGGTGCGAAATGCGTAGGGTATATGGAGATGCTGATATATTTTTAAGTTTTCTACAAATAAAATTATTTTTTAATTGAATTCCGTTGGTCCTGTGGATCTGTTTTGAGTGCCGGTCAGCTCTGCTTCCATATTCGTAATTGAGCTTCCTCCCTTGGGTTTGCACTTTTACATTTGACAAGAACCAGTGACAAATAGTATATTTAAATAAATATGTCATGTTTCCTACACATTTCAAAAGACAGATTAAATGAGTGTAGAAAATATTGTATTTCCAATTAAATGAGAAGTTTAGTTTACTATTAACTTTTGGTATGATGTAAGCAGACCAAGAAGATAATTATTAATTGATCATCTGTTAATGAATGTACTTCTTTCATTTTGCTTATTTATTTAATTCAGTATGATCTGTGGCTCCCCAGTTTGGAATGTAAACACTGATACAGTTGTCAGGCTTGCTAAGCAAATCATAAGGGCATAAGGGCAAATCAAACTGATAATGAACCAAATGTTAAGAAATAGCAGTACCGGTAATAGTGGAGTTGCACTGCATGATCACTACTACATTTCAAGCAATAGGACATCATAAAACATCATAATGCCCATAGCACATGGGAGTTTTTACCAACAATAACTGATAATGAACCAAATGTTAAGAAATAGCAGTAATAGTGGAGTGGCACTGCATGATCACTACTACATTTCAAGCAATGGGACATCATAAAACATCATAATGCCCATAGCGCATGGGAGTTTTTACCAACAATAATGTTCACCACCAGACATAAACACTTTGTATATTTTGTATATTCTGTGTACATCATTGATTAATAACACAAGCAGTGAAAGTGGTCAAAATATCCCTTATGCCATTAGGTTAAACTTTAAGTAAAGGACATATTTTTTCTGTTATAGATTCCAAAAAGAAACTTCACAGCTTATGGGCAATGTTGTTAGATCATGCACCTGGGATGTAAAAATATCCAAGCCACTTATACCCTTAATGGGGCTGCACTAGGCAAATCCATTATGGAAAAGGACCTTGGAGTCCTTGTAGATGATAAACTTGGCTGTAGCAAGCAATGCCAGTCGGCAGCATCAAGGGCAAATAAGGTCTTGAGCTGTATTAAAAGGGGCATAGAGTCAAGGGAGGAGGGGGTCATTCTTCCACTGTATAGAGCGTCAAAAACGGGCGCCGGCGTCAAAAACGAGACGCCGGCGCCGTTTTGCAAATTTTTCGCCGTTTTGCGAATTTTTCGCCGTTTCGCGAATTTCGCGCGAAATTCGCGAATTTTTCGGCGAAGCGAAACGGCGCAAATTCGCCCATCACTAAATACAGGGTTATGGGAAATAGCTCATAGTCCAAGTTGATCCAGGGACTAGTCCGATTGCCATTTTGGAGTCAGGAAGGAATTTTTCCCCCTCTGAGGCAAATTGGAGAGGCTTCAGATGTTTTTTTTTGCCTTCCTCTGGATCAACTGGCAGATAGGTAGTTAATAAAAAAAAAAGGTTGAACTCGATGGACATGTGTCTTTTTTCAACCTTACTTACTATGTTACTATGTAATGGTGTTTTGTATGTTGAAAGAATAACTTACAGTTGACAATGTAATTTGGCAATGATATCAAATGTGTCACTTCCAATTTAAGTCAATAGTCCAATTCAAGTAATCTTCAATAGACAACAATGAAGATGGGCCATAGTCTAAAGAAGCAAAGTATGCATTGGATATAAAAGATGTATAAATATAGTAGCCACAGTGAAAGGCTTGGGTTCTATAATGTAATGTCCTCCAGGATAAACTGGTACAAAAGGAGTATGTTTTGTTCTGATAAAATTAAAATAGCTTTTCTTGTTGCTGAAAATTATAATGTAAATCTGTTTAGGCAGACCTCAAACAGCTGATTTTGTTGTGGCCATTACTGCAAAGCTGTTCTGCTTAAAGAGTGTCAGTTCTACCTGGGATTGGGGAAAAATGTAGGAAACAGGGAACACCAGCATTAGACAAATAGCAAATCTTTTATTACATAATGCTTGTATATAAAAATGAATCCCAATGCATTTCAAAGCCATGTAAGGGGTCTTCGCCAGGGGCACATACAAAAAAGTATAATGCCTTTTACATGGAATTAAAAAACATGGGGATTCATTTTTATATATAAGTATATAAGTATTACGATTTTTATTTGTCTAATGCCGATGTGCCATGTTTTTTCTGATTTGAACATTATTTTGACTGGTAAGCTCCACACAGTGAGCACCTAGCCTTTTGATATTTGCCATATGGTGTGCCAAAGTAATATAGAACTAATATTTGTATCTGGGTTTGAAGCCGTAGACCAAGAAGATTTCCTTTTTACATAAGTCTGTATTTCTTGATCCAAAGCCTACAAAAAATGTTCATTCTGTAGTCCTGTAGAGAGCTGTAAATGGCATTTGGTCCCTGCTTTTATTCCTTTGTGTAATAACTAGTCCCATTGTACTCTATAGAGCTTATACTGTACGTTATCTTATATTATAATTACTTCAAAACACTTTAATGTTTTTTCAGCGTTACTGTTCTGTTAATATCGGAGTACAGAGGCAGCACTGAGCCCTGTACTAAAGCCCTGTCATAAAAAATCCATTGCCACATGATACAACTTGTTGGAAAGGATGACCCCATTATCATACAGTATCTACCATGGTTTTAATACATGTCTGGTGCAGGAACAGGCTGCCATTCCAGCTGGAGAACTATATTCCATAAAGGCCTAGATTATCTGAGCTTTTTGAAAAATAGAAGCAGTTGAGGCTATGCAGCATTGGCATCATCAAAGGTGTCTTATTGCTTTCATACTGTATCTGTTGAGAAACCTGTAGCCCAATTGCAGACTGAGTTTATTTTATGATTTTTCCACATGTGGACATTTCAAGTGTTTTGCCTTCTGTTCCATGGCCAGACAGGCATATTGCTTGCAATATCCCATTTATAGACTTTCATTGTAATTGCCTGCTGAGGCAGTTGTGAATCCATGTGTTAGTTAGGACTCTTTCAGGTGGGCCTCTTACATGTGGACCTAAATAAATAAAGAAAGAAAAGCAAACAAATCATTGTAACAAATCCTTGCTTTGGACATGTCTATTCAGAGAAATTATTAAGAATGTTGATAGTAGAATTCTTTGCAATAACTAGAAAGTAAAATTAAACATGCAAAGCAGGTTTAGCAGGAAGTATAGTATAGAATGCTGCAGCCTTTGTTCTAATAGAATTTAAACCAAATTTCCTGTAATATTTTGAAAGGGCTTAGCTCAGATACCCAGTTAATACAACTTTGTAACATTTATATAATATATAATTATAATTTGTATAATTATAGATGAATTATAGATAATCCATCGATCGAAGGATTATCCTTCGATCATAAAATTGTTAGCAAGCCTACTTCGACTATCGAATAGTCAAATAGTCGCACGATTTTTAGTTCGAATCGTTCAATTCGAAGTCGAAGGTCGTAGTCGAAGGTCGAAGTAGCCAATTCGATGTTCAAAGTAGTCAAAAAAACCATTTGAAATTCGAACTATTTTTCCTCTATTCCTTCACTCGGACTTAGTGAATGGGCTCCATATTGTATAGTAAGATGAATGAATGTGTAACAATGTATAAAGATGTGTCTCACAGAAATATTTACTGAAAAATTACGGATTAACAAGTGAGACACGTCTATACGGAATCCATCTTCTCCAATATAATGCGTAATAATATGCAAATGACTGTTGACTGTCTTATCACAGTACTGAATGCATTCATTTATTGGATTGGTTCTACTCCTATGAATATTTTTATCCGAATATGGTACTATTAAGCACTGAAAAAGGAATTTTACTCTGCTTAATGTTGTGCACTTTCATGCCTTGCACCAATAACTTTGATTGCTTTGAATATGGTCATTCCTTATTTGCTTTTGGTTTATTGGCTATACAGTATGATGGCATTTGATGGCTAATGGACAGAATTTTACTTTATTTTATTTGATGGCAATTTTATTTGTTTATATCAAATTGTTTTGTCACACCAGTATGGGGTTTATGTTTTTCATTAGAAGTATTTAATTTCTTTTTGTCACATACACAGAGTGATATATAAATTAGCATATTCCACTTGTATATGAGACATTGACACGATTATGGTTTTTGAACATTGTCAATTCACTTTATGATATATAAAAGGAAATAAGGTCAGAAGTTATAATTTTATTTAAAATACATGTACTGCTCCCTTTCTGCTCCATCAATGCTCACCACTTCTGCTGCTTCTCAGTTTTCTGCTCTTTCACTGTACAGCTGTATATAAGCCCCCTCCTGCTCCAACTACAACTCACAGCTTCCTTCTTTCTCTGCTCACAGTTTGCCACTTTGGCCTGTTGGGTCACCTTTCCTTTGCCTTCCTTGTATAAGGTAATAAGGGGCCATGAGTAAAGCTATGGGATGAGTGTTTAATTTTACCATATAGTGGGATAGTCATAGATAGTTTAAATATGGACACATTCATTTAAAATAGCGTAGGTACCATCATGTGTTAAACTCTCAACACCCACTCAAAGATTGTCATATTAATAACAATAGAAAGAACCATATATACTGTGTTATGATTGGATACAAAGTATACTTATATAGTAAGCCTGTTCTGGCTTGTGTAAATAAGTTACACAAATAATATAAATATAACATTGTTACAACAGGACTTTGTTTTAACTTGTTTGTATATGAAGTAGAGAGACCAATGAGTGAGGTTTTAAGACTGTATGAGAATTTTAATGTTTAAATATTCATTAATATGCTTTAGAAGGGTGGTTGGTAATGTTGCTAATTAGGTGACATCATCACAGCTGTTTTCCCGCCTGTTAGTGTTTATAAGGCATATTGTTAGTCATCGTTAATACTTTGAGAAAGGCCTAGGCCAAAAAATTAGTCGCAAGCTGTTTTATGAATAAAAACCTTTTTTCATCATTTTAAGTCCTGAGAGTGCTGTTCTATATGGGATGGATGAAGATAATGTGTTGAACATGCACCCGGGCATATGAACACTTTATTGTCGAGAGAGCCTGTGGGTTTATATATATATTGTAGTAGAGTGACCAAGGAAATGGTTAAAAAGGTGTGTTTTTCCTTTGATTTCCAAGTAGAAGATGTAGGCACCAGAAAGGGTGTTAATAAACAGAGAAGGTTTCTCTATATTAAGACTTTGGTGGCCAGGTCCTGGAAGCTGGAGTAATCTCGAAGGAACAGGTAAGCCAAGTACTCAGATCCAGTAGTCCAGCTCATGTATTGGAGCTCACTTTCCACAGAAAGGCTGTCCTGTGGAAAAGTATTTAATACTAATAAGACTGTTAGGAAGCTCTCTCAGAGCAGGGCACAGAACAGGAAGGAGATGGAGCCCATGACCAAGTGAAAGAGTATGTCTGAGTGAGACATTGAGGAAAAGCTGAGCAATCCCCCAGAGAAGTATCGTGAGTACAGGGGTGACCCCAACTTATGTGTTTTTGTTGGTAGTCCACAAGGAGCCCAGTTTAGTGAGGGAATTCATCAAATATGTGAAAAGATAGTGCCCAGTGGGCAGGATGTATTTTTATGATTTGTGTTTTATATCATGAAATGAAAAGAAAAACACTATTTTGTGCTAGTGAACAATGTGCAATATAGTACTTACGAAACTGCTAAGAACCTTAATGAATACAACAATGAGGTAATAAGGATCTATAGTCTATAATAGTCATAGATAATGAAAACAAATGCATTAAATATCAAAAATCTTTAATCAATTTATTAGAATAGTCAAATCCGTTCAATTCTAAAGGAGTGCGACAAAGTAACAGATTGTAGTGTATAAATAGTATTCCAATTAATATACAAGGGACAGCTTAATCCATTTCCCCCATCAAGAATTAATTATAAAATTGTCAGTATACATATCGGAACCCTGAATAAATATGTAAAGGGTCATTACATCAATGGATATCAATTCTAAAATACAATAAATGGGGGGGGGGAGCAGTAGAAAACAAAACTTTATAACTTTAAAAAAATTTATATTACGCTAAGTAGCTTAAAAAAATCTAATCCTTCACAATGTAAAAACTTGCTTATATCAAATTTTAAATGGAAAAACATCCTCCTGTCCAGGATTGTGCGATTGTGTCAGAGTTTGTTCTTCACCTCCGCCACAAATGTTGCTTGCACAGAACGGAAAACTTGCTCTTTCCCCACCAATGCTCTGCAGAACCAATAGGGTGCCCAAGGGAAAGAGTACACCAGTAGGGATGTAGCGAACGTCGGAAAAAAAGTTCGCGAACATATTCGCGAACTTGCGCAAAAATGCGAGCGGTTCGCGAACGGTTCGCGAACCCCATAGACTTCAATGGGAAGGCGAACTTTAACATCTAGAAAAGACATTTCTGGCCAGAAAAATGATTTTAAAGTTGTTTAAAGGGTGCAACGACCTGGACAGTGGCATGCCAGAGGGGGATCAAGGGCAAAAATGTATCTGAAAAATCTGCCTGTGTGTGCTTGGAAGAGATAGTGTAGGGGGAGAGCTGTTAGTGATTTCAGGGACAGATGATAGTAAGTTTGCTGGCTAGTAATCTGCTTGATACTGCTCTGTATTGGAGGGACAGAAGTCTGCAGGGATTTGAGGGACATTTTAGCTTAGGTAGCTTTGCTGGCTAGTAATCTACTGTTCTCTTTAAACAACTGCCATACGTTGACCTTGTAGGCATTGTTTGCCCAGTTTTTTTGGACGCAGCCACTGAAGCACAGTTGCCAGAAAAAATATGCCATATAAATGCTGAAAATAGTAATTTTTCGCCATACGTTGACCTTGTAGACATTGTTTGCCCAGTTTTTTTGGACGCAGCCACTGAAGCACAGTTGCCAGAAAAAATATGCCATATAAATGCTGAAAATAGTCATTTTTTGCCATACGTTGACCTTGTAGGCATTGTTTGCCCAGTTTTTTTGGTCGCAGCCACTGAAGCACAGTTGCCAGAAAAAATATGCCATATAAATGCTGAAAATAGTCATTTTTTGCCATATACGTTGAGTCAACGTATGGCAAAAAATGACTATTTTCAGCATTTATATGGCATATTTTTTCTGGCCTCTGTGCTTCAGTGGCTGCGGCCAAAAAAACTGGGCAAACAATGCCTACAAGGTCAACGTCGTTGACCTTGTAGGCATTGTTTGCCCAGTTTTTTTGGCCGCAGCCACTGAAGCACAGAGGCCAGAAAAAATATGCCATATAAATGCTGAAAATAGTCATTTTTTTGGTCGCAGCCACTGAAGCACAGTTGACAGAAAAATTATGCCATATAAATGCAGAAAATATAAATTTTTTTGGTTGCAGCCACTGAAGCACAGAGGCCAGAAAAATTATGCCATATAAATGCAGAAAATATGCATTTTTTTGGTTGCAGCCACTGAAGCACAGAGGCCAGAAAAATTATGCCATATAAATGCAGAAAATATGCATTTTTTTGGACGCAGCCACTGAAGCACAGTTGCCAGAAAAAATATGCCATATAAATGCTGAAAATAGTCATTTTTTGCCATACGTTGACCTTGTAGACATTGTTTGCCCAGTTTTTTTGGTTGCAGCCACTGAAGCACAGAGGCCAGAAAAAATTAAACCAGTAGGGTTTGCACCCTAGTTTGTAACGGTGGCGGAGGGAGGAGGAGGACGCTAAAGGACAGCTGTGTGTGGAGTCATGAGGCTTTAAGAGAAGGACAGCTGCATAGAAGTCAGAACAAGTCTTCCGGCGTGCAGTAACCCTCCGAGATCCACCCCTCATTCATTTTAATAAAGGTCAGGTAATCGACACTTTTGTGACCTAGGCGAGTTCTCTTCTCAGTTACAATCCCTCCTGCTGCACTGAAGGTCCTTTCTGAGAGCACACTTGAGGCTGGGCAAGACAAGAGGTTCATGGCAAATTGTGACAGCTCTGGCCACAGATCAAGCCTGCGCACCCAGTAGTCCAGGGGTTCATCGCTCCTCAGAGTGTCGATATCTGCAGTTAATGCCAGGTAGTCCGCTACCTGCCGGTCGAGGCGTTCTTTGAGGGTGGATCCAGAAGGGTTGTGGCGCTGCCTTGGACAGAAAAACATTTGCATGTCTGACGTTACAGACTGGCCAAAGGGCTTTGTCCTTGCAGGTGTGCTCGTGGCAGGATTACTGGCACCTCTGCCCCTGGAATGTTGATGAGTTCCTGAAGTGACATCACCCTTAAAAGCATTGTACAACATGTTTTGCAGGCTGGTTTGTAAATGCCGCATCTTTTCGGACTTGTGGTATGTTGGTAACATTTCTGACACTTTATGCTTGTACCGAGGGTCTAGTAGCGTTGCGACCCAGTACAGGTCCTTCTCCTTAAGCCTCTTGATACGGGGGTCCTTCAACAGGCATGACAGCATGAAAGACCCCATTCTCACAAGGTTGGATGCAGAGCTATCCATCTCCGCTTCCTCATTATCAAGGACTGCATCATCCACGGTCTCCTCCCCCCAGCCACGTACAAGACCAGGGGTCCCCAAAAGGTCACCACTAGCCCCCTGGGAAGCCTGCTCCTGTTGGTCCTCCTCCTCCTCCTCCACAAAGCCACCTTCCTCCTCTGACTCCACTTCTGGCACCTCTCCCTGCGTTGCAGCAGGTGCCTGGGTTCGTTCTGGTGATTCCGACCAGAAATCGTGCGCTTCCAGCTCCTCGTCACGCTGGTCTACAGCCTCATCTGTCACTCGTCGCACGGCACGCTCCAGGAATAAAGCGAAGGGTATTAGGTCGCTGATGGTGCCTTCGGTGCGACTGACCATATTTGTCACCTCTTCAAAAGGTCGCATGAGCCTGCAGGCATCGCGCATAAGCACCCAGTAACGGGGGAAAAAAATCCCCAGCTGTGCAGATCCAGTCCTACCACCCAGTTCAAAAAGGTACTCGTTGACGGCCCTTTGTTGTTGCAGCAGACGTTCCAACATAAGGAGCGTTGAATTCCAGCGAGTCTGGCTGTCAGAAATCAAACGCCTGACTGGCATGTTGTAGCGCTGCTGAATGTCAGCAAGGCGTGCCATGGCTGTGTAGGAACGTCTGAAATGGGCCGACACCTTTCTGGACTGGGTGAGAACGTCCTGGAATCCTGGGTACTTGGAGACAAAACGTTGGACTATTAAATTTAACACATGTGCCATGCAGGGCACATGTGTTAAATTGCCTAGTCTCAACGCTGCCAACAGATTGCTTCCATTGTCACACACCACTTTTCCGATCTGCAGTTGGTGTGGGGTCAGCCACCGATCGGCCTGTGACTGCAGAGATGACAGGAGTACAGATCCGGTATGGTTTTTTGCTTTCCAGGCACGTCATCCCCAAGACAGCGTGACAACGGCGTACCTGGCACGTCGAATAGCCTAGGGGGAGCTGGGGGTGCACAGGTGTGGAGGAGGAGAAGGAGGACCCAGCAGCAGAGTAAGAAGAAGAAGAAGACGAGGTAGAGAGCGATGGAGGAGTAGAGGTGGTGGCAGAACCGCGTGCAATCCGTGGCGGTGACACCCAACTCCACTGTTGTTGTTGAGCTACCCATTCCCTGCTTCCCAGCCATTACCAAGTTCACCCAGTGGGCAGTGTAGGTGACATACCTGCCCTGACCATGCTTGGAGGACCATGCGTCAGTAGTCATATGGACCTTTGGCCCAACACTAAGTGACAGAGATGCGGTAACTTGGCTCTGCACATGTTGGTACAGGTGTGGTATTCCCTTTTTAGAAAAAAAATTGCGGCTGGGTACCTTCCACTGCGGTGTCCCAATTGCTACAAATTTGCGGAAGGCCTCAGAGTCCACCAGCTGGTATGGTAAAAGCTGGCGGGCTAAGAGTGCAGACAAGCCAGCTGTCAGACGCCGGGCAAGGGGGTGACAGTCAGACATTGGCTTCTTACGCTCAAACATGGCCTTCACAGAAACTTGGCTGGTGGCAGATGACTGGGAATGGGAACAGGTGGTCAAGGTGGAAGGCGGAGTGGAGGGTGGTTCAGACGGGTCAAGGAGAGCAGAGGTAGAGCAGTAAGATGCTGGACCAGAAGGAGTGTGGCTTTTAGTTTGCCTGTTGCCTTTGAGGTGTTGCTCCCAAAGTGCTTTGTGCTTGCCGCTCATGTGCCTTCGCATAGAAGTTGTACCTATGTGGCTGTTGGGCTTACCAAGGCTCAGTTTCTGACTGCACTCATTGCAAATTACAATGCTTTTGTCAGAGGCACACACATTAAAAAAATCCCACACTGCTGACTTTTTGGAAGTGTGCGATCTGGCGGTAACAGTAGAAGTTGGCGGCATTGGCGGCAATGGCGGGTGCGTTGGCCGGCTGAACACAGGTGCCGATACATGTTGTTGCCCTACTGATCCCTGCGGGCTGTCCTCCCTGCTTCTTCTAAGTCTTATTCTCCTACTGCCTCTCTGACTCTCCGTCTCTCCATCTGAACTACCCTCCTCTTGCTCTCTTCTACTAGGCACCCACAAAACATCAATCTCCTCATCATCATTCTCCTCAGATGCATCAATTTCTTCTGACACATCACAGAAGGAAGCAGCAGCGGGGACCTCCTCCTCATCAATCATTATGTCCATCTCTATCGTGTTCTCTGCCAGAATTAAATCTGGTGTAAGGTCCTCATCTCCTTCATCTTCTTCTGGCAATAATGGTTGCGCATTACTCAGTTCAAGAAACTCATGGGAAAATAACTCCTCTGACTCCAGTGAAGAAGGGGCACCGGTGGTGGAGGAAGTGTTACGTGGGGTGGCCATAGCAGTGAAGGATGAGGAGGATGTTGTGGTAAAGTTAGAAACGGTAGAGGATGGGGTGTGCTGTGTAAGCCAGTCAACTACCTCTTCAGCATTTTGGGAGTTCAGGGTCATTGGCTTTTTAAAACTGGGCAATTTGCTAGGGCCACAGGATTGCATAGCAGCACGGCCCCTAGCACGGCCTCTGCGTGGCGGCCTGCCTTTGCCTGGCATTATTTTTAAAAAAACAACAACAACAACAAAAACTCAGTTGGTTTTTCTGGAAACGATAATACACACAGCTAGATGGCAGTTTGAAGAAAACAGTGTGCAAATAATGCCTACAAGGTCAACGTATACACTACTACAGCGGTGGATACGGATTACGTAAAATATATGAATGCTGCTTGAAAAAAAGTAACTCAAGTGGTTTTTCTAGAGACGATAATATTATCAATATTTAGACAAAATGTGAACAAGCTCACACAGCTAGATGGCGGGTTGAAGAAAACAGTGTGCAAATAATGCCTACAAGGTCAACGTATACACTACTACAGCGGTGGATACGGATTACGTAAAATATATTATGGCTGCTTGAAAAAAGTCACTCCGGTGTTTTTTCTGGAGACGGTAATATTATGGATATTTAGACAGAATGTGAACAAGGTCACACAGCTAGATGGCGGGTTGAAGAAAACACTGTGCAAATAATGCCTACAAGGTCAACGTATACACTACTACAGCGGTGGATACGGATTACGTAAAATATATGAATGCTGCTTGAAAAAAAGTAACTCAAGTGGTTTTTCTAGAGACGATAATATTATCAATATTTAGACAAAATGTGAACAAGCTCACACAGCTAGATGGCGGGTTGAAGAAAACAGTGTGCAAATAATGCCTACAAGGTCAACGTATACACTACTACAGCGGTGGATACGGATTACGTAAAATATATTATGGCTGCTTGAAAAAAGTCACTCCGGTGTTTTTTCTGGAGACGGTAATATTATGGATATTTAGACAGAATGTGAACAAGGTCACACAGCTAGATGGCGGGTTGAAGAAAACACTGTGCAAATAATGCCTACAAGGTCAACGTATACACTACTACAGCGGTGGATACGGATTACGTAAAATATATGAATGCTGCTTGAAAAAAAGTAACTCAAGTGGTTTTTCTAGAGACGATAATATTATCAATATTTAGACAAAATGTGAACAAGCTCACACAGCTAGATGGCGGGTTGAAGAAAACACTGTGCAAATAATGCCTACAAGGTCAACGTATACACTACTACAGCGGTGGATACGGATTACGTAAAATATATGAATGCTGCTTGAAAAAAAGTAACTCAAGTGGTTTTTCTAGAGACGATAATATTATCAATATTTAGACAAAATGTGAACAAGCTCACACAGCTAGATGGCGGGTTGAAGAAAACAGTGTGCAAATAATGCCTACAAGGTCAACGTATACACTACTACAGCGGTGGATACGGATTACGTAAAATATATGAATGCTGCTTGAAAAAAAGTAACTCAAGTGGTTTTTCTAGAGACGATAATATTATCAATATTTAGACAAAATGTGAACAAGCTCACACAGCTAGATGGCGGGTTGAAGAAAACACTGTGCAAATAATGCCTACAAGGTCAACGTATACACTACTACAGCGGTGGATACGGATTACGTAAAATATATGAATGCTGCTTGAAAAAAGTCACTCCGGTGTTTTTTCTGGAGACGGTAATATTATGGATATTTAGACAGAATGTGAACAAGGTCACACAGCTAGATGGAGGGTTGAAGAAAACAGTGTGCAAATAATGCCTACAGGGCAAATAATGCCTAAAAGGTCAACTTATACACTACTACAGCGGTAGTAAAATAAAAAAAAGTAAAATAAAAAAAAATGAATATTAAAAAAAAAAAATTAAAGTTGGTGCTGCTGAACTACTAGGAGCAGCAGATTAGCACACCAGTCCCACTCCCCAACACTGCTAGACTAATAGCACTGGGCTCTTATAGTAGTAGTAGTAGTAGTAGTAAAACAACAAAAAATAAATAAAAGCAGTCCTTACAAGGACTACTGTTATTGCAGCAGTCAGCAGATGAGATCAGAAGCAGGACAGCTGCCCACTGCAGCTACATACAGAGCACTGCAGTAGAAGGTAGATTACTAGCCAGCAAAGCTACCTAAGCTTAAATGTCCCTCAAACCCCTGCAGACTTCTGTCCCTCCAATAACAGAGCAGTATCAAAACGATTACTAGCCAGCAAACTTTCAACTGTCCCTGAAATCACTAACAGGCAGCAGCTCTCTCCCTACACTATCTCTTCAGCACACACAGGCAGAGTGAAAAAACGCTGCAGGGCTTCGGTTTTTATAGGGAAGGGGAGTGGTCCAGGGGAGAGCTTCCTGATTGGCTGCCATGTACCTGCTGGTCTGGGGTGAGAGGGCAAAAAAAAGCGCCAACAATGGCGAACCCAAAATGGCGAACGTCGCGCGACGTTCGCGAACTTCCGGCGAGCGCGAACACCCGATGTTCGCGCGAACAAGTTCGCCGGCGAACAGTTCGCGACATCTCTATACACCAGGGAACAGTTCAAACCAAAATCACAATTAGAAATTCCTCAACTCCTACATGTGTCGCAAATGTGCGCTTTATCAAGTTATTTCTTTTGCTTCCAGAATGTTTGATTGTATCCCCATTGCTTCATGTTCCTTAATATGGGCCTGGGTCCCTTTTGTCTTCCCTTTTGTCTTCCCCCAGACATGGGTCTCTCATTGTCAAGGATCGATTTGTTAGGGGGGGGGGGTCAGGTTGTGTATCAGATTCCACCACATGCTCATCCTCCCCAGATGAGTCCAATTAGAAATAGTACTGTTCAACGAATATCCATTGTTAGTTCTATGTGGGCTCTAGGATATTCATTGCCATTATCAAAATCCCACCAAACCCAGTTAAAAATAAAAAAAGGTTTTTTTTATATTTAAGTTGTTTATGCAATGAATTAATTGCTTGTTTCAGTTTGATTTGCAGGAGATCAAATTCTGGGTCTGTTTCATATTCTTGGGTCCTATGTACTCAGTTTTGGACTGGGGGTCCTGGGCCTACTTGGACTGTTACCTTGAGGGCCCCCACACAGTGTAGGACTGGGACACCAGGGGCCCACCCAAAGACCTTAGACCAGGGACCCACTCTCAGTACTATTATTCTTCCTCTCCTCACTCAACCTCTATTCTCCTATTCTCTTTTCTTTTTATATTATAATCTATTAATACATCTATTTATCCTCTTTGTTCTCATGGAAATTGGGAATGACCATGAAATAGGCCAAATGTTTAGAGGCAGGAGGGCCCACCGGCAGGAGGGCCCACCGGGAGTTTTCCTGGTATCCCCGTGGGCCAGTCCGACACTGTATGTACTGTATGTCCTCATCATGTTTCTTGTTTAAACAAATTGGCATTGTTCATAATCTAATAGTAATTTCATAAATTTTTTTGAGAATTTGGTTAGAATTTATGCCACTTTTCATAGCATAAATCACATGAAATGTATGATGTAAATTTTGAGACCCTGTCGTACTACTCCATTTACTAGGTAATGTTTAGGGGACCAGTCACCCAAAAAAATTATTCAAAATCCTATTTTATCAGATTAGTCAAGGAAAATGAACTTTAATTACACTATATAAATTATATGAATCTTGTTTCCTTCAGTCTGGGATTTCAAAATTATAGCAAGCAGGCAGCAGCCATTTTGTGGACACTGTTATTAAGGCAAGCCTTGCATCATCTCAGAATTTTGTTTGTGCACCAGAATGGGGGAACCGATGTCCATCCCCATGCACTGGCTACATAATTAAATGGTAAAGAGAAGTGGGGGAATGTGTGGGGAGCAGTGACATCTAAGAAGTTCTGAATTGAAAGTGAAAGTAATTGTCTGCACCGCCTCTATGCCACGGGCATAGAGGAGGGGCAGACAATATTTGATTGACAGCTGAGATTTTTAAATGAGCTTACAACAGCTATGAATGCTTAAATAAAAAATAGAAACATGTTTCATTTGAAAAGGACTTTTATTATACAGATTTTTGTGTCTGGGTGACAGGGTGACAGGTCCACAGGCTCTATCCTGTTTCTTATAGGTTTTAGTTAGCGTTCTAAAAACTTGTCTTATGTTTGTCTTATGTTTACTGCATTATGTGTTTGTTAGTTACATCAGGGCACATATATAACTAAACTTACTTATATGAATATCATAAGTGCCAAGTATCAAAAAGATAAGAGAGCAATCTTAGTTTATGTTATGCTATCAGCCTAACAAAATTACATAACAATCAACCAGCAGTCAGAATAGAAGACTATTGTCAGAAAAAAAAGAAAACTAATTAAAATAACATACATCCCAACTGTCCCGTTTTGAGCGGGAAAGTCCCTCTTTTGACAGCTCAACCCGCAGTCCTGCTTTTGTATTAAATTATATTAATTGGCTTTGGCAGAGAGCCCAGAATAGATAGTTAAGCTACATTTGTAACAGTTTTGTCCCTTGGGAGAAGTAAGACTCACAGCTTAAAGGGCACTTTACCTTCATTAGTCAAACTGTAATAAAACATAAAAACTACAGAAATGGGCATGGTAGTTAGGGGGTGTGGCGCCCAAAAGGGTCGTGGTCCTTTTCCAGAATGTTGGGAAGTATGAAATAACATTAAGAATAAAGCGGAACCCTCACAGTTGAACTTTTTTTTACTTATTCATTATATAGGAATACATACTGTAATGTACTGCAGACGATTTTGCCTGTAAACAAAAATTAGGTAGTTAAGGGGAAATTTAAGGAGGGCCAATATCACATTTTTCCCAATTTCCCTGTCTGTGTTTTTATGTCATACAGAATTCTTCTGACTGTTTCCTCCTCAAGCTCTGTGTTTTTTGGTAGAATTTAGCTGTCTGACCCTAAAGAATGCATAACATACTTGGAGCACTATTTGAAATATGTGGGCTATTTTATTCCAGACAATCAGCTTTAGCTGTATGATCTCCAAACTAGACTGCCTTCAATCTGGTTTCCAGGGAAAACATGAAGTCTAAACCTTGGTACACAGGCAATAAGAGGTAGTTTGGACATTCAGCCCTATTATCCAAACACTTTGAGTCGACATCAGTCTGTGTACAGAGAAAACCCCAATGCTTTAATTTTTATGATGTATCAACAAATCCCAGAATGAGTGGATGTAAAGTTAAGGTCCCCATAGACGCAAAGATTTCTCTTGCTGAACAACCGATTTTATCGAAGTCCGACCAATCGTCCCATTTTTAGTGGGATTCGAGCGATCGAACATCTTATGAGTTTTTGCCCGACATCTGTCAGGAAAAAAAAATCTTTGTTGGTCCCAGTGCAATCTATCTATGTTTGCAGGGCCAAGCAGGCAGCTACACTTTGTTTTCCTGGCAAATTGGTCTTTTTAGTTGATGGAAAATTCCAAGATAATCGTGGTCTCACGATGATGATCAGATCTTTTAAAAATCTCAACATCTATGGCCAGCTTTAACCTGCTGATATGCAAGTTTAGGTAAGCACACTGATCATTTTGATAAAATAATTCTGCCTGCTGATAACATTTAAGTCAGTTCTTTTATAACCTTTTAGGTCAAGGGTACATGTAGCAGATTACCCTTAGTACAGGATTGCCCTTAGTGAGACCTGTTGTCCGGAATGCTGGGAAACTGGTGTTTTCCTGGAGACTTTCTGTAATTTGGATCACTCTACTTTAAGAAGCAGATTTTTCAAAAGATTAGAGCTCGCCACAGAAAAATTCACCCACAATCAACCATTTTTTATTCATTCCTATGGGATTTTTAGAAGTGTATCTAAATAGCTTTCTCTCCTAATTTCCTTTTAACCTTTTTTGTTAATTCTGGGCATACTTTTTTTTATCTATTTATGACTAAAGGTTAAGTTTTAACTACGCTCATATGGTGGGAACCTCTTACTGATAGGGGGTTATTTACTAAACTCCGAATGCAAAAATCACGAAAAATTCTTGATTTTTTTTATAAAATCAGACTATTAAAAATCAGAAATTTTTCGGAATTTATTAAACCCTGAGGATGGAAAAGTCTGAATCTGAAAATCTGGCATCTCAGACCTGTCGAGGTTGCATATAAGTCAATGGGAGAAGTCCCAAAGATTTTTTGATGTGCACTGGGTTTTGTGCAAAACCCCAAAGTTTTCGGGTGAAAATTCCAAAAAAGTCGTGAAATTTGTGAAAATCGGATGAGAAAATCCGAAAAATTCGTGAAAATCAGAATTTTTCCCTCAAAGCAAATTTTCGGGAAAATGTAATAATAAATAAGCATTTGTAAGCAGAAATATTGAGATAAAATTGGACTTTATAAATAACCCCCATACAGTGGGGGGGGTGCAACTTTCTTTTTCTTCTTTTGGTTTATCTACATTTCACCTGACCCTACAGACCACTTAT
This sequence comes from Xenopus laevis, assembly GCF_017654675.1. Classification (NCBI taxonomy): domain Eukaryota; kingdom Metazoa; phylum Chordata; class Amphibia; order Anura; family Pipidae; genus Xenopus; species Xenopus laevis. The sequence goes on along the minus strand of NC_054383.1, from coordinate 44,100,025 downwards.
TTGTTTTCATTTTCCATCCAATGGAGGGTGCTCCCAATTGCTCTTTTTGTATATGTATCTAAAAATACAGTTAACCATTTGATAAATATACTTCTAAAAATCCCATTAGAATGAATAAAAAATGGTTGATTGTGGTAAGCTCTAATCACACATTTTGATAAATCTGCCCCTTAGTCTGCTAAAAAATCATTTACACATGAAATAACACAATAGGATTGCTTTGCCTCCAATAACAATAAAAATATGAATTATTTAATTAAATTAGAACATAAAGATCTTTTTTTTTCTTCACTTGAAAGGTCATGAGAGGTATTTCCTATTACCCCAGGAGGAAGTGCAAGAACATATTGCTTGGTACTCATGCATGGAGCATATCTGGGTGGGGAAATGGCTGAACTGTCCATAAAAAATGTCAAGCACAATCTGCACAGAGCAGAGGCAGAACTAGGGATAGGCAGAAGAGGCACCTGCCTAGGGCGTAACGATAGGGTGGTTCTGGACAGCTACCTGCCTACCTCTACTTCATGCTTCTCCCCTCTGTCATTCTGCCCTCCTGTCTGCAGCCCTCCCCTGCCACCATGGCATGAAAGGTGGCCAGTCGGATTGCCTAGGGTGCCCATCGGCTTGGCCCGGCCCTGCGGCAGAGTCAGTGGGTGCAGGCCAGCCCTGTCTTTACACATACCTCCATGGGAATGTAATTTCCCCAGCAATAATTGCCCTTGCTAAAGCCTATCAAACTGTAGTATTTCATACTTTTTGTAACAAAAAGGCAGAATAACATTGTGTTAGAATAGCAGTGTGTACATCTCACTAAAACATATTTTTACAACAAACACTGCTTTAATAGTGCCTGTAGCTATGTTCATTAGTGACTTTCTGATTAGGGAGCTATCAGACCCAGGACCAAATTACATATTCACAGCTGTCAAGCCCCATTTTCATATTGCCTGACACCTATAAACCCTTTCAAAACATCACTCTTGCTAGTTTTAGCTCTTACTACAGTGTAAGAAAGTCTACTAAAACTGAAATTCCAAATGCCTGGTAGCTACTAGTCATAGCAGGGTGCAGCTGATTAGTATCCCGTTTGTAACTGATATTCAGCCATTCACGATGTTGCCAGATACTGATGTCACAGGCTCATGTAGGCATCAAAACACAATGCTCTTTTTATAGGGCATAAAGGTATATTAGTTTCTGGATGTACTCTATTTTCCTCATTTACATTTCTTTTATCTCTGCTCAGCTAAGAAGGAAGGCACATATTAACTATTTACCTGTTTAAAAGGGATGGTATTGTTCATTTCTGGGCAATGTTTTCATCCAATATTATTATTAATTGTAATAAATGTAATTGTCTTGGCAGCAACTTTAAACCCTAGTCAGTGGTACCATTGCAGTCTATGGAAAATATTTACTTTGGTGCTGTAATTAGCACATCTAAAGTGATTGCTCAACTTCAATAATAATGGTCATCTGCCAGAAATGGCAGATCCTTCATTTTAATCAACCCATTAGTCAGACTAACTGGCAGGATGCAGGCTGTAATGGAGTCCTGTACTTACTTCCTGTCTGATGGAAAAGTTAGCTGTGGACACAAACTAACATGGGTAGGTTAAAATGAGCAAATGGGGTAATTTACGACTGCTAGCACAATTACACTGGAAGAACAGCATGCACATGTCACTGGTAGAGATGTCGCGAACTGTTCGCCGGCGAACTTGTTCGCGCGAACATCGGGTGTTCGCGCTCGCCGGAAGTTCGCGAACGTCGCGCGACGTTCGCCATTTTGGGTTCGCCATTGTTGGCGCTTTTTTTTGCCCTCTCACCCCAGACCAGCAGGTACATGGCAGCCAATCAGGAAGCTCTCCCCTGGACCACTCCCCTTCCCTATAAAAACCGAAGCCCTGCAGCGTTTTTTCACTCTGCCTGTGTGTGCTGAAGAGATAGTGTAGGGAGAGAGCTGCTGCCTGTTAGTGATTTCAGGGACAGTTGAAAGTTTGCTGGCTAGTAATCGTTTTGATACTGCTCTGTTATTGGAGGGACAGAAGTCTGCAGGGGTTTGAGGGACATTTTAGCTTAGGTAGCTTTGCTGGCTAGTAATCTACCTTCTACTGCAGTGCTCTGTATGTAGCTGCAGTGGGCAGCTGTCCTGCTTCTGATCTCATCTGCTGACTGCTGCAATAACAGTAGTCCTTGTAAGGACTGCTTTTATTTATTTTTTTGTTGTTTTACTACTACTACTACTACTACTACTATAAGAGCCCAGTGCTATTAGTCTAGCAGTGTTGGGGAGTGGGACTGGTGTGCTAATCTGCTGCTCCTAGTAGTTCAGCAGCACCAACTTTAATTTTTTTTTTTTAATATTCATTTTTTTTTATTTTACTTTTTTTTATTTTACTACCGCTGTAGTAGTGTATAAGTTGACCTTTTAGGCATTATTTGCCCTGTAGGCATTATTTGCACACTGTTTTCTTCAACCCGCCATCGAGCTGTGTGACCTTGTTCCCATTCTGTCTAAATATCCATAATATTACCGTCTCCAGAAAAAACACCGGAGTCACTTTTTTCAAGCAGCATTCATATATTTTACGTAATCCGTATCCACCGCTGTAGTAGTGTATACGTTGGCCTTGTAGGCATTATTTGCACACTGTTTTCTTCAACCCGCCATCGAGCTGTGTGACCTTGTTCCCATTCTGTCTAAATATCCATAATATTACCGTCTCCAGAAAAAACACCGGAGTCACTTTTTTCAAGCAGCCATAATATATTTTACGTAATCCGTATCCACCGCTGTAGTAGTGTATACGTTGGCCTTGTAGGCATTATTTGCACACTGTTTTCTTCAACCCGCCATCGAGCTGTGTGACCTTGTTCCCATTCTGTCTAAATATCCATAATATTACCGTCTCCAGAAAAAACACCGGAGTCACTTTTTTCAAGCAGCCATAATATATTTTACGTAATCCGTATCCACCGCTGTAGTAGTGTATACGTTGGCCTTGTAGGCATTATTTGCACACTGTTTTCTTCAACCCGCCATCGAGCTGTGTGACCTTGTTCCCATTCTGTCTAAATATCCATAATATTACCGTCTCCAGAAAAAACACCGGAGTCACTTTTTTCAAGCAGCATTCATATATTTTACGTAATCCGTATCCACCGCTGTAGTAGTGTATACGTTGGCCTTGTAGGCATTATTTGCACACTGTTTTCTTCAACCCGCCATCGAGCTGTGTGACCTTGTTCCCATTCTGTCTAAATATCCATAATATTACCGTCTCCAGAAAAAACACCGGAGTCACTTTTTTCAAGCAGCATTCATATATTTTACGTAATCCGTATCCACCGCTGTAGTAGTGTATACGTTGGCCTTGTAGGCATTATTTGCACACTGTTTTCTTCAACCCGCCATCGAGCTGTGTGACCTTGTTCCCATTCTGTCTAAATATCCATAATATTACCGTCTCCAGAAAAAACACCGGAGTCACTTTTTTCAAGCAGCATTCATATATTTTACGTAATCCGTATCCACCGCTGTAGTAGTGTATACGTTGGCCTTGTAGGCATTATTTGCACACTGTTTTCTTCAACCCGCCATCGAGCTGTGTGACCTTGTTCCCATTCTGTCTAAATATCCATAATATTACCGTCTCCAGAAAAAACACCGGAGTCACTTTTTTCAAGCAGCATTCATATATTTTACGTAATCCGTATCCACCGCTGTAGTAGTGTATACGTTGGCCTTGTAGGCATTATTTGCACACTGTTTTCTTCAACCCGCCATCGAGCTGTGTGAGCTTGTTCACATTTTGTCTAAATATTGATAATATTATCGTCTCTAGAAAAACCACTTGAGTTACTTTTTTTCAAGCAGCATTCATATATTTTACGTAATCCGTATCCACCGCTGTAGTAGTGTATACGTTGACCTTGTAGGCATTATTTGCACACTGTTTTCTTCAACCCGCCATCGAGCTGTGTGACCTTGTTCACATTTTGTCTAAATATTGATAATATTATCGTCTCTAGAAAAACCACTTGAGTTACTTTTTTCAAGCAGCATTCATATATTTTACGTAATCCGTATCCACCGCTGTAGTAGTGTATACGTTGACCTTGTAGGCATTATTTGCACACTGTTTTCTTCAACCCGCCATCGAGCTGTGTGACCTTGTTCACATTTTGTCTAAATATTGATAATATTATCGTCTCTAGAAAAACCACTTGAGTTACTTTTTTTCAAGCAGCATTCATATATTTTACGTAATCCGTATCCACCGCTGTAGTAGTGTATACGTTGACTTTGTAGGCATTATTTGCACAGTGTTTTCTTCAACCCGCCATCTAGCTGTGTGTATTATCGTTTCGAGAAAAACCAACTGAGTTTTTGTTGTTGTTGTTGTTTTTTTAAAAATAATGCCAGGCAAAGGCAGGCCGCCACGCAGAGGCCGTGCTAGGGGCCGTGCTGCTATGCAATCCTGTGGCCCTAGCAAATTGCCCAGTTTTAAAAAGCCAATGACCCTGAACTCCCAAAATGCTGAAGAGGTAGTTGACTGGCTTACACAGCACACCCCATCCTCTACCGTTTCTAACTTTACCACAACATCCTCCTCATCCTCCACTGCTATGGCCACCCCACGTAACACTTCCTCCACCACCGGTGCCCCTTCTTCACTGGGGTCAGAGGAGTTATTTTCCAATGAGTTTCTTGAACTGAGTAATGCGCAACCATTATTGCCAGAAGAAGATGAAGGAGATGAGGACCTTACACCAGATTTAATTCTGGCAGAGAACACGATAGAGATGGACATAATGAGTGATGAGGAGGAGGTCCCCGCTGCTGCTTCCTTCTGTGATGTGTCAGAAGAAATTGATGCATCTGAGGAGAATGATGATGAGGAGATTGATGTTTTGTGGGTGCCTAGTAGAAGAGAGCAAGAGGAGGGTAGTTCAGATGGAGAGACGGAGAGTCAGAGAGGCAGTAGGAGAATAAGACTTAGAAGAAGCAGGGAGGACAGCCCGCAGGGATCAGTAGGGCAACAACATGTATCGGCACCTGTGTTCAGCCGGCCAACGCACCCGCCATTGCCGCCAATACCGCCAACTCCGCCAACTTCTACTGTTACCGCCAGATCGCACACTTCCAAAAAGTCAGCAGTGTGGGATTTTTTTAATGTGTGTGCCTCTGACAAAAGCATTGTAATTTGCAATGAGTGCAGTCAGAAACTGAGCCTTGGTAAGCCCAACAGCCACATAGGTACAACTTCTATGCGAAGGCACATGAGCGGCAAGCACAAAGCACTTTGGGAGCAACACCTCAAAGGCAACAGGCAAACTAAAAGCCACACTCCTTCTGGTCCAGCATCTTACTGCTCTACCTCTGCTCTCCTTGACCCGTCTGAACCACCCTCCACTCCGCCTTCCACCTTGACCACCTGTTCCCATTCCCAGTCATCTGCCACCAGCCAAGTTTCTGTGAAGGCCATGTTTGAGCGTAAGAAGCCAATGTCTGACTGTCACCCCCTTGCCCGGCGTCTGACAGCTGGCTTGTCTGCACTCTTAGCCCGCCAGCTTTTACCATACCAGCTGGTGGACTCTGAGGCCTTCCGCAAATTTGTAGCAATTGGGACACCGCAGTGGAAGGTACCCAGCCGCAATTTTTTTCTAAAAAGGGAATACCACACCTGTACCAACATGTGCAGAGCCAAGTTACCGCATCTCTGTCACTTAGTGTTGGGCCAAAGGTCCATATGACTACTGACGCATGGTCCTCCAAGCATGGTCAGGGCAGGTATGTCACCTACACTGCCCACTGGGTGAACTTGGTAATGGCTGGGAAGCAGGGAATGGGTAGCTCAACAACAACAGTGGAGTTGGTGTCACCGCCACGGATTGCACGCGGTTCTGCCACCACCTCTACTCCTCCATCGCTCTCTACCTCGTCTTCTTCTTCTTCTTACTCTGCTGCTGGGTCCTCCTTCTCCTCCTCCACACCTGTGCACCCCCAGCTCCCCCTAGGCTATTCGACGTGCCAGGTACGCCGTTGTCACGCTGTCTTGGGGATGACGTGCCTGGAAAGCAAAAACCATACCGGATCTGTACTCCTGTCATCTCTGCAGTCACAGGCCGATCGGTGGCTGACCCCACACCAACTGCAGATCGGAAAAGTGGTGTGTGACAATGGAAGCAATCTGTTGGCAGCGTTGAGACTAGGCAATTTAACACATGTGCCCTGCATGGCACATGTGTTAAATTTAATAGTCCAACGTTTTGTCTCCAAGTACCCAGGATTCCAGGACGTTCTCACCCAGTCCAGAAAGGTGTCGGCCCATTTCAGACGTTCCTACACAGCCATGGCACGCCTTGCTGACATTCAGCAGCGCTACAACATGCCAGTCAGGCGTTTGATTTCTGACAGCCAGACTCGCTGGAATTCAACGCTCCTTATGTTGGAACGTCTGCTGCAACAACAAAGGGCCGTCAACGAGTACCTTTTTGAACTGGGTGGTAGGACTGGATCTGCACAGCTGGGGATTTTTTTCCCCCGTTACTGGGTGCTTATGCGCGATGCCTGCAGGCTCATGCGACCTTTTGAAGAGGTGACAAATATGGTCAGTCGCACCGAAGGCACCATCAGCGACCTAATACCCTTCGCTTTCTTCCTGGAGCGTGCCGTGCGACGAGTGACAGATGAGGCTGTAGACCAGCGTGACGAGGAGCTGGAAGCGCACGATTTCTGGTCGGAATCACCAGAACGAACCCAGGCACCTGCTGCAACGCAGGGAGAGGTGCCAGAAGTGGAGTCAGAGGAGGAAGGTGGCTTTGTGGAGGAGGAGGAGGAGGACCAACAGGAGCAGGCTTCCCAGGGGGCTAGTGGTGACCTTTTGGGGACCCCTGGTCTTGTACGTGGCTGGGGGGAGGAGACCGTGGATGATGCAGTCCTTGATAATGAGGAAGCGGAGATGGATAGCTCTGCATCCAACCTTGTGAGAATGGGGTCTTTCATGCTGTCATGCCTGTTGAAGGACCCCCGTATCAAGAGGCTTAAGGAGAAGGACCTGTACTGGGTCGCAACGCTACTAGACCCTCGGTACAAGCATAAAGTGTCAGAAATGTTACCAACATACCACAAGTCCGAAAAGATGCGGCATTTACAAACCAGCCTGCAAAACATGTTGTACAATGCTTTTAAGGGTGATGTCACTTCAGGAACTCATCAACATTCCAGGGGCAGAGGTGCCAGTAATCCTGCCACGAGCACACCTGCAAGGACAAAGCCCTTTGGCCAGTCTGTAACGTCAGACATGCAAATGTTTTTCTGTCCAAGGCAGCGCCACAACCCTTCTGGATCCACCCTCAAAGAACGCCTCGACCGGCAGGTAGCGGACTACCTGGCATTAACTGCAGATATCGACACTCTGAGGAGCGATGAACCCCTGGACTACTGGGTGCGCAGGCTTGATCTGTGGCCAGAGCTGTCACAATTTGCCATGAACCTCTTGTCTTGCCCAGCCTCAAGTGTGCTCTCAGAAAGGACCTTCAGTGCAGCAGGAGGGATTGTAACTGAGAAGAGAACTCGCCTAGGTCACAAAAGTGTCGATTACCTGACCTTTATTAAAATGAATGAGGGGTGGATCTCGGAGGGTTACTGCACGCCGGAAGACTTGTTCTGACTTCTATGCAGCTGTCCTTCTCTTCAAGCCTCATGACTCCACACACAGCTGTCCTTTAGCGTCCTCCTCCTCCCTCCGCCACCGTTACAAACTAGGGTGCAAACCCTACTGGTTTAATTTTTTCTGGCCTCTGTGCTTCAGTGGCTGCAACCAAAAAAATGCATATTTTCTGCATTTATATGGCATAATTTTTCTGGCCTCTGTGCTTCAGTGGCTGCAACCAAAAAAATTTATATTTTCAGCATTTATATGGCATCATTTTTCTGTCAACTGTGCTTCAGTGGCTGCGACCAAAAAAATGCATATTTTCTGCATTTATATGGCATAATTTTTCTGGCCTCTGTGCTTCAGTGGCTGCAACCAAAAAATTTATATTTTCAGCATTTATATGGCATAATTTTTCTGGCAACTGTGCTTCAGTGGCTGCGACCAAAAAAATGACTATTTTCAGCATTTATATGGCATATTTTTTCTGGCCTCTGTGCTTCAGTGGCTGTGGCCAAAAAAACTGGGCAAACAATGCCTACAAGGTCAACGACGTTGACCTTGTAGGCATTGTTTGCCCAGTTTTTTTGGCCACAGCCACTGAAGCACAGAGGCCAGAAAAAATATGCCATATAAATGCTGAAAATAGTCATTTTTTGCCATACGTTGACTCAACGTATATGGCAAAAAATGACTATTTTCAGCATTTACGTGACATATTTTTTCTGGCAACTGTGCTTCAGTGGCTGCAACCAAAAAAACTGGGCAAACAATGTCTACAAGGTCAACGTATGGCAAAAAATTACTATTTTCAGCATTTATATGGCATATTTTTTCTGGCAACTGTGCTTCAGTGGCTGCGTCCAAAAAAACTGGGCAAACAATGTCTACAAGGTCAACGTATGGCGAAAAATGACTATTTTCAGCATTTATATGGCATATTTTTTCTGGCAACTGTGCTTCAGTGGCTGCGTCCAAAAAAACTGGGCAAACAATGCCTACAAGGTCAACGTATGGCAGTTGTTTAAAGAGAACAGTAGATTACTAGCCAGCAAAGCTACCTAAGCTAAAATGTCCCTCAAATCCCTGCAGACTTCTGTCCCTCCAATACAGAGCAGTATCAAGCAGATTACTAGCCAGCAAACTTACTATCATCTGTCCCTGAAATCACTAACAGCTCTCCCCCTACACTATCTCTTCCAAGCACACACAGGCAGATTTTTCAGATACATTTTTGCCCTTGATCCCCCTCTGGCATGCCACTGTCCAGGTCGTTGCACCCTTTAAACAACTTTAAAATCATTTTTCTGGCCAGAAATGTCTTTTCTAGATGTTAAAGTTCGCCTTCCCATTGAAGTCTATGGGGTTCGCGAACCGTTCGCGAACCGCTCGCATTTTTGCGCAAGTTCGCGAATATGTTCGCGAACTTTTTTTCCGACGTTCGCTACATCCCTAGTCACTGGTACAATGAATGCAGTAAATTGTTCCAGCAAAGAGGAGCACCCCTTGTAACCGCAACAATGCTGGAATTCTGTAAAAAACACTGCATTGGTGAAAAATTGTACTTAAAATTGCACTTTACTCACTACAATTGTGGTCATAAATGACTGCTGTGCATACATCAATAAACTTATTTCTGCAACTGAGCCTTCTCTTCCCCAAAATGCTTGTGCCGTAGGCAGGTGCTCTTGGTGTCTACCCCCAGTTCTTTCTCTATGACTTACAGATTCATGCATGGATAGCTCCAATGCAAATTCGTTCATTTTTACAGTACAAACAAATGATACCAGAAAAAACTTAAGGCTGATGTCACATGGGACCCTGTCACCATTTCCCAAAAAGAGTATGTTAAAGCACATTTGTGGTCACAATCGGATCTCCACGCTGAAGTGCTCCCTTTGGTTTGGAGTCCGTCCTACTCTCACCTTTACAATTGCATACCTCCCAACATCTTGGAAATAGAAAGAGGGACAAAAAGAGTCGCCACGCTTAGCGCGTCAACAGTTTTTGACCATGCCCATTTTTGTGGCCCCCTAATTACCATGTTAATTTTACAAAATGTGTCAGGTTATGAAAGTATGAATACATTTCTGTGTTTTTTTTCAGTTATTACAGTTTTGCTAATGAAGGTGAATTGCCATTTAAGCTGTGAGTCTAAGTTCTCCCAAGAGACCTGTTATCTTAATTGTTACAATTACTTATTTGCTTATCTCAAAATTGTTACAAAAGTATCTTAGTGCACCTGGTGACTGTTCTGGGCTCTCTGCCAAAAGCCAATTAAGTTAGAAACTTTGTATCTTTTTCTGGCTATTCAGTGCAGTAGATGAAAGAGAAAGTCGCAACATTTCAGTAACAAGCTGGGTTGAGCTGTCAAGAGCAGGACAGTTGGGAGGTATGCAATTGTGAGTGAGCCCTTACTTGTTCCTGCAGCGGGTCAGGTACCCGCAAAAACCTGCGGTACCCTACAGGTTGCGGGTGGAAGTTCTAATTTCCGGGTGTGGGTAGACGCAAGTCGGCGGTTCTGCGGGTTTGCGTGTAGCGGGTTGATCCCGTCTACTTCCGATGATGTCACTTCCAGGTTACAATGACAGCACTTCCGGTTTTACTCCTTTTTTCTTATCACGTCTACTTCCGATGATCTCACTTCCAGTTTACAATGACAGCACTTCCTGATTCTTCATGGTTAGCGGGTCGTGGGTCCGAGTTGCGGATAAGGTCTAAGCGGGTAAGAATGCGGGTTGCAGATTGCAGGTTGCGGGTATGGGTTGCGCAGGACTCTACCACATCGCATATTTTCCAGATTTTCATACAGTGGAAATGATGATTTAAGATTTTGCTTTATTCTGTGTCCATAGCTTTTATCAGTCTGTTGAATCCCTTGTGCCTACGAGGTTAACAAAACGGAAGAGCATTTACAATTTCAAGGACTGAAAATAAGCTACCCATAAAAAGTACATGTGATATTTTGAAAGAACTGGAGGAACAAAAAAGGAACTGAAACAAGAACGGAAAGCATGTTTTATACAAAGAAGAAATCTGTCATAGGAAATTAACTGAAATTGTCAGACTTGTGTTTTATAATCTGAATAGACGAGGAACAAAGATTTACCATTAAACTCAGGAAATCTATAGATCACTTGCAAATGCAGGGGCATGTCTAATAAAAGCATGTTTCAGGGCTGCTCTGATTGTATTTAAATACATTTGCAATCAGTGCTGCGCTTCTAACTGGCTTTTCTAAATGTGTCCTTGAATTTTCTGGTGATCTGGTATCCCTAGTTTGTATAGTTACTGTAAAGAATGAATGGGGATTGGTGTTCTGTTCCATCCCAAGGCCCCACATTCATTTAGTAGGGAACATCTTTGCCTCCAGTAACTCCAGTAACACCAATCACATGACCTTCAAACTAAGCACTTCAAAAAACATATAATTAAGGTTATTATTTTTCATTATTGTATCTTCATTTTGCTTATCTGCAGTTTATAAAGTGGTTACCTCGATATACCTTGATGTATTTTATATTGATTTTAAGATTTGGGACATATTGTTCCTTTATCTCACTTCAACTGTATTTAAATCTGTGTGTAAAGGAAAGTGCATGGGGTCAGGGTCAGAGCAACAGCTTTTTTGACAACATTGATGATTGTGTGTAATTTAGATGTTATATTCAACAACAAAAAGATTTATTATTAGTTATGACAGTGACAGCAGTAAATGGATTCAGTTAATTTAGAGCAGTTATGAAGGGAAGCTGCTAGCGGTGTATGTAGTGTGACTAAGAGGCATATTAATCAAGAGTCGAATTTCGAATTGAAAAAACTTCGCAATTACAGTCGAAGTTTTTTTTTTAGCTCATTTGATCAAATTAGATTAAAAAATTGACTCCAAATAGGTTCTAGGAGGTCCCCCATAGGCTAAAAGAGCAATTCAGCAGGTTTGGTTGAAGTCGAATTTTTAAAGAGACAGTACATGATAAATTTCGATATTCAAATTGAATTTGGACTATTCCCTAGTCGAAGTACACAAAAAATAGCTCGAAATTCGATTTTTTTTCATTCGAAAATTCAACTTGAACTTTGATAAATCTGCCCCTTAATGTATTATTTACTGATTTATAGCTAGCCTTTTGCTTACACAAACTGGAGGAATTATAGGAGGCCTGTACACACATGCATATGGTGCTTATTTTATGTGCAAAGCAGATGTGACTGTTTGGGCACATATTAAAGCGTTTCTGTCACAGGAAAACTTTTTTTTTCAAAAAGCATCAGTAAATAATACTGCTCCAGCAGAATCCTGCACTAAAATCCGTTTTTATAAGAGCAACCAGATTTTTTTATATTTAATTGTGAAATTTTTCGTGGGGCTAGACATGTTGTTATTTTTCAAGGTGCCCCAAGTCACGAAACCTGTCCTCTGATAAACTTCATTCTCTCTTCAGCCCATAAACAGCCTATCAACAGAAAAATGGACAGTTAACCAGATAACAGCTCCCTGATACCTCTTCTGAAGGATTTTTCTGCCCAAACGTTAGGAGCACCATGGGCTAATAGCACTGCTTGTACTTTCTGGAATTTTAGCAAGGGGGTGAACAGGCAAAACTGATTATACTGCTTTCCAAAAAGTTAGGGTGCCTTCAGGCATTTCTCTGTCTGCTAAAGTTCACTGTGGAAAAACTGCCATGCGTATCATTACTCTCAGTATGTACAGTAAAGGAGATATAGATATATACGCACATTATGCACTTGCAAATAATGGTACACTGGCTTCTATGAATAATAATTCCAGATTCTAAAGAGGGTCGGAAGTAGTGGTACTCAAAATACATTAAATGCGACAAGAAGCAGTGGGAACTTTAGCCCTACATACATGAAATTTAGCGTGAGGCTCCAACAGGCCCTTAGGGGGAGTGGTAGTTCCGTCAATGTCTGACATCCCAGACCCCCTTACTATTCCAAAAAGCAGGTTGTCTGAAGGCTGGAGAATATATGAACACTGGAAAGATTAAAATGAAGTCAGAAATTGTTTACATTGCTAAATGTGCTCTCATGCCCCACTTAGTGGTAGACATGAGAATAGCACATAGTCAGAAGAAATCATGCTTTGCTATTCTATGACTTGGGTTGTCTTGACAGTACATTGAGTAGGAGAAATAATAGCTCATCTCAAAGCAGTTCTATTGTGTAGCACTTGGTCCTTCTGAAAGCTTAGAATCAGGCACATTGCACTTAGATGGCTGCTTACAAGCCACAATTACAGCTAAAAATACTTTAGTTGGTTCAAGAAAAATTTAAATGGGAGAGTGAATTATTTGTGTAAACAGTGTAATTCAGAATTAAAAAGTACACTATAAAAACCATGACAGTATTTGGGCAGCTGAATCTTTCAGATGTATCAGGGAGTTGTTATTTGGTTACCTGTCTATTGTTCTGTTGATATGCTGTTGATGGGCTGAAGAGTGACTGAAGTTTATCAGAGCACAAGTCAGATGACTGGGGCACCTGGAAAACTGACAACATTTCTAGCCACATGTAAAATTTCACAATTAAATATAAACAAATCTGGTTGCTCTTACAAAAAAACGGATTTCAGTGCAGGATTCAGCTGGAGCAGCATTATTTACTGATGCGTTTTTTTTAAAAAAAAGTTTGACCTCAGACATAGGGGTCTATATATCATGCTATGTAAAAAGGCGAGTAAAACATTACCGGTGATGTTGCTCATGGCAACAGATCTTTGCTTTTGTTTTCTGTTGAAATCTAATTGCTGATTGGTTGCTCTGGGCAACATCACCAGTAATGCTTTACTCCACTTTTTACACAGGATGATAAATAGGCCCCTTAATGCTACATATTATATCATGTCCTCTGTCTCATCCATTAAGTCTTCCCAGAGTATATATATAGATGAAGGGGACTGGGGACACCAGGGGCATGAGACATTTCTTTTAAACCAGTACTGTCCAACTTCTGAGTACTGAGGGCAGGAATTTTCTGGTCTACATGGTTGAGTGAGGGCCAATAATGGAAGCCAGTGCTGAACACTACATTTTTTAAAATACATCCTTATCAAAAGAAATGTCATATATATATATATATATATATATATATATATATTTATATATATATATATATATATATATATATATATATATATATATATATATATTTATATATATAAATATATATAGTATAATAAGAGCTTTAACATTATGTGCACTATCTTTCAAATGATCATGCAGCCACATGAGCTTTGCAGTCAGTGCACCAAACAGACCCTGGAAATTCACCATGTGGCCATTGTATTAGGTAATTACTTCATATTACATTTTTGCTTTCTGAAGTTTCCTTCACCTTTAGATTACTTTAAGAAAAAATATCCCTTTTCCGAAAAAAATTGCAGTTGCCACAGTTTAAAACAAATTAAACTTATTTATCCATGATAATCTCTAAATAAGAAACTTTTTAAGTATAGTTGAGCATTTGTCATTCTAGTATCACAAAAACTACCCAACATATATTCCCATTCTTTTCATTTCAGTAATGTCCACCACCTCTTAGCCACAGTCTATATTAATAGAGTGAATAAAGTACCCCCTATTGTAAAATATAAGGATATTTTAAGTCACCTAGGAGCTCCGTGACCATATAAAAGCATGAGGCCGAAGGCAGAGTTATTTTATGCAGGTCATGCAACTCCGAGGTTATTTCCAATATCCTCATAACTCATATTTTCCAAGAAGAGGTACTTCATTTATTATAATAAACAAGTTTAACTGACTCATGTGACAAAAAGTACATCACTAAGCTCCATTTATAACTGATGACATCACTAAGAGCCATTTATAATGATATAATTTACTAGATATTCATGATTTTTGTGTATTAAAATAGAATAAACCCCAGCTAAATTCAACACTGGCACCATCTTGTGTTTAACATGCAATTTTTTTTATTACTCTCAGCTTCCCTTCTCAACAGGCAAGATAAATTAGTTTTTTAAAGCATTACTGAGTTTTTCATCAAACCCATAGGATTACATATATCAGGCATGTTCAACTTGTACACCTCACAACTCCTCAATATTAAAAAGAGGGACATTTCAAGTCATCTGATAGGAATATGTACTGTCCTGCCTTATTACTTGTATCCCTCCAGCAACAGCATTGGTCATTTGTCTTGGTCTGCCCTATAAGCTAGTTATGCAATGTGAGGAAGCCCCAGTTTGAATTTTAGAACCACAGAGCCATGTATAAACATACTGAAAGCTGTGCCTCTATTGAAGAAAGGCAGTAACTGTTGGTTTCTATATCTTTTTATAGGTTTAAGAATATGAGACATAAGGGATCATTTGATCAAGTGCAGGGAAGCATTAAAAGTACAAAGCACAGACACAGACCACAATGTTTTTGCCCATTTGCACTCTGATACAAATTTTGCACCATAGGCGCAGGTCTTTGGTCCTGTGCTCCCCTCAGTGCTGTATTAATGAGGGGCATCTGAGGAGGAAAGTATGTGTCCACCATTCCAACTCACAAGTTAAGGAACACTGGGGAGGAGAGTTCCAGGTTCTTAGGAGTCCCTACAACCTGCCCTATGGCAGTTGGTGAGCACAAAGTTGTCTTGAACCTGCCAGTGTTATTCTTTGCACCTGGGCACAAATGTTCAGAAATGGGAACTAAGGGGGGCAATTTTGCACCCCTTCATGCTTTTGTACCTGGGCATTGTTAAATGGCCCTCATGATGACTCCAGCTAAGGTTTATTGCTCTTGCTTGATAAAAACACGTTGTTCAATATTCTAGCCACAAGGTGTCAGTGTGTATACAGAAACACTGTATAGAGAAACACTGGCAGCTTTTCAAGGGTTAGAAATCTAAAAAAGTTGCTGTGGACGATTGCTTATATCCTTTTCCAATTGCAGATGGAGTGCTGTAAAATGTGTTCATGTTTATGGTTCCTACATTCTTTATTATTGCTTTGCTTATCATGTGTATTCTCATTCTGTTGCATACTCTTAATGAAGCGGGTGGTTCTTACTAAACTATAGTAACTACCACTCTCTGCTTCCACAGCCAAATGGGTGGAAATTAAAGAAATTATAATTTACAAACTTGTGCCAAATAGCTTGTTTCCTCTTTAAGCTTGATTTCTTGATAGAAATATGTTCAGGTTCAGATATTGCTGCCATAAAAAGTCCTTTGAGTTATTACAGAACTTTCTTTAGAATGATGGGGGGGGGGGGCAACTGCCATGGGCCTCTTACATAATGGGGTTCAAGTTGTGTACTTCTTGTAGGGATAATAGGCCATTAGAAGGGACTGTAGCTGTGGCATAGTAGGGAGAGATGGTGCCTATAGTTGCAGTGAGGATAATAGCCTCTGGGAAGGGACTGTGACTGTGGTATAGTAGGGAGAGATGGTGCCTCCAGTGGCAGTGGGGATATAGGCTCTGGCAAGGGATTGTGGCTGTGGGATAGCAGGTATAGTAGGGAGAGTTGGTGCCTATAGTAGCAGTGGGATAATAGTCTCTGGGAAGGGTCTGTGCCTGTGGCATAGTAGGGAGAGATGGTGCCTCCAGTAGCAGCGGGATAATACTCTCTGGGATGGGACTGCGGCTGTGTGATAACTGGTATAGTAGGGAGAGATGGCGCCTAAAGTAGCAGTGGGTTAATAGACTCTGGAAAGGGACTGTGGGATAGCAGGTATAGTGGGAAGAGATTGTACCTATAGTAGCAGTGGGATAATAGTCTCTAGTGGTTGTGGGATAGCAAATACAGTACAGTAGAATGTTACCTATAGTAGCAGTATGGATAATTGTTACTGGGAAGGGACTGTGACTTTGGGATAGCAGGCATAGTATGAAGAGATGGCGCCTGTAGTGGTAGTTTAGTGCAGTGGGAGAATATCCTATGGAATATGACTATTGCTATATAGCTGATAGAGTCAGGCACAATGGAACTTTCAGGGCAGGAGATAAATCAGGATTATGCTGAACTTTTTGAAGGAAACTTTTAAATCTTTGACACTGTGGGGCAAATTAATTAACAGTCAGAAAAAAACATAATGGGAAACTAAAAACACTCTCTGAAACCCTTCTGTTATTTTTACACAAGGTCTTAATTGTGTCAACCCTGGTACTGAAGTCATAAATATTCTACAGTACAGTATACAGGTATAATACAATCTACAGTATTTTGTATAAGTATGTTAATAATACTACTACTAATAATATTGCTAGTTACTGATGTGTGGGTCGTACTTTTCCCAAGCCGCACTCGCATGCCACCCGCCCTCCCACCATATACGCCCGCCCAAGCCCGATTATAGACCCACACCGACCCGCCGACGAGGTCACAAAAGGGGCAGGGCGAGAAGAGCCGTCTATAAAGATCCGGCATTTGGCAGATCTGGGAGACCCGGCGATCCGCGACCCAGAAAGGAGCGTGCGAGGTCAACCCGAAGGGTATCGGGCCAGCCCACACACCCATTACTAGTGCTAGTGACAGTATATATAGTATGCTGGAGGTTGCCCACATTACACTAGAAATGAACCAGTAGTATTCCTTTTAGCTTCTGTTTCTGTACACTGTCCAAGCACCAACAAGTTTTAAGGATTTGCACACATCTTTGCATACATGCATACATCACAACAAACTCCAAAAGCAATGGGAAGGTTTATGGTGTACTTGCATATATGTGTATAGGCATATTTGGGAGTGTGTTTGCATGTATTTGGGAGTGTGTGTAAGTAAATCTTTAGTGAAGCAAGACCTTGTTTCCCCTGTTTGGACTGACGTGTTACCAAATTCCTGAAATGACTGCGCATAGGCTTTTTGTGAACTCAACAGGGTGGATTTGTCTTACTTTCTTCAGCCTCAAACACATGTACCTTTGTTTTCTTATGTAATCCTAGGAACCATATGCAGTCTGCATCTGTTATATCATATTTAATGGCACATTACTTTTTTACTAGCTCTCACCTGCAAATCTGCCTGATTGTATACACTGATCCCATCCTACAGTTACAAACATTGGCCCCCTACTGTTAGTAAAGCCAAAGAAAAATGAAATGATTTCTAGTCTTTATACAGTGTATGGTGGTAAATGTCTAGTGTGCTGATGTTATGCCTTCTATGCTGTTTTTTTGGAAATACAAAGTACTGTATTTATCAGCATTGGGTTATATATGTTTGAGTGGCATCCAGGTTCATTAAAGGGGAGGTACTTTTTTTTTTGTTATTTCTTCAGCTTAACAGGGCAAATAGAAACTGAAGCCGCTCCATCTTTGGTTCCTGCTGGTTTATTTGACAAAGGACCAATAATTCTGGAGCTTGTTGTATACAATGAAGGATACACTCACAGACCAGTGATCTCCAACCAGTAGCTTGTGAGCAACATGTTGCTCCCCAACCCCTTGGATGTTGCTCCCAATGGCTTCAAAGCAGGTGCTTATTTGTGAATTACAGGCTTGGGTGAAACTAAGGGTATCATAAAAACCAGTTGAACTGCCAAATAGAGCTTTCTGTAGGCTGCCTGTCCACATAGGGGCTACCAAATAGCCAATCACAGCCCTTTGTTAGCATCCTATTTTCATGCTTATGTTGCACTGCATCCCTTCTTACTTTTCAATGTGGCTCACGGGTGAAAAAGGTTGGGGATCCCTGCACTAGACATTACAGGTTGAATACCAACATACCCCCAAGCACTGTGCAAAAGATGCCCCATTGTTCTAATTCAATATCTGATGAGTATCTTGCCCGTGTGTTGACTATTCATCTAGTTTAATATATTTGATACTGGATGTTAGAGCAGGTTTGGAAAGATTTTATAATGCCAGTTTCAGGAGCTGAAATGGGATCTAGCACTATCATATGAAAATGTTTTCCCAGAACACATACATGTTCATTATTGAGATAAAGTTTCAACTGTTTTATAAAAGAGTTATTGATTACGTCTGTCATTCTGAATATGTACAATTAAGGAGATGCACGTTAAGAATACAAATGCTATTGATGTTCTTGATGTATTAATATATGAGTAATGTAATCAGATTCTTAAAGGGGCTGTTCACCTTCCAAACACTTTTTTCAGTTCCGTTGTTATCTTCTTCTTCACCAGAAAGACATTTTTCAATTGTTTTCCATGTTTTTTCCAGGTATTTCCAAAATTGAAGTTTAATGTTCCTGTCAATGGAGTTTCAGTCTGGCAGCTCAGTAATCCAGGCACTGATTCTGAACTGTTACAATTTTATTCCATTAGTTGAAACATTTCTCAGCAGCATCTGTAGAATTAGCAGCTATTGGATCAATTCTAACAGCTGTCTTTTAAGGACAAGGAAAAGTCTATCAATGATATTAAGTCATTCTACAGACATACCTCTTGTGTGCTCTTCAGTGGGGTACAATATCTTGTATCTGTAACATTTTAGCTGCCCAGTACTTTAGAAAAAAAACAGCAACTAAATAAAAAAAAAGTACCCATAGTGCATCTGTCCTGCACCAAGACCCAGCGCTTACACAATGAGCTCCTGTAAGAAATTGGCACATGTGCATTACCTGTAATAGGGAGCAAACATACAGTATGTCTCTATGAACAGCAGCACAGGCACAGATTGATCCTCAGAATGCCCGCTCTCCATTTTGGCTCGAGTCTCCATGGTAACCATGTGGAGAGAAGTTTGTGCATGCGCATTAGGCTGCAATGATAATGACGTCAAAGATGCAAAAATGGCACCCACATCAGAGGGGTCTAGGGATATGAGACTGCAGTTGATATATGTTTGTTTTGAGACTTGTATTATTGAGACTTGTAATGTAAGGTTTCATTGTCCTTTAATGAAATTCAGGGATTCTTCTCAGCAGGGCCAAAGATAAGCAATGTATCAATTAATGTATCATCTTAGCACAGTTAACAGAGTCGGTGACTCTCCCTCCCCTGGTCACAAATAGAAAGTCGATAGTATTTTTTTTCTGGTGAACTATTTGAAAACAACTAAAATGAAAAAAACATGTTGGAAGGTGGACAATTGCAAGAATTGTGTTTAATTAAAACAAATATTAAAAGGCAGTTTTTTGGATTCTATTTAAGATTCGGCCGAACCCCCCAATCCTTCTAGAAAGATTTGTCCGAATACCGAACCGAATCCAAATCCTAATTTGCATATGCGGCGAAAATATTTTTTACTTCCTTGTTTTGTGACAAAAAGTCACGCCATTTCCTTCCCTGCCCCTAATTTGCCTATGCAAATTAGGATTCGGATTCGGTTCGGCCTGGCAGAAGGATTCGGCCGAATCCGAATCCTGCTGAAAAAGGCTGAATCCTGGCCAAATCCCGAACCGAATCCTGGATTCGGTGCTTCCCTAGTTTTTTAACCTAAACCTCTGTTTTATGCAGGGCAAAAAGGTGTCACTTTCCATCAAAAGCATTACATCACCAGCTGTTTTGAGTTTGGACAGTAGACCCAAATGAGTTCCCAAGAAGCATATATCTGACCTGGATTCTTAGCAGGCATGCAGGCACACTAAATGACTGGTATGCAAAGCAATAATTTTAGTTTGCAAACATTGCTGCAGTAGGGGGGTATTTGTGCCCGCCCTTGAAAGTAATCTACTGCACAATCTTAACTACATGCCCCCTGGGACTCAAGTGTTGAATACATAAAGTATTTATGTGCACTGTTGCTTTGTGCTGTTGAATACTACTGTTTTGTTGATTTATCTGGCTGCTTAATAAAAAGAAACTTCTTGTTATAAGAGCCACATGTAACTAATGTGTGTAAATGGTTAGGCTGTGCAATTATATACCTTTTATTTGTTGGTTGCAAGGAGCCTAGTGTATCCAATATTTTTCAGGAGTAGCCATAAATAGAATCAGTAGCATTACAATTGAACATTAGAAGCAACCTGACCATGTTTTAGTCTGATTTCTTTTTTTTTAAGGGCAAGTCAACCCCAAAATAAAAATTTGCCTAATAAAAGAAAACACAATTCTAAGCAACTTTGCAATATACATTCATTACAAAGTTTATATGGTTTTTATATTATTTGTATATGTATTGCTATTAAAGCATTGTTTGCCTGTCCCTTTCTATTCTCTTCCCTGATGTTTAAGGGCCGTTGCACATGGGCGTTTTTACCTGCGCACAGGAGTAGACGCAGTTTATTATTTTGAAGGGGGCTGTACTCACATAGACGCATTTAAGCTCCAAGCGCAGGTAGGGACACAGCATGTTGCATTTCACCTGCGTTTGGCACATACATGTGTCTGTGTGAGTACAGCTCCCTTCAAAATAAATGACTGTGTCTACTCCTGCGCTTCCCTGCGGCTGAACGGAAGAAAGCGCAACACAGGGGAGGGCAGGTAAAAATGCCCGCGTGTAAGGGCCCTTAGACTGTTAATACAATGTAACATAAGGCAGCTGATTAACAGACCTGACTTTGCTGGGGAACTAAGACTGTTCAACATTGTTTAAAAAGTAACAACTGGGAATTAAGCAAATACTGCTTTCAATAGCAATTGTTTTTACAAGCACTGGAAATTTGTAATAAATGTATATTGGAAAGATGCTTAGAATTATGTTTTCTTTTATTAGGCAAATTTTCATTTTAGGTTTGACTTGCCCTTTAAATATTTTATTTCTGAATTTTCATAATAAGCATAAAACAACAACAGGTTATACAAACTTAGAGAGGAAAGAAAAAGAGAGATAAAAGAAAAGAAAGACAGGAGTTCTCAAGAGCCATAAGAGGTGGGGTTGAGTGGCTCACTCATCCATATGTTTGAGTATCTGTATACCACATTGTTATCTTTGCGCTGCTACCTGGATGCCCCACACTGCATTAAACTTTTAAAGGGCAGCCTCTGCCTACATATGTTTGTTTCTGTTTAGAGAGAGTCATTTATTGGCTTTTTCCAAAAATTGAGTGAGGGGGCTGTCATAGATTTCCAATGGGGTAGTACTGATTTTTTGGCATAATACAACAATTGCAGATATCATAATCTTGTGTACGAGTCCATGCTGGAGTCTTTCATGACACCAAGAAGGTAGACTCAGGGGGGAGCATGCATAGGCAGGTTAGTTCTACCGCAATGTATTGTATAACCTCAGTCCAGAACTGCTGTATTGCTGTGCACTCCCAGAATGTCCCTTCTGAGGTTCTGTAATTTCGGGCAAGTGAGATGCTGTGGGGTACAGTTTAACTAGCCTGTATGGAGTATAGTATACTCTGTTAAGAAATTTGACTTGTATTGTATATACCTGTCTTTCATAGACATAGTCAGTTCAGGTACTTGTTTTAGGGCATCTTTCCATATATCATCCTGTATTTCGGAGATGTCCCTTAAAGGAGAAGGAAAGGTTAAAACTAAGTAAGTAGTGATGGGCGAATTTGCAACGTTTCGCTTCGCCGAAAAATTCGCGAATTTCGCGCGAAATTCGCGAAACGGCGAAAAATTCGGGAAACGGCGCCGGCGGCTCGTTTGTGACGCCGGCGCCCGTTTTTGACGCCGGCGCCCATTTTTCCGACGCCGGCGCCCGTTTTTGACGCCTGCGTCCGTTTTTCGGAAAAAATTTTTTGACGCCGGCGAATTTTTTCCGCGAATTTTCGCGGGAGTTTCGCGAATTTATTCGCTGGCGGCGAATCGCGCAAATTCGCCGCGAATTCGCGCCTGGCGAATAAATTCGCCCATCACTATAAGTAAGCCTTATCAGAAAGGTCCATCTACATATGCCAGCAAACCCCCAAAGTAATGCTGCTCTGAGTCCCCTGTCAAAAGAAACACTGCATTTCTTTCCTTCTATTGTGTACACATGGGCTTCTGTATTAGACTTCCTGCCTTCAACTTAAACCTCATTGCCCTGGGCAAGAGCATGCTCAGTTTGCTCCTCTTCCCCCGCCCCCTCCCTTCTCTGCTGTAATCTGAGCCCAGAGCAGGGAGAGACTCAGGCAGGAAGTGATGTCACACCACATTAATACTGCAGCTCCTAACCTAAACAAACAGAGAGTTTCTAGAGCTTTTTACTCAGGTATGGTAAAACATTCTACAGAATAAATATTGCATTCTAGCTTGCACTATTGCAGCTAATCTATTGGCAATAAAATGCCTCCGTAGCTTTCCTTCTCCTTTAACCATTTTTGCTTAGGCCTATCCAGTGGATCTGGGCCTGCCCGCAGAAGAATTGTATAAGTGATAGTGGTTTCCTCAGGCCTGGTTCGAGTAGTCTGATTTCTTAATTAAGGCTGACTTGTTTCAGTAGTGAAAGAAGTATTTTAAATGACTTGCACTCAAGAGTAATAAAGCAAAACATGAGCTCTAGGCCTTGCAATCAAGACAGCAACTGCAACTAACTTATCTTAATGGACAGTAATTTAGTTGTCAGTCAGCAGTCGAAATGCAGGCCAAGGTATTGCATTTGTACCATACTGACCAGACTTGTTATAAGGTACAGATTCTGATTAACACCAAATTCAGCCCTAGATAAGATAATTATTTAAAAAAAAATGTATCAGGCCCTTCATAAGCAGCATCATTGCTCAGATATTGCCTTTGCCTAAGCGGGAATAAAATAAAGCAAAACATGAGCTCTAGGCCTTGCAATCGAGACAGCAACTGCAACTAACTTATCTTAATGGACAGTAATTTAGTTGTCAGTCAGCAGTCAATTGTGCCTACGAAGAAATGCAGGCCAAGGGATTGCATTTGTACCATACTGACCAGACATGTTATAAGGTACAAATTCTGATTAACACCAAATTCAGCCCTAGATAAGATAATCATTAAAAAAAAATGCATCAGGCCCTTCATAAGCAGCATCATTGCTTAGATATTGCCTTTGCCTAAGCGGGAGTCAGCACCCAACTTTGGCTAAATTTAAAAAAGTAATTCAAAAATGTTATTATCACAGTGCCCCAGGCTTAACATGTAACAGACCCCCCACCTCAAACAGTTCAGAGTCTTCCCCCAATGAGGAGTTGGTGTCCCCCTCCTATCATTACAGGTGTTATGTTTTGGTAGCCGAGGAAGAGTAGAATATAACAGTGCTTTATTAGCAGGTTCATGCAGCCATTACACAACAGTAAGCAACTCTAACACCACAAGCTGTATAGAAAGTATGCACAGTATAAGTCATGAGCACAGTGACATCTACAGGCCATTTATATAAACACCACAAAAGGCAGAGTTTTTCTCTTTATATTATTTCACCAGCAGTACTACAGCAGCAAACTCAAGTCATATGTTTTGTACTGCTTCTTCTGCTGCAGTGGCTGATCACCCTAGCACCACTGGGGCCTCCTGCTCTGATGGGATCTTAGGGTAGGACTACACGGACATTTTCTGTGTGATCCGTCGTGCTGCGCAAAATCGCAGACGTCAAGTCCGATGCGACAGAAGTACAGCATGCAGCGTCTGTATCCGACAGTCGTTTTGCGTCATATCAATGATGCGACACAATCCAACATTTGTATATCTTGCCTAACTTCCGTTGCATCCAACTTGATGCCTGCATTTTTGCGCATCGCGTAGGATCGCACAGAAAACGCCCATGTAGTCCTACCCTACAGTTTAACAAGCCTTGCACTTAATCTGGCTGAGAGCAGTGGACAGCCCTTATATTGCCTTCTGCCAGGATTGCCTAATGTTTTTACAGTACAGGTATGAGATTCGTGATCCGGAAACCCATTATCCAGAAAGCTCCGAATTATCGAATGGCCGTCTCCCATAGACTCCATTATAATGAAATAATCCGAATATTTAAAAATCATTTCCTTTTCTCTGTAATAATAAAACAGTACCTTGTACTTGATCCAAACTAAGATATAATTAATTCTTATCGGAAGCAAAACCAGGTTTTTGGGTTTATTTAATGTTTATATGATTTTATAGTACCGTATATACCCGTGTATAAGCCGAGTTTTTCAGCATCCAAAATGTGCTGAAAAAGTCTACCTCGGCTTATACTCGGGTCAGCGGTACCCGACCCGAGTAGCTGAGATTGCAGTCACTTTTAATCATTCCTATACCAACAGTTCACTTGGGGAGAGACTGCAATATCCCACAATGCCCTCTGTTGGTTATATGAAAGATTAACAGTGCACGCTCTGTTGGTTATATGAAAGAATAACAGTGACTGCAATATCACACAGCGCCATCTGTTGGTTGTATGAAAGAATAACAGTGACTGCAATATCACACAGCGCCATCTGTTGGTTGTATGAAAGAATAACAGTGACTGCAATATCACACAGCGCCATCTGTTGGTTGTATGAAAGAATAACAGTGACTGCAATATCACACAGCGCCATCTGTTGGTTGTATGAAAGAATAACAGTGACTGCAATATCACACAGCGCCATCTGTTGGTTGTATGAAAGAATAACAGTGACTGCAATATCACACAGCGCCATCTGTTGGTTGTATGAAAGAATAACAGTGACTGCAATATCACACAGCGCCATCTGTTGGTTGTATGAAAGAATAACAGTGACTGCAATATCACACAGCGCCCTCTGTTGGTTATATGAAAGATTAACAGTGACTGCAATATCACACAGCGCCATCTGTTGGTTGTATGAAAGAATAACAGTGACTGCAATATCACACAGCGCCATCTGTTGGTTGTATGAAAGAATAACAGTGACTGCAATATCACACAGCGCCATCTGTTGGTTGTATGAAAGAATAACAGTGACTGCAATATCACACAGCGCCCACTGTTGGTTATTTGAAAGATTAACAGTGATGGCAATATCAAACAGCGCCCTCTGTTGGTTGTATGAAAGAATAACAGTGACTGCAATATCACACAGCGCCCTCTGTTGGTTATACGAAAGAATAACAGTGATGGCAATATCAAACAGCACCCTCTGCACATTGTAGTGGGACAGTAGGACAATGCACACAGTAATCCGTTTGGCAATTCTCTGTCACCATCAACTTTGCAAAGAAGTCCGGTTGATTGCTGGGGGGGTCGCTTTGGCAGAATGTGCGCTGCTGAGAGACAGGGCTGTAGTTGTGTCTAGGCTTATACTAGAGTCAATAAGTTTTCCCAGTTTTCGTAGGTAAAATTAGGTACCTCGGCTTATACTCGGGTCGGCTTATACTCGAGTATATACGGTACACCTTTATTGATTCATACAAAGCTTAATTTGAATCTAGAAAACCCTGAGGTTCAACTGATTTGAAAAAGTTTAGATGTACAATTGTTCAACCGGAATAAAATTATTAAAATCAGTTAAAAATACATACTGCATACCAAAAACTTCAATGTTTAAATAAATACAAGTCTTAGTTTTGTGACCACTAAGTTTTGAAAAAAATGAAATTATAAGTCACAATACAGATTGCAGCTAATGTTGTAAAGCAGCAATGGCATTAAGCCAAAAGGAAATATGCAAATAGTCCTTTCTATCGAAATGTTAATAGGGAACTGCTCTACTGCTTATTCTTCCCTCAATGGGAAACATAGAGCTGATCTGTGGTTTACAGATGTTTAGTAGTACGGCTTTTAATAAGGTCCTTGCTGTTAACTAAGCTTGCATAAATAAATGCAAAACAACAAAACAATACAATAAGTGGCGTAACAAGATGTTACTGGGTCCGACAGCAAAATAATTTTAGGGCCCATAAAATATCCAGAGCTTGTCCTGTTTTATGAATATATATAATAAAATTACTCATTAATTAGGAACTCATGGAGCCCCTATACCTCCTGGGCCACTCCTGCAGCAGGAATACAAGTTTGTTAATATAATGCTTATATGTTTTTGGGAACCTTAAGGTGCCCTGCTCAACATATTCTCTTCATGGAGGCATAGGTATCAATGGATAAACATAGATCTCATTACAGTTTAACAGAGCATAACATGTTTGAATAGTGAGTTGACGAGTTCTTCTCTGGCAATCTGCTAGCAAAGCCATGAATAAAATTAGCAGTACAGGTATGGGACCTGATATCCAGAATGCTCATTGCCTGGGGGGAGGGGGGTTTGGATAAGGAGTCTTTCTGTAATTTGGAACTCTAAAGGTTGTCTACTAAAAAATAATTTTAACATTAAATAAACCCAATAGGATTGTTTTGCCTCCAATAAGGATTCATTATATCTTAGTTATAATGAAGTACTTAATTATTACCATAATAAAAGAAAAATCATTTGCTTAGTATTTTTATTATAAAGCAATAATTCAGAATTGACTAGCTCTTACACTTACTGGCTAATTTTTTACTGTAACTAATGACCTCTCTATAAACATGCCCCATACCAAAAATTTGTTGCGACTGCTTTGGTATACAGATAAGAAGAAGCATTATACAGTAGGATTATCTGTTCACTTGTAATCAAATTATCTACTGGTACGGGATCTGTTATATGGAAACTTATACAAAAAGCTCCAAATTACAGAAAGGCCGTCTCCCATTGACCTTGTACTTGATCCAAACTAAGATATAATTAATCCTTATTGGAATCCAAACCAGCCTATTGGGTTTATTTAATGTTTTCTAGTAGACTTAAAGGGGACCCGTCACCCAAAAAAATTATTCAAAAACCTATTTTATCACATTAGTCAAGCAAAATGAACTTTAATTACACTATATAAATTATTTGAATCTTGTTTCCATCAGTCTGGGATTTCAAAATTATAGCAAGCAGGCAGCAGCCATTTTGTGGACACTGTTATTAAGACAAGCCTTGTATCATCTCAAAATCTTGTTTGTGGACCAGAATGGGGGACCTGATGTCCATCCCCATGTCCTGGCTACACAATTAAATGGTAAAGAGAACGGGGGAATGTGTGGAGAGCAGTGACATCTAGGAAGTGTTGAATGGAAAGTGAAAGTAATTGTCTGCCCCGCCTCTATGCCACTGGCATAGAGGAGTGGCAGACAATATTTGATTGACAGCTGAGATTTTTA
This sequence comes from Xenopus laevis, assembly GCF_017654675.1. NCBI lineage: Eukaryota > Metazoa > Chordata > Amphibia > Anura > Pipidae > Xenopus > Xenopus laevis. Next base: position 44,072,449 of record NC_054383.1, on the reverse strand, counting down.
AATGAGCTTACACCAGCTATGAATGCTTTAATAAAAATTAGAAATTGGATTTCATGTTTAATTTGAAAAGGACTTTTATTATACAGATTTGTGTGTCTGGATGACAGGTCCACTTTAAGGTGTGAAGACCCAAATTACTGAAAGATCCATTATCCGTTAAACAATGGATCATATTGCTCCTTTAGAAACATGGGAAAGAAAATGTTTTTTTTGCAAAGTTTGTCCTATACATAAGACTTTGCTCATAAATCCCTATTTCTACCAGTTACTGTATGTGAAAAAAATGTTTTAGCACAGACAACCCTAACTGCCTGTGCAGATTTCTGTTGTCTCAGAAAAAGCCAGATGCCCTACATATACGCAGGTTTCTATGCATAAATGGAAGAAAGTTTTTTTTTTTCCATTTACTTCAATGCCAAATCCATTGAGGCATAAAATAATTGTATAAATTCTAGTATATTTCTGGCATGTGCATCTTCACTTATCACAATTTTTTTTTTAGAAATAGCCCTTGGCCTAACGATATTTCCCATGCCTCCTCTATGGAGGGACAAAAAGACTGTTACAGCAGAACCTAGCACTATGGAATAAAACATACATCATATAAACATTTACTTATCCATTTGGTATCTGGCGGACAGGGGTCATATATTGCAGTATAATAGTCTGCTAACAAGACTCCCAAGGGCATCCTTTTGTATCCCTCCTTTTTTGGTTCTCACTTTTTTTTGTAACTTAAAATTTTTATTAAGGAATAAAGTAGACATACACAATCATGAGCCTCACAGCATAAAACAGCATATCGTAAGCAGAAATAAACAATTGCTATTTGTGTAAGGCCTCTTCGATAAAGAAGGTAGGTTAAAAGGGGAAAGGAAAAAAAAAAGGTAAAGAAGAAAAGGGAGAAGAGACAGACGGGAGGGTAGGAGGGGGAGTAAGAAAAGAATATAGACTAAAGAAGAGGGAGGAAAGAAGGGACAAAGGTACAAAATAAACAGCCGAGGTTAGTCAACTCCAACATAGCTAATATCAGCAGGGTATGAGGAAGATTCCCGCATAGAGCATGGCAATAATCAAAGACATTCTTGGGCAAACTACAAAACAAAAAGTCTCAATGTGCCAGACCCTCGAGTACTCAAACAGTCCAGACCCTCAAATGTTGCTGTGATTTGTTCTGAAGGAAAGCAATCCTCTCCTCAAAGAGGCGATTATGGTTTACCCGGGTGATTACTTCAGCCAAAGACGGGGGATCTAAAGCTTTCCATTTGGCTGCTATAGCCAATCTGGTTGCCGTCAAGATCTGATTGACTAAGGTCTGGGACTGTCTGGGGAGCCGGGGAAATGGCTTCCCTAAAAGAAACGTTAAAACATCTTTAGGTAAGGGTAGGTTAGTGAGTCTGGTTAGTAATTTCTCAATATCATCCCACAAGTGCTGTAATTTAGTGCAAGACCAAAAAGTATGGATTAAAGTCCCAACTTCACCACATTGCCTCCAACAAAGGTCCGAGTGGTCTGGAAAGAGCGCGTGAAGCTTATCAGGTGTATGGTACCATCTCATGAGGATTTTGTATAGGTTCTCTTTTTGTCTAGTACATGTGACCATTCTCTGGGCGTTGGACCAAATTGCGGACCATTCTTCCGCGGTCAGTTGTAATTGCAAGCTCCCCTCCCATTTAAGCATATATGGATGTCTGAAGGGAACATCTGGTGGGACTTCTATCAGCATTTTGTAGAGTCTGGAAATTAGACCTTTTTGCGGTAGGCCTGGCCTAGCTAGAAGTTCAAAAGGTAGAGGATCCGAGGACTCGGCCTGTCGTATGTAAGGAAGCAGAAAATGTCTCAGTTGAAAATATTCGAACAATCGTAGCTTGACCATTGGGGCTTTCTGGGAAATTTCGTCGAAGGTAAGGATCGAATTGGTGGGAGACAAAAGGTCCTTAATTGTGTATAAGGCAGTTTTCTGCCATCGAGAGCTAAACTCCTGTAAAGTGCCTGGATAAAAGTCCGCATTGTTTTGGTAGATAGTATTCAACGAGTAAGTAGAGGTTAGACGGAGTCTGTGTTTTAGAGAGTTCCATACACCTAGAGTGTGTTGAGTAGAGCGTAGAAAAGTTGATACAGGGATTATCGGCTTATTGGCGGACCAAATATAAGAGTTGAGGTGGAACCCTGAGGTCTGATCATTTTCAATTTGTCCCCAAACAGTATGCGAGTCCCAGCGGGACCAAGCCAGTAGTTGTCTGAGATGGGATGCTTCATAGTAACGCCGAAGTGAAGGGACACCAAGGCCTCCCTGCTTGAGTGGAGTCATCAGCGTATTTCTAGAGATCCTATGGCGCTTATTGCCCCAAATAAAATTGTGGAATAAGGCTTGGACTTCCTGGAGAGTCTTACGGGGTACTGAAATGGGAAGCGTTTCAAAAAGATATAAAAATTTAGGGAGAATGTTCATCTTTAAAGCTGCAATCCGTCCGAACCAAGAGAGAGAATGAGTATCCCATTTTTGTAAGGTAGCTTTCGTTTGAGCAATAAGAGGAGTAAAGTTCTGAGAGAACAATTGGTCATAGGAGGGAGTGAGTTTAGTACCCAGGTAGGTGAGAAAGGTCGTTTTCCAATTATAATTAAATTTAGATTTCAAAGTTGCTAAAGTCGTTGGCGGTATGTGCACCGGTAAAGCTTCTGTTTTGCTCATATTGATTTTATGTCCAGAAAGACTGCCATAGAGCTCCAATATTTTGTGCAGAGAGGGCAAGGTTAATAAGGGGTTAGTAACGGTTAATAACACGTCATCAGCAAACAAAGACAACTTATACTGTTCACAATTGACCTGTACCCCTGAGACATCAATGCTGTTCCTAAGGACTGCAGCTAAAGGTTCTATGCTAAGGGCATACAATAAGGGAGAGAGGGGGCATCCCTGCCTCGTACCATTGGAAATTGGGATGGGACAATGAGCTTGACCTGGGAGTTTGAGATAGGTGGAGGGAGTGCTATACAGACTATTAAGTGCTACTAGGTAAGGGCCTGACAAATTCAGGTGACGTAAAAGAGTGAACAGGAAAGGCCAACTTAGGCGGTCAAAGGCCTTTTCAGCGTCGAGACTAAGTAAAAGCATGGGTTGGTTCTGCCTATGAGCAATCTCCAAAAGATCTATGGTCCGTCTGGTATTGTCCCCCGCCTGACGGCCTTGAATGAAGCCTACCTGGTCGTTATGAATAAGACGTGGCATGATAGGGGCTAGACGGTTGGCAAGGATTTTGGAGAACAGCTTTAAGTCAGTATTTAGTAAGGCTATTGGCCTATAATTGGAGCATAAGGTTGCATCTTTACCTTCTTTAGGGATCAGAGCTAAGTAGGAAGTGAGGTCAGTATGTGGAATAGGGCTACCGGTAAGATATTCATTGAACAATTTTGTAAGAAAAGGTGAGAAAATACGGAGAAAAGTCTTATAATACTCATAGGGAAATCCGTCAGGGCCAGGGGTTTTAGCGTTAGGCATTGTTTTAAGCGTAGTTTCTATCTCCTCTGAGGTAATGGGCCTATTAAGGGCCTGTAAGTCTAAATCCGTGAATTTGGGCAGGTTAGCTTCCGTCAAAAAATCCATAATAGGGTCAGCATCTGAGGTGTTACCAGCAGGCAATTGTAGATCCAAATTATATAACTGGTGATAATAGTCATGAAAGATCCGCCCTATCTGATCAGGATTGTAAGTCAGTTGACCTATCGAAGTCTTTATGGCAGTTATCCTAGAGGAAACCTGTTGCTCCCTAAGCTTATTCGCCAGAAGTGTGTGTTGCTTGTCCCCTTTTTCATAATACCTCAATTTAGTCCACACTATAGCTTTTTCCACAGCTTTATATTTGGCTGCCTTAAGTTTATCTCTCACTTGCAAAATTTGGGTCAATACAGTGGCCGTGTTATGGGTATTATAAGATCTCTCCAATACGCGAAGTTGGGCTTGAAGGTCAGTAAAAGAGTTAGAGAATAGCTTCCTCTTTTGCGCAGTAAGAGCTATGAATCTACCTCTAATAGTAGCCTTATGAGCTTCCCATAAAATTGGCAGCGACTGTATTGAATCCACATTCAAGCGAAAGTATTCCTGCAGCGCTTCCTCAATTGTTGTAACCGCCTCAGGATCATGAAGTATTGTCGCGTTCAAACGCCAATGTGGTTCCCTATGTGGGAGTGTGGCCAGTTGCAATTGGAGAGTAATAGGGGAATGATCAGACCAAGTAATGGGGAGTATGTCAGTAGAATAGGGAAGCGCTAAGCAGGGATGCGAAATAAAGAAGTAGTCTATACGTGTATGAAGTTTGTGCGGGTTAGAATAGAATGTGAATTGTTTCTCAGTAGGATGATTGATCCTCCATGCGTCAAATAGAGAAAATTGTCGCAATAACTGTCTAAATTTTCTGGACATGTTGTGGGAAGGTTGGTTGGGCGCCTGTTGTGAGCGATCCATGATTTGGGAAAGAGACATATTAAAGTCACCTCCAATGATAAGGTAAGGGTGGAATGTGTCCAAGTGGCGTTGTAAGGTCCTGGAGAGGAAAGAACATTGCCGTCTGTTAGGGGAATATATATTAAGCAAGCTAATGGGAGTTCCCGCATATGTAGCCATTAACAATAGATAGTGGCCATCAGGATCTTTGATGGTCTGAGTGACCGTAAGGGGGCAATCTTTATGGACAAGGATAGCTACTCCAGCCTTCTTTTGGGCACCTGAAGCATAATAGCTATGTGGGAAATATTTAGAAGAGAGTTTGTGAGGTTTGGAAGCATCAAAATGGGTCTCTTGTATAAAAGCTACTTCCGCCCCCGACAATCTCAGTTCCTTAAGAGTCAGATACCTTTTAGTTATACTGTTCAAACCTTTAACATTCAACGATATCAACTTAACCATTATGTAGCATCCAAAGAGGGAGCATTAAACTGACACAGAAAGAAGCCTCTCCAGGGGAGGGGTTACTATGTCTCATAGATAACCTTAACAGCAATTGCAACCCATCATAAACAATAATTTGCATGTCTAGACAGAGCATACCCCACAGGACATGAAGCGGATATCCAGATATTACATACACATTGCCGAACCATTCAAAACTGAGTGCAGAAAAATATAGGGAGTCAAATACCAAGGCTGAAAATAACATAGAAAAAAACAAGGTTAACTGGGTAAAAATTCCGGTTAGAAAACACACAGAAAGGATGCCAAAGTGGCCATAGAAAAGTCCGGATCGAAAAATTCCTGGCTCAATATACCAAGGCATATAGGAGCCAAAAAAAAGAGCCAACGGCTCTAATGAGGGGGGGTAGAAAACTCGTGGAGTAACGCAAAGCCAGGCACCATCGCGCCGTCTGACCTGTAGCAATGAAAGAAATCAGTGATTAAACATACCAAAAAGCAAAGTCATTCTTCACATATTGGAGGAGAAGGGCTGAGTGCAAGCGTGGGTTCCCGGGAAGACATAGGGGTCTTGTTCCATAAAGGAGTAAGCGATGGTTTAGCTGGAGATGGACGTGGAGAGGTTGCAGGACTTCTGGACTGAAGTCCCAACGCAGCCAGCAGCTTATTCCCTTTTGCCGGATTAAGGAGAGTGTGGCTTGTGCCACGATGGTGGACAATCAACTTAAAGGGGAAGCCCCAGCGATAAGGAATCTTGTTTTCTCGCAGCTTCTGTGTAACTGGTTGAAGTTCCCGTCGTTTAGCCAAAGTGACTGGGGATAAGTCCGCAAATATCTGCAATTTATGGTTCTGAAATTCAACCGTCTGCATTGAACGTGTCGCAGAAGCTATCCGATCCTTGCCCTCATAATAATGAAATCGTGCAATAATATCACGTGGCGGTTTGTTGTCTGGGGGCCTGGAGGCCAATGAGCGATGGGCCCTATCGAGTGACCAAAGGGTTAAGGGTGCTTGAGGGCAGAGCATTTCGAACAGGTCCTGCAAATATTTCACAATCTCTGGGCCACTCACGGTTTCGGGGACTCCCCTAAACCGTAGATTCTGTCTTCTAGACCTGTTTTCCAAATCCTCACTGCTGTCCTTAAGATATGATAATTCATCCCGTAAGGAACAATTCTCCTCTTCCAAAAGGCCCAGTCTTTGAGCAATATCGTCAGTATATGACTCCAGTTTATCCGTTCGCTCACCCAAATCAGTCAGATCCCTTTGAACCTCCCGAATAGCTGATGTAACCACCCGAGAAACTGCCTGCGCAATGGTATCTTGCAGGGCCTCCTTAAGTTGCGCCAACTGTTGCGCCAATACTGGGGCAGTAACGGGTTGAAGGTGGTCTGGGAGGGGATCGAGAGACTGACCTGCGTGGTGCGGCTGCGGACTGTCAGGGTCCGGCGGCAGCGATGAGGGAGAAGCGCTGGGAGAATCACCGCCGTGGTGCGCATCAACTCCTGCGGCGCCATCTTGTTTGCCAGCATGTCGGCGCTGCGTCAGCGGCCTTTGCAGGAACGGGGACATAGTAGCGGCTTGATCTTTAGGTTTTTTCTTGCCCATCGTGCATGCCAGGGTATCACTGATGTTAATAGAGCTGACCTTATGTTGCAGAGTAGGCTGATTGCTAAAGTTCAGGCTTGTGAGGTCAGGTAAGGCACGGAGCTCCTAGGCAGTGCGTGTGTCCTCCATCAAGGTTGGCCACGCCCCCGGTTCTCACTTTTATGGCTACAAGGGGACACCCTTTGGAGTCTCGTTAGCAGACTATTATATTGCAGTATTTGACCTCTGTACATATCTAAGTGGACAATTTGTTCTTTCTGCCTGACTAAATATCATATTTATATGTATTTGAACACATTATTATCAGTGAATTGTTACATCAAGAATAAAATGAGTATTCTTATTAACAAGTAGAGTTTCGTCTGCCATGTACTGTAACTGTGTATGTACTATAAGGGGCAAATTTATCAAAGGTCGAGATAAATTTTTGAATGAAAATAATTCGAATTTTGAGCTACTTTTTGTGTACTTTGACTAGGGAATAGTCCAAATTCGATTCGAATTTGTAAGAAATTCAAAAATTTGAATATTGAAATTTATCATGTACTGTCTCTTTTCGACTTCGACCATTCGCCATCTAAAACCTGCCGAATTGCTGTTTTAGCCTATAGGAGACCTCCTAGAACCTATTTGGAGTCAATTGGTGGAATCAAAGTTTTTTTGGGAAAACCTTTGAATCTAATTAGATCGAATGCGCTATTCCTTCGAATTTGGCCGAATACGGACCTATTCAACAAAAAAGAAAATTCAACTTAATTTCGTTTGGTCTTTTTGAATTTGAATTTTGAAGTTTTTTTTCAATTCGAAATTGATCCTTGATAAATATGCCCTTAAGTGTAATATTTTTTTACTTTCCATTTTCTACTAAATATTCATTTTTTTTATATCATCATTGACATATCCTTATATAGATATTTCATGAAGTTCCTTTGGGATATTTCTTTCAATAGGTATACAGTCAAAACCCCATTTTACATTTTTCAGGTGTCCAGGAAAAAACCCCATAAAATTCAAGAAACTCTTTCACCTCTCCATTGATGAAAATGTCACTGTGTAAGAAAAGTACAATTCCAACTATATAATATAACAACATGTAAAGGGTCATTTACAAACACAAGTGCAATGACCAAAGTGCCAATTCGGAGGCAATGTTTCATGTTTTTTTATTTAATGAAGCATTTTCCCCACAGTTCAGTTATAATTACAGCCATGTGCAGATTTGTACTTGGTGCAATTATGGACGATGTGTTTTTAAAACTCTTGCAGTTATGCTTTTGATCAATTAGTTGCAATTGCCGGAGTGTATTGATGCAGCTAACCATAGGGTCCCTGGTATTACCTTCAAAGTGTAAATACTTTTAATGGTTTGAAAGCACACAACAACTGTGTCCGGTCATAAATAGCCGAATAATAAATTATATATTGACCCTACTGAATAAAAACTGAGACCTTGATAGAAGTGGGGGTTAATACTTTATTTTTTTTCTCAATCCATATGGCTCAAAGACTAAGTGAATGCTATATATTTTACCATCCCACTATAGGTCTTTGGGAATATGTACATAAAATTCCTCTTGACGTGAGGAAATCTTATCACCTAGCAGAACTATATTGATGGATGTATATTTCTATGTAGGGAGAATAACATATCCCTATATACACTGTTATAACGTATCAATAATTGTGGTATAGAGATATACTACATTGCATGTAAGGGTTACAGAGAAACCAAAGTGCACTGAAATAGTTACATATTGTAGCAGAGTTGGCATTATAGAAAATGGTCAGTTAATATCCCAGTTTTGGAAGAATAAAAAAACTGTTTGCCTTACATTAATATTTGCCTTATAGTAATAGTCTAAAATCACATATAATAAAAATGTAATGTTTCATTACGGACATCAGGATATACATTCTACAAACAGAAGTTTAAAGGCATCCATTTCCAGATCTGCAATGCTTGGCACAACATAAATTGTTTAGTGCCATATATATATTTTCATAACTATAACAAATAGTTTTTATTTTAGTTTTGATAATTGTGTTCAACATTAAAATCATTAGGCGTAATTTATGGGGCCCTTAAATTGGTGCAGTCAGTTATGAGAATAATCCCATTCATTAAAGTTACTTTAAAAAGGCTTTCCTTGCACTTCTATATAGTTGCATGTAAGTGCATCTATTGGCACAGAACAACTCTGGAGCTTCCTGGAGCTCCCAATGTTTCTTGACTTGACTTTCCAGCTGCTGGGGACTCACTTCCACTGTAAATCATAAGGCAGAGCTAGGTAGCCACACCAATGTCACCCAGCCTTTCACAGCAAGGATGAGGTCAAGTAAAAGCTTTTTGTAACTTTCAATTTTTAAGATTCATATAATTTACTTGGATCTTTATAACCAAACAAATAGGCACCACATATATTCCTATATACTATTAGAGCATTCCTGTGGGTAGCATAGGTCTGGGCCAGCAAATTATCTTTACAGCCATTTGAATTTCTTAGTAGAGTAAATTCAGTCAGTCATTAGTGCAGCACACTACAAATACTCACTTTCCTCTCACTATTTACTACTTTTTATGAACAGTGTTTGTCATTTCTGCCAGTTCAGTTTAATGTCACCCAGATTTACCACAACAAATGCCACAGAAGATTGCTAGAAAGGCATCCCAATAGAAGGAATGAAAATTTGAGGGCATAAACCTTCATCAGATGAAAAATAAAAAGGATGGCTGTACTGAATCCCTGACTCAACACTGTTATAGAGAGATACAAAAAAAATATAGCAATTAATATAGCCCCAGTATCCCGTGACCAGTATCCATGAAGTTAAAGCAATCTATTGGAACCTACTTCTACCAATGAACTGATGGTTGTTTATTTTCTTTATTAACTCCTATCATACCTGAAACCTAATGGTAGGGTACATTCTTTTCTATAATGAATACTAGTATTGAACGTATGCATAGACTAACACCATGAATACTGCTGCATTTTTATCCTGTGTAATCCTATTAATATTTGTTGTCTTTTAATAACATTCCCACTTTATTCTTCATCCAGAACTTCCTGAGAATCTACTGTAAGGTGTATAGTCAAGGCTGTACTTGTGTATTGCATGCTTCCACCAAATCAGTTCATGTAGTGCCCATGGAGTACATCCTGTGATTAAAAAATGTAATTTGTCACTGATCTACACAATACAGGATATAATACTGAAGTGGGAAAATATACATTGTTTACCAAAAAAAACAACTGGAATCTTTATTGGATAATTATTCATCACCTGTGCTGTAAAAGCCATAAATATACCCTGGTGCAACCAACTACTTTCAGAAGTCACTTAATTAGTTGAATAGGGCCCACCTGTGTGCAATTAAAGTGTCACATGATCTCAAAATAAATACACCTGTTTCTTGAAGACCCCATCTAAACAAACAGTATAATGAAGACCAAGGTGTTATAAACAAAAAAAGCCTTTGAATTTTTTTTTTGGAGAAGCAACAATCAGGGCTGATTACTTAAAAGGGATACTGTCATGGGAAAACATGTTTTTTTCAAAACGCATCATTTATTAGTGCTGCTCCAGCAGAAATCTGAACTGAAATCCATTTTTCAAAAGAGCAAGCAGATTTTTAGCTATTCAATTTTGAAATCTGACATGGGGCTAGATATATTGTCAGTTTCCCAGCTGCCCCCAGTCATGTGACTTGTGCTCTGATAAACTTCAGTAACTCTTTACTGCAAGTTGGAGTGATATCACCCCCAGCAGCCTAACAACATAACAATGGGAAGGTAACCAGATACCAGCTCCCTAACACAAGATAACAGCTGCCTGTCCAGATGTGCAACAGTGGAAGAAACTTACCACCAAAAGACTCCTTCAATGAGAGGCAATTAAGATTAAAAAAAAAAACTTGAATCTAGTATCCCCTAGGGATGAATGACTAGTGGAGTCTTAAAGGCATTCTGCCATTATTGTTGTAAGTGTATATATTGTGTAAGTTTATATTTCTTAATTACAATGTTTACCTTACAAATAATTCACTCTACCATATAAAACTTTATTCCTAAACCAACAAATTTTTGTAGCTGTAATATTGGTCAGGTCATCTCAGGTCATTGTCTCTGATCCGTGCTTTGAGAAAGAGCCAGCACTTCACAATGGAACTACTTCCAGTTAAGCTAAGCTATTATACCTCTATAATACACAAAAGCCATGAATATCCTGTAAATTATATCCTTATAAATGGTGAGTTCTGATGTCATCAGTTATAAACGGTGAGTTCTGATGTCATTTCTGTCATATGACTCACTGAAACTTGTGTATTATAATAAATAAAGTACCCACAGTTGTAAAATATGAGGATATTAGAAGTTACCTTGGAGTTCCATGACCTGTATAAAAACACTTGGCCTTCAGCCTCGTGTTTTTATATGGTCATTAAACTCCTCGGTAACTTATAATATCCTTATATTTTACAAGAGGGGGTACTTTATTCACTATATAATTACAGTGGTTCTATCAATTACTTAGGGTTCGGGTGCAAATATCTGCTCACCTGTTTAACTTTTGTGTCCTTCAAAGTATCAAGTACAGTATATTGTCTAAATCAAATGATAAACACCACAGTTAAATTTGTTTTAATTCAAAGTTTTAACACAACAAAATGTGGAGAAAAAAAATCGTGAAACCAAATGAGTGTCGGCAGCATTTAAAGTGATACATAATTCTATAAAATCCATAGGAACGTGTCAGTATTACTGGGGAAGTTTAGGCATCAACTTTTTTCTTTATAAAAATGTACCCAAGGCCCCCCTGAAATTAATTATCTTAGATGACATTTGACACAGTTTAGGTTCTTGTTCAATTCTGTTACATTTGTGCTGGAGGGGGCACCATCCTTCCACAGGCTTCAGCACTGTTTTAATTTGTAATCGGCCGTCTCCAGCCTAGCCCGACTGAATAAAACACAGTAGTCTCTTTCCCATACCAAACTTGAGGTACTACTGTGCTGGTAGCAGTATGGGGGCATTTTTTTTTTTTTTTAACAATTCTTTTATTGAGCACACAAAAGCATAGTTATACAGATATTTGCAGAACAGTAGTACATTATGCTGAAGGATGCTTATACATGTTCTATGGGTAATTACAGCAAACAAAAATAAACTGTACATAATAAAGAAACATAAATCATAACAAAAGATTTGTTGTCATTCTTACCCACATTTTCCCCCCAGATTCCTAAGTTGGGCACCCGTGGTAAATACAGATAGAAAAGACCCCCCCATACTGGACCAATGATATTCCAATTGTTCCTCAATAGTACCCGCCATATTTCGATCAAGGCGTCTCAACCTCAGGGTCGTCATCCAACCAGGGATCCCATACTTTAGTAAATTTCTCCGGGCACCCTCTTTTCATATATGTTAATTTGTACAAAGGAATGGCATTCTCAACATATTGTTCCCACAACTGTGAAGTAGGCCCTCTATCTGATTTCCAGTGCATAGCAATTAACTTTTTAGCATACATGCAAAGAATTGATATGAGGGTGCGGTGCGCCCTGCCAAGGGGTAACTCCTCTGTCCGGTTTAATAGTAAAACAATAGGGTCCAGTGGTAGGGAGATATCCGTTCTTATGCGAATGATCTGCAGTACCTCCCTCCAATATTCACGTATACTTGGACATTCCCACACCATATGCATAAAGCCTGCCGGGTCATGCTTACATCTGGGACATGTGGGTATTAGATCAGGTTTAAATTTATGAAGCCTCTGCGGGGTAACATATGTCCTATGCAAGTAATTCAGCTGAGTCATTTTATCCCTACAACTAATGACCCCTTCAAATGTCGCGTCAAGTACCGTCTCCCATACCTCGTCAGTAATCTGCGGAACATCCCTTTGCCATTTCGCACATAGCTGATTAAGAGGAGTGCTACCTGCCTGGACAAGTTGCGCATAAAATCTGGATAGAGGCTTTTTAAAGTCTGGAGAATAAGCACCCAACTCCAGAGTGGTCGGCGTGGTATCCATGGGCTGATTCCCAAACTGGGCTACCATAGCGTGCCTTAGTTGGAGGTAACGGAAAAACATATGATTGGGAAGTGAAAAATTCTGTTTAAGTGACTGAAATGTCAATAAATTGCTGTCTTCCACAATATCTGCTATGTATTTGATATTAAATTTAGCCCACACTTGCGGGTCCGGTATACTGCGGAGATGTTGCAATTGAGGGTTACACCATAGAGGGGTATAAATCGAACAGCCCTGGTGTGTGTTCGGGAAAAATTGAGAAGCCGTTTTCCAAGCCCTAACCATTGCTCTCATTAATGGGGAGCAGTTCTTTGTATGTTTCGTACCCCTGTATAATAGATTTTTTAGTCCTTCCAGCGAACCCAATATTTGGGCCTCTAGGAGGGTTGCTGCATTCGTTAAAGTTGGGGTTGCCCATTGCCGGGCCACTGCCAACTGAGTGGCAAGATAATAAAGAAATAGGTTCGGTGCCGCTAGGCCGCCTCTGTGTGTTGGCAATTGCAGCGTACGCAAGGCAATTCTCGAGGGGGTACTATTCCAAAACATCGAAACCATGCAACTCCTTAATTTCGCAAAGACAGTTTTTGGTATTCCAATTGGGGCCTGTCTGAATACATAAGTCATTTTAGGTAAAAGTACCATTTTAAACAGATTGATTCGTCCCATAAGAGTCAAAGGTAGGCGAGACCATGCCTCTATCTTTTGTTCTATATATCTGAGAATCGGGGATATATTAAGTTCCACAAATTTTGTTAAATCCAGATGGATCCGAATACCTAAATATTTGAATGATTCCACCCACTGTAAGCCATGCGAGTGTGTAGGAGCGTTTGGCAGGAGAGGATCAATTGCAAAGAGTACTGACTTTGCCCAGTTAATTTTCAGGCCCGAATATGTAGTATGTCGGTCAATTATTTCTAGGGCTAGCGGTAAGGCTCTATCCGGGTTAGCTAAGTACAGCAGTGTGTCATCCGCATACATGGAAATCACCTCTCTCAGCGGGCCTACATGCAATCCCTCAATAGCTACATGTTGTTTAATGCGGCAAGCCATAGGCTCCATGGCAATGGCGAAGAGGAGTGGGGACAGGGGGCACCCTTGGCGCGTACCTCTAGTAATGGAAAAAGAGTTAGAAACTTTAGAGTTGGTCCGTACTCTCGCCACTGGAAAATAATACAATTCCTTCACCCATTTTACAAAATTGGGGTGGATTCCCATTTGAAGCATAGTAGCCCAAAGGTATTCCCACTCTTCTGAGTCAAAGGCCTTTTCATTATCCAAAGAGGCCACCAACCTATGCCCTGGATTATCATGGTCTATGGCTAAATTTGTGTACAAGCGCCTAATGTTAGTATCCGTGGTTCTTCCTGGCATAAAACCCGCCTGATCTGCTGAAATGATAACGGAGAGATGGTCTACAAGTCTAAGGGACAAAACTTTCGCCAGAATTTTTGCATCAGCATTAATTAGGGATATAGGCCTGTATGACGAGCATTCTATAGGATTTTTCTCCGGTTTTGGAAGTAAAATTACTAGTGTTTCTCTCATAGAGGCTGGTAAATGAGTCCCTGAAAGCACCCCATTAAACATTTGGACCAAAAGTGGAGCAATTTGTTTAGCGTGTTTCTTGTACCACTCCATGGGTATACCATCTAACCCCGGGGTTTTTCCAGTGGGAGAGGCCGAAATAGCATTTTCCACCTCTGTCTGAGTTATTGCCTGCGCTAGCGAACCAGAAATCGGCTCGTCCAGTCTGGGTAGATTAAGTCCCTCCAGATACTCCCTAATCTCCGCTGGTGATGTAGTCAATTTGGTAGCATATAAATCCTGATAATATTGCATGAACCTGTCATTAATTTCCCCTGGCAAGGAGACAGTCTCCCCAGTAGCCAGCGTCACTGCCGGGATGGCAATGGACACATTGTCCTCCTTGGCCAACATCGCCAAGAGTTTCCCATTTTTATCCCCGTGCTCAAAAATATTGGCTCTCTGGTACAGGACTTGTTTTTTGACGAGTTCCATTTGAGCTAATGACAGAGACCTTTGGCTGTCCTGCCAAACCCTATGTTTTGCATCCGTAGGCAGTAGTACATACTCAGCCTCCGCCGCAACCACCTCCCGAGTTTTTGCCTCAATATCGGCTGCAAAGCTGCGGGTCAACGCCTTGATATTGCTAATGTACTCCCCCCGTATGAAAGCTTTAAACGCATCCCAAGTTATATCTAAGGGAACCTCCTCCCCATTTATTGCCAGGAATGACTCAATACTATTGTGGATGGTTTCAGTCAACTTCTCGTGGTGTACCCAATAGGGACTCAATCTCCACAACCTGTCCACAGGTTCCATAGAGATTTGCAACTTAAGGAGCAGGGGGGAATGATCCGAGATTCCTCTACTGAGGATTTCTACATTCTGTACCATTTTGTTGGTCTCTGCACATCCTAACGCTAGGTCTATTCTAGAAGAGTTATTGTGGCTAGACGAGTAACAGGTATATTGTTTCACATACGGGTTGCGGACTCTCCACAAATCCACCATTTTAAATAGCGAACACCACTTGGTAAACGCCGGAGTACCAACCTTGGGAGGATGCAACTTATCTAATTCTGGGTTCGTTATGGCATTAAAGTCTCCCATCAGGAGCAATGGGGAGGGGGGGGGGAGTAAGAATTTTATCCATTACCTCATATAATACATCATCTGCAAAAGGTGGCGGAATATATATGTTCGCCAATGTAAAGTTCTTTCCCATTAAAGTACCATGAATAATCACATATTTACCGCACCTATCTGTAATCACCCTCTCTAGCACAAAGGGACACGACTTGCAGACCAGTATAGTTACCCCCCTCGAGTAATTGGAGTATAGAGAATGATATTGTGACCCTATCCATGGTTTTTTGAGTGCCAATATTCTGCTGCCGACCAGATGTGTTTCTTGCAGTAAAATAAAATGGGGCTTGTTTCTGCGAGCAAAGTCGAGAACCAGTCTCCGTTTAATCGCATCCCCAAGACCTCTGACATTCCATGATAAACATTTAACCGTAGCCATACCTAGGAAGCAAAAATAGCATGCAACAGTGGTACATCAGAACCCTAAACCTTGGGCAGCCCGGTAGATACCCAGAGAGCTCGTGAGCAAAGACACCATAACAAAAACATTCAAACACCCAGAACCCATTTTCCCCCCTCCCCACCCACTCCATACTTTCAGTAGGGTGAGTTTGTATACCCAAAAAAATACAACTTGGTATAAACTGATGTAGGGGTTAGTGACTGTAAGGGTCAGAGTAGCTAACCCGTGAGAGCCTAGTGACAAGTAGTTCGTAGGGCAAAGGTATTATCAAGGTGCCGTCCCCCTCAAGATGCGGCCCAGCACACCATTAACGTTACCTGTCCAGAGAATCGTAGCAAAGAGGTCAGTGTGGCAGTCCCATGTAAATGACCTCGCTGTATCGACATAGCGCAGCCCGACAGTCCCAAGACGGTCAGAGATATGAAGAAATGCAGCAAAGTCCAGGTAGAAACTTAGCATAACTGTAAGTCCCTTCAGGTCAGTCACGCTGCCGTGCGCGATGTGACCTTGCCTCTATCCAGGAGAAAGCATCAGTTGGTGAAGAAAAAAAGTGTGTTCTTCCATCATCTGTGATCCTCAAGCGAGCAGGGAAGATCATGGCATAAGGGATATGCCTTTGCCGCAGTTGTGCCTTGACCTCCATAAATTTGGCTCTTTGCTTCCTCACCTCCGTAGAAAAATCAGGATATATGGAGATTCTGTGATTATCATGCATAATTTCGCCCGCTTTCCTCGCTTCAGACAGCGCTGCGTCCCTGTCCCGGTAATTAAGGAGGCGTGCAATTAAGGGTCTGGGAGGAGCTCCGGGAGGTGGTGGTTTCCCTGGGATCCTGTGCGCCCTTTCCACGGTGAATGCCATGGAGAAAGCCGCCTGCCCAAACTTGGTGGCCAGCCATTGTTCCACAAATTTTTCAGCGTTGGCGCCCTCCACTCTCTCTGGCAGGCCCAGAATGCGAATATTATTGCGCCTCAGGCGATTTTCAAGATCATCCGCCTTTTGCTCCAGCTGTGCAATTTGAGTCTCAGTCGCAGTAATGCGGGCCGGGAGGGGCGCAGCAATGTCCTCAAGGTCTCCAACCCGCCTTTCCACCTCCCCTGTTCTCTCCCTGATCTTTTGCACATCGTGCTTAAGTATGGCAAAGTCAGTTTTAAGTTCGTCCATCTTGCCCACCAATGCAGTATGGTTCTTTGTAATAGTCTGGAGGACTTCTGCCAGCGTTGGATCAGTGGGAAGTGTGGGGGGTTCTGTTGCAGGTGACGGGGTCCCTTCTCCCTCATCCCCAGCCTGTAGATGGTGGTCACGCACCCCAGATGACATACCTGAAGGGTTGGTAGCAGGCGAGGGAGTCCGGGCAAATTGCACTAGCTTTTGAGCAGCCCCTTCACTTCTTCCCTCTGCCTCTGGCTGTGCGGCGCGTGGCGCGCTCATGCCGGCGCCATCTTGGGACTGCACGGCCTGCTGTTGCTGAGTTCTAACCATCGCCGCACGCTTAGCTCTGCCTCTCCGCACCATCCGACTTCAACAGCGGTCTCGCAAAGTGTCCTCCAGGTCCGGCAGCAATGTCAGGTTGCGCCCATAGCAGGATAATGCAGGATTTTTGGCGGCCCCGCACGGAGCTCTCTCTTTTTGCTGCCTACCCGAACGCCATGCAGGCCACGCCCCCCGTGGGGGCATTTTTAAACTGAAAAGTTGATCCCTAAACCTACATACTGACATGCATATACCTATGCATTTTTATAGCAATGTGTCAGAATTACTTTCATGAAGTGAAAAAGTTTATTATTGGAAACAAATTATTTACTTTCTTTCCGTCATGCAATTGTTGTTTAGTCTCTCCTTAAAATGAGGCAATGGTCTAAAATTCCTTTTGTATGTTATATTTTTTTCCATTGATGCTCGAAACATTATAACAAAAATAACGTTTTTATATGTTTTATAACCGTTTTATGATTTGTATAGGCAAGAAAAGTGGAGGAGATCAGAGAGGTAAAAGCAAATAGAAAAAAAGAGTAAAATAGTTTATGTAAATTGTGTCATTCAAGGGAAACTACAAAGAATTGTCTAGGTTTGCATGTAATATTAAATAGATAAAAATAAAAAAATGTCACATCTATTTAATAGGGATGCACCCAATCCACTATTTTGGGATTCTGCCGAATCCTGAATTCCATTCTATTCTATATAACTTATCTGTTATCTACTATGTAAACCTGGGCCTTTTTGCCATATTTAGCCAGAATGACTGCCCTCTTGGCTACACAGCAGCTTATTTATAGAAACTATAGTAGTGTGTATTAATCAAACAACCAATATTTACCAGTGCAAGCTATTTCATTATTCATGTAATTATTCATTATAATGTAATACAGTACATTATATTTCAGTGCATATAAAACTTGAATTTTATGGTGTTGCTGGATATAAAATACATGTACACAGAAGTGAGTGGGTCACTAATTAAATGTTTTTTCACACAAACTTCTTTTTACACACCACAATTTGTGCTCTGGCCTCATAACCTTTGTGCATAAGTGCATGGTTTAGAGGGAACAGCTGAAATAAGAAACCTTTCAGCAACAGAAATCTCGTGACCTTTTGCCTCTATGTAAGATAAGTGCCAATCAGTTCCCCTAGAAAGGATAAAACTACATCACTTAAACCATTTTGGGAGAAAGGCAAGACATTTTGTTCTATAAAATATGTTTTTATGGAATTGGGCCAAATTTATAAAAAAAAAAAAAAACAGAAAAATGGATCAAATGCTGAACCCAAACTACAAAATGAGAAACATTGCAAGAAGGCCCAGTCCTTAAAGAGATATAAATATAAAAACTTGGCCCTGTTGCTATGTAATGACTATAAACTAAATCACTCAGCAGTGGGGACAATGAAGGGATTTTGAAATGGTTGTCCATAAAATGTTGGTTTGCAAACAGTGTATTGAAAAGGTAAAGAAATGACTATATGTATATATACCTATGCATGATATATATATATATATATATATGATATATATATATCATGCATAGGTGACACTGAGCTCCACCAAACATTCAACTCTGAGGAAGTTCCGGGAGAGTTAGGGCACGAAACGCGTTAGTTTCACCTCCAACCCACTGCCTGTTTCAACATGGTGTGCACAACAACTTTAAAACGAAGCAACTGTTTCCTGTCAGTATTTTGGTCAGCTGGTAATTTCATGGTACCAAGCCCTACAACAAATTGGTAGAAGAGATGGAGAAATCCTATTTTACAATAGATAGGATGCAAAGAATTACAGATCCGTGATATTACCTTCAGTAAGGGAACTTATTATCAGCCAAGTGATCCTCCATTGGTTTATTCTGTCTGCATCTGATACTAGGCACTGACAGGTTCCACTGTTTGCTAGGCAGTCATAGAGAAGCAGCAAGTTTTGGGGGGCTGAAGCTCTATGTGAACTAAAAGCTAGGGTGCTCAACATTTGAGCTCCTTTGCAGAGGAGTGGACAAGAGGTGGGCAGTAGACTGCGGCTTGGAACATCTGTGATTCATAGGTACTGCTCAGTTATACGATCTTTAAATATAAACACTGTGTAACACCTATTTGGGCTGCATAGCACACAAATAGTTAAACTGTCCAGCTAGCAGTAGAAGCATGGGTTACACGCGACTTCACACAACAGGGTCAGGGCCTTCGCCATGTGGAAGTGTTCCCTCTATGGTGTAGTGCAACTACATCCCCCAGGCTACTGTGCATACAACAAAAGATGGGCGCCAGGAGGTTCTTGCAGTAAAACAGAAAACGGTTTATTCAACTATGCACGAGGCAAGTGACCACAGGTTTAGTACTCACACAGGAGCTGAGGCAATAGCACATTTCTCACACAGAGCTGCAGGCATTAGGCATTTCTCACAGAGGAAAGGTCTCCATTAGGCATTTGCAGTATTCACACACATTCCCTCCTGGAAGTTGTCAGGAAAGCAGCTTTTACCCTACAGTCCCTCTTCACTGAGGTCCCTGACTGGAGGCAACACATAAAGCCTCTGGGAAGCTACTCCCTTACTGCAAATCCTTGTTGGAGCTTCAGCTGCTCTTTCTCTCTCACCTCTCTGCCTTTCTCTCCTAGAGAGACTATGACAAGTCTGCCCTAGTGCAACTATTCCTCATTCACGGGGTTACCTGGTCCCCGACTTCTTCTTCCAAAGCACATGGGCCTTTCTGGGCCTAGCTGTGCCCAGGCTCCCCTGAGCACACCCAGCTGGATCACCATCCACAGGCCAAAGAGGAAGTGGCCACTCCCTACACACACTATATAGCAGTGTAGCAGGGGAGTGTCATTCTCTCCTGGCAGATCACTCTAAGAAAAAGGTGGGGGCCTTAAAGCTGCAGGGCAGATTACCCAGTAGGGGTCCCTACATACACCCGGGGGAAAAACCCATTTCGTCCCGACAATGGTTTAAACATCCCCAACATATATCAACTTACAGTACCATCACATCCACTTCTGGTATCCTCTCCTAAGGCATACCTGGTAACAATGGTCACTGTAAAGGAAACACAGCATGCACAATACTGTATCAAACATTTTCAATTGCATAATAAACATTGCAGTTGGTCAACTTTATTACACATCAGCAAAAATACTTCTCCCCCTCCCAAGGGTCCACACAGGCCAGTCCTTGGGTGCAGAAACACTACTCAGCGAGTAGGTGAAGGCAGAAGAAATGGTGGTGGGGATCAATAGTCCTGAATAAGAACCCACTTAGTCCAGCAGTCCTTCCAGCCACAAAAAACAAGCAAGCAGCACTCTAGGCATCTCGCTCTGCAGGAGTCCATAGAAGAGCTGTAGCAAACATCAGAAGAATCCATCCTCCAGGTTCTCCTCTTCCAGATCCATGATCCGGGATCACACATGAGCAGGAAATGGCTCCATCCGGGACATCCATCTTCCTCCCATCCAACTGACATCCGCAGGCCTTCGTGAAATTCGGGGCGAACCTCCAAGCCCGAACCCACGGCCAAATACTTCGAAGGAAATCCATACGATTCGAAGAATTCGTGCGTTCCGTTTATCCACTTCGAAAAATTCGTACGATCCATTCGTACACTCCGACAAATTCGTACATCCATTCGTACGATTCGAACAAAACAATGCACAGCCTGGTTTTAGGGAATCGAGCCCCACGTTGGGCAGCCAAATGTAACACCTATTTGGGCTGCATAGCACACAAATAGTTAAACTGTCCAGCTAGCAGTAGAAGCATGGGTTACACGCGACTTCACACAACAGGGTCAGGGCCTTCGCCATGTGGAAGTGTTCCCTCTATGGTGTAGTGCAACTACATCCCCCAGGCTACTGTGCATACAACAAAAGATGGGCGCCAGGAGGTTCTTGCAGTAAAACAGAAAACGGTTTATTCAACTATGCACGAGGCAAGTGACCACAGGTTTAGTACTCACACAGGAGCTGAGGCAATAGCACATTTCTCACACAGAGCTGCAGGCATTAGGCATTTCTCACAGAGGAAAGGTCTCCATTAGGCATTTGCAGTATTCACACACATTCCCTCCTGGAAGTTGTCAGGAAAGCAGCTTTTACCCTACAGTCCCTCTTCACTGAGGTCCCTGACTGGAGGCAACACATAAAGCCTCTGGGAAGCTACTCCCTTACTGCAAATCCTTGTTGGAGCTTCAGCTGCTCTTTCTCTCTCACCTCTCTGCCTTTCTCTCCTAGAGAGACTATGACAAGTCTGCCCTAGTGCAACTATTCCTCATTCACGGGGTTACCTGGTCCCCGACTTCTTCTTCCAAAGCACATGGGCCTTTCTGGGCCTAGCTGTGCCCAGGCTCCCCTGAGCACACCCAGCTGGATCACCATCCACAGGCCAAAGAGGAAGTGGCCACTCCCTACACACACTATATAGCAGTGTAGCAGGGGAGTGTCATTCTCTCCTGGCAGATCACTCTAAGAAAAAGGTGGGGGCCTTAAAGCTGCAGGGCAGATTACCCAGTAGGGGTCCCTACAACTGAATACCTGCAAGGGGCCTGGTGATCTTAGTAGAGATATTTTCTGCTGGATTTGAATATTTTCTGGTCTGTGGGTGAATTTTAAAGCTGGGGGAGAATAGAAAAAGAAAGGAGAGGGGATGAGAGACAGAAGGAGAGAGGAGAATGGAAAGAGGGTTTAGTTTTTCTAGCGGGTCCAACAGATTCTATGCTAAACAGAACTTCACATTCTCTTTCTATATCACACCAAGAGGGGTTTTTCCAGTACCAGTACCAATGTTTCATGCTTCGTGTATATAGGGGCTTAGCGTTAGTATATTTAGTTTCAGAATACTAATTTCATACTTTCATATTCATGGGAAATTTTTGTTTTCTTTTGTATACGTATCACCTCTAGGAAGTGGCAACACTTTGCATACTGAGGGAAATCATTTTTTTTGTAAAGGAATGTACATGGTGTGTAATTGATGCACCAGTCTCCAAGCTCATTTATCTGTGCATCCCTCCAATTGAATTTCACAGATGCTTCTCAACTCCCCAGCTCAATTCACAGATAAGAACCTGTTTTTTTCTGTGTGGTAAACAGTCTGCAGCTGTTCACTCTATACAAAAGCAAAGAAAACAAGAGGGTGTAATGGATGGTACTGCTGGAATAATTTGAACACTGCAGTTTTACAGAGAAGTGTGTGGTATGTAATTTGTTGAAAAGAAAAGCAGTTCTGTCAGAGTTAGGAACAAATTGCTTGCTATGGCAATGAATTGCGGCAAGTGAATCTGATCAAACCTGTGCTTGCAATGCTAGGCTCTTAGGTTTGTAAACTACAACTTCCATTACCCTTCGTTAGTCAAGCTTGCTGCCAAACTGCATACTCCCTACATATATCATAGCAGGGTTGTTGCAGGTTTGCATATTAAAACTAAGAGCAGGGTTGAACTGTGGACTGGAGATCTGGGGCACCAGGATAAATCTCTTTAGTTCCCCAGAGAGCACTAGGATAGGATCTGTTGGGCAGCAGGAGCATTTCCATATGTTGTGTATGCCAGCATGGCTGAAGCTACCCTGTACTGGGGGGAAAAGTGTGGTAGGTAGGCATGGTTTTACAGCAAGGTTGGGGGGCCTCAGCAGGGGTGAATGGAATGGGCAGTGGGGGGAGGCATGGGTGGCAGAGGTTGGGGTCCTTGCAGTGAGGTTTTCGGTAGGTCCAGCAACCCTAGTCTGAGACTGTAAGGGGCCGATTCATTAACTTCGAGTGAAGGATTCGAAGGTAAAAAGCTTCGAATTTCGAAGTTTTTTTGGGCTACTTCGACCATCGAATGGGCTACTTCGACCTTCGACTACGACTATCGAAGGATTCGAAGTAAAAATCGTTCGACTATTCGACCATTCGATAGTCGAAGTACTGTCTCTTTAAAAAAAAATTCGACCCCCTAGTTCGGCAGCTAAAAGCTACGAAGTCAATGTTAGCCTATGGGGAAGGTCCCCATAGGCTTGCCTAACTTTTTTTGATCGAAGGATATTCCTTCGATCGTTGGATTTAAATCCTTCGAATCGTTCGATTAGAAGGATTTAATCGTTCGATCGAAGGAATAATCCTTTGATCGTACGATCGTACTAGCTGCGCTAAATCCTTCGACTTCGATATTCGAAGTTGAAGGATTTTAGTTCCTAGTCGAATATCGAGGGTTAATTAACCCTCGATATTCGACTCTTGATGAATCGGCCCCTTAATGTCACATATACTGTAGCATTTTTACAGCCGTGTAATTAAGCCAATAATGCACTTAAATTGAATATATTGCATTCTAATAGTCAAATGGCAAACACTTTCAGTTTAGATGGGCATAAATAAACCAAAAAGCATAGGATAGTGTAATCTTTTGGCTGTACTCTTTTTGACTCATTGGAGATGGAATAGGGTTGAGACCATGTACTGGTCAACATGCTGTATTGGCAGCTTAAGCTTTCAAACCTGCCTGATTGACGAACAGACTGATATACATGGTCTGGACCATCTACAAAAAAACATCTAAAATTGTACTCTATTTCATACTGTTTTTACTGGTACATGTATTCTGTACACTTGCCCTAGGCCTATGGAAATAAATCACTGCAGGAGAGTTTATTATCTAAATCTATTTTGTTTTGAGTTTCATCCCTTCACACCTCCCATGAATTACTTTTTAATAGAACTTTTTTCATTTTGTTGTTCTGTCTCTTTATTTTATGAAAAAAGAAATTATGAATTGAATAAAACAATTATCCTTGCCAGTTTCTTTTTTGGTTCACCTTTAAGTTCATTTTTAGTATGTCCAATTACAAGCAACTTCTCAGCTGGTCTTCATTATTTATTTTTCTATAGTTTTTTAATTATTTGCATTCTTTTTCTAACTCTTTCCAACTTTCAAATGGGGGTCATTGGTCCCATCTAATAAACAAATGCTCTGTAAAGCTACACATTTATTGTTACTGCTACTTTTGATTACGTATATTTCTTTTCAGGCCCTCTCGTATTCAAATCCAGTCTCTCATTCAAATGAATGCATTGTTGCTAAGGTAATTTGGACCTTAGCAACCGGATTGCTGAAATTGCAAACTGGAGAGCTGCTGAATAAAAAGCTAAATAACTAAAAAAAACACAAATTATAAAAAATTAAAACCACTTGAAAATTGTCTCAGAATATCACTCCCTATATCATACTTAATTCAAAAGTGAATGACCCCTTTAAAAATTGAGAATCTGTGTAGTGCAATACTTTGTTTTAACCACAAATACGTACATACTCTGCAGCATATACATAGATTATACATCATTTACAACGCTCCTTTCCCCTGTAGCATTTACAATGTATGTATTAATTTGCCAGGAGCCAATCTACCTTCATGTATGTTTTTGGAGAGTTACAGGGGAATGTAATAAAAGTCGGTAACAGAAAAAAATATTTGCAATGCGAAACGTTATGCCTTTGTGCAAACAAATTTGCCTTTGCGTGAATTTAATATAGCTTTATATAGCGAATTTTACAGTTTGCACCAGTGCCCAGTGAATGTAATAAAACTTCTTACTGAAAAAGTTACGTTTGCTCCAAAAGATTACAACACCTTCAAGCTCTTCTTAAAAGTGGGCAATGCACAATTAAAACTCGCAATGCACAATTAAAATTTGCAATGTTATAACAGTTTAGGGGGGAGTATTACATTGCAAAATGCAATATTTATTATTATTTGTGCATATTGTTTTGCTCTTTGAGACTTTTATTACATTCTCCCACTAGAGTAGAAGAAATCCATACAGGCATAGGAAATATATACAGAATTTTTGGCTATTGTGTCCTAGCAATGATAACTACACCACTGTGTTGCCTCTAGGGCCGTTATCGCATCTATACTTGCACAGTCCATTTGGTCAGGCATGCTTTGTTGAATATCTTTGCATATTTTCAAATTTTAAATTTTAGCTCAATTTTATAGATTAAAGGGGTGGTTCCTGTTAGTATGTTATAGAATGGCCTATTCCTAGCAACTTTTGAATTGGTCATCAATATTTTTTATATTGTTTTTTGTTTTTTTTAATTATTTGCCTTCCCCTTTTGCCTCCTACCAGCTTGCTATTGGGGGTCACTGACCCACAAAGCCAAAAAGTGATTGCTCTGTGAGGTAATTTCTATTACTTATCTTCCAGCCTCTCATTCAAACCACTGCCTGATTGATTGTAACATATAGCTGCTGAAATACCAAACGAGAGAACTGTAGAACCAAACTCTAAATAACTGAAAAACAAAACTGTTTCTCAGCAATGATATAAAACCGCTTATTATATTAATACATACTATAGTTAAATTCCAAGTAAAAAACAATAGATACATGTATATATTGTTATGGTCATATCATTTTGAAATACCTTACCAACATAGTTCAGTACCAAGGACGGTTATATGGTTATAAGGTGATATATAGAGAATAATGTACCACCTTTTGTAAAATCTAAATATATTAGAAGTCACAGTGACATTCCATGACTGTAAAAAAGAAAACAATGCACACATGGTCATGTCCCATTCTCCATTATGTCAAAACCCTGCCATTGACCTAACAAACCCTGTTCACTCCCCTTCAAGCTCCCACCCATTTGCAACTAGAACTAGTCCAGTTTAGGGTAATAGCAGAAAAAAATAATTATGCTTCCCTGCAGGCAACAAAACTGCAGAATATACATTTATATTGCTGCATGTGTAAATTGGCATGTGTAAAACAACCTTTCTGTCATGATTTTTCACGGGCTACAAAACGTCATGGGGAGATATGTCAGCTGTGATAAATCAGTGCTACCGCAGACAACAAATCTCCCGAAAGATGCTTTACCACTGGCAATAAATAAATTGCCTGTGGAAAAACATATGCATTGCTTCATTTTCCAAAATCACCCGAAGTTGCCTTGCAATGAAACTTTAGCCGACCTTAAAAAAAGCAAAGCGATGCATATGTTTTCCCACCAGCAATTTACATTATTGCTGGTGGGGAAGCATTTTCAAGAGATTTGTCGCCAACAGTACTGCAGATATATGACGGGCAATAAATCTCCCTGTGAGTGATACTGACGCCAAATATTAAGGTTTAGGAACTTCAAAATATACTTACAAAAGCAGATATATAAATAAAAATAAAAAAAACGATCAAATGATCTATAGGTAACTTTCAATGTACATTAAAGGGATACTGTCATGGGAAAACATGTTTTTTTCAAAACACATCCGTTAAAAGTGCTGCTCCAGCAGAATTCTGCAATTCTGAAAAATCCATTTTTCAAAACAGCAAACAGATTTTTTTATATTCAATTTTGAAATCTGACATGGAGCTGGACATATTGTCAGTTTCCCCAGTCATGTGATTTGTGCTCTGATAAACTTCAATCACCCCCCCCTCCCTTTCCTCCCCAGCAGCCTAACAACAGAACAATGGGAAGGTAACCAGATAGCAGCTCCCTAACACAAGATATACCCTCATACCGTGAGGACGTGTTTTAAGTGTGCTGCAGGACTGTGTGTTCTCCCAGGCCCTTGCGGGTCCTGGGGGAGTTAGTCCCGGTCCCTATCCCTCTGTGACCCCCTCCTTTATACCCCCCAGTATAATTAATTTCTCCATTTTTGTTATTTTTGGGGGTTCCCCCCCTCCTCACCCCTGCCTAAATGGGGTTAAGGAAGAAGGGAGATGCAACCCCTGCGGGTGGACGAACCCGCCTTGGAAGCAACCGCAGAGCAATGGAGGAAAAGTCCCCAGTACCTGCTGAACGTACACGAAGTACGAAAAAGAACAAACCAACTAGGCGGCAACTACCTGAATATGACTCCTCTTCGATGGAAGAAGCCGAGGAGAGCAATGGAAGACATCCGGGTCCGGGAGGAAGTGCAGGAGCGAGTGCAGGGAGCTGCGGCGTGACTGCAGGGCCTTCCGATTTGGTGCAGAGTGAGATCCCGGCAGTGAGAGGAGGAGAGCTACCGCAAGAGTTGAGTTCAGCAGAGGCAATGGAGGAAGCAGCAGGAACGATTGCTCAGGAAGTTGCCGAGCAGGTCCTGGAAGCAAATGCTGCACAGAATGGAAACCTGGCTGCAGGGACTGATAGATCGCTCTTGGTGAGTGTTAACTTGCCTGATACTGAAGTGGCTGCATTTGTGACTGTGGGGGAAGGAGGCACAGAGACTGTGTCAGTTTTGGAAAAGGGAGATGTCAGTTTGGGGAAAAATATTCATTTAAAGGAAAAAAAAACGAATTTGTCTGAGCCAGCATTAGGAAAAGACACTGAAAAGAATGTTGGCTTGGTAATTGAATATGATAAAATCATCGGAGCACTTAATGAGTTAAAATGCCTGGAGACCAAACAGTCTGTTTTAACCAAAGGCATAGATGTGCTGATCAGAGACTTAAGGCTGTTAAAGGGAGATCAAAGGACTGAGGCCATTAGACAACTGGCTTATTTAAACAAAGACTTTGAATCGGTGGACTTACAAATTAAATCAATTTTGAATGTGATTGAACCGTGGAAAGAGTTGTATTATAATAAAAAAAGATTTGAGGAAATGAAAAGTGGGGGAGGGATTGCAGAAACGGAAAGGCTGCTTAAAATCTCACAATTACTAAATGAAAATGTTTCTTGTGATGTACCTGAGGTTGTATCAGTGCAAGAAAGTGTTAACATCCCCTCTGTTAAAAAAATTGGTAGTAACTCCACACCAGAAGCGAAAGGGTTAAATACTCCTTTTAATCAGACAGATGAGTCTTTAAATTCTGAACAGCCAGTAGAGGGCACTTCCCTTTCTGGAGCAATAGAAAATGACCTAGAACCAGGTGCAAACAATAAAGAAGGAGGCAGTGTGTGGGGGAAAAAGAAACTGTTTGAGAATTCACAGGGGGAGGGGCAGGAGGAGGATGAATATGGCAAAAGACAGAATGCTGTAAAGATAAAATGGGTAGGTGAAAGGGAAAACTTTCCAGGTAGGAGATTTGTAGCAAAGATTTTGGTCAAACAAGTTTTGGGATTCGTAGTAGATGATATCTATGCTATGCTCAGTTTTACTGATATTGAATTTGACTTGAGCTTTAAATTGGCACAAGGATTAGAAGAATTTTGGAGACGTTACAACCTGACAAAACATGCTAAAGAATGGAAGGATTTTAAAGTCATACCCATTTCTAAACCTGAACTTAAAAATATTACAGTCATAATGAAAAATGAAACTGTACATCCTGAGGATATTTTGGTATGGCTTAAAAGACAGTGTACAGTGATGTCACCACTTGTAAAAATCTTTGATGAAGAAGGCTTTTGGATAGGGGGCTATAAAGTTCAAGTCAAATTAAATACAGAAGGCTATTCACAAAAACATTTACCCACGTCCTTTTTCATTGGTAGAGATAGGGGTGTTTGCTTTTATGTGGGACAGGCCAAACTTTGTTTTAAATGTGGGGCAAGAAATCATCTCGCAGGGAATTGTAGCATTAAGAAATGTGCCTTCTGCGGAGAGATTGGTCATACCAGTAAAGAGTGTGAAAAAGATATTAAATGCAACCTGTGTTTGAAAATAGGCCATGCCTTTAAAAATTGTCCAGAAGCTTGGAGAAATATTAAGAAAGCTTGCCCTAATATAGAAGAGCAATTGAGAGAGAATATGACTGATGTGACCAAGGTGACTGATGTGACCAATGTGACTAATCTTCCTGAAATACAAACGCAAGGAAAAAATGAGGTAGATAATAGCATTAGGACAAAAGAAAAGATACCCCTTGTTAAAGAGGGAGAAGTAGATGAATGGAAATCTGTGGGAAAGAGAACTAGGAAAAGGAAGACAGAAAAGAAAAATGTGACTGGTGAAATGACTGTGGTAAGCCAAAATAGATATGAGGTCTTGGGAAAAAAATCATGGGGGGAAGTAGTTGAGGAATCAGAAGAGTTGGAACGAATAGAGGGGGAGGAGGAGGAAAGAGAAAAAAGAAAAAACCAGGTTCAAGACACCAGTCGAAAAAAAAGTAAAAACGAGCCTGATGATGTGTCCCTAGACCTAGAGTGGGAGTCTTTAGAAGAGGAGGAAATGGAGGTAAATCTACACCCTAGGATACAAGTTAAAAGGACAGGGGATGAGAGTGAGGCCTCAAGGAAAAAAAACAAAAAAAATGAATCTGTCAGTTGATTTTTTGACCATTAATGTATGTAGTATAAAAACCAGCAAGACCAGATTTTTGGCTTATGATTTTTTAAAACAAACAGAAGCTGACATTATATTTCTCCAAGAGACAAGACTCTCATCTTTGGGGGAAGTTAAGGAGGCAAAAAGGGAATGGAGAGAGGGTTTATCTTTCTGGTCATTAGCAACCAAACCTGCAGAAGGAGTTGGTATTTTGTTTAAAGGAAATAAGAAGGTGATTGTCAAGAAAGTGGTAGATATTTCACTAGGAAGATGTTTAATGTTGGACATTATGATAGAAGAGAAACTAATGAGGCTCATTAATATTTACGGAGCTCATACAATTTCAGAAAGAAGGTCTTTGTTGACTGATATCAAACCTTTTCTCTTCACATCAATTCCAGTAATTTTCTCAGGAGATTTTAACCAAGTATTGGATGAAAAGGATAGGACAGGCAAAATAAATAAATACGAAAGTTTATTTTTCAAAAATTTGATTAAAGATGCTGGACTAATAGATTTAGCAACTTACGATGGTAGAAACAGCTGTCATACATATAGATGCGGCACAAGGAGTAGCAGGATAGACTTCATCTTCATAAAAAATGGAGAAATCTTCTCCAAGTTTAGAGAAATTATAATGGAATTTTCAGACCATCTGGGATTAGCCTTTCATTATGGTGGAACAGGAGGTATGGGAGTAGGTAAAGGCCTTTGGAGATTAGGCAAAGAATTACTAGAGGAGGAGGAGGTCAAAATTGCCTTTAAGAAATTTTTTAAGTTGCAGGTTTCAAAAATTGAATTTTTCGATTCTGTTGCGGAATGGTGGGATTCGGCTAAGGATTCTTTCCGGACCTTTTTCGCTTCTACCTCTTTTAAGAAAGGGAGGGCTAAAGAAAAAGAGAGTTGGTCTTTAAGAAGGAAACTTGAGATGTGTGTTTCGGCAGGGGAGGAAGGGGAAAAAGTAAACCGGCTGAAGTATTTGTTGAGACAGCATCAGTACAACCGGCTTAAGTCCCTGGTTCTGGAGAGGGACTACGGAACCTCGGTTTCCCCGGACCCTTGTCAGAATTGTAAGGAGACTGTAAAGAGAAAGCAGGTTGAGAGCCTTTATGACTCCCAGGGTAATTTAGAAGTATCTAGGGAGGGAATCCTGGGGGTTGTAGAGACTTACTATGCTGACCTTTTCAAAGAAACAGCTTTGGATAAGGAGAAGATCCAAGTTTTTCTAAAAGCAACCCCAGTATCAGACACTGCAAATTTGGACATTTCCCTGTTGATATCAGAGATAACAGAGGAGGAAGTAAGGCAGGCAATTGACAAACAACAGAAAAAGAAAGCTCCTGGACCAGATGGGTTAACAGCAGAATTCTATGTCACCTTTAAAGAAGATCTGGTTCCAGTGTTAGCCCAAGTCTTTAATGCCTGCCTAAAAGAAAAACATCTCTCACCATCTATGCAGCACTCCTCTTTAGTTCTGATATCGAAGGGGAAGGATTCGAGGCGCATTGAGAATTGGAGGCCAATTGCCCTTCTCAATTGTGATAGAAAGATTCTGGCAAGGATTCTTACACAGAGGTTGGGTGCGGTGGCAGGTTTTCTTCTCTCTGCATCTCAATTCTCTTCAGTAGAAGGGCGAAATATCTTTGGAGCTGTTTTGTCACTAAGGGAAGCACTGGAGAGATGTAAAGGTAGGCAATGGGGTAAATACTTTCTATCTTTAGACCAAGCAAAAGCCTTTGATAAGGTTAACCACAAGTACCTATGGGCTGTTTTGCTTAGATATGGCATTCCGGAAGAATTTGTAGAATGGATTAGGACTTTGTATAAAGGGGCAAAGAGCTTCCCGCTGATTAATGGTTGGAAAGGTGAGAACTTTTTGGTGAGAGCTGGTGTGAGACAGGGATGTCCCTTGAGTCCGCTCCTGTATGTTTTCTCTTTGGATCCTTTTCTGGGGAGACTGCAGAATTGCGGGCTTGAGGGAGTTCCATTTCCGCTGGGTCAATCCTTTAAGTCCCTTGCCTATGCGGATGATGTCACTCTAGTAATATCAAAGCCTGAGGAGGAGGACAAGGCTTTGGAGTGTATCAGAAGCTACTCTGAGGCATCAGGGTCTCAGATTAACCAAGAAAAGTCGGAAGCTTTTTGGACTTTAGAAGGGGAACCTTGGTTTAAACTCAAGAAATTCCCAGTGGCCCCAGAAGTAGTTAAGATCCTAGGGGTGAAATTCGGGAAGGGAGACCTGGCGAAGGTAAATTGGGAAGATAAACTGAATGCTGGTCAGGCAAAAGTTCAGCGATGGAAAGCATGGAAGCTGACCTATAGGGAAAGAGTTGACATTATTAAGACTTTTCTGATTCCGCTTTTTCTTTTCATTTCGTATGTCTTTTTATTGCCAGAATCTCTCTATGCCCGGATCCAGAGCCTGTTCTTCCAAATGCTTTGGGGGAATAGGCTCAACCCAGTAAAAAGGGGGATCACCTTCCTGCGGAAGAAAAGGGGAGGGTTGGACATGCCTTGTCCAGTGGGTTTCTTCTGCACCATTTTTCTGAAGTTTAACTTTGGAGGGGTGGTGCAGGGGAAAGAGTCTTTGTGGGAAGTCAGTGTAAGAGACTGGGCATTGCCTTTTATTAGAGATTGGCTACTCGGCGGTAGAGTGAAAGAGGTAAGGATAAGAGGAGGCCTTGTTCCCACCTATCTGCGGCAGTCAGTAAAAATCTTAAAAAAATGGGATATTTGTTCAGAAGATTTAAGATCCTTAGATAGGAAATCTCTATATTGGAAAACAATAGACCTTTACTTTTCCTCTGAAATCAGCATCAGAGATTGTCCCAAGGAAATGTTAGAGGAAAGTATAAAGTATCTGATAGATAGAAGAATGCCAAAAAAGTTTTGGGACACATCATGGCTTTCCCTACAAGGCAAGATGTTTGTAAGAGGAAACATGAAACACCTTAATGTTACAGACAGAGAATGTCCTTGGGGGTGCAAAGTAGAAGAAACCCAACAACATTTTTTAGTAGATTGTCCAGTCTCTTGTTCTCTAAGGGAAAATGTTGCAAAGCATCTAAAACTGAATCTAGTAAAAAATCTAGACTACTCAGAATTGTCTTATGGAATAGTAAAGAAACAGAGAGTTGGAAGGAGAAATAAAGCCACTTTGTACATTATTATTGCAGTACTGCGTTATCATTTGTGGCAAATGAGATGCAGACTGACTATTGGGCAGATACAAGTATCAGTGAAAACAGTTACAGAAGCAATTTGCAGAGACATTGTTTTCATAAAAACTAAAGAATCAGAATTTTCAGATGCTCAAAAGAAAATGTGGGAAAATCTATAAATTACTCTGTCTTTATATTTTGTTTTGATTAATCATGTAATTGATTGAAACGTATTCTTTTTGTACCTTTGTTTGAAAATTTCTGATTCATGTTTATTGTATTATGAATATTTTAAATAAAATACCCTAACACAAGAGAACAGCTGCCTGGCAATAACAGCCTGCCAGAAAGTAGTTCCATCCTAAAGTGCAGGCATAAGTCACATGACTAGGGCAGCTAGAAAACTGACAATATGTCTAGTCCCATGTCAGATTACAAAATTCAATTGCTCTTTTGAGAATTGGATTTCAGTGCAGAAGTCTGCTGGAGTAGTACTATTAACTGATGTGTTTTGAAAAAAACATGTTTTCCGATGACAGGATCCCCTTTAATATTCTGTAGTCTCGTTTTTAGTGTCAGTATCATGTTAAAAAGGAAAATTTTGAAAGTAGATAATGCAGTTGCTAAAAACCCACTTCTGCTTCTCTGTAATAGACAATTCTGACGTTATCTATCCTGTTAACACTCCTGTATTTTTCAGCTTTGTTTTTTCTTGCACATAAACCCTCATACAAAGCACACATCTTGCCAATATACCCCCTGTAGTCTTCATCTGTGGGTCATTATTTTCTCTACCTATGATTCTTCGTGTGCCTATTGCCTTCGTCTAGTGTGTTAAATGCTTTTTCCACCCCTATTCTCCAATGGTTACCCATATTTTTCATATCTGTATGTATAAAATAAGTAGATCCCCGCTTGTGGATGCAATTTTTCCTTTTATTGCTGGCATGTTTCCCACTCCAATTATTAATTTATCTTCATTTTATATTGGGAGGTCTTCTGTTATCTGCTTGCTATCCATTGATGACTCCTTTATCAACTTTTATATAGCCTTTAATTTGTGAATTTAATGCATGTTAATGCCCTTCTCTTGCCAAGCTTGTTGTTATTTAATACAAGTATGAGATTCAGAAATTCATTATCCATAAAACTTCAAATTATGGCAAGGCTTCTTCCAGAGGCACAAAATCAAATAACTCTCATTTTTAAAAGTGATTTTCTTTTTCTCTATTATATAAGAGTACTTTGTACTTGATCCCAACAAAGATATAATTAATCCTTATTGGCTGTCACTGACTTGAGTGGGCGGGGCCCCCATGGTTGTCATCTCAGGGCCCCTATCGCAGCCCCCTACCTTTCCCCTTCTCTTTTTGGTGGAGGGGAGATGCAGCACCTACAGTTCCTGGCTAGTAGTGATGTGGGGGCCTGCCTGAAATCACCACAAGACTGCCTTTCCTTCCGCTCTCCCCACACGCGACCTTACTGTGCCAGCTTCCACTTCTTATAGACTTGTGCCTGTGTGCCCCTTCTGTTGACATCAGAGCGGGCAGCTCAGGTCTAAGAATGAGGCACTAGGGTTGGGTGCGGGTGTTGAAGGGGTAGATATGGTATAAGCATGCATTTTGCTCAGCCTGCTGCTTCAGATACCCAAAATATAATCTCTATACATTTATAATAAATTCACTGAAATCTTTTCATAAACCAGTGACTGGATCACACAAGGAGCCTGTTCATAGCTGTATGCAACAGCCTTTATCTATGGTCATTTTTCCACCTTACCTTACCGTTCCAGAGAAAGCATGATTATATCAGAGACCAAGAGGCTTTATTTCTTCTCAACAATAGTTGAATCAGTGCACTATGCCTATGCCTATGGGGGGGGGGGGCAGGAGAGTTGAGACTAAGTTACATGAAGCTTATCAAGTTGCTGGAGCTTAATGCAAGCCAGCAGTGGTTCTTGTCTCTGTGGCTGAAGCAGTGTCCCTCTGGATTGACAGTTAAGATAAAGCCATTATGCAGGATTCTGATATGACTGACATCAGTGCTGGCCTAGCAGAGTTGAAGATGGTGGTGTCCTTTATGTCCAAGGCTGCAGTTGACCTCACTCAGCTTCTAGATCTATGGCTGTATCTGTTTTGGCAAGGAGAGCCCTCTAGTCTCTTTAATCTCCCATATGTGGTGGAAGTCTGTTTGTTCCAAAGTTGGAGGAGGTAATTGCTATAGCTACAGGGGGTAAAGTTCTTTCCTTCTGCAACAGAAGAAGAAGGCTCAGCCTTTAAAATGTTTTTTTGGGGCTCAAGAAGAACAAGAGCCTCCTCTGGCTGTTATGGATGTGCAGGTTCCTCTCAAAACATTTTACTTCTGGAGTGTGGAGAACCTCCATGCTTGTTCCTCCATTGTCATCATGCGTTTCACTAGAAAGCATCATCAGGGCACATAACATCACTTCCATAACATTTTATTAATGAATAGGATACTCACATGAAATAAATGCAAATTTGTTTTGGCAGAAATGACTGAATGTGATTTTATAGTTACTAATTAACTGACAAGAGGCTGCCAAAATAAGCGCTAATGCCTGTGTATACACTGGCACCTATATGCAATCTTACCCCTTTCATTAGTGATACTTCTAAAGTTGCTTTAAGCTGTCAGTCTTGGAGTTTTCTTTAAGAAAACAACACTTAGGCCTTGCAGAGCCATGCAAAGTACTAATTTACTAAATCAATTGAACTTGGCCCAGTACCCAGCCAACACATCGTCTAGCTGCTTGCATGCCCACACTTTTCCCCAAGCCCAATCCCCAGCAGTCACTCAATTCCTCAATCCCTTCCTGCCAGTAGCTTGCCCCATAACTGTCCCTACCAGTGCGTTTGTAAGTATGCAATCTTGCTCGGAACTGCATGCCTCACCACAAATGTAACTGATCCCTAGTAATGTACCCATTCTGCCTGCCCCTAGTTCCAGCCCAATTGCCCTATGTCCATAATAAGTATACACAGAATCCACAATACTCTTAGTATGTTATAAAATGGCTAATTCTAAGCAACTTTTCAATTGGTCTTAATTTTTTCTTTCTTTTTTATAGCTTTTGAATTAATTGCCTTCTTCTTCTTACTCTTTCCAGCTATCAAATGGGGGTCACTGACCCCATCTAAAAAAGCAAATGCTCTGTAAGCCTACAACTGTATGTTTATTGATACTTTTTATTGCTCATTTTTCTATTCAGGCCCTCTCCTATTCATATTACAGTCTTTTATTTAAATCAGTGCATGGTTACTAGGGTAATTTGGACCACTGCTGAAATTGCAAACTGAAAAGCTGTTGAATAAAAAGAAGCAGAATATCGCAAAAAACACAAATAATAAAAAATTAAAACCAATTACAAATTGTATCAGAATATCACTGTCAGTGTCATAATAGAAGATAATTTAAAGGTGAACGACCCCTTTAAAGGGGTGAAGAGGCAAGCCAAGGCCCAATACCAAATCCCCCACAAAATATTTGGCAGAATCACTTAACAAATCTAAACCCTAATTTGTATATGCAAATGAGCAAAATCAAATCATTTGATATTAAAGCAATACTAAAACCTTCATATAACACAATATGAATGAGTTTAGACGTAAACTTTTTACTGTTTAAAAATGTACCCAAGCCAACCCTCCAGCCCAGCATTACTTACCTCAACTGACACTCCGAAATAGCTAAGGGTCCTGTTTAGTTCTGTCAGTCAAACGGCATGAGGTGGCATGGATACTTCCATAGGCTCCAACAGTGTTTAAATTTGTAATCAGCGCAGATGACTGAAGAAATCTTTATGTCTGAACTGCACATACTGCTGGGCTGCGGGTGACCTGGAATCATTTGTAAACATAAAATGTAGATGCCAAAACCCCCCAAGGGAATCAGAAGTCCTCTTCATTTCTTTCCAAATCCTTAATTATTATTATTATCATTATTATTATTAACACGTGCCAACATATTCCACAACACTGTACAATAGATGGATGTCTACATTGAACATACATATTTACATAAAAAGCAGGCAATAGCTCCAACACAATCACAGGGTTATCTGACAAAACATTACCCTGGTCAGGCACGGATTTGTGGCAAGGCCACAAAGGCCCAGGACGGCAAATTATTTGGATGCGCAGCTCCCCAGTGCTTCGGCGTGTGCGTTCGTGCGGCCACTTGAACAGCACAGTCGCACTGACGATGGGTACTAGGACTGCGTGGCCTAGGTCCACTCGTGATCCGAATCCGGCCCTGGTACAGTGCCAGACTGACTCAGCCGGGGCCCACCAGAAACCTCCAGACCAACTCTCCTCCACCACTACTGCCCACATATTGCTACTGCTGCCACTATAGACTACCTGCTGCAAACTGCCCCCCCCTTGCAACTACAACACCCATAAATGTGCCTGAGCGTATGGGGATTTACATTTATTTGGGCATTATAGTCTGGGCATATATGTCCAACTTTACACTTGTCACTAATTTATATTAATTGAGAGTGAGAAAAAGTTTTCTCACTGAATTAAATCTGGCCCAAAAAGTCATGGGCAAGATTCCATGACGAGGAGAAAAACCTTTTCTCCTTATTAATTTACAGTTTTTTCCCATAGACTTCAATAGAGTTTTCAATTGATAAACCATGAGATAAGTTTTTCTGAATTGAATTGCATCTTAAATTTAATCTTGTCCTTGACTTTTCTTGTGATAAACCTTTTTCTTAATGGCTACAATGGGCCAGATTAAATTCAGTTAGAAAGTTGTCTCATGGTTTATCACATGAAAACTCATAGGTGAGATTTAATTTGAGGAGAAAAAACTTTGTTTTTTTCCCATAGACTTCAATAGAGTTTTCACATGAAACATTGAGATATGTTTTTCAGAATTGAATTGCATCCCAAACTGAATCTCGTCCTTGATAAATAGTGATGACCTAATCTGAAAAATTCGTGAAACTGCAAAAAAAATTATCAAAATGCATTAAAGTCAATGGGCATTTTTTTTTATGGTGACTTTTTTGTCCAAATGCATTAAAGCGATACTGACACGTTCCTATAAAAATCATAGGAATGTGTCAGTATCAAGTATGTGCTGCACTCGGAATAGTTCCCCTCAAAGCCACCCCCAGCCCCGTGCACCTTTGCGCAGCTGACCGCTCACGCTACTAATGGATCTTCCTTCTTGCTTCTGTGACACAGGGCTGGGGCGAAGTGATCCTTCCATAGGCTGAATTCTTGTTTTAATTTGTAATTAGCCTATGGAAGGAGCCTGGCACTCAGCACACTGCACTGTAGGGTAGGAACCTAGGCTGACCTGATAGGGAACTGAAGCCTGTCTTTGCTTGTGTGACTGCAGGGCTGTGATTGGCTATCCAACTCCTACTGTGCTTCTGGCAGGGACTGTAAAGCTGGCCATAGACATGTAGATTTACCTTCATATCAGACAAACAATCGTTCGGTGCCATCTCCCGACCTGCCACTAACCATTCAGATCAAATAAAGTAGTAAAAGAAAAGATCAGACAATGTTCTGCCCCTGACAGCAATCGTACGAAAGATAGGTCCGACAAAAGCTGGTGACACACTCCAACTGATATCATCAGATCAGCAATACATGCAGAGATATTATAGTAGCCGACAGAAATTTTCTTACCTGTCCGATCGTCTGAACAACTGATCTCCATGGCACGAAAAATGCCGGGACACTCCACACACGGCCCGAATCGAAGATTCGTACGATGAAATCTTTGCATCTATGGCCAACTTTAGGACATGCCTGCCCTTCATTTGAAACAGGGAGGCTCTATGGAGAGCTCCAATAAAGGGGCTGCTTTTAAAGAAAATATTGCTTTTTAGCCCAAAGTCAAAACAGCACCATATGTTATTCATAACTGTCTACAAGACTGGGGATTTTTTAGTTATGTTATATGTCTCCTTTGAGTGTATTAAAATGCTGGGTAGAATGCAGTGATCTTACTGTCATGTCTGGGGATAATGCAATACTCTGAGTCCATTTCTTGGATACCTGGATTTTCGTATTAAAGCTTTGTTTTCTGGCCCAATATTCGGTAATGGAAGCATGCCAGTGAATGCTGGCTAATGAAGTTTACTAAAGCTTTGTTTTCTGGCCCAATATTCGGTAATGGAAGCATGCCAGTGAATGCTGGCTAATGAAGTTTACTATAAGCTAGGGCTGACAGTGTGTATTAGACTAAAATAACCAGAATCAATGTCGGACTGGCCCACCGGGAAACCAGGAAAATCCTCGATGGGCCCAGGTGTCAGCGAACCCTCCTGCTTCTAACCATTTGGCCTATTTCTTGGTCATTGCCTTTTTCTATGAGAATAAATAGGCTAAATTGATGGAATAATAGATTATAGTATGTAAAGAAAAGAGATTAGGAGAATTGAGTGAGGAGAGGAAGAAAATAATACTTAGAGTGGGCCCCTGGTCAAAAGGTTTTTGGTGGGCCCCTGGTGTCCCAGTCCAACACTGATCAGAATGTACTGGCACAGGGGGCTGGGGCATCAGATTTAGAATATTTCAGGGTTGGTTGACATTGGGGAGTGGTCAGTGATTCTGGAATTGAGAGATCTAAGAGAAAGTGCATTTTCACACATATTCTTTTATTAATGAGATGTATTTTCACTGTGCATACTGGACAATTTGGGAAATACTATATTACATTTCTTTCGGCTGGTTTTGTGACTGAGTGAAAATGATACTTGTCGTGTCTGAGGCGCAGCTACAGGGGGCACCCGGGAGTCCCAGTCAGGTCGAGCCTAAGTGAGTGTATGGGAGGGGCGCGGCAAGGAACATTAAGAACCCTCTCTGGCCCAAGTTAAACACAAGCGGATAGAAACGCTACTGTCATAAACGAGCCGCACTTTTCTTTTCTCAGGAAAGTGTCAAAGAGTGAAACTGTGTGTGACTGAGACAAAGCCAACAGAGCGACTGTTGTTCCTAGGAATCCCCAGAGAAGGAGGGGAGAGAGGGGAGGAGATGGAGGGCTCTGGCAGAGAGGGGGCAGAGGGGACACATCAGCTCCACCTCTAGTCAGACACTGAGATGATGCACAGCGGGCTCCACATTCAGCAACTTCATCCCTTGCTTGTAACTCTGAGCCCGAGTCTTATTGGGGAGACGGGGCTCCTTGCGGGCAGAGAAGCGCCCTTTTACTCACTCGCATAGAGAACTCATTGTGACCGGCTTATCTGGGGGATTTCACTAAGGAGGGGACTGAGTTTGGCTTCAGCCTCCTGAAACCGGGGAAAGAAGAAGCAGCATGTGGATTGCCCTGCCGGTTAGGAGAGCCGCACGTACCACAGGACCCTGAGCTGGCGCAGTCGGGAAGGAGAAGCCCAGGGGCGTTCGTGGATACTCAGCCTCACTCAGTAAGTGCAAGTTTTACTCGGGGCTGTTTTAGGGTGGACGGAGGGGAATTGTCCCCGAAACGTCAGCATTAGAGCACAATGTATTCATTGAGAGAACACTGTGTAACTGATTTTTGGTAGTTTCAATGAATACACCAGGAAAGTCCAACCAGCAGCCACCCAGCTGTTGATAAACTGATATTCTCCACATCCCACCAACAAATAGGGACCCCACACCTTTTCTTACTACTGCAGTCCCTGTCTTCTTCTGCTTTTACTTCTGTTGGTTTAAAGGGAGGGGGCGGCTGAGAGCCAAAGGGTCTAGTTCAGATGGCAGATACACTAGCCATGCCGCAGCCTCCCCCATACAAGACTTTATCCTGACACTTTATTTCGAACACGTTACAGGTCACCACCATGGTACAACAGGCATATTTTGCTTCCCAGCCTTGATATAGAGAAGTTAAATACTAGAGCTTCTGCAGCTGGAGGACTGGTGAGCGGTATATTCAGAAACAGCTGGAGGTGTAAAGCTTCTGCATTCATGATCAGTAATAAGCCACTCACTACAAACTTACACTTGGCATATGTGTACAACTCAATTTGGCATATGTGTAAAATATTGCTGGTTGAGCAGCAGTGCATTTTATGCAACTTTACACACTGAAACTTCTTTGCTACATGAAAGACTGACATTGGCTGATAGCGAAATGTAGCGGCAACATTTTTGCCATATCTCTGGTGTAAAAAAATATATATATGCCTCTGTTTGAGTAGCACCAAATGTATTCCTAGTGATGAATACACAGTGAGCATACTGGTCTACTGAATGCTCAAAGATTCAGTGGGTTGTGATAATTAGTAGGCAATTAGTTGGCAATCCACATCCAGGAAGCCACACAGTAAAATTAACATTCATACATGGGTTTGTCATACATACTCTTAATTCATCTGATGGGGAAATGCAAAGGGGGGCAGTAATAATGCAAAAGAGAAAATAGGGACTCATTGTGTCTACTTGTACCTTGTAATATATATTTTGTAGAGACCGATATATAAATAAAGGCTGTGGGCATTTTTTGGCCCCATTTTCACTTTTTTTCACTATATCAGTGTAACACATATGCAAAAAGGTAGAATAAAAAGGCTTAGTTGATCATGTTAATAAATTTAACTCAAAAGGCATTTCCAGGAAGCAGGAGAAGAAACTGCTGTGTTGGCACCGATTGCCTGAGTCTGGGAGAAGGGGGCTGAGACCTTTCACTATTCTGTGGTAGAAATGCTAAATCTGCCCATGTGGGTGATGTTCCTTATAGGCCTGATCCATAACTGCTGGGATGGTCCTGATCCATAACTTCTCCCGGGGGTTATGCTTTTTTCTCTGTTACAAAGTAGCACTAGAGAAGAGATATAGATACAATAATAGCTCCCAGTGCAATGTGAGCCCTCTCTACACACACACAACTCCGTAGAAACATGAGTGTAGTTGCTATCAGCTGATCTGTAGCATCTTATCCTTCGTGTCCATTTTGTGACTCTAGTGATCAGACAAAAAATTTCCAAATGAAAAAAAGTCATCTACAAACACCATTGGCAAGTTCTGTGATACACAACTGCAGTTTCAGTCAGATGCCTGTTAAATATAGAACAATATTAGAAGCCACAATGCAGTGACATTTTATCTTACATGACAAAGAGACTGTAGAGGAAATACACTCAGCATATTATTGTGCTGGGAATTTGACAAGAAGGGGTATTGGAATGTGTTGGCATGTAGGGAAGTTAATGATTGTCTGCACGTTGCTCTCTCTCTGTTATGCAGTTGGGTGTATGAGGGGTACGTACAGTGGCAGAACATCTGTACAATCAGGGCCTGATTTACATAGCAGGAGCCCTTAGGCCCGCTGCCGTTCATTGCCCACGTCCCCTCCCCTTACTTTGTGCACATGCGCAAATTTTCAGCATCGGGTCGGGGGTACTGGGAATTGGTGCACAGGAGATTTTAAAAAATCCCCTACCCCCACGTCGGAGTTCCACGCAGCCATCTTTCCCGGGTCTTTGGTAAGCTGAGTGGGAGACTGGCAAAGTGGCGCATGTGCAGTTGGAGCAAATTGCCGGTTTGCAAAAACTGTGCATGCGCCAAAATGGAATGAAATTGCCGAAGTGCCGGAAGAAGACACGAAGATCCTGAAGATGGCTGCAGTGAACTCCAATGCCTGAATCTTCTCAGAGGGGTAAGTTTAAAGTTAGGGGCATTTCCCCAGAGGGCAGCTAGGTTGGGGGGAGGAGGGAGGGGGTCACTGTGGGGTGGGGGGGTAGGGTTTTTTTTTTGGAAAATGGTTGAATTCTCTTTTAACTGTTCTTTTACTTCAGTGGAGCAGTGGGTATTAACCTTTAATTTATTGCACTGCGCTTTAATCACTATGATTGAATAAGTACTATGGATCAGTGGTGAATGAATGGATGTTTTTTTTAATGATTCACGCTGTACAGTTAATTGAGACAAATTGAGAAATATTGATATAATAAGCAACCGGTATTAAGTGGTAATTTGATATAAATGGGGTTCTTTCTTCTAATAAAAGTCCAGTGGGTAAATTTGTAAATGATTGTGCCATCCTAATGCAAAGTATCAGTCAGGGCCAAATGGCAGCATGTGGCATTTTTACATTTTGGAACAATTTGGTTAGACTGACTGTATGAACATTTGGGAAAATGTAGGGGTTTATTTATCTGAAGGTTGAATTTTAGAGTTTTATATACCTCAAATGAATGGTTTCTAATTTATGAAAAACCTTGAATGGGAAAAACTCGAAATAGCATGTTCTGGCTTAACAACCAGAAAACTCTAATTAGTTGAGTTTTCGTAGGGAAAAAACTTGAATTGCTTGAATTGATTGCATTTTTGGGGAAAACCCTCCGAAAAAAACTAGAACATCATGAAGGCTATTGACATCTTCAAATGGTTCATGGAACCTCTGCCATTGACTCCTACATGACCTCGACAGGTTTTAGTTGGTGTATTTTCGGATTCAAACTATTTTCAGGGTCGGGGTATAATAAAGCGTGAAAAGTAAGTGTGGTAAAAATCATGGGTGTGTCAGCTGAGATACCAGAGAATGCAGGAAGCCTGCTTCTCTTTACAGCATAAATTACGTTTTTCTTTCACAAATTGTATTTGTTAAATGTTATTTTTTCAATGTGAATTATGTGTGCAGGATTGAGAAACAGGGGAAATTACATCCGCAAGCTTAATAAGGATTGTTGGTTTGATATGGAGACCACACATAGATGAGACTAATTAGAAGAGCTTACTTTAGTAATTACTTGGCCTCAGCAGGCTCTAGGCTGTCTACAGTGGACTGTTATACACAAAGCAAATGTTGGAGTGTTCTCAGCATGAATGAGGCTCACAGGGTGCTTGGTAAGAACTACAGCCCTGTATTAATTATGATGTCCACTTAATACATGCCAAAATGAAAAAAAGGAACTTTAAATCAGACCACTGGTGCTTTTTAAATGTGTCAGGGTGCCTGGAGGAGTCACATTGGAGATCTCTGGAGAAAATACACAGAACTATTGTTTGTAACAACGGAAATGAATTGCTTGTTTATGGTATTTGATGTGTTTTGCCATTCTGTTGGAGATTAGTATAATTACTTCTCCGATTACAAAAATATACAAATGCTTGAGACCATGTGACTTGCAAGAGTCAGGCCTGGCAATCACAACTGTTTTTTAATGTTCAGATTTTTAATAGACTTCATAGTGGGATAGTTTGTTTTTCATTCAGTTC
This sequence comes from Xenopus laevis, assembly GCF_017654675.1. Lineage (NCBI taxonomy): Eukaryota > Metazoa > Chordata > Amphibia > Anura > Pipidae > Xenopus > Xenopus laevis. The sequence continues at coordinate 44,028,807 of NC_054383.1, read as the reverse complement.
TATAGTTTACCCAAAATTTAGCAAACAGGTCATTGGTTGAACGTGCTGCTTCTATGATCCACTTAAAAAGAAGTTGACACAACGATTTGACTCAAACCCTGTGCTAGGATATATATTTTGTTTTCTGTTACATTAATTGCAAGTAGTAGATACAATACAGATCCTGGCAGCAAGGAAATGATCTGCACCACACATAAGTGAAGGTAGCGCTCATTAGGCGAATGGCACCTGGGCAGTAACCTATAGCAACCAATCAGTAATTAGATTTTTATATATATTTGTGTATGCAAAAAATACAAATTGTTGTCATAAGAAACCTTTGGTGACCATAGACGATCGGGCTGGCTGGAAAATTTTGATTGGGCACCTTTGAAGGCACCCGATCATTGGCCATTGTTATTGCTGAATCATCAGATGCAGGTAGAATTCTATTGTTTCTACCTGTATATCTGACAATTCAGTTCTACACATCTGTATTAAAACTAACAATCTTTCCTGTGACTAATGGTCACAAGAACAATCGTGATTGTTACATCTATTTCCACTTTAATCCATCAATCAGATTAAAAGATATCCATAACATTGCTTGGAATCATGCCTATGATTAAGGGATTGTATCCCGAAACACGTAGGGCCTTCGATCCCTATTTTTAGCTTGTAATAAAGACTTTTTTCCTCTTCAAGTGGAGTGCCGTCCATTCCTTTGGCACAGATTGCTTGGAAGAAAACTACATTATATGGCTCTTTTCCTGAAGTGTAAAAGTCAATTAAATTTTCTGTTTTTTTTAATCCAAAATCCAAAATTATTTTGCACTATTTCAGGTTAATAATAGAGGCAACACAAAATTTGCATCTGCCATTGCTTACATCACATGTGACACCTGGAGCAGAGGTTGCCTACTTTCTGAAATGGGGTTTGTCTTGCTGAAATTCCATTTTTGCTCACAGTGCTATATCTATTAATCATATTATGTATTGTATTGTGTATTTGCTTTTGTCCTTTTACATAAGTCCGCAGTGAATCTTATTGTAATTGTCACACATAAGGTAGAATGAAACTTCATACACTGTAACATACAGATGTGCTATGTCACTTTTCAGCATGTACTAATTTTCATTATCACATTTTTGCTATATTGCAAATGTGATGGAATTTAATTAGTTCACAGATTAGCCTCATATGCATTACATTCCTTTGTTTGTTGTGTATTCAGTCAGCAACTTTGTACATAGCTGTTACATTATTACAATTTCTTTGCAAATGTATTTTATACCCTGATTAGATGCTGTATATGTTTTGGGGAAAATGTTGCCTTTATACCTCCTTCTTGCATATGTTTGTATACTTCACGGAACTTGCTTTTGTTTAGAAACCTGCAATGCCATCGACAAAATCAGTAATGATTTGTCTGGTTCAGTAGGAAAAAGGAATACTTGTGGGTTTTTATTAAAAAGTAAAGTGCAAAGTTATTAGACGTTTCAGTCCTCTCTGGGATCTTTATCAAGACCAAAAACTTTGAGCAGCCTCACCTGGAGCAAGTTGGAGCACCTTTGGGTGCAACTTGCTAATGGAACCCTGAAATGACTGCAGGTATAAAGAAGAATGGGTCAGATGCCAAGCACTTTAATGAATGTCTACCACAATAATACTTGGAGGTTCCTGAACATTGCCAGTTCTGGGCAGCCTGTGATCCCCTTTAAGAGCAAATAATGATAATCTAGGAGAAAATATTATTTTATACACATTTTAGCACAAAATATGTGTATTAAGTTGAGAACATGAAACAAAACATAGGATATTAAGCAGATATATAATTATCTAGAAATGGTACAATTAAAGCCTAGTAGCCCAGAAAATCAGTCTTTCATGAGACATACCGCACGTGCCTGTGCCATGCTGCAATGATGTATAGCTGCAGGAAGGTAACAAAAGAGTCTCTTTACAGCTATCATGTTCCTTATTCTTGTCAGAGACTTTGACATTTTTATGCTGGAATTCCCTGAATGTGAACAGCTCTTTCTCTCTCTGACATCATCAAATTTACTATCCTAGATGGTAAAGATTTCCTTATTCATACATTGCAGATGCGGAAAGGTTTTGGAACAGAATCCAGACATAATAATCCAAAGCCTCTTGCCTTCAGCTCTGCCTATATCTCACTTGGAAGGAAGCTGTCACAGAGATGCCATTATTTGTGTCTAGAAATCTGCTTTGCCATATTTTAAAATGATAAGCCTGCAAAAAAAGCATTTTCATGGATATTCTAACATGATAGTAGTTTAATGATGCTAAAATAACAATGTAGTTCTCCATCATATTGCATTTCATGGGTCACGTGATATATAAGTACAAAGAGAACTGATGCTATTGGTGCTGAAATCCAGATTCCATTTGAAAAGGGGGTCATTTTTTTCAGGTGTCATATTTTCAGTGCCACCTTAAATATAACAAACCATTTTTTATTACTGACATGCTTTTCCTTCCCATAGTTAATCATAGGCCCCAAAGGATATGTATGGGAAATTCCTTCTAACAGTGTAATATAAAACCCACTTGCACCATAGTACATATTTACATATATTTGCATTACTGACTAACAGTTTAGGCCAGCAAGCTGTATTTTGCAACCCTGGCCATGAAAGGGCTTGGTTACTTTAGTGATTGGTGATATTTAATGGGCTAGTTATTAAAGGTTGAGTTCTGTGTTCCCAAAAATTCGAGTTTCAAGGGTAGTTTCTGTTAAAACTCAAATTTTTCTGGATAAAAAGCTTAAATTTTTCAAGATTTATAATGCCCCAAAGCTTCAAAAAGCCAAAATCTAATAAAACACTTGAGTTAAAACCTGTTGAGGTCATGTAGAAGTCAATGGCAGAGGCCCCTTGAATCATTTGAAGATGTTTTTAGCCTTCATGATGTTCAAGTTTTTTCAGTGGTCTGTGCTCAAAAACTCAATCAATTCAAGCTATTTGAGGTTTTTTCACCGATAACTTGATCAATTTGAGTATTCAAGTTTTTGCATTGATTTGAGTTTTTTACATTCAGATTTTTTCATAAATAATCAAAAGTTCGAGCCTTTGATAAACAACCACCTTAATGTCAGCAGCCCAAAATTATGCATAGTTCTCATTCTATAAAACAGTGGTTCACAAACTGTGGGTCAGACCACACTCAGATGCCAAAAGCAATGGCTGGGGATGCTTAGCCTGAAGGCCAGTGTGGGAATAATTTGTGGAGAATGCCAGTTTATCCTAATACATTCTTATAGAGGCACAGGCTAAAGGTTAATTAAGGTGACATTTGAATTGAATGCCTGCTTGTTTTTCTACATCTTAGTACTGTGGAGGAATGGATGATGCAAGGATTTTTAATATACAGTATCTATAACCCTTGGTCCTCACCAAATGGTGGCCCACAAGAGGATGGAGGCTGAAATCCAAAAAAAGTCTGAAACTGCTCTGAATGTCTAGTGACTGAAACAAAAGAAGTGAAACGAGTTCCAGGTTTCTTTGACTATGACATGAGTAGGGGTTGTTATGTTTGTTCCAACTTTCATCTCACTGGAGCTGAAATCACACTCAAGCTCTTAGGCAGCTAAAATCATAAGAAACATGCTAAAATTAACATAAACTAGCCTTGGGCTGCTGCACTAGCTTAGAGGTAAAATCACAGTCCTTTCTTGCTCTGTATGCGCTGAAGGCTTTCATCTATTCTGTACTGGTGCAGTCTGTAGGCATTCACAGCATGTGTTGATTGGTACTTATACCCAGAGGTGCACCAGCACATACACAATGCATGTGTAATAAGCACCAGGGAAAGGGCCACACACAAATCCCATTCAGCTGGACTGTTACCATATTTCCTTGCTTAAAATGACTGCTGCTAGAAACATGTACATTTCAGGCATTTATAGTTGCAGATATTGTAAGGCTCAGCTACTGAATGAGCAAAGATTGCGGGTGTAAACAAGCCCTAAACACAGAGAATCACAAGTGCAGGTGTTCCATGTGGCATTTATTGTTTTTTACGTGTTATATTTACATATTACTGTCTGCCTTTTATCAGAAATAATTAGTATCTTAACTTTAACTAGTGAAAGCTGAAGTATAATTAATGTAAATTGTAGGAGATCAGGTCAGGAACAAAAGAGTGGCGGTCATACTTATTTTGTATTTACAGAAGTGGTTAATCCTGTTATTTATGTAAATTACTTTCATTATTGCTTGATCATTTCCTTTAATCACTTGGCAATTGTAACGTTGAATGCTAATTATCTAGATTTAATGGAACATAGAAATTACTTGTTAATGAAACTTTCATTTCTAAACTCAACCTCACAAGTTTTGGCACACCATTTAATTATTAGAAAAACAAACACATGGATGCATGTCCTTCTATAACTTAATGTTAGCAGCACATGGAGTGAAATTAGTGACATTAAAATCTTTGTATGCATCATGAATACTGCAATTTTCTGTGTGCTTGGAAGTGAAGCTTGAGACATTGAAGCTGCCCCGCAAAACACACCGTAAACAACATGCCAGTTGCCATTCTGACTGCACTTGGCCAGGTAGTTAAAATCATGAGTATTGTGATTATTGGGGGTTGAAAGATTTCTTCTAAATAGCTGCTTTTAAATGTTGTGTATTTTTTGTATGTGCTTTTTTTATGTAAAATAATTTTTGTCCCAGACTGAAGTACAATTTCAAATAGCTACAGATGGAATATCTACTTCCAATGGCTCTGTATCCCACCAAGTCATGTATAATACCCTTTTCAATAGAAATCTGTGCTCTTAACCATGTGACATCTGAATAAAGTTAGTTTATTGGCTAAGTAGTTCCAACTTGGAAGAAATGTACTGCAGAATTGCTGATACATTGCATAAAATAAGCTGATGGTAGCTGCAGACTAACTTGTAATTCAGGGCTACGTTCAAAGATTGCAATTTTGTGGTGGTTGATAGGAGGAATCCCATTGTGATGGATTCCTGTTGTCTTCAATGTTTAAGCACTTGTCTTACAAAGGTGAAGATGGAATATCTGGATTGTGCATGTTCCTGTAGGAGTCTGAAGTCTGTTTGTTCCTTCAAGAGACTGAAATATATGTAAGTTCCAATAGGAATGTTGAACTATTTGTGCCAAGTTCCAAAGGGATTCTGGAATGGATCTGTAAAAGTTGGGCTGGATCTCAGTGTATTCCTGCAGGAGTTTGGACTAGATCTCCATGTGTTCCTGCAGGAGTCTTCACTGGATCTGTGCATCATCCTGTTGTAGTCTGGACTAGATCTCCATGTGTTCCTGAACGAGTCTTGGTTGAATCCGTGCATGTTCTTGCTGGAGTGTGGATGGTGTGCATCTTCCAGCTGGTGTCTGGACTGGATATGTGCATGTTCCTATGGAATTCTAATCTAGATCTGTGTGTGTTCCTGCAAGATTCTGGACTTGTTCTGTTCATGTTCATGCAGAAGTCTGTACTGGATCTGTGCATGTTCATACTGATGTATAACCAGGATCTTCATTTGCTCCTAAATGATTTTAGCTTGGATTTGATATACTGTACTTATGTCACTTCAGGAGTCAGGAATAAATCTGTGCATATTCCTTTTGAAGGCCAAATTGTCTCAGTCTGAGTTACAACTATAATTACAGTTTTAGGCTGGAGCACTTGAGAATTTTGACATCTTGAAAAAGTCTAAGGAAATGACTTAATCTTTACAAATAAACAGTTACTGCCATGAAATATTTACTTAGAAGATTGTTTTATCTATGAGTAACTAACAAACAAAACCTACACAGGCTGTAGCAAAGTTTTTTCCTAGCCTCTAAAACACCAGAGCTGCCTATGGGTTTTGCCTCCGTTCACCACGTTTTTTGTTACCCACAATGCAGCATTTTTAAAGGAGAAGTAAAGCATACGTGTTACAAAAGGGCACCCAACTGTTCCAGCAGACTCGTGAAAAGGGGCCTGATCCCCTATATCTGGCCTAAAAAGCAGATGTGTGTAGTGCAGTTTGCAGCTGTCATCTTTGGCCGTTAACCCTCATTCCAGCTTGATTGTTCTAGTGCAGAAATTTGCTTGTGGCACAACTTGCTTTTAACAATATTTGGCAAAGGAGGTGCCTGCCCCATAGAGCTTACAATCAATTAGTGTATCTGTTCAAATTTGAACTGTCATACGTCTAAAAAATATTTAGCAACTTTATTACTGCATGCTAAATCAAATGTTTTGCAGACGAATTAAATATCTAGGTGTGAGAGACAGTTTTACTTAAATGCATATCTATATTCTTCACATGCAGAGTGGAAGGGGGAACAGCTGCTTTTGTTTTGCTGAATCTGCAGTAACTGAACCACTTGCAGACCATCAGTGAGCTTTCTATGACAGCTGTTTTGTCTCTTTAAAAAAAAAAAGAAAAAAAAAAGCTTTATGATACTTACATATTTTGTGGTGTTTTACAATCATTGTACATAAATACAGTAGTGTAATTACGCCATAGTTTTATTTAACTGCTTATTTAGTTAGTTTTCCACATTAGAGGTTTCATATATATATATTTTTTTTAAATTCTCTCTTTTTTTGTTTAAAATGCCCAAACTACAAATAAGTATATGTCATACCCTCATAGTATCTTAATAATATCCACCTTAACCACACACTGCATACAACTTGATTCTGCCCTAGTGATAGCCTTGATAAAGGGCTTGTCCCGAAACATGTTGTACACTCCCCAATAAACGGATTTTTTGCAGTTTGACTGCCGCCTTGGATCTGTTCCACATCTACACTACAGTTCTACATAGTGATAGCCTTTCCCTTTGTTTTAAGCTGGGATTGGCCACAGCACAGACAGTGAATGGTGATTTTTCCGTTTTACAGTTAGCTCATATTCTAGATATCCAGTAGATAAGTAGAATTATGGACAAAGTTCATGTCGATGGTATAAAAATCTCCAGGACTAGGACCTTGCTGAGGCAAAATGTTGCACAATTCGTAAATAAACCATTTTGAGTCTTTTTACTGTCTCAAATAATCCAAAGGCATTGAATCTTCTGTACTGATAGGCAACTAGGGTTGCAGGTTCCTGATGTGTTGCATGTGACAACTTTGGGCAAAAGAGATTAGCGGGGCATGCGTAAATTGAAATGATACTGACACCTCTGTATTGGGCTATAGGCACTCATGCTGTTGTCAGTGGTTGTTGTCAGCCTGCATATTTTTGCAGGCTGAGAGAAGCAGATCTGCTCAGTGCCCCTGCTCCATTGATTTGAATTCATTCAACCTGTGTACGCTCACACACAGGCTGAGGTCAGCCCAAATACTGACCTCAGCTGACCGAAAACAGGCTGACCAAATACAAATCAATGGAGCAGGGGCACTGAGCAGATCTGCAAAAATATGCAGGCTGACAACAGCTGCTAACAGCCTGTGTGCCCATAGCCTTATTTGTTGTATCTGAACCTCTCTGGCATTGTATAGCTGTATTAACTGGTCTTGGAAGAGAATCATTCCAAGGGTAATTTTTGACCTTTAGTTGACTTGGACCTATTGTCAGCCAGGCTACATTTTCTTGGATTAACATACAGTGACCTTAGCCGTGAGGGTATGCAATGATGTTTATTTACCTGGCAAATGTTGTCTAGCATGGCTTGTGTTTCATCATGCATTTTCCCTATTGTGTTGGAATTTGGGATTTGTAGTCTTTCTATTGTTTCAGGATAAGTACCCATAGGCAATTAAAATAATTAGTAGGAAAACAGCTGAAGTTAAATGGCCGTTAATACAATGGCCTGGGAAACAGCTGTGTGCTGTGATCGCAGGATGGGTTGTTGGCCAACTGTTCGACAAGATGCAGGGATTGGTTAACGTTTATATTTACACAGGAATGAAACAGCAAGCTTTTGTTAAATGGGGGTTATACAGGAGTCATTTCTCGTAGAGTGATTTAAAACTGTATGAGTTAACTGCATGTAGCCTACATTTAATTAAGCACTAATGAAAAACACATAAGAACTTGTTTAAAATAGAGAAAAGGCACAAAGTTTCTCATAGAGGCAGCTACTCCCCAAATGGAGCACAGAGAGGTGAACCCATCTATGTTAGGCAGAAGAGGGGAATGTGGGCATCAGGGAGTCGGGATGGCTAGAATGAAAATCACTGGCGGGATGGCACTCGGAGCGCTTCACGATTTTCATTCTATCTGGCTGGAAGGCAGGGGTGGCAGTTTGGGGAGATTAGATGTCCCAACCCCGAATAATAAGAGATTTGTCGTCGGCGACTCATATCCCCGAATTGCAATGTGTCTCTGCCCTATAGGCATAACCAGCACAGGAGCATGGAGAAAGATGTATGTGTGTGCTGATAGATTTAGCATTGTGACCATTAATGCACATAATGTTATTGCCGCCGTGTGTATGTATGTGTATATTTTTATTTGTATAGCGCTCCTTGAGGGCAAAGCACTGTACAGCAGAACAATAAATTAGTAGAAGAAACAGTGGGTCATTACAGTAATAAGTTACAAATAAGTATAAAAATACAATACACATAACTATAAAATATAGTTACAATACTTATTAAGTGCTTAGTGTCAAGGAGACAAAAAGATGGAGGTCCCTGCCACATAGAGCTAAATAGTAACTGACATGTGTAGTAACTGGCGTAAATAATAGCAACTTGTCACTGCCCACACGGGTCAGATTTATCCTTCTTTTCAGTTACTATATGCAAGGGCAGCACTGACATTTTTTCAAGCCAGGGGAGAAAACACTTATGTGTGACATTAGCCTGTTGTAAATGCCTATATGCATAACATATGCAACTTGTTATTTAAGAGGCCATCCAAGAGTTCCATGATTATATAAAAGCACATCAGATCTAGTGATTTTAAAAAGTTCATAGAATCTCAAGGTGACTTCTCACATCCTTAAATTAAAATGAAAACAACATCAGAAAGTATGGTTAAATTTAGCAAAACTGACATTGCTATTGCTATGTTGATTTCAAACCCAATAGATTGTCCTGCTGTTAGTGACAGCACTGTATTAAATAAATTAAACCTTCTACATTCAATGATATGTAGATGTATAAAGTAACTACAAATTTTGGTCTGTTGTTGCATTAGTTGCCTACCTCAGCTCTTCTATTGAGTATACTTCTAACATGTCGGATTATGTTTAGAGGCATCACATTTCCCTTTATGGCTCTATCTAGTGACTTCTTTCATGCATGGTGGAAACAAGTGTATGCAAACTGCCAGGCTGAGTGGGTTGGGGGGTGGGTAGGTGCAAGGCAGCTGAAAAAAACATCCGAGCTCCATATGAAACAAGTAACTGCAAGCTTCCTTGAAATAAGGAAAAGAAAATAGGCACACCCTCTGAACAAAGCCATAGGAACAACTGTAAGGATTTAACAGTCCATTTCATTCAGCAGTCATCTTATATAAGACCAATAAGTACATCTCATAGCCCTTCTTAGATTTGTCCTATATCTTGTTATCGTACTAGACAGATGTACTGTAACCATAGATCTAAAACTGGAACAAAGATTTGTATTCCATGTTGATAAGGGAAGTATAATGTTGTAGCTCTCAAAATAAACCTCTTTTCCATGTCACAGCAGCTAGAGATTTACTGCAGAAGTCTCTGCTGTTAACCTGGTGTAAATTGTTATCATGTAACTAAGCACCAAATATAACTGACATCACTAAGAACTATTTAAAAGGTTATAGTTGTGTATTACAGGTATGGGATCCATTATCCAGAAACCCGTCAACCAGAAAGCTCCAAACTACGGAAAGGCCGTCTCCCATAGAGTCCATTTTATCCAGATAATCCAGATTTTTTAAAATGATTTCCTTTTTCTCTGTAATAATAAAACTGTACCTTTGTCTTGATTCAAACCAGCCTGTTGGGTTTATTTAATGTTTATATAATTTTCTAGTAGACTTAGTATGAAGATATAAATTACGGAAAACCCCAGGTCCCAAGCATTTTTGGATAACAGGTCCCATACCTGTGTAAGAAATTACATAAGTAATATAGTGGCATATGAGTATTGCAAGAATATGTTGTAGCACTTCCAGATGTGTAATAAGGTTAAATCACAGTTCAAAGGCCAACAAACTGTAAACTATGAATATGATATGAAACACCCCGTCACTGTTGTGCCATTTCAATTATGGGATTCTCATCGTACTGGACAGAATTAGTTATTTCTGTGCTGTTCAGTTGTGTGTAAGGCATGGCAGATTAAGTGACTTCCTCCCTGCTTTCTCAGTGCTTATACACGGGTTCAAAGTCAGCCCCCTGTCAATAACGGGACTAATCTGATTGATACTATGACATCACTGGCAGGCTTTTCAACCATTTGGGATGTTTTTCCAAATGCAGAGCTCCATCACTGCTAAGAAATGGAAAAGTTGTGGCAATAAGCCCTTCATTTAGATGCACATACTGTATTTCTCATTAGGCTTAATTCTGCAGGACAAGATTTGCTTTTTGAATAGAAGATAAATGACCTGTGACTTACTATACATTTTGTGAAGATGAATCGCTAGCTAGGAAAATGCCTCCTTTTCTGTTCAGTGAAGGGAGAGAAGAAAGCCAAAAAGCAGGCACAGGGCCAAATTCCATAGCACTGAATGGCTGCTGCTAGACCCACCCAATTACAGTCCCAGTCACTAGATGTGGTCTGCTCATAGCAAATTCACTTAACAGCCCTGGAGCTATGACAGACATGAGAAAGGAATGTCTGACAAACCAATATAGGGTAATATGCGCACCCCTTGTGATTTATAGTAAAGCAAAAAATGCAACTTGTTGGTATTTCAGCAGCTTTTCCTGTGCAGTAGATCTTCAGAGGGAATAATATATTTTGGATGGAGAGTGTGTTGAAGATGTGCCATTAGATGAATTAACACACATTATGCTGGGTTTCTTAGGACAAAAAGCTGAGTTTGGAAGTCCATATACATGCTTTAAAGGACATAAAGTGAAGATCTATGAGGGATCTCCTAGAACCTCCTAGAACCTATTTGGAGTCAATTGGTGGACTTTGAAAATTCTATGTTTCTTTTAAAAAACGTAGAATAGAATACGATCGAATACGATGTTACTTCAATTGGAATGTTTCGAATTCGAACGATTACGGCCTATTCACCCGCAGAAAAAACGTCGAATTTTTTAATGCATTTCGGTTGGTCTTTTTTATTCGATTTTCCAAGTTATGGTTATGGTAATACTTCGAAATTCGACCCTTGATAAATCTGCCCTAACTGTCCTATTTTATTTGCAAAAATGTATTTTTATTCTACAGTAGGGATGTATTGAATCCACTATTTGGGTTTTCGGCAGAATTCCCGAATCCTTCTTAAAAATTGGCCGAATACCGAACCTAATCCTAATTTGCATATGTAAATTAGGACCAGGAAAGGAAAATGTGGGAACAATTTTTTTTACTTCCTTGTTTTGTGACGAAAAGTCATGTGATTTCCCTTCCTGCCACAATTTACATATGCAAATTAGGATTTGGATTGTGCCTTTCAGATTCATGTGTTCAGCCAGGCACAAGAATCCCGAACCGAATCCTGGATTATCTATTCTACAGTTCTGTAGAGATAGGAGAATGCCATTTGAACCCTGTTTAGCTTCCAAATCCATTGTATACCACACAGGTTATTTGTTATGTAAATATGTGCCTATCGCCCTATTTCAATTTGAGTGGGAAGGGTAACAGTACATAGTATTTAAATTGGGCGAATCGCCAATGAGGCGAGTTGAGGCTGTCGCCTCAGGCGGCAACGCCCCACTAGGTACCTGGGGCAGCCAAAATGCCGCTCCTGGTAATTCGGCTCTTCTAGCGTAAAGAGTGCAGTTAGGCCCTCTGCGCTAGTGTACTGGCCCTCTCTGCTGCCCTCGTGGACCCCCCTGGACCCCCTCAGGCGCAAAAAGGCAAGTGCACGGGGGAGGGGGCAGCGGAGGGGCCAGGATCGCCCCTGATTTAAATGCATAGAAAACCCTTTCAGTTTTTGGTGTTGCTGTCCTCGCCTCAGTAAAAGATGAAGGCTATAAGCAAAAAAAATAAAAATGGAAGGATTTGAAAGGCTTGAAGGCACCATATTCTCTGGTTATGTATGGAACAAAATGTAAAAATAGCTTCGGTATCCAGAAATAGAAACATTTATGAGGATAAAGGAACCCACTGCTGACTCTCAGATACTATGACCTTTTCCCAAGTTGTACAATTGCTTTTTGATGGTCCCATTGGTTCAGGTTAGCATGGACAATAATTTCAAAGAAAACTGTCTCATTTTCTTTGCACTGTTCTGATTTTCTTGTGCTAAAACATACTTATTTGTTTTCCAGTGACTGCATTACACGGACCCTAGAAATCTGTCCCTCTCAGGGTAAGAAAGTAATGCAACAGTTTATCTGAGGCCATCATATGATCATGGAGAACAAAGGACTCATTTATTAACGGGGAGGTGTAACTGCTGGAGTGCAGTCATAGATGCTCCTGATAGGAGTCAAGGTGGAGAACCTTACCTAAGGCAGCAGTGTGTGGCAGGTTAGAAAAAAATTAACTTTAAAAGCTGAATTTTAAAATGCAAATTTGGCGCTTCTAGTGCAGAAAGCACAATTGTTCTCTCTGCACTAGAGATGCAGTCCCCCAGACCCGCTTCAATGTGAACGTTTAAGCATGTGGCTGGTAATGAGGCCTCAGGTGGCACCACTGAAATGCCTCTGAATGTAATTGCACTACAGAAGCATTTGTGCATACCACTTGCCTTGTACCTTGTAAGAAAATCCGGTGCAAGATGCACAGGTCACTGATTAAAGGAACCCTGCACTTAACATTGTCATTAAACCCTGCAGTAGTAAAATTATGTTTGCTGTTTAGAAGCTCGAATATACAGTAGCTTATATATTTTGTTAATACATTTAGCAATGGGGGCTGTCATTCCATCTCCAGTAGGTCTATAGGGCCCAAATTTGCATACAAATGAGAGCTCAGTTATTAACCACAAGTGCAACACACTAATGGATGCACAATTGCATGCACAGTAACTCCATTCATAAAAGTTACTTGTGCCCATATGTGCCCTTCCACTTGGAAGTACTTGCAGGGAGCTCCACAGTACCTGACTAGCCTGCTCTGACGAATACTGCCAAAGCATACTTGCTTGAATACTGGATTACTACCAGCCTGGTGGGGTGGTAGTTTCAGGGTTCCACTACTACAGATCTACAGACTTGTGTCAAGCAAATTTTTACATAGTATAACTGTTGCCACAGAAAATGTGTTCTAAATGCAGGCCAGTGGTTCAACTTAATTTTTACCTAAACAAAGAAATCTCAATGGAGCTTCCTCTAAGAGTAATACATTCAATAATGCAGAAAATATATTTGTTCCCCTAAATGCTCACCAAGCCCAGAGTTTAGAGAGTTGCTTTTCACATGTTTGCAATGGTGCATTCACACTACACCACCCAGCACCAGAGATGAAGGGGCATCATAAATCAAGTGTACCTACTGTGGTGGCACTTTAAATTCTGATCTATTTGCATAATAGATAAGCTATCGAGCATAAAATTCCTTTAGTACCTAAGTGCTGATAAGCAGAGGTCCACTATCATTCAGTGCTGCTCTCTTTCCGCCTTTACATAATAGCCATTCTTTTAAAAAACTATACTTTTTTTTGACAAAAAAAATAATTTTAGCTGCTGAAGAGACTGATGTGATATATGAATATGTAAAGTATTTTCTGTTATTGATGTTAATGACTCTTTAACAGTTGCTTATTAAAACAAAAATATAAAATAACAAATCCAGTGCACTAAAATAATTTAGCCCAGCATTTCTGTTAATTTTACAACTTTCAGTTAAGCAAATATTGGGAATTTGACATTCTGAAACAGGAACGTTAGGGGATGCCCTTTCACATGTGAGCAGTTTGTTTTTAAGTACAGTATCTGTTTTGTTTTAACTATATGCCTCACTTTCCTACATGACCCTGGGGGCAAACAAAGGGCAAAGTGACTAATGCTGGCGAAAATTACTAACGGTCGCTGGCGTAACTTTGCTAGCGAAGGAGATAAGCGGTACTTCGCTCCCTAACGCCTGGTGAATTTGCACTCTGGCGAATGGACGTAACTACGCAAATTCACTAAGATGCTGATTTTACTTAATGTAACCTCTTGCGCCAAACTTGTCTTCGCCACCTCAGACCAGGCTAAGTGCAATAGAATAGATAGGACTTCCTCAAAAGTTAGTTGAAAAAATCCCAAAAAATGCTGGAGTCTTTTCCTTTTTTTGGGGGGGTAACCTGCTTCCCCCCTACATTTCCTAACATATGGCACATAAATTATACACTGGGCTCATGTGTAGGGCAATATAAGAACTCTATTTTGTTTTAGGTTTCCAGGGCTTGTATAGTGTAATGTATTTGCTGCAACATATACGTCCATTGATCTTAAACTTCCCACCGTATGCAAATTAGGCAATGCTAGCGCAACCTCGCTTTGCTTGGCGCAGTAACGCTAGCACAAATTCGCCAGCGTTCAGCGCCCTGAACACAACTTTGGATTTTAGTGAATTAGCATTGTCCTGGCGAATCTACGCCTGGCAAAGTGTTGTGATGTGAGCGAAGCCGTTGCTGGCAAGTAAATTCATTTTTCCCTTTTTAACTTTAAAAATTACTTGTGCAGTGAACTGCAAGATAAATTTAAGGACTCGTTTATGAACATAGGTTCACAAGTGTAGATGTGCAGTTTAGTTTACAGTTAGCATTGTGTGTTGTAGGATAATAATCCTAATAATAATTCAGTGTTAGATAGAATGCACCTCTTTTATAATGCCAGCCACGGAGACCTTGTTAATAAAGTGACTGTTTCTTGAAGTACAAGTCCTCTGTTTGGTAAACTGGGAAAAAATGCAAAGCCAGTAAATTTGGAAAAGAGGTGTTTTTTTTTCATAAACTGTGTCTTACAGAAATGTCCACCTTACTGATCATTGAGCATAGAATGTTGATATTTATATATGGCGGGCCCATGCCTATTTACATGCATTGAGATGTATACAACTGGCCTCTGTTTAAGAAACAGCTTTTCATACTCAACTGGTTCAAGGCTAGTGGTCTACATACAGTATGCCTTGATACAGGGACCAGACAGAGGCATAATGAATTGCGTAGATTAGGGAGCCATGGGCTAGTAAGGAAAAGCTAATTCTGAAATGTTAAAAAAACTACTCTATGTAAAATGATACACTGGGGAATACTTTCCTGAGCCAGGTGAACAACAGCTCACAGAAGGGTTATTATGCCATGAGAGAAGCACACATGCAGTGTGTACATGGGATTGTAATCTTGAATGATCCATTGAAAAATGCACAAATAAGTGCATATAAATGCATTTTAATGTCACATTTTGATAAATTTCACATGCATTGTCTCAATTTTTAAGCAATAATATGTATTTATAATTGATCAAATGTTACATCTGTGTAACAACTCACCCTGGTGGTCTAGTGGGCCGGCGGGGATGCCCGCTGCAGTGTGCTTCCTTTTTTTAGTGTCGGCCTCCTATGGATCGCACGGTACACACTTCCGCATTTTACGAGCTGTGCTCAATGACGTCATCGCGATTTGACACAAAAATAATTCAAACTATTTAAAGGGGCTTAGGGCTAGAAATCGTTGGCCGTTGTTAGGTCTAATCTGATATTCAGACTATTCCTGTGAAGTTTGGGTTGCCTTCCGTCTTAAACTTGTATTACAAATGTGCCCCTTTGCTTGTCCAGAACTCCCTGCTATGCTCCTCTCATATTAAGACATGGTAAGACAGGGCTCCTTCCGTGGCCAAAGGTGGCTGTCACAGGTGGAAGACTGAGCCGTGACCAGGAGCCTAGCACTAGTTCTGAAATCAGGGTGCCTGATGAAAATGAAAATATGAAAATGAAAATAAAAGTGTACTGATGCATGAAAGTTATCAAATGAAAATATGAAAATGAAAATAAAAGTGTACTGATGCATGAAAGTTATCCTCCTTTTACAGCACTTTTTCTTACCATCTTGACTAGCCTCTATATCAGTACCACTGGGTGTGTGGGCCATGGTGAGGTCAGAAATTACATGTAGGCATCACAGTACCTCATCATTGAAGTGATTATGATATATATAGAGTCATGATTATTTTTTATGGTTTGGTTCTCCTTTAACCTGATTCCATGTGTCACAGAAGTACCCATAAATAAATGGATAAAATAAATTACACAGATGGTACAATAGAAGTTATTATTTAAATTATTATTATTTACATTTTATTTGTAAAACCTTTCTTGTTCATATCAGCATAGTACAATATATCAGTTTTGTATCAGTCCCAAGCATTGATCTTTTTTTATATTTACTGAATGAGGACACTAGATGTGTTTAAAAATGTGGTTTGTAGTTTAGTGGTGTGCTAACCACAGACGTGTGCATCATGTGTTAATTGCTAACTCCAGTTGAATGAGAAAATCATTAAATAATCCTGGGAAGACTGTTAATGATAAATCATGTGCAACAAAATACATTGTGTCAGTAAAAATCCCTTCAGTGTAACCAAATATAAGTTTTGGTTTTCAAACGTGAGGCCCCCTGTTGTTTCCAGCTGCAGCTTCCAGAATCATTTTATTGCTAAAAAAGATATCATTGTGGTTTTCGCCTGCATGGAAAAACTTCTGGCAGACAGGACTTCATTGCTGTCTAAAAACACAGTCTGTCACTGGTTAATGTTGCAAAAGGAGATGTGTCGCTAATATGGTGGGATTCTATCTTTCCAGTAACCAGATCCCCATTTTTTATAATCATATCAACTATTAGTCCAGATTCAATTCAGAGAGAAAAAGGTTTATCACATGACAACTCATGGATGAGATTCAATTTGAAATGCAATTCAATGCAGAAGAATGTAACTTACTGATTATCATGTAAAAACTCTATGGGCCAGATTCAGCTCAGTGAGAAAAAGTTATTTCACGGTCTATAACATGAAAACTCACGGACAAGATTCAATTTGAGGAGAAAAACCATTTCTCCAAATTCAATTCCAGTTTTTCCTATAGACTTTACTAGATTTTTCATGTTATAAACCATGAGATATGTTTTTCAGAATTGAATTGCATCTCAGATTGAATCTCATCCATGAGTTTTCAAGTGAAAATCTTTTTCTCACTGGATTGAATCTGGTCCTTTATCTGTGAAAGAATACACAGCTTTCTAAATATTCTTCTTACCTTTTATAATAAATGACTCCCATGATTGCAGTGCCTGATGTCTCCTAGCATCATTTAGAAAAGAGCCCTTAAGTAGTCATAATATTTTCATAAATTTATTGAAGCACTTTTATATTTTGTCCATTATTACTTAATAATTATTTTGATGACAGCAGTCTTTTAATTTTAACAGTTTTGAAGATAACTAAATTAAGATAACAGCATCCCAGAATATTTCCAAAAGATTTTTTTGGCTTAAGTCTCCCTTTTATGTAGTATTCTATACATTTAGGGGCAGATTTATTAAAGGTCGAAGTGAATTTTCGAATTAAAAAACGTCGAATTTCAAAGTAATTTTTGGGTACTTCGACCATCGAATAGGCCAAATTCGACTTCGAATTCGCTGGAAAAAAAACTATCGAAGTACTCAAATTCGATGGTCGAATTTCTAAGTTTTTTTACTTTGAAATTCGATCCTTGATAAATATGCCCCTAAATGTAAAGGACTTTTTTCCCACTGTAATGAAGTTTAGAGAACAGAGGCGCAAGATATACAAAGTCGACTCTCATGGGGCACACTAAGGGGTCAAATTATCATGCTGTGTAAAACAGCTAACGTGAGAAAAACACTGTGTGAAATGATTGGTGCATTTATCTAGATGTGTGTTTTATTTTAAGCCGCATTTGACCCTATTATTTTTTTTCCCTGCACTATTATTTTATACCACTTCAGACTTTGCGTAATTAAAATTTGCGTAGTTAAAATCAATGAGAAAAATTCAAGCAGTAAGGACTATCTGGTGGAAGTCACAATTTCAAGCGGATGCTTACTTTTACACCAGATTTTTACACTGAAGTACATGATAAGTGTAAATGCATGCACAGCTTGATAAGTGTGGCGATGCCTGGCGATGTGTGGTGTATTTTGATTGCCGTTTTTACGCAGCATGATAAATAGGCCCCTAAGGCTGCAGCAGTTATTGGCAAACATACAGCTAATGGCTTGATCTACTCAGCAACACTACCCTGGTGCTTGTAATAGTCTGCAAGCCCTATCTGGTTCATAATTTAAAATGCTTCCCATTTTATTTGTTTGTACTAAAATTCATAAACTTTCAAATCTGTGACCATTTAACGTCCTTCTTAGACTTTTCAGACTTGGTTGTTTGGATAAGCTAGCAAACAATAAAATTGAAATTATTGTAGGGTTTATAATGCTTACTAATTTAGTTTACAAGGGCTTCACCATCATGATTTATGGGCTAATCTGCATTTCCACAAATGCCAGGAAATCTTGGCAGGGCACTAGGAAGAAATTGTTTTCCCCTGATTTTGCTAACCATATACTGCACATTGCTCAACATTGCCTTGATGGGATTGTTGCCATAGCCTTCCGTTTAGAATAGCACAGACAAAACCCTGGCAAAGTATAAAGGGAATTGCTTCAGTTATTACTATGTGCCAAAAGTACTGTATTTATTCTTACTGAAAGGCTTCTGTCTCTTGATTGAAGGAATAGGCTTATTGCAGCAACTGTTTCTCCTTATCATGTTTCCATATCACTTCTCCCAGCTCCACAGATGTCAACAAACCCCATGGTATTAGGGTTATAATGTTCCACTGCAGGCATTTTTGAGAAATTATTCCATGTTATTATTTAATGTCAAATAAAACTATGTATTGAAAACTCCAGGATATTCTAAATATCAGAAACCCAATATCCAGAAAGTTGCAAATTATGGGAAGACCATCTCATATATGAGACATCTGCAGACACCAGAGTATTATATCTTCCATGAGAATCCATCAGGCAGCAGCTTCCCAGTGACTTTTAACCTTTGCTGGTCATGGCTCAGCAAAACAGATTTACCAATGAGTAGCGTTTAAATCAGATCACAGAGAGCCAATGACAGTGAACCAACTCAATAAATCGGCAATCCCTGGGGCTTGTGGGCGGCCTACTAAGCATGAGACACAAAGTCCCTTGTTGTCCACTTAACCTGAATTTATTGGCACTGCTATATGGTTCATAAAAGATGATAAACATTGCCCATGGAATAGAAAGGCACATGCAGTTGTAGCAGAGAGCAGATATGTTACTGCGTGAGTTACGAGCTTAAATAATATTCAAATGTTTATTGTGAAGGAACAGAACACTTGAGGTGCCTCTATATTATTCACATACTTGGCCTGATCAGATCAAATAGATTTTTTTTTAGTCCATTTTATACAAATAATTGTCATTTTTTTTAAATTATCTTTTTCTATGTAATAATAATCCAGTTCATTGTACAGGTACTTGATGGTAACAAAGCTGCATAAATCCATATTAGTGGCAGAGCAGTTGTATGAGGTTTATTTAATGTTTATGTTTTTTTAGCAGGCTTATGGGATCCATTATCCTGAAACCCCTTATCCAGAAATACCTGAATTATGGGATGGCCATCTCCCAAAGACTCCATTTTAATAATACAAATTTTTAAAACTGATTTCCTTTTTCTCTGTAATGATGAAACAGTACCTTGTACTTGACCCTAACATATAATTAATCCTTACTAGAAGTAAAAAAAATCCTATTGATTTAATTGCTTTTTTAATAGCCTTAAGCAATAGTGATCCAAATTACGGACCTCTTTTTTGGGAAAACCATGCTGAACAACAGGTCCCATTCCTGTACCATGTTAGCCATAGATCATCAGGCATGGTATAATACAAAAACTGAAAAATCATGAAATTCATATAAACTAGAACAGGGTACGCAAAATGTTCTAAATCTGATCTGATTGTAGTCACACATATCAGGTTAATAACAATTGTTTTACCTTTTTCTAGCTTGTATAAATGTCATGATTTAACTATGCAAACATGGATAGCCACATGAAACCTCACAGGACGTGGGAGGGAGATATCGCTCATGTTATTTGCCATGCCTCCCAAAATTTTAGAAATAAAAAGAGGGACAAAAAAAGTTGCCCTGTGCAGTGTGGCAAATTTTTTTGACCATGCCCTTTTTTGTGGCCACACCCCCTGATTACCATGTTCATTTTACAAAATGTGGCAAGTAATGAAAGTTTGAACATATTTCTGTTTTTTTCAGTTATTACAGTTTTGTTAATGAAGGTGAATTGCCCTTTAAGCTGTGAGTCTAACTTCTCCCAAGAGACCTATTATTTTATATTGTTACAATTACTAATTTGCTTATCTCAAAATTGTTACAAAAGTATCTTATCTTATCTGCAGCTGTGGCTGTTCTGGGCTCTCTGCCAAAAGTTAGAAACATTGTTTCTTTTTCTGCCTGTTCAGTGCAGAGAAAATCCTGACTTTCCAGTAATTAGAGGGACTGCGAGTTAAAGGGATACTGTCATGGGAAAAAACATTTTTTTCAAAATGAATCATTTAATAGTGCTGCTCCAGCAGAATTCTGCACTGAAATCCATTTCTCAAAAGAGCAAACAGATTTTTTTTATATTCAATTTTGAAATCTGACCTGGGGCTAGACATATTGTCAATTTCCCAGCTGCCCCAAGTCATGTGACTTGTGCTCTGATAAACTTCAATCACTGTTTACTGCTGTACTGCAAGTTGGAGTGATATCACCCCCCTCCCTTTTCCCCCCAGCAGCCAAACAAAAGAACAATGGGAAGGTAACCAGATAACAGCTCCCTAACACAAGATAACAGCTGCCTGGTAGATCTAAGGGTAAGGACACACTGGACGATTTGTCGCCAACGTTTTTAAAAAGCAAATCGCGGCGACATATCGCTCGTTTTGTCTCTGAACAAAACCAAATGAAAGATGCCAGCTCCTGTGCCCACAGCGCGTTTGTGAATCGCCTGTAGCTCCGAAACGCACTGAGACCCTTTTCCGAGCGATTTATCAGAAATAGCATGTACTTAGAAAAGCACAGAAATCTCCTAGACACGCACACACATACAGATAAGTAGCAGCAATTGTATTCAAATTACAATGCGAACGCAATGACGCAAGAACGCAAGCATGTAAAGACGCCAGGTTACAGCGGGAAGCACAAACCGTTTCCGGTTTGGGTGGAGCACGTACCGCACAGAGTAATGGGATACAAATCGCTCTGTGCCAATAGTCGCTGTGAATCGTCTGTTCAAAAAGACGATTGTCTTGTCGCTGCGATTTACTTTTTAAAAATGTTGGCGCCAAATCGTCCAGTGTGTCCTTACCCTAAGAACAACACTCAATAGTAAAAACCCATGTCTCACTGAGACACATTCAGTTACATTGAGAAGGAAAAACAGCAGCCTGCCAGAAAGCATTTCTCTCCTAAAGTGCAGGCACAAGTCACATGACCAGGGGCAGCTGGGAAATTGACAAAATGTCTAGCCTCATGTCAGATTTCAAAATTGCATATAAAAAAATCTGTTTGCTCTTTTGAGAAATGGATTGCAGTGCAGAATTCTGCTGGTTCAGCACTATTAACTGATGCGTTTTGAAAATAACATGTTTTCCGATGACAGGATCCCTTTAAGCTGTCAAAAGAGGGACTGTTCCTCTTAAAACGGGACAGTTGGGAGGTATGCGTTTGCTGCTTTCTGAATCTCTTCTAAATGTGCCATCGGCTGGATAACCATCGCAGTATTTGTTCATCACTTTCTAGCTCTTCTTGTCACTTCTTGTCTAGGTATGTTAATGAACTGTTATATTGTGTCAGGAGTCAGAACCAACTGTTTAGAAAATATAAACAGCCAGACTGATACTGCTTTCAATGGCAATTGATTTTACAAATAACTTTAAAAGCACTGAAAATGTTTAATGTATATTTGAAAGTTAATCATGATTACATTGTCTTTCATTACACAAAAAACAATTTTTTTGGCAGCGGCCATCTTTTATTACATTCGCCTATCTATACTCTGAGGTTCTCCACTGTCAGGTGATTTGTATTTCAGCAACAAACTGAGACCTATTGGTGCTGATTTCTGCTTTAAATAGGGTGACTACTGGGATTGGGAAATGTCTGGCATCTTGAGGCATTGGATGTGTGCCACCCTAAAGCAGTTGAAGAGAGGTGAGGAATGTCGCAACCACTCATGGTCTCATGGACCAAACTGATTTCCTTCTATAGCGAAACAGGCACATGAGTAATAACACATAAGTGACACCATTTACACTTCGTTGTGACAATAGATATTTATTTGTTCATGATACAGTTCTACGCAAATTAAGATCTTAGAATTTGCATCTACTTTCACATTATTTTTCTGTAAACGTTAAATATAATGGGCCAGATTCAATTCAGTGAGAAAAAGGTTTATCAAGTGAAACTCATGGAAGAGATTCAATCTGAGATGCAATTCAATTCAGAAAAAGTTATCTCACTGTTTATCATGTGAAAACTCAATTGAAATCTATGGTAAAAAACTGAATTAGGAGGAAAGTTTTTTCTCCTCAAATTGAATCTCATCCATGTGTTTTCACGTGATAAACCATGACTTTTTCTCACTGAATTGAATCTGGCCCAATGTATGCGAATAATAAAACAGTACAATGTACTTCATCCTGACTAAAATATAATTAGTCCTTATTATATTATATAATATTATATTTTTATTTAAATTATTTTTTTAAATCAGATTTGAGGTTATGAAGGAAATCCAACTTATGGAAAACCCTGGAAATCTGAGGTCCCGAGGATACTGAATAACACTTTCCATACCTGTATTTAGTACGTGGAGTGACTGCTTTATTTGTTGTACTTTAGTGACCAAACTGTCACACACTTAGGGATAACCTTATTTTAATTAGATTTTTGTAATTAGTATTTAGCAAGTACAGTTTTTAGCATTTTTTGTATTTGTTTGCATCAGACTGCAGACTCCCTGTTGTCAGACTTTTATAGGATCAGGGTTGATTGCCATCCCTTCTGCATTTACTTATCTCCTTACTGTTTGCCTTTGAAATTCTGGTTTATTGACTTTTTTGGCCTGTTCCTGACTGCGGCTGTCTGCTGTCTATCCTACCTTGTTCCTGACTAGTCTTCTGGGTTATGCTTGTGTCTGGCCCCTCTGGTACCTCACAATCCCCAGTTCTCTGCTCTTTCCTCAGTCTTTACTTCCAGTTCCCAACCTAATAGCTAATGTGTATAGAATCTTGCTCTAGGCCTTCAGACATGAGAGAATACCTTTTAAGATTTTTCTATGAGAATTCACTAGGCAGTAGCTTCCCCAGTGACTTTTAACCTTTGCTGGCCATGGCTCCACAATGCAGATTTACAGATGTGCAATGAGTGGTGTCTGAGTCAGATGACACAGCCAATGACAGTGAGCCTACTCAATAACCCTCAGCAACCCAGTCAGTGTCTCTGCAGAGTGATAGAGATAAAGTCCCTTGTGGCCCACTTAACCTGAATTTATTGGCATGGTTTATGGTTCATAAAATGTGGTAAACATTGCCCATGGAAAAAAAGTAAGGCACATGCAGTGGTAGCAGTGACCATTAGTGAAGGGCGAATTTATTCGCCAGGCGCGGATTTGCGGCGGATTCCCGGCGGATTCCCGCGATTTGCCGCCAGCGATTAAATTCATGAAACGGCCGCAAAAAAACACTGGCAAAAATTCGCCAGCGCCAAAAAAAATTGGACGCCGGCATCAAAAAAGAGACACCTGTGCCGTTTCGCAAATTTTTCGCAGTTTTGCGAATTTCGCAGGAAATTCGCAAATTTTCCGGCAAAACGGGCCAAATTCGCCCATCACTAGAGACCATATATGTTACTGTAACGAGTTAGGAATTTAAATTAGGTCCATATTTTTGGTGTGTATACCAAAGACAAAAGTTTATTGTGAATAATGAGAACACTTGGGTGCCTCTGTAGGATTCACACACTTTGTCTGACAGGATCAAACAAATATTTGTCTTTTTCAGAGGAGTGCCAAAGAGGGCCATTTTAGAAAGCAAATCCTTTATCTTAAAATTCAGGGAGGTTTCTCCAAAGGTGTCCTGCAGGGTTCCTGTATGGCTGAAGCAACACTAGAGGCAGATGTGTGAGTGCCAGCTGAGAGCCTTTCTAGGGGACACAGCAGGTGGCAATTGCTGACAAGTAATGCTGAATTTCCAGTGGTGTGCTTTGTGCTGATAAAATACATGATCTGTGCTGTGGCTGTACTCTGTTTTCTCCTTTTGTGCAGAGAAATCAGTTGCTGGAACATGTCAGTTTATATGGAAGTTTAGTTTAAATGCACTACTAATACATCCGTTGCACATGCTCTCACCATATTGTGAATATTCTATAGAGCACTGTAGGATGGACAGAGGTTATAAAATATATTGTGTATCTTTCCATTATATATTAGTGAATGTTGAACTTTTTTTCATGTAAAGTAAAGCTGGTTCCAAGACTTTACTCTGTTCCCGTTCACACATTTTGTCACGTAATAGCCAGTTAGAATAATGTTCCTTCAGGGATCTGTAAGTGCATTCCATGCTTAAAAAACATGGCTGCATAAAACAACAATAGAGGTGTGAATTCTCCTCCATTCTTCTTAATGGGGTGTTAATGCCAAGCTTCAGTTGACTAGCTAAGTGTTTGTACTATAAACAGCTAAATAAATATACTTCCACAATGACTCACTGAAATTAATTGCCTTATAACAGTGCAACAATGACTGAAAGCAAGCATTCTAGTGTATTTCTCTTCCTTTCTTCCGGTTATTATAGGTATTTGCACACATTTGCTGCAGTACATTATAATACCTTTAATATTTCTACAATTCTTTCTTTTTAAACATCACTTGCCAGGCATGCACTATGAAGTTGGACAGAGCAAACTCTGTAATTTCCCATGGCATAACTAGATATTAATGGGCCCCACAGCAAATTCTTTTTCAGGCCCACAAAATGTCCAGAGGTTGACCTATTGAAAGTGTATATGAATTAGGCCTTCATGTGGCTCCTAAACATCCTGGGTCCCTGCAGTTGAAGGGTCTGCTTCCTCTGTATTTACACCCCTGGTGATGCCCCCCATTTACCTCCCATAACCCTCCTGTATGTAATAAACAAGCCATACGAGTATATTACATCATGAGGCAAGTTGAGAAACTCCCGAGTTACCAGGGCATCAAAAAGCCAATCCTCGTAACTTTAAGAGCCACATTTCCGGTCATTAACTGGAAATTCCGATCTTCTAGAGCAGAGAGTGCTCTCTGCACTAGCGATGTGGCACCCCTGGACCCTTCTGGGGAGCAGGGGGGCCCGCATCGTCTCAGACGGCAAAGGCATAGAATCGCCCCTGGGTAAAAGGCAGTGATTTTACATCATTCATGGGTTGCCTGGTTAAAATGTCTGGCAATACTGAAATATAAGCATAGCTGCAGTGTGAATAATTGTTATTAAGGTTGCCACCTTTTCTGGAAAGAAATACCATCCTTCCTAAATCCATGATCTTTCCTCTTTATTAGTAACATTGGCATCAAGCATAATTTTTACTAGATCGGGGAAAAAACACCAGCTAAGTGCAACCCAAACCCTCACTTTGCTCATAGCTTGTACAGAGTGATAATACAAAATTATTTCAGTATAGGTAAGCCCTGAAATATTTTGTGTATCATCACCCTTCTGTTGTGTAGTATGTACCCTTTCAGTGTGTTTTGTTGTAGATAAGATTCTATAACTATTAAAACCTAATCTGCTATGGGATTAATAGTTATATTTTACTATGTGGTTCATGACAGATCTATCGCATTTGCTTCCCATGAGATAAAGAAAATGTATCCTTGTGCAGTAGTCATAATAACAATTGTTTTGTCTTCTCTAAGCTGTCTGGTTTTACATTGCCAGGTAGTACTGAAAACATGACTCACGGCAGAGTTCTGTACAAGTGTTCTGCACAAAAGAACTGACATTCATATTGAAAGTGAGAAATTAGGCAAAATACACAGCTAACTATATAACACATGAACTTTGAGAATTATATTTCTCTTTAATTTCAGGGGAAAGGATACTGCTACCAGATGTTAATGTAAATTGTTGTGTGTAGTATGCAGTCGTGCTGTGCCTGGTTTTATTTATTACCCTTCCCCCAAGAGTAATGGCCAATTAGTGTTTGTCTGTGTCATGTATCATTGCATTTAATGCAGTTAATTATATAAAGAGTATCTACCCTCTAGCCTGACTTGTGATATAATGTTATTAGGGACAAGTATTTATAAGATACATGATATAGGCATGTCTTGCACTTCTGCAATATGTACTACAGAGGGAAAAGGCTAAATAGCCTGTATCTGGCATTCCAACCTTCCCTCTTACAATTACTAGTTAAGTTATAGTTTATCCAGAAGAATAACTGCTGACTTATTAACAGTATTAAATTGGTGGGATGTTCAACAGGCTGAACCTGCTATTACAAATTTACCAGTAGGGTACTTGACGGTAGAGTTATGCTCCTGTTTACATCTGTTTACTCAGTTTGCTGTATCATCCTTGCATAATTACCATAGTCACAGTGGGTGACTTTTTTTGCAGAAAGCCATATGGGTACATGATCTGGCACTCCAGGTGTTGTGTATAGATATAGCCTGTACCAAAAATAAATCAATAGTAAACATTTAAGACAATGGTTCCCACATTGACAGTGGTTCCCCCCTTTGGTGGGACCATAGCAGTAGCTTGGTGTGAGATTTTGAGTTAAAACTTAATTGCTGTCTTGAAAGTCTTGAAAGTCTTAGAACTTTGGTTAGGGTCCGATACAGCAGTGTGATCATATATCTGCGTGCTTCTTATGAGCTAAGTGGGGCATAATGAAATAATGGACATAAAATAAAAGATTGAATCTGTAAAGATTCTTTAGGGTATTATGTACCTATAAAGAAGTTTTTGTGTTATGTACTTTTTCAACTAACTTAGAAGTGGTAAAGGCTAGACACACCTTGTAGCCAATGAGAGAGATTCCCTCAAGGATGCCAAATTCTCTTACTAGACTAGACACCTAAGACATGTCATTGAAGGCTGATGCATATGCAGTTTGTTTTTTTTTAAGGTAAAGTACATTCAAAACCTATCCGCTGTGATCTCCAAGATCTTTATAGCCACCATATTGGCTAACCATGTCACTGTATATAGCCAGGCTTAAGGTTGCCTTACATGAGCTTATAAAAGCTGCTGTCAGACCAAGTTGGCAGCTTATTAACCTGTGTATGGAGCCCTTCAACTGGCTTCCATGATTAATATATGGGAGAAAATCAGCCTGGTATTGATTGGACAGGTCTAAAAATACTATTGGATCGAGGATTGCATTGGCTCGTTGATGTAGTCCTCACTTGATCTTCCATATTCCCATTGTTGTGATCCATTGTGGTTCCTAGGGCCCAATGATCAGATCAGCTCTATATTGCCCACCTCAAGGAGGGTTTTAACCTTGCCAAATGAGCAGATCTTCAGGTGTATGACTGACTGTAGGCTAGTTTTGCCTTTTGCCATGCTTGCGTGCCTAAAGCCATTCCACAATGGAAAGTGAACCATGGCAATTCCCAGTAGTTGTTTTGTTTTTGTGCTTTTTCCAAGTGACAAACAGTTTTCACCATGTGGGACCTCCATTTTAATCTGCTGACTCAACCAAGTCAGCAGCTCTTTGGCACATGCATGGGTCCTCTCTGACTGATATCTGAACTGTACTTCTGACTGATACCTGTTTTGCCCACCTTTGCTAAATGAATGGAACTTTTAAAGTATACCCAGAGGATGGCTTTGGGAAAAGATAAGGATATTTGGAGACAAATATGGGTAGCCATTTAGAGTAGTGTTTAGGGTGTCACTTTAATTTCACAATGGGAATACTGTCTGTTTAAATGTTATTGACTGAGCACCGCTCTGGGGTTTTAAGAGGTGTAAAAAAACATGGTTTGAACACAGGAAACAAAGAGGAGCTGTATAGGAAACTGTCTTTGTGGCTGCTGCACAGTTGTGGTAGCTTAGTGCACAAGATGAGGCAGTGTAAGAGACATTAGCTACAGTGCAGAAACATATCTCTAACTCTTCTTTATCATCATTCCAGGTGCCAGAGATTCCATGAAAAATACAGATACAACAGACCCTTCAGAAACAGAACAAGGTATGGTATGTCTTCTAGTTTGGATGCAATTTGATGAAATTGTACATACATAAACAGATTACTTACTAAACTGAGATTAGAGGCAAAGATTTGTGAATGCACACACTAGTTATACTAGGAAACCCAACCAAAAGTGGCAAACAGAAAAATATGTATGCGCGTGCACACACACAGCATTGAATAATTAACTTTGCCATCTACAATGAAGTTAAAGGTCAATACAAAGTGAACTGAATGTTTCAAAGGAGTATGATGCATAATTCAATGCTTGTTCTAGCTTGAACTCATCCTCTATGCTGCACACATGTTGCACAGGGTCTCTATAAAGCTGTTTACACACCCAGCTGAGAAAAAACTAAAGGGGCCATTCTAGTAAGAAATTTGTTCTTTTCACACACTACTAGTTTGTTAAAATATATTTAATGATGGGGCAGTCAACTTGCCTTTTGTTTATGCATGAATTTTAGCACTTTATTTCAGTTTGCCATTAAAAACCATTTGTTTAAAACCAAGAGGGTTTGCCTCTATCATGGATGTGAGGATTTTTTAGCTTTCCTAAAACCAAAAGAGAGAGGATGTTAAAAGACAAGTGAAAAAGAGAAGTGATGCACCAAATAATTATTTTTAGATTTGGCCAAATGCTGAATCAGTTGC
Source organism: Xenopus laevis (assembly GCF_017654675.1). Taxonomy (NCBI): domain Eukaryota; kingdom Metazoa; phylum Chordata; class Amphibia; order Anura; family Pipidae; genus Xenopus; species Xenopus laevis. The sequence continues at coordinate 43,999,829 of NC_054383.1, read as the reverse complement.
AGATTAAGCTGAATACAGAACATCCATTTAACTATTTGAACAAAAACCACAAAACTATATTATCTACAAATATGTGTTGCCTTCAGTTGTCCAGTGCTTTGCAGTTATATGGCAAAAGGTGCTTAATCCATATTTTGCAAACAGTGCTGGGATTTTATTGGACCCCAAGCATAATCAATAATTCCCTATTTATCAGCAATGGAGGTTTCTTCAATGGAAAGCAATTTTCTGTTTTGGCAACTATAATATTGTATACGTTGTATAAAATACATTAGCGGTTTTAATTATTTCATTTTTATTGTAACTTACTTGACAGATTATGTACAGATAGTAAATTTTGGAATTTATTTATGAAATCTAAGGTTGCAGATTCAGAGAGCAGTCCTGCTATATATAAGGCGTGGTCCATTTCCAGTTTAAATACAGAAAAAATATTTGCTTATCGCAGTATTAAGTACAAAAAACAATAAATAGCCATGGAAATATTTTCCACGTATGCCTTTTCAGGCTGCCTGCTTGTGAAGTTCTCGTTCAGATGATAAGGACACATAAGGGGGATTTGGAGAAAGTCCTGTGAGAGTCTGTTCTACATTCTCACACAAACGTGCAGTCATCAGATTGGCTTTCATACACCAAAAATGAGGCCAAAATATTTTTGCGATGAGATGTTTAGTATAAATATGTTCAGGGCCACAACCGTAATTGGTCATTTATATACTGTATTTTAAGGAATAATGAACCCCAGACTAAAAGATGTAAAGATAGCAATGTCCAATAAGCAGACTTCCATGGTGAATTGTTATATCCTAATCTTACTGATATCATCAGTTATAATGGGTATTCAATTATGTACATTTTGAATTGTTGTAACTTGTAGTTTGTAAGAAACAATTGGGGAAATAAAATAAAAGTATTTTCTCCACTGCCGGATGTGGTCGCTAAATAGTTTCCAAACTCACAAAAGCTATATTAAACTTGTGCTAAAGTGAAATTATTCTTGCGAAGGAATATTTTTTTCTCGTTGTGAATATTTTGTCTATTATTATTACATGTCTCCCACGTACTTTTTATAATATAAGATTATTAAAGTAACAATGGGGGGCATGGGTTTTTTCCTCCAGAAGTCCTTATGCTTTTCTGGCTGCCACAACAGTGCCTAGTACAGGGAACTGAAACGGTCAGTATAAGAAGCACATGTAATTTAAATACCTATGAGTGAATTCATTGAATAAGTTCTAAACTGACATGGAGAAGAAAGAGCAATTGTGATACAATTGTGAGCAATAGTGGTAGCTTTCCAGGTGCATGTAAGTAGATTTTTCTTTAGACAATTATTCTTTCATGGATCTGCATTATTAATAATTCCATTTACAACCAGCTATGGTCTGTTTATTATAAAGAGCACCCACCTGTTCTTGTTTTGATCTTAATTCCCAGGGTCTTCCTATTTGTAAATTAACTTCTGAAAGATAAACAATTTCAACAGTAATTTGTAAAATGTACTAATACTATAATAAAATGGGTTGGTTCAGCTTTAAGTTAACTTTTAGTATGTTAGAAAATGACAATTTTTTTCTTTTTTTATAGTTTTTGAATTACATGCCTTCTGTTTCCAACTTTTAAATGGGGGTCACTGACCCCAGTTAAAAACAAATACTCTGTAAGGCTACAAATGTATAGTTATTGTTACTTTATATTACTCCTTTTTCTACTCAGGGCCTGTCTTATTCATATTCCTGTCTCTTAGTTATATCAGTGAATGGTTGCTAGGGTAATTTGGACCCTAGCAACCAGATTGCAGAAACTGCAAACTGGAGAGCTGCTGAATAAAAAGCCAAATCATTCAAAAACACAAATAATACAAAATGAAAACCAACTGCAAATTTTCTCAGAATGGGTCAGATTAAAAAAAGTTATCTCATGGTTTATCACATGAAAACTCATGGATGAGATTCAATTCCAGGAGATAAATCTTTTTACCTAATTCTAATTTTTTTACCTAATTTTTACCTAATTCATTTTTTTCCCCGTAAATCTCAAAAAGGGTTTTCACAGTGAGATAAGTTTTTCTGAATTGAATTGCATCTCTAACTGAATCTCGCCCATGAGTTTTCAGATGAGGAAACCATGGACCTATTGTTTGGAACCTCATCCATTGATTCTCCATAGACCCCCATTATGATCCATTCTTCGGATTAAAGTTTTACAATTAAGCTTCATCCATGTTGGTTTCTGACCGATCAGCCTGTTGGCCAAACAGATGAAAACCATACATGGGGGATATACATGGCTTGGCCATCTTTCTATTATTCCAGTTGTTTTGGCATTCATCCAACATGATCGGAATAGGATGAAGCAAAGAGATGCTGCTACTTCCTCATCTGCTTATTCACTGTACACTAGTAGGTAGATAAGGTACATTCAGAGATAATATTTTACAGCATGCCCATTCCCCTCTTTGCGACTTATATCCATAGGACATAGATATCAGTTGGGGTCAGTGTATTGCCACACACATACAAGATACTAGAATCTTCATTTATACCATAGTATTATTACATGTATGGGCAGTTTTAGTGAACTAGTGGTATAATAAAGTTTTACAGAGTATTAATCAGTATGGCTTTTTAAAGCAGAGTAAACTTGTTAGCCCCTTATCAGGGTTTAATATCTGCATAAAATGAACAACAGGTGGAAGCTAGCTCCGTATTAGTAACAAAGGCTGAATGGTATACCTTTAATTGTCAATCTGGAAAAAAAATCTGAGACACAAAGAGGTGTTTGAGGATTTGTGTTACCTAAAAGGAATATATTATATTTAGGCATAAAGAAGTCATCAGATGGGGAAGTTTATACAGGTCTTAAAATAAAGGGAGGAATATATGTTTTGCATTGCTAGCCATGGGTACAAAGTCAGACACACAGGCCTTTCAATTGTTCATTCAGGTCAGTGTATGTTTCAGTACCAAGGTAACATAATATCTCTGACTCTAAGTATATGAAATTGAATCATCTTTTTGCACAGTTTGAGCCCATTGTGAAGTATATCCAGATATGAATGAGCTTATTATCTCCCAAAAGCTTTAGCATAAAAACAAATTAACTGTGATGATTAAATAGCCTCTTTTATGCATTGTAATTTAAAGGGAATGCATAGATGTAGTGTATATAAGTAGAATTAGATTTTCTATAAAAAAAAATCCTCAAAACATTTTGGCATAGGGTTGTTTGCACAGAGAGCCTTATTAATCAGCATATTTTTCTTGATTAGTGCTCTAAAACACCAATAACTCCAACTTCACCCGAAGTAACATTATAACAAGCAATTCATATTTTCATTTTTTTATTCCATCTTTTTTTTACGTATTGCCCAAAATGGCTGAATTACTAATATTAGTTTCATATTGTAACTGGTAGTACAATGGGTTAAAACTGACTAGTTGCTGTGGACAACTGTACTTGTGCTATTTTGTACCTAATTTCCTAAATTCACAAATGTCTGAATATGTCTGAATATTTTATAAAGTTTTCTTTTTAAAAATGCCATAAACTAATATCAGACATCTGGAAACATAAAAATTGTAACCACTGACAGATGCTGCTAATAGGGAAACAATAAATGCACAGCTGGAGTGGAGGGAGGAGATCGTACTATTTCCCAACACTCTTATTCAGAATTAATGAACACATGGGCAGTGTTTAAAAAGATGAAGACTCAGATATTTATGCTATGCTTTCTCCATAATCCATACATTCTTTATTAGTAAAAGAGAGTTTCCTATATTAGAAAATGTCAGCCTGTTGCACATCTCATGTTTAAATCCCATCTTACCACAATACTCTGTATGGTACTCTGGTACTGTCACTTAAGGGAAAAGTAAGACCAAAATATTTTTGTATGTTATTAAATATAATGTACTGTTATTCTGCACTGGTGTGATTTTGTTAGAAGCACTGCTACAGTTCATATAAATAAGCTGATATGTAGCCATGGGGGCAGCCATTCAAGCTGAATATGGCAAAAGGCTCATCTTTACATAGCAGAAAATAGATAAGCGATGTGGAATACAATGAGCTCTGTTTTTAAGCAGGAAGATAAACAGGGGTCAAATACAATTTGAGGCTCTTTACAGAAACATAAAATATAATATAAAATAAAAGTAAAACCTGATATAGAATAAAACATTTGTTGGCAAGTTGTATTATATTTGTATGTTCTGTACACACAGATGCAAGTCTTTAATGGAAAATAAAAATGTTGTTACTCATCATTTAAAGTGCTGGCCAGCTGTGGAAAAGATTGCACTGAAATTATGAAGACCTGCAAAGATGTATAAGTAGCCCTTGAGTTTCTGGGGACTATAAAAACCCATGAAAGCAGGGCCGGATTTACATAGCGGGCGCCCCTAGGCCCACCGCCGTTCGTCACCCGTGCCCCCCCCCTTTATTCATGCAAATTTTCATAACCGGGACCTGAACAATGTGGATTGGGCATGGGAAATTTACAAAATTATTGAATCTTCTGCTCATCCCGAGTGTTTTTGAACCAATGTGGGTGAGGTTGGGCAGCATGACGCCCCCCCTAAAATCCTGCTGCCCTAGGCCCGGGCCTAGGTGGCCTTTCCACAAATCCGGGCCTGATGAAAGTCTAATGCCCTTACCATCTCATAGGCCTATGTCATGGCTGTTTGAAGTTGCAGATACAAGGTGATGATAAACAAATGAATAATATGCTTACAGATACAATTATGCATTTTATTGTGAATATTTTCACGCCCAGCCCCTTTGTCTGCTGGAGAAGCAAGCTGGTTTTCAGAATTAATTTATACAGAAAGGTGTAGATTAAAGTGACCACGGTGCTTGAATTCTCCAAATCTCTTTGAATGTCTGCACTTTTTGCAGGATTAGTAATAAGATGGCTCTAATTGTTTAACTGAACAGAATCGTAAAAGTCAGAGGACTTTAACGCACTGGGCAAATGAAAGAGACAGCTTTAAAAACATTGTGACATTTTAATACAAAATGTGTTTCTGGTTTGCGTTAGTATTTGATGAAAACATTTTGATGTAACATTTTGTATATAGACAAATTTTTAAAAAATAGGTAACGTACAGATGGTCATCTCTTCTCCCTTAAATAATCAAGAAATCATGAACAATGCTAGCAGCAATAAGGATAGTGGATTACTTATTCAGATATTAGATAATGGCAGAGTGTTTTAGCTGCTAGGAATAATGAGGTTCTACAAACAAGTATGGGACCTTTTATCTGGAATGTGAGGAACCCAGAGTTTTTCAAGTAAATGGTGTTTTTTGTAATTTGTGAATTGTTTTTGCTACTGACAGTTTTTTGTTAGTTATTTAGCATGATGCAAAGGCGTCCTCTTATTATTGCAGAGAAAATAACTAAAAGGTAAAACTTGTATTTTGAAGCTATTTAGATAATATGTTTCCTGATAATTTCCTGATAATAAAACCTTGCATGCATATTGTTTAAAAAAATACGTAAACCTTAAAAAATGAATGTAAAATTGCTCAGGGTGCTTTTCTTAGTACTTTTGCAAATTACATTGATTTTTTTTTCATTATAAAGCTATTAAGCATTTTATCAACTAAATAAAGAAACGCACCCGAGAAATTGTTAATGTTTTTAATAGTTAACACTTCCTTTAACCCTTTAAGTGCCAGCAGAATTTCACATTTTGGTTACGCGAAATGCCAGCCGTTTTTAAGCATTTTGTGCTCTCTCACTTTAGGGGCATTTTCTGAGGGGAAACCTATAGTTTACCTAGGAAAATTATACATTGTTTTTTTCGGTAGAAACTGAGCTTTCTAAATCTGCCTGAGTTTTCATGTATTTCCACCTGTGCAAAAAAATTTATAGTGCTAAATAACAAAAAAAAAATGAAAAATTACCATTTTTCATCGTATATCAATTTATACCAGAAAAATATTTCATTTTACAGATGAAAATCCAACGTATTTGGAAAGCCTTATGTCTCTCGAACGTGCCAATACCAGATATGTATAGTTTTAGGGAGATTTAGGATTTCTGTACAGCAAAAACTCCCGGCAGTATATTACTGAATTTTGAAAGCACTAAGGCAGAAAACGGCATGCTTTAGATTCCAAGGCAAAAAATCCTGAAACCATAGGTTTACCCCAGAAAACCATACATTTTTGAAAAGTACACATTCTGCCGATTACAAAATGGGTAACTATGTCTCTCTACTCCCAACTACCAAACAGAAAAGCTTGTCTGAACATAGCGGTTTTTCAAAATAAAATTCAAAATTTTGAAAAATCATTTCAAAGGTTTTATTTTGCTGCTCCGCATATCCCAAACTATATTACGTACCAAGAAAAAGCACCTGAAATATGATTGCCAGGGGTCCACTGAACAGTTTGATACCCATTATGCATAGGTTTACCAAAGTATCTGGCATTTAGAGACACAAATATGAAGTTAGCGCATCCAAATTGTTCAGGACTTTACTTCAGCTACTGAGAAATCAAAACATTGACTGCATTTTTTGTGGGGTAAAAACACAGAAATATATGTTTACCCCCCAAACCCATATATTTTTGGAAAGAACACATTCTACAGAATCTAAAATGGGTACCCATGCCTTTCTGCTCCAAACTACTGAGTCGCAAGGCTTTCCCAAAATTGTCGGTTTTGGTGAAATATCTGAAAATTGCCTCAAAGCTTCAACTTCCCAGCACCATATCACCCATGTATCATTACGTACTAAGAAAAAGCACCCTAAATATGATTGCCAGGGTTCCTCTGAACATTTTGGTGGCCATTGTTCATAAGTTTACCAAAGTATCTGGCATTTAGAGGCCCCAAAATGAAGTTAGCGCATACAAACAGTCCTGTGGGTAACTTCAGCTAATGAAAAATCAACACATTGACTGCATTTTTGTGGGGTAAAAACACAGAAATATATGTTTACCCCCCAAAACCCATATATTTTTGGAAAGTACACATTCTACCGAATCTAAAATGGGTACCCATGCCTTTCTGCTCCAAACTACTGAGTCGCAAAGCCTTCCCACAATTGTCGGTTTTGGTGAAATATCTGAAAATTGCCTCAAAGCTTCAACTTCTCAGCACCATATCACCCATGTATCGTTACGCACCAAGAAAAAACACCCTAAATATGATTGCCAGGGTTCCTCCAAACAGTTTGGTAGCCATTGTTCATAGGTTTACCAAAGTATCTGGCAGTTAGAGGCCTCAAAATGAAGTTAGCGCATACAAATAGTCCTGTGGGTAACTTCATCTAATGAGAAATCAACACATTGACTGCATTTTTGTGGGGTAAAAACACAGAAATATATGTTTACCCCCCAAACCCATATATTTTTGGAAAGAACACATTCTACAGAATCTAAAATGGGTACCCATGCCTTTCTGCTCCAAACTACTGAGTCGCAAGGCTTTCCCACAATTGTCGGTTTTGGTGAAATATCTGAAAATTGCCTCAAAGCTTCAACTTCCCAGCACCATATCACCCATGTATCATTACGTACTAAGAAAAAGCACCCTAAATATGATTGCCAGGGTTCCTCTGAACATTTTGGTGGCCATTGTTCATAAGTTTACCAAAGTATCTGGCATTTAGAGGCCCCAAAATGAAGTTAGCGCATACAAACAGTCCCGTGGGTAACTTCAGCTAATGAAAAATCAACACATTGACTGCATTTTTGTGGGGTAAAAACACAGAAATATATGTTTACCCCCCAAAACCCATATATTTTTGGAAAGTACACATTCTACCGAATCTAAAATGGGTACCCATGCCTTTCTGCTCCAAACTACTGAGTCGCAAGGCTTTCCCACAATTGTCGGTTTTGGTGAAATATCTGAAAATTGCCTCAAAGCTTCAACTTCTCAGCACCATATCACCCATGTATCGTTACGCACCAAGAAAAAACACCCTAAATATGATTGCCAGGGTTCCTCCAAACAGTTTGGTGGCCATTGTTCATAGGTTTACCAAAGTATCTGGCAGTTAGAGGCCTCAAAATGAAGTTAGCGCATACAAATAGTCCTGTGGGTAACTTCATCTAATGAAAAATCAACACATTGACTGCATTTTTGTGGGGTAAAAACACAGAAATATATGTTTACCCCCCAAACCCATATATTTTTGGAAAGTACACATTCTACAGAATCTAAAATGGATACCCATGCCTTTCTGCTCCAAACTACTGAGTCGCAAGGCTTTCCCACAATTGTCGGTTTTGGTGAAATATCTGAAAATTGCCTCAAAGCTTCAACTTCTCAGCACCATATCACCCATGTATCGTTACGCACCAAAAAAAAACACCCTAAATATGATTGCCAGGGGTCCTCCAAACAGTTTGGTGCCCACTGTGCATAGGTTTACCAAAGTATATGGCAGTTAGAGGCCCCAAAATGAAGTTAGTGCATACAAAAAGTCCAGTGGGTAACTTCAGCTAATGAAAAATCAACACATTGACTGCATTTTTGTGGGGTAAAAACACAGAAATATATGTTTACCCCCCAAAACCCATATATTTTTGGAAAATACACATTCTACCGGATCTCAAATGGGTACCCATGCCTTTCTGCTCCAAACTACTGAGTCGCAAGGCTTTCCCACAATTGTCGGTTTTGGTGAAATATCTGAAAATTGCCTCAAAGCTTCAACTTCTCAGCCCCATATCACCCATGTATCGTTACGCACCAAGAAAAAGCACCCTAAATATGATTGCCAGGGTTCCTCCAAACAGTTTGGTGGCCATTGTTCATAGGTTTACCAAAGTATCTGGCATTTAGAGGCCTCAAAATGAAGTTAGCGCATACAAATAGTCCTGTGGGTAACTTCATCTAATGAAAAATCAACACATTGACTGCATTTTTGTGGGGTAAAAACACAGAAATATATGTTTACCCCCCAAAACCCATATAATTTTGGAAAGTACACATTCTACAGAATCTAAAATGGGTACCCATGCCTTTCTGTTCCAAACTACTGAGTCGCAAGGCTTTCCCACAATTGTCGGTTTTGGTGAAATATCTGAAAATTGCCTCAAAGCTTCAACTTCTCAGCACCATATCACCCATGTATCGTTACGCACCAAGAAAAAACACCCTAAATATGATTGCCATTGTTCCTCCAAACAGTTTGGTGGCCATTGTTCATAGGTTTACCAAAGTATCTGGCAGTTAGAGGCCTCAAAATGAAGTTAGCGCATACAAATAGTCCTGTGGGTAACTTCATCTAATGAAAAATCAACACATTGACTGCATTTTTGTGGGGTAAAAACACAGAAATATATGTTTACCCCCCAAACCCATATATTTTTGGAAAGTACACATTCTACAGAATCTAAAATGGGTACCCATGCCTTTCTGCTCCAAACTACTGAGTCGCAAGGCTTTCCCACAATTGTCGGTTTTGGTGAAATATCTGAAAATTGCCTCAAAGCTTCATCTTCTCAGCACCATATCACCCATGTATCGTTACGCACCAAAAAAAAACACCCTAAATATGATTGCCAGGGGTCCTCCAAACAGTTTGGTGCCCAATGTGCATAGGTTTACCAAAGTATATGGCAGTTAGAGGCCCCAAAATGAAGTTAGTGCATACAAAAAGTCCAGTGGGTAACTTCAGCTAATGAAAAATCAACACATTGACTGCATTTTTGTGGGGTAAAAACACAGAAATATATGTTTACCCCCCAAAACCCATATATTTTTGGAAAGTACACATTCTACCGGATCTCAAATGGGTACCCATGCCTTTCTGCTCCAAACTACTGAGTCGCAAGGCTTTCCCACAATTGTCGGTTTTGGTGAAATATCTGAAAATTGCCTCAAAGCTTCAACTTCTCAGCCCCATATCACCCATGTATCGTTACGCACCAAGAAAAAGCACCCTAAATATGATTGCCAGGGTTCCTCCAAACAGTTTGGTGGCCATTGTTCATAGGTTTATTTACCCCCCAAACCCATATATCTTTGGAAAGTACACATTATACAGAATCTAAAATGGGTACCCATGCCTTTCTGCCCCAAACTACTGAGTCGCAAGGCTTTGCCAAATTTGGCGGTTTTGGTAAAATATTCTGAAAATTGCCTCAAAGCTTCAACTTTCCAGCATCGTATTGTCCATGTATCATTACCAGCATAAAGCATCCTAAATATAAACATAGGGGTCTACTAAACAGTTTGATGCCCAATGTGCATAGATATACCAAACTATGTGGGGCACAGAGACCCCCAAATGACAATATGTATAGACATTTTCACGGCTGACGCGCTGGCTGCTGCAATATAACCACCCAGTGTGTGTATTATGCGACATTAGACCACCTAACAGTACAGAGACCCCAGAAAACCATATATTTTCAGAAAGTACACATTCTGACGAATCCAATATGGGTAAATAGCGTTTCTACTGCAAACTGCCAAACTGCAAAGCAATGCTGAACATAACGGTTTTTATCAAATTTCTGAAAATCGTCACAAAGCTTGAATTTTACCCCATTATATGCCCCACATTTCGTAACTTATCAGCCTAAAACATCCTGAATATGAACGCCAGGGGTCTACTAAACACTTTGATGCCCAATATGCATAGATATACCAAACTATGTGGCGCACAGAGACCCCCAAATGACAATAGTGTATACATTTTCACGGCTGACGCGCGCTGGCTGCTGCAATATAAGCACCCGGTGTGTGTAATATGCGACATTAGACCCCCCTAACAGTACAGAGACCCCAGAAAACCATATATTTTCGGAAAGTACACATTCTGACGAATCCAATATGGGTAAATATGTGTTCCTACTGCAAACTGTCAAACTGCAAAGCAATGCTGAACGTAACGGTTTTTATCAAATTTCTGAAAATCGTCACAAAGCTTGAATTTTACCCCATTATATGCCCCACATTTCGTAACTTATCAGCATAAATCATCCTGAATATGAACGCCAGGGGTCTACTAAACACTTTGATGCCCAATATGCATAGATATACCAAACTATGTGGCGCACAGAGACCCCCAAATGACAATAGTGTATATACATTTTCACGGCTGACGCACGCTGGCTGCTGCAATATAAGCACCCGGTGTGTGTAATATGCGACATTAGACCCCCCTAACAGTACAGAGACCCCAGAAAACCATATATTTTCAGAAAGTATACATTCTGACGAATCGAATATGGGTAAATATGTGTTCCTACTGCAAACTGTCAAACTGCAAAGCAATGCTGAACGTAACAGTTTTTATCAAATTTCTGAAAATCGTCACAAAGCTTGAATTTTATCCCATTATATGCCCCACATTTCGTAACTTATCAGCATAAAACATCCTAAATATGAGCGCCAGGGGTCTACTGAACACTTTGATGCCCAAAATGCGTAGATATACCAAACTATGTGGCGCACAGAGACCCCCAAATGACAATATGTATAGACATTTTCACGGCTGACACGCTGGCTGCAGCAATATAACCACCCGGTGTGTGTGTATTATGCGACATTAGACCACCTAACAGTACAGAGACCCCAGAAAACCATATATTTTCAGAAAGTACACATTCTGACGAATCCAATATGGGTAAATAAGTGTTTCTACTGCAAACTGCCAAACTGCAAAGCAATGCTGAACATAACGGTTTTTATCAAATTTCTGAAAATCGTCACAAAGCTTGAATTTTACCCCATTATATGCCCCACATTTCGTAACTTATCAGCATAAAACATCCTGAATATGAACGCCAGGGGTCTACTAAACACTTTGATGCCCAATATGCATAGATATACCAAACTATGTGGCGCACAGAGACCCCCAAATGACAATAGTGTATACATTTTCACGGCTGACGCGCGCTGGCTGCTGCAATATAAGCACCCGGTGTGTGTAATATGCGACATTAGACCCCCCTAACAGTACAGAGACCCCAGAAAACCATATATTTTCGGAAAGTACACATTCTGATGAATCCAATATGGGTAAATATGTGTTCCTACTGCAAACTGTCAAACTGCAAAGCAATGCTGAACGTAACGGTTTTTATCAAATTTCTGAAAATCGTCACAAAGCTTGAATTTTACCCCATTATATGCCCCACATTTCGTAACTTATCAGCCTAAAACATCCTGAATATGAACGCCAGGGGTCTACTAAACACTTTGATGCCCAATATGCATAGATATACCAAACTATGTGGCGCACAGAGACCCCCAAATGACAATAGTGTATACATTTTCACGGCTGATGCGTGCTGGCTGCTGCAATACAAGCACCTGGTGTGTGTAATATGCGACATTAGACCCCCCTAACAGTACAGAGACCCCAGAAAACCATATATTTTCAGAAAGTACACATTTTGACGAATCCAATATGGGTAAATATGTGTTCCTACTGCAAACTGTCAAACTGCAAAGCAATGCTGAACGTAACGGTTTTTATCAAATTTCTGAACATCGTCACAAAGCTTGAATTTTACCCCATTATATGCCCCACATTTCGTAACTTATCAGCATAAAACATCCTAAATATGAGCGCATGGGGTCTACTGAACACTTTGATGCCCAATATGCATAGATATACCAAACTATGTGGCGCACAGAGACCCCCAAATGACAATATGTATAGACATTTTCACGGCTGACGCGCTGGCTGCTGCAATATAACCACCCGGTGTGTGTATTATGCAACATTAGACCACCTAACAGCACAGAGACCCCAGAAAACCATATATTTTCAGAAAGTACACATTTTGACGAATCCAATATGGGTAAATAAGTGTTTCTACTGCAAACTGCCAAACTGCAAAGCAATGCTGAACATAACGGTTTTTATCAAATTTCTGAAAATCGTCACAAAGCTTGAATTTTACCCCATTATATGCCCCACATTTCGTAGCTTATCAGCATAAAACATCCTAAATATGAGCGCCAGGGGTCTACTGAACACTTTGATGCCCAATATGCATAGATATACCAAAGTATGTGGCGCACAGAGACCCCCAAATGACAATATGTATAGACATTTTCACAGCTGACGCGCTGGCTGCTGCAATATAAGCACCTGGTGTGTGTAATATGCGACATTAGACCCCCCTAACAGTACAGAGACCCCAGAAAACCATATATTTTCAGAAAGTACACATTCTGACGAATCCAAAATGGGTAAATAAGTGTTTCTACTGCAAACTGCCAAACTGCAAAGCAATGCTGAACATAACGTTTTTTATCAAATTTCTGAAAATCGTCACAAAGCTTGAATTTTACCCCATTATGTGCCCCACATTTCGTAACGTATCAGCATAAAACATCCTAAATATGAACGACAGGGGTCTACTGAACACTTTGATGCCCAATATGCATAGATATACCAAACTATGTGGCGCACAGAGACCCACAAATGGATATATAGTAGATAAAATTTACATAGGCAAAACAAAATAACACAGAACAGTGTGAAATGCAAATAAATCACCAAAAACGAATAAAACCACAAAAATCAATGCTTTTTTTTTTCACACTAGTGTAATCGGCCACCAGAATTACCGTTTGAATATTTTAGCTGGGCCAAATCGATTATACGGACAGAAACAAGTGAACAACACAAATGCAGAGCTGAAAATGCAATAAAATGGCTAAAAATTCAATAAAATGGCTAAAAATGCACCAAAATACCCAAAATTGCAATATAACCACCAAAATAACATACAAATGCTATTGCACAGTACGGTTAGCGAATATGCTATTCGGAACGGCAATAAAACATTTTTTTTAGCCCAAAAAGAGACGATGCGATAAGAAAAAAAAAAAAAGCCACAAAGCCATATATGTACATATGCGTGTGTACAACGGGTAAATTGCATGTTATTTGCGCGTGTGCGCGTGTGCAAGTGTACATGGGTGCTGTGAGTGTGTGTGACCCCCCCAATCCCCAAAAATCTATGTGTGAGTGTGTGTAAGTGTGAATGTAAGTGTATATTACTGTAATAAGTGTGTGTTGGTGTGTTTGTGTGTTTTTGTGTGTGCAAATGTTACACTTACCTGGGGTAGATGCCTCAGATCGATGAGAGAGGGCTCCACGCAGCAGATCTGCAGCTCCAACGGTCATCAGCCATGTGGGGGCGGAGCTGGGCGGAAGTGCAGCGCAGGCAGCAGCAGGACGCATAGGAAACGCGTCCCTGCTGCTGCTTTGGGGCCCCTGGGCGATCGCGCCCCAGGGGCCACACGATCCCCTGCTCTGCTCGTTGTCTAGGGGCAGGGGATCGTGAAGGAGCGGAGCGAGCGGCTCTAACAGCCGCTCCTCCGCTCGCAAACCCGGAAGTGCTGCAGAACGTAGAATCTACGATCTGTGGCACTTTGGTCCTTTGATCCACAGAACGTAGATTCTACGTTCTGTGGCACTTAAAGGGTTAAGGCAGAAAGTCCATTATTTTAATCTATGTAGTAAACAGTTCTTTAGTATACTAGTAAACAGTGAGGTCCATAAATATTTGGACAGAGACAACTTTTTTTTTTTTTTTATAATTTTGGTTCTGTACCACAATGAATTTTAAATGAAACAACTCAGATGCAGTTGAACTGCAGACTTTCAGCTTTAATTCAGTGGGTTGAACAAAAAGATTGCATAAAAATGTGGGAAACGTAAGCCTTTTTTAACACAATCACTACATTTCAGGGGCTCAAAAGTAATTGGACAAATTAAAAAACTGAAAATAAAATGTTCATTTCTAATACTTTGTTGAAAACCCTTTGCTGGTAATGACAGCCAGAAGTCTTGAACTCATGGACATCACCAGATTCTGGGTTTCCTTCTTTTAATGCTCCGCCATTCAAGAATATTCCACTTCTTTGCTTTAATAAACTCCTGAGTTGCTTTGGCTGTATGTTTTGGGTCATTGTCCATCTGTATTATGAAACACCTCCCAATCAAACTGCATTTAGCTGGATTTGAGCAGACAGTATGTCTCTGAACACCTCAGAATTCATTCGGCTGCTTCTGTCCTGTGTCACATCATCATAAACACTAGTGTCCCAGTGCCACTGGCAGCCATGCACACCCAAGCCATCACACTGCCTCCACCATGTTTTATAGATGATGTGGTATGCTTTGGATCATGAGCTGTTCCACGCCTTCTCCATACTTTTTTCTTGCCATAGTTCTGGTGGAGATGGATCTTGATTTCATCTGTCCAAAGAATGTTTTTCCAGGAATGTGCTGGCTTTTTTATATGTTTTTTTTTTAGCAAAGTCCAATCTAGCCTTTCTATTCTTGAAGCTTATGAGTGGCTTGCACCTTGCAGTGCACCCTCTGTATTTACTTTCATGCAGTCTTCTCTTTATGGTAGACTTGGATATGGATACGCCTACCTCCTGGAGAGTGTTGTTCACTTGTTTGGCTGTTGTGAAGGGGTTTCTCTTTACCATGGAAATGATTCTGCGACCACCAATGTTGTCTTCTGTGGATGTCCAGGTCTTTTTGCATTGCTGAGTTCACCAGTGCTTTCTTTTTTTTCTCAGGATGTACCAAACTATAGATTGTGCCACTCATAATATTGTAGTAAATTCTTTGAGGGTTTTTTTTCAGTTTTTGCAGCTTAAGGATAGCTTGTTTCACCTGCATGGAGAGCTCCTTTAACTGCATGTTGTCTGGTCACAGCAAAATCATCCACATACAAGCACCCCCACCCCACCCCCCTCAAATCAATTCCAGGGCTTTTATCTTATGTCATTAATATTGACATAACAAAGAAATTACCCACACCTGCCTATGAAATAGCCTTTGAGTCAATTGTCCAATTGCTTGTGAGCTCCTGAAATTAAGTTTTTGTCTTAAAAAAAGGCTTTAGTTCCTCTCATTTTTATGCAATCTTTTTGTTCAACCCACTGAATTAAAGCAGAACGTTTGCAGTTCAACTGCATCTGAGTTGTTTAATTTAAAATTAATTGTGGTAATGTACAGAACCAAGATTAGAAAAAAAGTAGTCTCCGTCCAAATATTTATTGTCCTTACTTGTCTCAATGGCCACCGGCTCTTTCATAGAAGGGTGCTCACTGGATCCTCTTTCGTGATTCTATATCCTATTGCCACTTGTGCCTTAACAATGAGTTTAGCAATTCAAAGATTAAAGTAAAAGAGGAAAAAAGGATTTAGGGAAACAGCAGATTATTGAAACAAATTCATCAATATGGATTTTATGGTCTTTCATGCATAAGTTAGGGTTACTGCGGAGGTTACTTCATGAGGCCCCACCTTCTTGGATCCCAAAGACACCACTTCTAATTTTTGTTTGCCGAAATGTTTCTTATCATTTTTTTGAGCTAACATGGATACATTTCAATGAGCAAAATCCAAATACCATACAGTCCAAATCTGTAATGCAATATTAAATATGTTAACATATGAATAATAACACCCATAATAAATATTGCTTAAATGCAAATTTACAATTTATTTATAAATGATAGAATTGTTGTAAAGTGTTTTGCTTCAACCCTTTTCTCCATTGGATACATGTGAGTGCAAATGGTTGTACTCTATTTTGTTACTTCTGAAAACCAAATATGCGATTTTTAGCAACAAAAAAACCTAGCGTCTAGTTCTTTTGCTTTGTGTGAAATATCTCTGCAATTGTATAGAACATATGTTCCCAAGATGACTGTAATTAAAACCATAGAAATGGCTTGAGCTACTGTTTCCCTAGCAGAAAGTATCTAGCAAATGAGCAGCCTACTTTACTGAGTTAGGAAATACTGCAGTGGATCATAACACATTTTGGAAATGAGATGAAACAGAAGTCCTTTTGCAAGCATTTTTAAATTATGTTTATAGTGTAATTATCACTGAAGTACTTGTGTACATATAAGCCCTAAGGGGACCTATTTGACATTCTGTTCAATAAAGGATAAAACTGTAATAATTAAATTGACCCTCCTGCTGAAAAAACACAAGCACTGCAGAATGACAAACACAGGAGCTTTTTGTAAAGATTCAAAAATGTACACAAAAAGATTAGCGCTTCTTTGCAAAGACAATACACACTTGTGTCTAAAATTCACCTTCCGGTATTTATTGTACTATTAAATTTACCAAAAGGGGTTTGTGATCCAATAACATCATGCGAAGAAATACTATATTCTTGTGTATGATATCCACTGGTTTTGGGTTTTTTTCTTTATGGTGTAGTTATTAAATATAAAGTTGTCTCTCCCAAAGTTCCATTTTATCCAAATAATACATATTTTTAAAAATGATTTCCTTTTCCTCTGCAATATTAAAATAATACCTTCTAATTGAGCCAAACTAATATATAATTAATCCTTATTGGAAGCAAAACCAGCCTATTGGGTTTATTTAAAGGGGTGGTTCACCTTTAAGCAGCGGCGTTCCACGATTTCAACTTTTAGCCTCAGAGCGGGTCCAGGGGGCAGCATCAATAGTGCAGTTAGCCATATTGTGCTTGCTACATTAACAGAGCTGTGTTAAAAAACAGAAATTGGACTCAAAGTTACCAGGTGAGGCTTTTTGCCACCTCTGGTAACTGGCCGCTCCATGCCGTCGGAGGCAAGGTTCTCACCTTGTCTCATGATTAGGAGCGGTCCTGCCTTTAAGTTAACTATTAGTATTTTATAGAATGGCCAAGTCTAAGTAACTTTTCAATTGGTCAGTATTTTTTTTTATAGTTTTTGAATTATTTGCTGTTTTCTTCTCATTCTTTCCAGCTTTTAAATGGGGTCACTGACCCAATCTAAAATCAAATGCTCAGCAAGGCTACAAATGTATTGTTTTTGCTACTTTTTATTACTCCTCATTCTATTCAGGCCCTCTCCTATTCATATTCCAGTCTCTTATTCAAATCAATGCATGGGTGCTAGGGTAATTTGAACCATAGCAACCAGAACCAAAATTGCATAATGGAGAGTTGGGGGTTTTGGGGCGTCAACTTGAAAAAATCGTACAATTCGTGCATCATACTCAAAAAATGTGTAGGATTTGAATTATCGTTGAGCGATTTTGTCATGGATGGGAGTTAGGTCGACTGTGTTTTAATAAAAAAAATTTGATAAATTTGAGTTTTAGTATATACCGCCCCTAAGTTTTGTGAGAAGATAAAATAGTCAAGATCTGGCCAGCATCTTCAATGTAATGACGTATCTGCTAGACTCATCTGTACATATTCATCCCTAAAAAGTTTGTGGCTCTCTTAAGCTAGTCATTAATGTCAAGACCCGCTTGTTTGGCGAGGCTGCTAAACAAACAGATTTTTTCCCAATATACCAATTGCGGTAGACAATGCTTGATCACAGTAAATGCAGGCTGTCCGTGAGGACTTCCCCGATGGGATTTTTCAACCTTACTGTTCAATATCTGCCTGACTTTCAGCCAGATATAGTTCAGGGAAGCCCAGAGTCAGACTGGACATTGGGGGACCCACCGGATTCCAAACCACGAACTCTGGACCCCTGTGCACATGCGTAAACGACGGCACACATTCACAAATGTCTGGCACGCAGACATCCTTGAAAATGAATCATTACAGAAAAAAATAGATTTAGCAATTACCCTCATGTGTTTTTCCTCTATAAAAAGTTGCTAGTGTGCTAGGAGTGGGATGTAACTATCTAGTAAACCCATGGTTTTCACACTGCAGTTGTTATCATTGTTACAAACAGAAACTTATGGTTGTCATGTGGCAGATACAGAACAATGACTTGTGAGCTGACTAACAGCCACTAAGGAAGATGAATCATAGTTGCCTATAGTTAAGTACGGAAACCTGCAACTCATCACTCGTGGTGGGGGGCTTCCTCTTGCCCACTGTGTAATAGAGCAAAGAAAAGATGTTAAGATTTTGCATTCTCCTAATATCAAACCGTTATTTTATGTTTTAAATTTCTATCTAATATTTTGTCATTTCTGAATTTACATTGCCCGAACTGCTGAATGAAATGCAACTACGGCAGTATGAAATATAAGAAAGAGACATAGCAAAGAAAAAAAAATACCCAACTTTGAAAACACACAAAAGTGTAACATTATGAGGTGTGATGTCCGACATAAAAACAGTTTGAGAGGTTGTTTACCTTCAGTATGTTGTAGAATAGACTATTCTTTTCAAATGGACTTCATAGCTTTTAAATTATTTTCTTTCCTCTTCTGTATCTTTTCCAAATGGGGATCACTGACCCCAGCAGACAAAAAAACTTTTGCTCTGTGAGGCTGCAATTTTATTTTTATTGTTATTTTTCATTACTTATTTTTCTGTTTAGACCCTCCTCTATTCTTGTTTCTCTTTTAAACCACTAGGGTAATTTGGACCATAGCAACCATATATTTCCTGAAATTCCAAACTGGAAAGGCATTGAACACAAAGCTAAATAATTCATAAATCATAAATAATAAAAATATATTTTTACTATAATAGCAAATGTTATTAGAATATCACTCTTTACATCATACTAAAAGTTAATTTAAAGGTGAACAACTCCTTTAAAGCTTTCTTCCTTCCTCCCAGACAGGCAACTTAGAGATTTTGTTTCTTTCCATGGAAATAGTAAGGGTAAAATATAATTAAAACTCCACTAGCTCTGTGCATTACATGTATTGGTTTAAACATGTCTACTATTGATTGGTATGTCCTCATAACTTACCTTATGTGACTTAAAGGTGAAGAGCGTTCTTTCTTAATACTCTCTCTACTTATCTTCACTATATTGTGGTCCTTTCTGTACTGATAAGTGATAAACTAATAATTGTTAAGTTTGGGTCTAGTAATCCAAAGCAATCAATCATTTTTTTTATTTCCAATGATCAGTAAATGCCACCTGCTGATTTCAAGACCTAAGGCAGACAGAACACCAGGCATTGTTGATGTTACACATTTGTAATATTAACAGTGTAAACCTGCAAAAATTATGACAAGTAAAAGAAAATAATGTAAATTGAACTGCTGACTAGGGATGGGCAAATTTGACCCATTTTGTTTCGCCAAAATGTTTTTTTGACGCAGGACGCCATACAAGTCTATGGGCGTCATTTCCACGGTGAAAGAAGGTGAAAAAATTTGCCCATCCCTACTGCTGACACAGCACTCGTATGTGTGTCATTTCATTGCTAATGACAACATACGTCACAGTTCCAAGCATCTCATGCATCAGCCACATCATTGTGATTATGTTTACTTAATACTGTGCAAACCAAACATGCCACCTAAATGACAGGCCATAATAACATATGTGCTATAAATGCATGTTTTGTTTCCTTGATACAAGTATTATTGAGTGTAATAAACGGCTAGCAATCTTGCTAAAAAAGAATCATAAACAAAGCATATATCTACTTCTTCCCACAGATAAACACAGACCGTGTGCTCAAGGAAAAAGGAAGCCTGAAACAATGCCTAGGTTGTAGCTTCTCCATGAAGGGGGCAGGAAGTTCTCCCCCGCACTAGAAAGGAAGGAACAAGCCATTGAAGTTTTCTCTTTGCCATGGATAAAATACCAAACCTGCCTATGGATTTTAGAGATATTTTGAGAACTCTCAGGATGAAGGCCAAATATGCACTGTTCTTGGGTTTTGTGGTGGTTCTGGTCATTATCGAGAAAGAAAACAAGATCATCTCAAAGTAAGAAATGTTAGCAAATAGAATATCAGGGCTTAAAACGTACTTACGAATACAGCACATACCATATTTATTAGTTAAATAAATATGTACACAAAATAGTGCCACTTTAGTTTTTGCCATGGTCGTTAAATAAATATGTAAACAAAATAGTACCACTTTAGTTTTTGCCATGGTAGTTAAATAAATATGTAAACAAAATAGTGCCACTTTAGTTTTTGCCATGGTAGTTAAATAAATATGTAAACAAAATAGTGCCACTTTAGTTTTTGCCATGGCACAATGTTTATTGACCACACAAATACACAAATACTTACACTGTTACCCCCATTTTACATTTTTCAGGGGACCAGAAAAAAATGTTGTAAAATCCAGGAAAATGTAAAATCAGGGAAACTTTAATGCATAATACATAGGTGGGACCACCAAACAACAATGTAAAATGAGGAAAAACTTAAAATCAGGGGATATATATGTACAGAAGAAGGCGAGGTATAGTTTTTGGCTGTGTATTTCTCTATTGGAAGGAGCTGGATCTAGTAATTTCTGTTACAAAACAGGGCACACGGCATGTATTGGCACATAATAGTTAATGCTGTACCAATTGATATGATGTGAGTTTTAAATTTCTCCCTCCATTTTTATAAATTATATCTTACTAGATTTTAATTAAACAAGTATTCATATATAACCTTGTTCTAATAAATTGCATTTCGTTTTATTCTCTAGGGTGTCAGACAAACTTAATTTGAAGCAAATCCCACAGAACATCTTTGAAGCTAACAGTACAGAGAATGATGTCTACTTAGAGAATGGTTCTCTCATGTCACTCAATGAGCTGGACTCAGCCTTTTCACAGTTCAGGAACAAATTAGCGAATGTCACTCTGCAATATGGGGGAAAACAGCCATTTCCTGAAGATATTACAAAAAGTCCTCGTCGACATATTCTCCTCATGGCCACCACACGTACTGGTTCTTCTTTTGTAGGGGAATTCTTTAATCAGCAGGAAAATATCTTCTACTTGTTTGAACCTCTCTGGCACATTGAAAGAACTGTATCTTTTGAATCTGTTGGTGCCAATGCTGTGGGTTCAGCAATTGTCTACAGAGATGTCCTTAAGCAACTTTTCCTATGTGATCTACATATTCTGGAGAACTTTATCTCACCACCCCCTGAAAATCACCTTACAAGATTCATGTTTCGTAGAGGTTCTAGCAAATCATTATGTGAAGACCCTGTATGTACCCCATTTGTAAAAAAGGTCTTTGAGAGGTACCACTGCAAAAATCGCAGATGTGGCCCCCTGAACATGACACTAGCTATGGAAGCCTGCTTAAATAAAGAGCACGTGGCTGTTAAAGCAGTGCGCATTCGCCAGCTGGAATATTTACGCACTTTAGTTGAAGACCCACGTTTGGATATGAGGATTATCCAGCTGGTACGGGATCCAAGAGCTGTGCTAGCTTCACGCATGGTAGCTTTTTCAGGCAAGTATGAGTCATGGAAAAAATGGGCCTTGGAGGGTGCAGCTCCAATACCTGATGAAGAAGTCCAAAAGTTAAAGGGCAACTGTGAAAGCATCCGTATGTCTGCTGAGCTAGGTTTAAAGCAACCAGATTGGCTTCGTGGAAGGTACATGCTGATACGTTATGAAGATATTGCAAGGTCCCCGCTTCAAAAGGCCAAAGAGATGTACAAATTTGCTGGCATTTCAATTACTCCGCAGGTGGAGCAATGGATCATCAAAAACACACAAGCGTCCCAAGATAGCAATGGCATATATTCTACACAAAAGAACTCTTCAGAACAGTTTGAGAAATGGCGGTTCAGTATACCCTTCAAACTGGCTCAGGTGGTCCAAGATGTTTGTAAGCCAGCTATGAAGTTGTTTGGTTATAAACTGGCCAATGATTTAGAGACACTTACAAACCGTTCCATCAGTTTGTTAGAAGAAAGGGTTAATTTTTGGGTGACGTAATGTTCCATTTAATTATTTATATTTCGCTTTTCTATCAAGTCCTCAAAACAAAGATGGGAAAAGAGCTGATTTGCACCTGCTGAGCCACAAAGTCCCATCTTTGAAGCCTATATGCATTTTCCAGTGAATTGTTTCCTAAATTAGGAAGCTTTTTTCTATAACTGCAGTGACTAAGAAGATGCTCAAGGCTGATTCTTTAGATTGGCTTTAAAATTGGATGAATCCTGCTGATGTATAGAAACTGCCTACTTAGATCCAGCAACTAAATGAAGGCTAGTGTGAGAGAAAGAAAGCTGGCTTCTTTTTTTAACAAAGCATCTTCCCAGCATATTCAATGTTCTCAAGCTGAATGGTTGATCTCTGCACTAAAAATACGCCCAAAGAGATTTTAAAACATATGCACAATGTGACTTTAATTCTGAAGCAGCTTTACAATTGCTATGTATTTTTTAATACTAACTATAGTGTTACATTTTAGGATGGCTGTTTCCTAAAAAAAAATACATATTTTCTCACATTGGACATTACCGAGCGTGTTGAGGTCTAAACCTATTTTCTATATGAAACTATGAATATGTTTTAGACATTTAAATGCAGTGCATTTGATCAAGAGAGCGCTTGTGCACTCAAACTCCCTGCCGCACTTGAAAAAAAAAATACCTTGCAGTAGACATTATAGTGCAGCACAAGGAGATTAATACAATGTTTTTGCTATTTAATTTGTTCTGTTTCCAGATGGGTGCAGAACCAGCTAAGGCTCTGCATAAGTAAACAATTCATGTTCCAAAACAGAGAGAGCCTTTTCCCCCCCTTTACCACCACCTGTTTCTCACTCCAAGTTATTCTAACACTCCATAAAGTCTAAGCAGACCTCTCACCTGTTGTCTCTGTTGTGTAAGACTATAAATAGATAATGAAAACTTTTCAGAAAGGCTGCTGCTTGGGCAGCGTCGGGTACTGATGGCAGAAAGCTTAGCCCAAACATTGCAAATTGGTTTCTTAAAATAGTTAACTTGTCATATTTTACCAGTGATTAAAGGGTCTTTTTGAAATCATACCAAGGTAGCAATGATCATCTTGAACCCACAATGAACTAGCCACAGGGGTGGGAGTTAGCTGCATTTGTGTCATCTATAAGGCTTAAATAAAGGCCCTATGTGTCTTTCACATAGAATCTAGCCTAAGAACCATTACCTAGTAAACATCTTATACTCCATTTTCCATTTTAATGCTTTGTTACCTGCCTCCATCTCTCTCACTCTATCTTGCTGCATGCATGTTCTTTCCATCAGTTTTGTGTAAATCTTTTCCTTTCCTGTCAACTGTGCATAAAAGAATCAGCAGTCAATTTCTGCCATCTTGACAACTGTAAACATCTGGATTTTCTGCATCAGAGCATAATATAAAATATGAGCAAACTGCCTGTGCCCAAACTCACTTCTTCCTAGTCAGAGATAATTTGTGATTGTTAAAATGGCTATACACCTTCAGATATGCTCTTTTGGCTAGGTCAAAATTAGCATATTTATTCTCAATTTGGCAACCAAAACAATTAGATCAATGGCGGCCCACCCAGCGAGCGCTACATTAATGCGCTGATGATATTATCGCCCGACAGGATGTCTTAATCTGCTTAATAGGTATCTGCTTGATTTTCAGTTAGATATTGGTTATGTAGGATGTCCGAAGCCCCCCCATACATAGACCAATATGCTGTCTGCTTTTATCATCCCATTTATACCAAGCTTAATATTACATAAATTCCCACTGATACTGCAGTATACTATGGGAAGAATGTAAACTGCAGTATACTATGGGAAGAATGTAATTGAAAATCACAAGCATTATTTAAAATGTCATCTTTTGCCAATGTTTAGCACTGCTCACATTGTAAAATCAGTTGCTGGTCGAATATTACATTGTGTATTTTGGCTAAGCAAAAGTTTAGCACAAAAAGATTTTGCGATTAGAACATTTTATTACATCCACTGCAAACGTTCGCAAAAACTATTTGCTTGTAAACTTTGCGATCAAATAGTCATTGAGGTCTTTTAATCAGTCAAAAATTATGCAAACATGGTTGCCAACATTCAGAATTGCCTTTGTGCAGGGTTTTTTTGTGCTAGCAAACATATTACATCCCCCCTTAAGTATACTGCAGACCAAGCTATGAATTAATATCATGTCTTACCTTTTATCAATGGTATCTTTTTAGTCACAAAGTAAAATTTTTTATATAAATGGTAATAAGCAGTGTCACAGAACATAGTAGTTTATTTTCAAGTAGTTCAAGTTTCAAACAACTAAAATGTTCTGAAAACTTACTATGGTCATCATTGTATCTATCCAGTAAAAGGTATCACCCAATCCACAGGATCCACACTTGTGCCCTTACACATACCTATGCTAAAAGCAGGTATTTTCCAGATAGGGACCACCTTCCTAAGCAACTCCAAACCATTTAAACTTTAATAATACAGAATGAAATTGTTTTGCTATCAGCATGGATTTATGCTAATTTAGTTAATATCAAATTATAGGTATAGAATCCAGAAAGCTCCAAATTACAGGAAGGCCATCTCCCATAGACTCCATTTTAATAACAATTTTTTTTTTATTATTTCCTATTTTATCTATAATAAAGACAGTACCTTGTACTTGATCTCAAGTAAGATATTATTAATCCTTATGGAGGCAAAACAATCCTTTTGGGTTTAATTAATGTTTAAATGATTTTTAAGCAGACTTAAGGCATGGAGATCCAAATTATGGAAAGATTCCCAGCATTCTGGATGCCCATTCCTGTCCTGTACAAGGTTATTGTTGCAGAGAAAAAGCAAATCAGACAACCTATAATTTCAGTATAGGTGTTACAAACATAATTACCAATGGCAGATATCATTTGCACACTGATAGGGGCTCATTTACTACCAACGGGCAAAATTTCCTTAGTTTAGTAACCTGTAGCAACCAATTAAATATTTGCTTTCAGAATAATGTCTGCTCTATGCTACATGTTGATTGGTTTTTGTGGGTTACTGCATTGATAACTGCTTTGCCCAATGTTTTAAGGCCAACTAGGTTACCAATACTATTTGCTTGACAGTATAACACTGTAATCAAACTTTATAAGGAGGGATCATTTAGTCTGTTAGCTCTTGAGGATTGGAGGTAATTTTATGGAGCAATATCAAGAATCTATGCCTGGTTTGAGGAATACTTCTATAGAATATTTGTGTCCCCTTTAAACTTTTTTTTAAAAAAGTTGTTGGGATGTCAAGAGCTGGCTTTGTTTTTAAAATATGTTTCGCTAGTCGCTCAATATATATATATATATATTTTTATATTTTAACTCTCTCCTTGTCATTGATTTAGAATAAACAGCATTGGCAAGAAAATCCTTAGTGCAGAAATTTCACATAAAACCATCTTAAGGTGGTTTCTGGCAGAGAGACATAAGCTGCATTTCCAGGTTGTATGTGGGAACTGAAAATACCTAATTCACTCAGGCTCACACTTCTTATGGTCATAAATTAGCAGTGAGATGGGTTTCAGTAGTTTGTACATTTTATAGGTCCATAATACTTTCTGTGTAAGGCTGACAACCAGTAAGTCCCTGTAGATTTCTATGGGCTCTAAAGTCAGACCATGGCAGTACAGGCTTGCTCTGTTCCTGTGATTTACTGAGTTTAAGGTGTAAATCCTCAGCTTGTCTTTTTTTAAATTTATTTATAAGGCTTTCTTAAGCTCTCATTGTTAGATGTCCCGTAAGCCCTTCAGATCATATATCTAGCCTTCTATATACTTTTGCAACTTTCTGTCCTCAGAATACCTACCTGGTTCAACAGGGTTCCTATCGTTTTATTCCAGCTGTCAGAATAAAGTTATGTACTTGCATGCTACAGTTTCTAGAAAATGTGACCCAAATTAAGTCACACTTAATTCTTTTTAATTATACCTAATATTACTTTTACTGTACCCTTTGTTTTGCAAAAAGCCAAGATCAGAATTCATAGAAAAAATTATCTCAATTTGTTTAACAAAGCTGGGCATACACAATACGATAAATTCATTTGGCGAGGTTGCTAAACAAGCAGATCTTTGATTTTGACAAATCCTGTTGAACTGTTTGATCATAATGGAGGCCTGATTAGGCCTATAGGGAGAGGACTACATGAACCCACCAATGCAGTCTTCGCCTAATGGGATTTTATAAATTGCCAATGAATATCTGTCTGATTGACGGGCAGGAATTGTTGTGACAAATTCCCTATGCAGGGGCCAATAAAACTTGGACATGAGATGCCAAGTTGGCAATTTTAAGCAACCAATACATGGCCAGCACACCATCTAACCATATATATCTTACTTCATAGCAAGAATTCCTGTGATTTACAACCAAAATGACACAATTAAATATAATGGGGCATGATGAAGTATTTGTTCAAGATTGTCTTAAAAATTACTGTATATCCTCTATGCAATAGGGATTATGTTCTTATATACAATATTTTTGTACATAATTTATTAGATAAACCTTATTTAAACTACACTCATTGTGTAACCCTAAGGATTCTGGATATATAACATTTTCAAACGTTAAAAAATGGCAAACCTACATTTTATTTTAATTTAAAATTTGAGTGCTAAAATGCTAAAAAGGATATATTTTTTGGTCCATTTTCTATAGGACATATTTATTGTTGTGCTGATTTTTGTACTTGTAATTAACTTGTTATTAATCATTTTAGACAGATAAATATACCCCATAGTCAGGGGTAGCCAAGATGGTGCATCACTATTCAATTAAAAAATTCATCCTTACTGCCCTTTTGGCTGTTCCTGCCCTTTGGAGATCAGCTTCATAGTTAAAAAATATGTTAGCTGGTCAGTCATTTTTGACAATCATTGCTCATATGAGACCCTTGACCTGCTATTAAGATCACATTCACCCTCCTCAGAAAAAAGAAAGTCCCCCTCCCTGGAATCCACAAATCAGTAGTGGCAATGAGGAGTGGAGAAAGTCATGTTTAAAGACACCTTGTAAATACTGCAGTGCTGGCATATGATACTGAACTTCATGGATTGGTTTTGGAGTTCCTTTCCCCTTTAATGTGACTTTCGCCCCTTTGCTGGCATTGGTTTGCACATTGCTCATGGTGAGACTTTGTGTTAACAAACCTTATGTAAACGTTTCTTTGTGGCTCCATTTCCTTTTCTTCTGTTCTATGAGGTTGCTTGTACTTGCAGAGGCACCAGGTTGATTTGAGCCCCTCTTTGATTACTATTCAGTACAGTATTTCTTACTGTATTCCCATTTCCTAAAAAGATGTAATAGTATTTTCTGTCCCTAAGAGAAGATGGTAGCACTAGGATTGAGCTTTAAATAAGCATACATAAACATACACTCACCTACAATAACTGTTGTTTCAATACATTATTGTTAAAGTGGCTCTATGACAGTCATAGTGCTCAGACGCCCCCCTTCGTCATATATTTCTTAAAGTCTTGTACAGGTATGGGATCTGTTATCTGGAAACCTGTTATCCAGTTAGCTCCAATTATGGGAAGGCCATCTCCCATACACTCAAATAATTCAGATTTTTAAAATAATTTCCTTTTTCTCTGTAATAATAAAAAAGTACTCTGTGCTTTATCCAAACTAACATATAAAACAATCCTTTAAAGTTAATTTAACATTTAAATATTTTGTCTTAAAGTATGATGATCTTAAAGTATGATTACAGAAAGACCACTTATCTGGGAAACCCCAGGTCCCAAGCATTCTGGATAACAGGTCTGGTACACCTTTGCTCCCTGCAGACACCCCATATGCCATTTTTGCAGAGACCAAACATTTTGTGGTGGAAGAGGGATGAAACATGAATACATGTTGCCTCTAAAGCCACAATGTTACATCGTATAATGTTCTATAATGTTTTTTCAATTAATTTGTTTTTGAATAATTTCTATTTTTTTTAATGTGATGCTATTTTGCTTTTCTAATATTGTAATTTCCACATAATTTTATTTATTTATTGTATGAAAAAGGAAGATTAATAATTTTATTTGCAGGGAATTTGAGCTGTACCAAAAATTTAAAAAAAAAAAATAAATTAACTTTTGTGGAAAGCTGTTGGGAATCTTTTGTTTTGGTAATGAGCAACCACTGCCAGATATTAGCCACATTTCGGGCCTCACTTTCACTTTCCAGGAATAAGCGCTGCAGGCATCAGATGAATATTACTATAGTACATTTAAAGAGGTAATATGTTCAACACAAGCCACATAAATTGGGCTTGAATAAGGTGTTCTGCCCTAAAAAAATGTTCTTTTTGGGGTTTTTTCAGTATAAAGTTCTGTACAATTTTCAAACCCCTTTAGAGGCAGAGATGTGAATATTACTTTATGAGAAAAGGTTTATTGATAACACATACCATCACTTTGGAACTGACTGAAGGGTGGTTGGGGTTTTATAGGTTTCCTGATATGACACATGGAAAAAAAAAAATTTTCACTAGAGTGACATGATTTTGCCCACAAGTACAAGTAAAACATCGGAACTTTGAGAAGAAGAACAAAATAGGGTTGTTATTGCCTGGGCAAGCTTTACGGCTTCCTTTGTGATAACACAAGGATTCACTACCTCTTACAAGGTTAATTTTAGAACAAAACTGAGAAGTGGTGTTTTTAGTTACTAAGCAAAGTTACAAAAACAAGATGAAAATTCCTATCAGTAATCAAGCACCTCTCTTTCATCAACTGTTGCTTGTGTCTTAGATTTAGGAGGTGAAAACTGAGACATGTACTATGAGTAACTACCATCCCTCCTCCAATGATCCTTCTAAAGAACTGTGTAGGATTGGTTAAGTGTAAAATCAAAGTGTTTCCACAAAATTGTTTTGTATTATTTAGTTACAAAAAATAACGTAAAAGTTTTTTGCAACACAAGCCTTATTTATTTTGTATATTTTTGACAAGGAAAAATTATTCTTATAGAAGCAAGTAAGCACAGATAAAAGAGCATTAAGCCACATCTTCCCCATGATATTTCACTTCTAAGTTCTGAGATAATTTATTTGCATTATCTCCACTCATAATATGGATGGACGAATTCTAGAGCTATAGTTTTGCCTGGTTGAATGGCGGTATGGTTAAGGCAAGCCTCCAGTAAGCAAATAATTAGATTTGTGGTTGCTGCTTATGGTAAGGTCACACTGAGAGATTCAGGGAGATTTAGTCGCCCGGTGACTAATCGCCTCTTCTTTTGGACGACTGATCTCCCTGAACTGCTTCCCCCTGTCTTCCGCCTGCTTGAATGAAAAATCGCCTGCAGCATGGCACTCGCGGCGTTTCGTTTTCCAAAGTTGCCTCACAAGTAAACTTCAGGCAACTTCGGAAAACGAAGCGCCGCGAGTGCCATGCCGCAGGCGATTTTTCATTCTAGCAGGCGGAAAACAGGCAGAAGCAGTTTCGGGAAGATTATTCGCCAAAAAGAAAAGGCGATTCGTCGCCGGGTGTCTAAATCTCCCCGAATCTTACCGTGTGCCCCAACCCTTAGACCTTAGAGTGCTATCCACCTCAATTAAATTCCTTTGTAAAGTTACTCTGCTAATTTGCCCAGAAATACCTTGGTTTCCCTCACAAACAGTTTTATTGCAATTGTGTTTTGCATACTCAAATTCACAAGCCAGTTTCCCCTTATTGATTATAATCAACTAATATTAGAAGAATAGGTGTGGTACGGTATGTTAATATTTTTGCATTTTAAAGCGATACTGACACCGCAGTTGGAGGGGGACCAGGGAACTTGTTTACTGGTCAGCTGTTTGAAAATAACCATCTGTTGCTATGGCTTAGTAGACCTTTACTACCTTACCTTGTATATATTTACTGCTCTCACATTCTGTGCCCCACATTGCCCCACCCATGCTATATTGATATGGCTTCCTGTGGCCACAATTTCATTTGCATGTCAATGCGCCCTAAAAACACAAACATTATTAGGACATGATCAGTGTTAACGCTACTCCGTAATAAACACGCAGGGCTTGGTCCGCTTGCATTAAGTCCCGAGTGCCGGTAATTTTCTTCCTTACCCAAGTGCAATTGAGGGTGCCGAACTCTTTTTACTGAGCACCGGACTAATATTCTTCAAGAGGCCAGGGTGTGCTGGTGGCCTTTCCGGAACCAGGGCAGCCACAACAAATAAGATACTTGGGTTGATGAGTGGTGAACCTTTGACTTTCCTTGCCCTTTAATGAAATAAAGAAATGTTTAGATTTTCAGTTTAGCTTTTAGAGAAAATGCAATTAATGTCATGTCTGGAGTAGAATCCACAATAGGCCCTGTCATTTTAAGTACACAGAGGCCCAAACAGCCCCCCCACCAGTCCAATAAATAGTGACCGTCTAGGGCATCTTACAGCAGCTCTTCTGGCATTTTGCTGGGGTATAGGGCACATGTTTAGCTTTGTAATTTAAGGGGAAACTATACCCCCTCAACATTACAGGTCTCTAAAAAAATGTATTACTTAAAACAGCACATAAAACTCTGTTTCATCTAAATTAACCATTTTCATAAAATATAATTCGGCTCAAGGTAAAAGCTATAAAAGTGCAATATTTACTTACTGATATATGTGTGTGTGTGTGTGTGTGTATATATATATATATCTCTAAAGCAGCAAATGAACCACACTTGCAGGTTTCTTATAAACAAAAAGAAGTGTTTTTTATTCCAACGCTTCGGCTCTTAGACTTGAGCCGTCATCAGGTGTTATATATATATATATATAATACACAAAAGCCATGAATATCCTGTAAATTATATCCTTATAAACAGTGAGTTCTGATGTCATCAGTTATAAACGGTGAGTTCTGATGTCATTTCTGTCACATGACTCACTGAAATTTGTGTATTATAATAAATAAAGTACCCCCAGTTGCAAATTATGAGGATATTAGAAGTTACCTCGGAGTTCCATGACCTGTATAAAAACACTCGGCCTTCGGCCTCGTGTTTTTATATGGTCATGAAACTCCTCGGTAACTTATAATTTACAAGAGGGGGTACTTTATTCACTATATATATATATATGCACTCATAATATACAGTACACAAAGAACATATATGTCACAATATGAGGCTGATTAGTAATTTATACAGATAATTACTACATGGCAGCACAGAAACCAGAAAAATAAATACAACAGTGCAATTAGCATCAGAATTTAATAATCAGCCCTGAAGCATCAGATTATACTACAGGCCAAGCTCATTTTCTGCTTTAGAATTTGTGATGACCCCTAAGCTTAGCCTCTCAACAGCTGCTCAGAGGCCACTGAGCATTTGAGTGTGTCGCAGACACTTTCCAAGATGGTGACCCCTGTGACAAGTTTGAAGTCCTGGATCATTGCTGCTATTAAGAAACTGAAACTTAGGCAATAAGTTCAGTATATAAAATAAGGTATTTTTAGCCACACTAATTTTTAGGGTTTAGTTCTCCTTTAAGATAACTTTTAGCATGTTATAGAAAGTTAATGTTAATTTTCAATTGGCCTTAATTTTTTTCCTTTTTATAGTATTTGAATTAATTCATATTCTAGTCTTATTGAAACCATTGAAATCATTGAAATGATTACTAAGGTAATTTGGACCCAAGATTGCCAAAATTGCAAACATTAACGCTGCTAAATAAAATAATAAATAATTCAAAAACCACATAAGAAAATAATAAGAAGAAATTAAATGTAAATGGTCTTAAAATATCACTCTTTATATCAAACTAACAGTTAATTTATAAGTGAACATCCCCTTTAAATGTCATTGACTCTTTGAGAACAGAATTCCCAAAACAACTTGTGTCAACTATAGGGAGCAAAAGGTTACATAAAAGTATGAACAATTATTTGATAAGAAGTTTTTTGGGGGATTTTAGAATTCTAGGAATCCGTTGCAATCTTTGGGGGCTGCTGGAGGTGCAAAGTGTTAATAAAGCAATGTTTATTTGCAGAGCCTGGAAAGACGTCACACTTACAAAGGAATTTTTTGAATCCTCATCCTCAGAGCATTTAGCACAGTTGTAATATGAAATCCAGATGTGCTTGTTATTGATATGTATTCAGAGAGGAAATTTCAAAGAGATTACATATTTATTAAAAACAAAATTGAATACAAATAGATCTCGGTCATTGTGGGGATAGTCTTGTGCATGCCTAAAAACATCTCATTAAGGAACATCTGTAAGACGTTATGCCCATTTAGAAATGGGTAACTGATCTGGAGAAGGGAAATCCCTTCATCCTAACAGGCAGTCGTATTCCTGTATATACAGGGCAAACGTGTTTGTTTTGCTCAGTGGTACAAAAGAGACACCCTCTGCAATGGAAGTGGTTTCAAGTAAAAGATGGGAATAATGGTTGTGGTTTGGGGGGAAAGATGGTAATACTCCAGCTGCTCATGTCTTCGGGTTAAAACTAGGATAATTGATTGCACTCATAAGTTGGAGGTTCTGCATAAAATCTGCTGTCAGTTCAATTTAACCTACTATGTAAATATAATATATATTCTTGTAAACACCAAGGAGTTTAAAGGGCTGAAGGGAAATTGGTTTCATCGGTTATATTCTACAACGAGTGGTGGCCAGGGACACAAATCAATTAAAGAGTAACATACATCTTTGCGAACTGCTCTCATTGCTAAAATACCATTTTAAAAAAGGCAATTGTTTAATAAAAAAATAAGAATTTTTTTTTAGTTTTAAAGCAATCACTTAATGGATCAGAAGGCCACCTGTGTCCTACTGGAGTTTAGGGTCACCTACTCCCTTCTCCAGTAACTTCAGGCAGAAATCAGCAGTGGTTTACCCTGGCAGAGACTGGACAACACAAACTTCAGTTCTATTGCCCCTTCCTTGTTCATTTGCATAGTTTAAGTTGTATTGGATATAAGTAATTAATCCTCTAAAACGAATGGTGTATCCCCAATCCGGCAATCAAAGAGGGCTCTCCTCAACCCTTAAAAAGACACTTTTCAAAGAGAAATTTGTTTGCTGTATATCTCAAAGGCAAAAAGCCAATGAGGGGGAAAAAAACTGAAAAATAATATAGTGAATATACCTTAAGGTGGCACGCAACAAAATTTGGGTGTGAATTAGCACTTATAAAAGTTTTAAAAGTGTATGTGAACATTCCATTCATAAGTACTACACTATATTATTTTTCTGTTTAAGTTGTATTGCCAGACAGCAAGGTGAACTCATTTAATTAAAATTGAATTATTAATATTAAAGGAATCCTCCACATTGAAAGAAATGTAATTTTAAGCTACTATTCCATAAACTTTCATTACAAATTTTGAGTGGTTTTAAAGTTATTTAGGATGTGACTGGTTGGATCAAGGGCATAGCCATTTTTTTAACTGGGTTGCTAATCAGTGGCGGAACTACCGGGGGAGCAGGGGGTGCGAGCCCCCTCAGGGCCCCCCAGCAGTCCGTTCGCCACAACAAATGCGGCCATACAGAGGGGGCGGGCCCGGCTGTGTGTCACGCACCAGGGCCCGCCCCCCTCTAGGATCGCTTCTGTTGCTAATCTACTAAACTAGCAAGGCCCACTCCCCTGAGGGATTGAGGCTACACTCCAAGTTGCATCAGATTTTTTAAAAAGGTGTCTGTGTCAAGTTGCATCTAGAACAGTGATCCCCAACCAGTAGCTCGTGCGCAACATGTTGCTCTCCAACCCCATGGATGTTGCTTCCAGTTGCCTCAAAGCAGGTGCTTATTTTTAAATAAGTTTTGGTTTACAAGTTTTGGTTGTATAAAAACTGCCAAACAGAGCCTCAGTGTAGGTTGACAATCCACATAAGGGATATGAAATGGCCAATCACAGCCCTCATTTGGCACCCCAAGAACATTTTTCATGCTAGTGTTGCTCCCCAACAACTTTTACTTCTCAATGTTGCTCACGGGTTTAAAAGGTTGGGGATCCCTGATCTAGAATTTAGAGTGGTGATTGCAGCACATCTGGAGCACCTATTGATTCAACAAGATGTGGTAACCCTGGAGCTACCACCAGATCCAGTGTGATGAAACTCTAGGGTTCCCCAACACCAATGATTAATTCACATCATTAGTGCATTTGTTTTACAGCCTTCTCTGTCTCTCTCTCTCTCTGTCCTTGCTACAGGCCCTTTGCATATAACAAACACTGTACAACTGCTCAACTTTTTATGCAGTTTTCGGGGCTTCCTTTCTTTTGCATTGTTGATATGCTTTAATGGCAATAACTGGTATTTAAAAATTTCCTTTTAAATTAAACTCTGTGTACAGGTATGTGAAAGCATATTAACAAGTAATCACTGCAATTATACAAATAAAAAGAGGGACATACCTTTATGAGCTTGTAAAGGACACACTAACTGCTGCATTGCACTTTTTTGAAAGAGCCTGAAAGTCATAAAGAGAAATACAGCAAAGGCAGCCGATGCATTGTGCAGCCCCACTCATATGGGGATTATGAGTATATTATAAAATACAGTTCTAACACTGCAGTATGATGAATACACAGTGCAGTGATTGCAAGTATATTTTCTAACCATCTAACCATGTAGGTCTCAGCAGTGGCGTTGGAGGTGTCTACAGAAATCCATTAATTCTCTATAGAGATCCCTTCACCAACTGGAACTCAGAAGTGCATTTGGGAATTGTTGTTTGATGTTATATCAGCTGTAGCAAACTCAGTGCAGGTCAGGTGCTATTTCATTGATAATAATAATATCAAAGTAATTGCTCATTGTACATTAGCCAACAATGGGCCAGATTCAATTCAGTGAGAAAAGGGTTTATCACATAAAAAGTCATGAACGTGATTCAATATGATATTCAATCCAGAAAAACATATCTCAAGGTTTATCACGTGAAAACTTTATAGATGTCTATGTGACAAAAACTGGAGCTGAATTTGGAGAAAAGTTTTTTTCTCGTCTAATTGAATCTCGTCTATGAGTTTTCACGTGATAAACCAAGAGATAACTTTTTCTCACTGCATTGAATATGGGCCAATGTGTTTAAATGTGCAGTTCCTAATGGCCTACCTCTGACTTGCAGTGACTATTGCTATAAAAAAAGCAGGACAAGCACACCTATAAGTGTATAAACCTTCTTTATATTATATGCGCTGGTGTTCCCAGTCCCTACAGCATCCAGTGTCACTATAACAGTATTTCAGCAAACAAAAATATAGAATCATGGGGCAACAAAAGCAAGGAAGGTGCAAGGCTTTTAGCCACATTTATAACAAAGGATAGTTCACTATTTTCTGCCATAAATATGGCCTTGCACCTTCCTTGCTTGTGTTGACCCATGTTCCGGTATTTTTGTTTGCATTTACTATTTCCCCAATCCCTCCTTGCCATCACAATTTTCTATTCAAGTGCAGCCCCCTTACCCAGGTTCGGACTGGGTAGGTGAGACCCCGGGAAAAACCTGGTGGCCCCACGACCCAGACACCGCTCAGTGCCAGAAATCCTGGGTGACACAACTTTACCTGCTACCCAGCCACAAAAAGTTAAAAATAAATTATTGGAGGTGGGGGAGAAGGGTTGCGACTTCTGCAGAGATGTGTGGATCATCAGAAATTATGGTGAAAATGGGTTTGCACTGAATCATGCATCTGATGCATTCATCTACAGCTTTGGCACCCAAGATTTTTAAAAGCACAGGGTCAAAGCATGGAGCAAGGGAATCTTGTCTCTTTACTATCTCACTAATCATAGGAACGTGGTTTGTGACAAGGCCTGAAATACATAGCTCATAAAAAAATGCATGAACTGCTGTTACTACAAACTATTGTCACCAAAGCACATGCAGGACTAACTCACTATTTGCTGCTAACTAAATTCCCATCATCCACTGCAATAATTGGGAGACCTTAACTACAAATCTAATTGTATCAGAAAATGTTGCAACTACTGTGAACTAGCCAACTATATCTGTCCAAGAGACAAGCAACATTAAATTGCATTTATTCTTACACTGCATTTCATGCAGAACAAAGCATTTCATGCAGAACAAAGCTTTCACCCAAAGGGTCCTTTTTTAAAGCTGTGGGGTTAGAATAAAATGCCCTGTAAAAAATAATGTATATTTATAAAGCTGTGTAAATGTGAATATGTACCCAAGTAAAAACCTGTTGTCTGACTTTTTCCCTTTGGCTACAATGGGAGAAACTTCAGTATACATAGTGCAATTTTGGGCTCCAATTGACATGTTTTTACCCGTAATGCAGCATTTCCAACCATATTTCCAGCAGAATTACAGTGGTACTCTGCGTTGCATCCACCACAGTTGTGCCAGATGCTTCAATCCAGATACAATTGTGTTTTAAAACAAATCAAATCAGGTGCAAGAAACATCAGAGAGGGGATGGTGTCACTTTTGGAGCAAATGTTTAAAACAGTGTTTGCATCTGAATTACTGGGTGCAAGTCCTTTAGGGAGTAACAACCTTCTCTGGCTCTCTCTGCTACAGCCCCTTTGCATTTAATACACTGCACAATGCAATTTTAAGAGTTGCCTTTCTTTTGCACCATTGATATGATTTAAGCGCAATAACTGGTTTTGTTAATTAATATAATCTTTCTTTTAAATTAAACTATGTTTACTGCTGTGGTAATTAAAGCACATTAACAGGTAACCATTACAAAGTATACAAATAAAAAGAGGGACACACTTTTATGAGCTTGTAAAAGACTCACTAACTGCTGCTTTGCGCTCTATTGAAAGAGCCTGAAAGTCATAAAGAGAAATACAGCAAAGTCAGCCAATGCATTGTGCAACCCCCCCATAAAAGGATTATAAGGGAACATATTATGAAATACAGTCCTGACACTGGGATCTGATGAATAAAGAGTGCAGTGATTGCAAGTATATTTTCTAACCATATAGGTCTCAGCAGTGGCGTTGGAGGCATCTACAGAAATCCCAGAATTATCTGCAGAGATCTCTACACCAACTGGAACTCAGTAGTGCATTTGGGAATTGTTGTTTGCTGTTATGCCAGCTATAGCAAAGTCCGTGCAGGTCAGATGCTATTTCACTGATAATAATAATAATAATAATAATAATAATAATAAAATCAAAGTAATTGCTAATTATATATTAGCCACCAATGTGATAAAATTTGTAGTTCCTAATGGTCTGCCTCTGACTTGCAGTGACTATTTCCATAAAAAAGCAGGACAAGCCCACCTATAAGTGTATAAAGAGAAATATGGCAAAGGCAGCATTGTGCAATCCTCCCCATAAGGGCATTATGGAGGAAGATTTTATAAAATAACTCCTTGCCCTGAGACATGATGAATAAACAGTGATTACAAGTATAATTTCTTACTGTGTAGGTCTAAGCCACATCTAGGAAAATCACTTAATTCCCTACAGAGATCCCTACACCAACTGGATATCTGATGATATCAATGGGATACTGTCACCAGATTTGTCGGACATAACTTTTGCACTATTGCTGTTAGGGGCAGAACATCTTCTGATTTATTCTTTTACTAATTTACAGTTAGGCCCATAAATCTTTGGACAGAGACAACTTTTTTTCTAATTTTGGTTCTGTACATTACCACAATGAATTTTAAACAAAACAACTCAGATGCAGTTGAACTGCAGACTTTCAGCTTTAATTCAGTGGGTTGAAAAAAAAGATTGCATAAAAAGCCATTTTTTAATACAATCACTTCATTTCAGGGGCTCGAAAGAAATTGGACAAATTAAAAAACTGAAATTAAAATGTTCATCACCAGATTCTGGGTTTCCTCCTTTTTAATGCTCTGCCAGGCCTTTACTGCAGTGGCTTTCAGTTGCTGTTTGTTTGTGGGCCTTTCTGTCTGAAGTTTAGTCTTCAACAAGTGAAATGCACGCTCAATTGGGTTCAGATCAGGTGACTGATTGGCCATTCAAGAATATTCCACTTCTTTGCTTTAATAAACTCCTGGGTTGCTTTGGCTGTATGTTTTGGTTATTGTCCATCTGTATTATGAAACACCTCCCAATCAATTTGACTGCATTTAGCTGGATTTGAGCAGACAGTGGGGGTCATTTATAAAAACTGAGCAAATTTGCCCATGGGCAGTAACCCATGGCAACCAATCCAATTGCTGCATTCATTGTTCTACTTGCAGCTAGCTTTAAAAAGCGAATCACTGATTGGTTGCTATAGGTAACTGCCCATGGGCAAATTTGCCCAGATTTTATAAATGAGCCGCAGTATGTCTCTGAACATTCATTTCTCAGAATTAATGTGGCTGCTTCTGTCCTGTGTCACAATATCTATAAACACTAGTGTCCCAGTGCCACTGGCAGCCATACATGCCTAAGTCATCACACCGCTTCCGCCATTGAGAGTGTTGTTCACTTGTTTGGCTGTTGTGAAGGGGCTTCTCTTCACCATGGAAATGATTCTGCGATCATCCACCACTGTTGTCTTCCATGGACGTCCAGGTCCATTGCTGAGTTCACCAGTGCTTTCTTTCTTTCTCAGGATGTACCAAACTGTAGATTTTGCCACGGGGTAAAATTACTAAGCGGCGAAAATTCGCCGTCGCAACACTTAGCCAGGCGAAAATTCACTCAGACAGTGCTAATTTACTAAAATGTGAAGTTGTGTCCAGGACTCCAAACTCTGTCGAATTTTCTCTAGCGTTACTTCGGCAATGCGAGCAAATCTTAGCACAACTTCGATAGAGGTCTTCGCTCAGGCTAATTTGCATAAAGCAGGAAATTTAAAGTTGAATGGACGTATATGTTGCAGCAAATACATTACATTACACAAGCCCAGGGAACCTTAATAAAGACAAAAGAGTTGTTATAATGCCCTACACATGAGTCCACTGTATAGTTAATGTTCCATATGTTAATGTATGGGGGAACCCGGTTACCCAAAAAAATTTCAAGAACTTTTGCAGGCTATTACTCTGAAAAAAGGAAAATACACCAGTGTTTTTTGGACTTATAAAATATGATGTAAGATTGAGGAAGATCTATGCACTCCAGTGCACTTTGCCTGGTCTGAGCTGGCGAAGGCAAGTCTGGCAAAAGAGGTAACATTCAGTAGAATCTGCATCTTAGTGAATTTGTGGAGTAATGTCCATTCGCCAGATCGCAAATTCGCCTGGCGATAGAGTGGGAATGAGCGCTAGCGAAGTTACGCCTGCGCCCGTTAGTAAATAGGTAAAGTGCCTAAAAACAGTAACGCTGGCGAATCGTTGTCATCGTTAGTCACTTCGCCCCATTTAGTAAATCTGCCTCCTTTGACAGCATTTTGTCTGTTCACAGCAAAATCTTCCACATACAATCACCCCCCCCCCCTCAAATCGATTCCAGGGCTTTTATCTGCTTCATTGATAATGACATAACGAAGGAATTGCCTACACCTGCCCATGAAATAGCCTTTGAGTCGATTGTCTGATTTCTTTTGAACCCTTGAAATGAAGTGATTGTGTTAAAAAGGCTTTAGTTCCTCACATTTTTATGCAATCTTATTGTTCAACCCACTGAATTAAAGCTGACAGTCTGCAGTTCTACTGCTTCTGAGTTGTTTTATTTAAAATTCATTGTGGTAATGTACAGAACCAAAATTAGAAAAAAAATTGTCTCTGTCCAAAGATTTATGGGCCTAACGGTATTTGTTCTGAATGATTAGTGGCAGGTTGGGAGATTGCGTCCGATAGCGAAGGTATATCTGCACATCTATGGCCAGTTTTAGACCAGCCCTAGTGCAGATCAGATACTATTTCATTGATATCAAAGCAATTGCTATATAAATAATAGCCAGCAATGTGTGTGCGTCCGCAGTACATAATGGTCTACCTCTGACTTGCAGGGACCCAGGTCTGGACTGGAAGTTAAAATAGGCCCTGGCATTCCAAGTATACAGAGGCCCCAAAAGCCTCCCACCAGCCCTCTAAATAGTGACTGTCTATGGGATCTTACAGCAGCCCTTCTGGCATTTGCCAGAACCCACAGATTGCCAGTCCAGGCCCGCAGGGACCTTTCCTCAACCCTCCTTAGGCTAGCACAGTCCTTCAACCCCTCCCTTAATTTGTTCCTTGTTTAAGTGATGAATATGACGTCCCTTTGTTTTTTAGAGATTCTGTGCAAGTTCTGCTATAATAAAATTACTGTCTTATACAAAGTTACGATGATGCTAAAGAGGACAAAGTCTTAAACTGCACCAGTGCATTTTCTTGTATATGTCTGATCAAAACAAATACCTGATTGGTTGCTTTAGGGAACTGTACTGGTGCAGTAAATCTGCCTCTATAGTACTGTGTGGGGTACTAT
Source organism: Xenopus laevis (assembly GCF_017654675.1). Taxonomy (NCBI): domain Eukaryota; kingdom Metazoa; phylum Chordata; class Amphibia; order Anura; family Pipidae; genus Xenopus; species Xenopus laevis. Next base: position 43,958,867 of record NC_054383.1, on the reverse strand, counting down.
CATTTTATAGTTGTAGCTTTTTAAAAAGTAACTGGGGTACTACAAAACTGCAATTCATGTATCAGCTGTTTAACACAGTTACAGTTTATCTGTAGTATAAACCGTGAAGAATTTCATGCCTCCTGGGCAAAACTTTAGATATATCAGAAGCCTGAAAGTTCCAGCAAACTGTGTGGATTGTGTGGAGTTTATTGAGCTGGCTTCTGACTCAGGAATGCAGGCAGCAGACTACTGAGGCCTTTTCATGAAATCCAAAAGGCTGCTATAATCTAAAACAATAGCTCCTTGGTTGTATTTCTTGGTATTGTGCATGATTAGCCAATGTATAAATCACACTGGGACATTGGTAAATGTTTAGGATAGAAAAGCTTACATACTGCTTTGATTTGCCCAGAAACTGTAGTAATGAGGAAACTGTGTTATTCCCAAGTCGGATCAAAGGGGAGGCATTTATACGCTCGCTCTGAAAGATGAGGTCAACTGTTTCAGTTCCATTTATGTTACAGTAATGCGTTGCCAATGGAGAGCTGTGGATGAACTCACATGGCGTGGATTATAAAATGCCACATCATCATTGAGATCCTCACACGTGTTAAACAAAGAACGTATGTGTACAGGAATGAGCAGCGGTGCCTCAGACTCAGGCTAGGATTTCACCATATAACTGACAGAGAGGAAAGCAAACGGGACTTTCTTACTAAATAGTGCTATAGATCAAGCATTAACTATACAGCTAAAATCATGGACTAAGATGTATTGGCTGATCTAATAGCAAGAAGTCTAGTTAATGTAAAAGCTCTTAAAAAACAACGGTGTAGCAAAGATACATTTATACATGACTACTATACACTGATGGAACATATGGGAAAAATATAGTTTATCTTTAACTCATTTCACTTCAAGCATATATCAATGTATGAATAGGTTAATGTGCATATAGAAGATACCATTTATAAAAAGGTTTTGCCAGGTACTGCAAAGACCCAATTACTTCAAAAGGATGACAGTTTATTTATGCTGTTCTATAGAGGTGCATCTTCCATCTTCATTTTTAGTGTACATAAAAATACATATATACTAATAAAAACAGGTATAACTTATTTTTGAAGTGTTGAAATGCATTTATACTTTTCCATGCAAATCTGGCTAATACATCATGTTAATATGTGTGTGTGTGTGTGTCTTAGATCAGGCTTCTGAACATATGGTGCAGGCTGGATGAACTTGGTTGGCTTTTTACTCTTCCCTCTCATCGGGCAATATACTCATTTGGTACTTTCTTGTTTGGTGGAGGTCCAGAAATACAAAGTAACCATTAAAATGGATGTTTTGGTCACAATATCTGAGTGTCAGGTTAAACTTCTGCAAAGTTCATGTTAACTTGCACACCACACAGAAAAAAATGATGACTATTGAGCAGTCATATAGGAGCAAAATACAGCCAAGATGTGGAAATACTATATTCACAGAGGGATTCCTGTTCAACTCAAGGTAAGTCGTAAATGGGTTTACAGTCATGTTTTGTGACTGGTAAGCCCACGGGATAGCAGAAGTGAGAGGTGAGTATGGTTACAATTGGCTAAACTGCCTGAAAGAATCTAGCCATGTAGGCCCCTTTTATGACTTTCACTGACATGACCTCCACCTCCACAATTAAGGAGCCACCCTTAATATTTCAACCTATTAATATCTATCTTCTCTAGAAGAATACATTAACCCAATTTTATCTAAGCATCTAACACAAGTTACTAAAAGAATCACATTCCTTCTCTTGTCTGATGATCCTAGAGCCAGCTCTGCTGTTCAGGAACCAAATTCACTTTATTTCTCACCATCTTTACCTTATTTATTTATTGTATATAAATACTTATAAAAAAGAAAAAATGGTTGTAGTGCTACCCAGGGCCGCTATCAGAAATTGCAGCGCCCCATACGAAAAAATTTCCTGGGCCCCATGGGCTGTGCCCACCGCAAGCCCCACCTACAAGTCCTCCCTCCCCACCCCACAGGTACACCCCCCACCACACAGTAAAAAAAAAAAAAGGGTTAGGGTTCCCACATGTTAATAAAGAAAAAAAAAATATTGGTGGTCGGCCCTGATTTGTGTTCAGGGCTCCCCATTAAAAAAACACATTTGTAGTCAGGGCCCCCCCATAAATAAAACATTTGTGGTCAGGGTCCCCCATAAATAAAACATTTGTGGTCAGGGCCCCCCATTAAAAAATATTGGTGGCTAGGACCCCACATGTAAAAAAAAATTAAAAATTGGTGTCCAGGGCCCCCCCTCACGTTATAAGAACATTGGTGGCCAGGGCCCCCCTTAAACGTTCATGTAAAAAAATTTGTCCCTACCAGAAGTTTAAAAAAAATTGGTGCTCAGGGCCCCACCGCACAAAAGGGACCAGAAAGGGTTACCTTTAGGGGGTCCCTGCCATGTTACACTTACTTCATTAGCGTGGCCCACCTGCTGTCAGTGAGCTAACAACTATAGAAAGGAGGAGGGGAGCACAGGTGTCTGCATCTTCTTTCGGTGACAGCATTTTCTTCCCTTATTGGTCCCAGAATTTCAAGTCCCAGTAAAGCTGCATGGTGATTGGATGAGCTATCCAAAACCTGAGCAGCTCAACCGGGACTTAAACAGAAAATGGACAGAAGATGCCTCCCCCTGTGCTCCCACCCTGCCTTCCCAAAGTCGGCAGCTCTCAGAAAGCAGGGGGGGCCATCTAATCAAGTAAGTGCGGCGTGGCCGGCCCCCCTTACCCTCGGGGCCCCCTACAACTCTCTCCCCTGTCCCTCCCCTGATGGCGGCCCTGGTGCTACTCAACATACTGCACTCCTGCATTACTGTAATTCAACTCAATAAATATGCACTGAATCCAGGATTCGTTCTGGAGTCGGCCAAGATTCAACCCTTTTCAGCAGGATTCGGTCAAATCCAAGTGGCTGGCCGACCTGAATCCGAATCCAAAAAATCATGTGACTTTTTGTCACACAAACAAGTCAAAGTTTTTTTAATTGTGTGTGTGGTTCTTTTTCCCTCTTTTCCCACTAATTTACTTATGCAAATTAGGGTTTGTATTCAGTTCGGTATTCGGCTGAATCTTTCACAACGGCTTTGGGATTTCGCCCGGATCCTAAAATAGTGGATTCAGTGCATCCCTGTATACATTATAAATAATATAGGAGAGATGCGAAAGGGAAAGTACATCTCTATAGTTCGTTGTCCTTTGTAGGGTATAAAAGTAGTAACGGTAGCATGTATTTACTTTATCCTCTATCCCTACTTAGAGGCATTTCTCTCTTATAATTCAAATAATTTTCCCTGCACAGTGTCTGCTTGCATTGCTTGGCAACATCATTTTAAAAGTTATGCTTTTAGTTAGGCAGACATAGATTTTCCAGTGGGCCCAAAGTATCCTTGGGGCCCCTTAAGGAAAAAAAATGTAGAGAGCACAAAAGACATACGTGGTTAAAAAATTATTAGTATAGATGTCATACACAACCAATCTGTAGCCAGTTCAGAAACTTGGACAAACCTGAATTACATACATTTTTCTACAGTGCTTTACAGATATTACACACCATGCAGTCCCTGCCCCAGTGGAGCTTACAGTCTTAGATCCCTATCACATTTACACGCTATGTTCAAATTAATAAGGTGCTAATTAACCTGCATGTACAGTGTTGGACACCATGAAAAAACCCAAGTGATCCCTGACCTTCATGGGCCCCACAATCCCAGGCCTGCTCCAGCACCAACCATAATCTGCAAAATGTTGCCATAGTAGGACCCATACCCAACTCATACGGCCTCCGGTTCCAGACCAGGGAATCTTTGGAAACAGAGGAGGTGTGTAATTCACCAGTCTGACCTGCACCTAAGCCAAACCCACAATGGTCGCTCAAATTTCAATCTGAACCTGTCCTATTGGTTTCAGGTCAACCTACACATCACTATTTTGTAGTGCCTAGGGCCCCTTCTCTTTAGCATTTACATATGTTCACTATAAGAAGCAGCTGCCACAAGTTGCGTGTAGAATGGACATTATATTTTCTATGGAATCAATTCTATAAAATAACATTTACACCTAGTGAAGGGATGAATTACTGGTATAACTAACAGGGGTGTTTCTAAAGTTACAGTTCTTCCTTAGCTAATGGTATTGGAAATAGAACACCTGCCTCTTACTTTCTTTTTGTTTTCTCTTCTTTCATTGTACCAAGACTCCTAAATTTGTGAGGCAGTCTACTTTGCTTTAAAAGAACACCAATGTGCACTCCATGAAAATACCTATAATAAAGAATTAAACACCGGTGAATCAGTCAACTCCTTATCTTAGCTTCGACTAGTTCCTGACCCTAGCTAATTGCTAACCTTACCTTCAACATACTGCTAAACCTAGCTTTAGCTAACTCCTAACACTAGTTTCAATTAAATCCTTAACCCAATTTCAACTAAATCATGGTAATAGGTCAACCTAACCCTAGATTCAAATAACTCTTAATCCTAGCTACAACTAACTCTAGCTTCAACTAACTGCTAACCATAGTTTCAACTAGCTCTTAACCCTAGCTCAATTTACTACTGACCCTAGCTGCAATTAACTACCATGCCTAGCTTCAACTAACTGCTAACCCTATTTTAAACTAACTCTTACCTTAGCTTCAATTTATTACTGACACTATCTTCAATTAACTACTAACCCTAACTTCAACTTACTATTAACCCTAGCTTCAACTAATTGCTAACCATAGTTTCAACTCTTAAAGGAGAAGAAATGGTACCGAAGCAGTTTATTGTCAATAGATTAGCCACAATAGTACAAGCTATAACACAATTTATTCTGTAAAATGCTTTACAATTCCTGAGTAAACAGCTCTAGAAGCTCTCTCTGTTTGTTTAGGATAGCAGCTGCCATATTCACTTGGTGTGACATCACTTCCTGCCTGAGTTTCCATGCTCAGTCTTAGCTCTGGGCTCAGATTACAGCAGGGAGGGGAGGGGGAAGCAAACTGAGCATACTCAAACACTAGCCCTAGCCCTAGCCCTGGAGGTTTAAGATGAAAACAGGAAGTCTAATATAGAAGCCCATGCGTACACAATAGAAGGAAAGAAATGCTGTGTTTCTTTTGACAGAGGACTCAGAGCAGCATTACTTTGAGGATTTACTGGTGTATTTATATAGACCTTTCTGATAAAGCTTACTTAATTTTAGCCTTTCCTTCTCCTTAGCTCAATTTACTACTGACCCTAGCTTTAATTAACTACTAACCCTAGCTTCAACTAACTGCTAACCCTAGTTTAAACTAACTTTAAACCTTAGCTTCAATTTACTACTGAAACTAGCTTCAATTAACTACAAACCCTAGCTTCAACTAACTGCTAACCCTATTTTATTCTAACTCTTAAACCTAGATTTAACTATCTCCTAATCCTAATTTCCCTTTAGATCCAGCAATTTATATAATGTAGATTTTCTTTAGTAAATCTATAAATCTTTAAGTACTTTATGGACATGGCTTTTTTGGTGAACATTTTGCAAATCTGTACAATCACATATGGCTCTATGGCTTATTTCGAGCCTCTGCCAATCTATCTATTACCTTAATAGTGGTAAAGAATTGCTAGAGCTGAAGGAGCACCTTATAATTGAGCTTGTTATTAGTATTCTTTGGTTGTTATGTTTGTAATATTCTTGAGGTAGGCACTCCAGCAGCAATTCCAAAATGGGGGTTTACTTTATTTCACTTTGAGTTAACCAAAATACACAACGTTTTATGAGGTAGACACAGCCTTCAGGTGATAAAAGCTAATGGTTTGTGAACAAAGACAATTTATTTCTGAAGGGCAGGAACTTTTGAGGTCTTCCTTTAATAAAGAAAATGAAACAATAAGGGTACACCCCAAAATAAGGCTTTGCTAATAATATATAAACAAAACTGAACTAGAAGAACATATTGAGGACCTGGCTGTTAGACTTAGACACAAATAATTATGCCCTGAAATGGTGAAAAGGCATTTTCATATATAAAGTCTATCTATTCGAGGCATTTTTATATCTAAAGTTTATGCATACTGGAAGTGTCAGTTTCAATGTCATGGATAGTATATAATGCCTTCTTTAAGACACAACACTGTGCAGCTGTACAAGGTATCTAGATGGGTTTGGAATTGTATTTGAAGGAAATCATTTAATAATTTCAGAAAAGTATTGAATTTTGGCATTTTCAGAGCATCTAGATGATTTCAGACATGTCAAGACAATATTATTTTGTCTCCATATTTTGTAACCTTGCCAAATTATTTGCTGTCTTCTTGCAGGGAGAAGACAAAAAAAGGAAATGTAGTGGTTGGACAACTGAAGAAAAAGTACTTATAGCATGCATTTACCTGTCACTAACCCAGGGACCACTACACTAAAACCTGTCCCTGCTGTACTGTACTTAGTACAGGGATCTCAACTGCCTATACTGATATGGGTTTTCCCTGCAGTGAATAACAACACCATATCAAACCATTTACAGGCTTGTTCCTGTAGTTATGTCCACTTTCCTTCTTGCAGGGACAGCCCAACAAAGTAGGACAAAGGGAAGGCCAAAAGTTCCTGCAACATGCATAACATTTCAGAACCAGGAGTAAATATTCTTAGGGGTGCCACACCACCCCTGGTTCCAAAACCTATGTTAGTAGCCATTTAACCTTTTTGGTAATGGGCCAAATCAATCATTTAAAAGTGCCACACACATACGGCTTATTGCACAGTTTGGTCAAAAACTGACTGAATTGTGCTAAAATCCCTGTGTCTGTGGCTAGCTTTAGACAGCATCTGCATGGCTCTTGAAACACCCTCAAAAATTCCGGTAGTATTTTCATTTATGTAGGATCTATTTCAAGTCACAACCTATCACTTTATTTTCTATACCAAATGTTTCAAATGATCTGTTTTACTTGCATTTCAGCTTTATTACTCATGAAATCCACAATGGAAATGTAGTTCTTTCATGCCATGCTTAATATTCTATCTGCTGCACAGTAGTTACTGACCCAGTCATTTTACACAAGTCTTAGAGTTGATTAGGCAGAACCAAGTTAGTTATTTCAACAAACTCTTTCAATGTGTTTCAGTACGAGGTTTGACATTTTATTTAGTTGGACGCTGTTAAAAAGATTGTAACAATCATTTCCCTTGCAGGGAATAACTCCCACTAATGAATATATTCTTCTGAAATCTGTGTAAAGTAAAAGCACTCTTGTTTCACTGGGGCAATTAATTTAGTATATGAATTTCAATAATACTCCCTTCAGCTTTTTTAATCAATAATGAGTCATACATTTAGATAATTCAGACATTATCGCTGCTGGTACAATCTAAATCTAAACCAAAATGATTTTTTTATTTCTATATAATGTTTTATATTTTTGTTTGATTTTTTCCCCCAGTTTTATAATGTGACCCTCTAGTATATATTCAACAAGAAATAGGACCAGCACAGCAAGTGAAGCGGAGGAACGTGTGTAGATTATTATGTCACACAGTGACGCTTCAGGGGTATTCCCCATGGCCAGACTCCTCCATACCAAACAGCAGGTTTATTACACAGGAACAAGCTATTAGGATTACCATCCAGTATAAAGCCATGTAGGTGTTGGTCAAGCATATCAAAAGCTCTGCAAAACACTGGCCTGTAATCTAAGCACAGTGATACACATATAACTTTGTCACCTGGGGAAGAAAAGGCTGTTGCAACTAGTCTGAAGCATGTTCACTCTTTCCTTATGTTCCATGTCTGAAATGTTCAGAGCACCGGTTAGCAAAGTACAGCCAACAAACCTTTGCTTATTTTGAGTATCAATGCTAGAGTGGTGAGCCTTGTGACTGTTTGTCTTAAAAGGCATACTGTCATGGGAAAACATGTTTCTAAAATGTATCAGTTAATAGTGCGGCTCCAGCATACTTCTTCACTGAAATTCTTTTATTCAAAAGAGCAAGCTGATTTTTTATATTTAATTTTGAAATCTGACATGGGGCTAGACATATTGTCAGTTTCCCAAGAGCCCCCAGTCACGTGACAGTCACTCTTTACTGCTGTACTGCAAGTAGGAGTGATATCACCCCTTCCCACCCCCACCCCCCAGCAGTCCATTAGCAAACCAGCGGTAAGGTAACCAGATCACCAGAAGAAAACAGCTCCCTGGTACAAATGAGAACAGCACTCAATAGTAAAAATACATGTCCCACTGCAACTCCTTCAGTTACATTGAGTAGGAGAAACAATAGCCTGTCAAAAAGCAGTTCCATAGTGCAGCACTGGCTCTTTCTGAAAGCACATGACCAGCCAAAATGACCTGAGATGGCTGCCTGCTCACCAATATTACAACTAAAAAAATACCCTTGTTGGATTAGGAATTAAATTTCATATTGCAGAGTGAATTATTTGCAGTGTAAACAATGTAATTTAGGAATAAAAACTTCACCATAAAAATCATGACAGAATCCCTTTAAAATAACAGTCATTTGTTTAGGAGAAAACTACGTGGCACAGAAATAGCAATAAAAGCAGTGCCATATTATCGGCTGCCACATCCATTTTAATATGACAGCATATTGATTTACTTGGCACAATAAATGCCAATTGTAATGCATCACTGGACTCACCATAACAAGGAGTAGCGAATGCTCAGCTATAACAGACAAGACGGCTTTAACTGTCTCTTCTGAAAATAACTTCTTCCCCTTTCTCTCTTCCTCTAATAATATATTACCTCCATTCATTTTGCATCTACCCTATCTAAATTGGGAACAAGCTGTAAGAACTTTGGTACACCGTGAAAAATGAAGCAACAGTAGAGGCTCTATTTAAAACAGTTTCCATTTGAGCAATTTTGTGAGCCATTTGTTCCATTATCACTCATGTAATATATGGCTGTGTGTACAGATGGTCTCATTTACAAAAATCTCTTCAACATGAGCAACTCTTATTTATATAACCTGTCCAAAGTAATACATTTGCACTGAAATAAATTATCCTCATTTGCACTTCATACATTCTTGTTCTTAGGGAACACTTTATGTTGCATCTCTCTGGGAAACAAAATAGTATAGGGATCCAGAATTCTAAATCATTTAGCTTAGTCTGAGTCTCTTGCCTTTCAGCATTAGCAAATGTTTATGCCTACTGAACATGCCCTCAGACCAACTCAAGTCCACCCAGAATACCACCTAGTTTCTTATGTTCTTTCTAAAAAAATTAGAAATGTGCTGGAAAAAAACACACCAGATAGCAGTGGTAAATCACAATATAAATTTGTGATGTCAAGTCTCAAAAATTGCCCCTCCCCAAGATTCACAATAAATACTCCAATCTTGCCCAGCTTTATATACTGTATGTAAACATTAACAGGGCTAATATGTTCACTGTGTGACTCATTCTGCACTGCAACGTTTTTAAATGAACCCCTCTTTTTCTGCTGCAACAAGCTGGATGAGGACCCCATAGAGGAGAAGTAACAACCCATAAAATGATGTCTGACAGCATATTTTTTGGAATATTTTAATGAGGAGGACCATCTGAAGACTAGCATGGAGTACTGGCACCACATAAATACTCTGCCTTGAGCACCAAAGTGAATAGAACTTTAAAGCAGAACTAAAGACTAACTAAAGAAGTTGGCTAGAAATGTTGTACATTATGTTTTGGGCTTCTGTAAAAGCCCATGGCAACCTCAACCCTAAAGCAGGGAAGATTTGTGCCTCTGAAGATGCCCCGGTAGATCTCCATCATCTTTTCTGCTGATTCACTGCACATGCTCTGTGCTGCTGTCTAGTGATGGGCGAAATTGCGCCGTTTAGCTTCCCCGGAAAAACAGGCCATTTTTGACGCCGGCGCCAGTTTTTTCCGACGCCGGGGTTTTTTTTCCGCGAATTTATTCGCTGGCGGCGAATCGAGCAAATTCGCCGCGAATTCGCGCCTGGCGAATAAATTCGCCCATCACTACTGCTGTCACTTACTGAGCTTAGGGACCCACTCACAATAAACAGTACACATAGAATATATATATCCTGACAAAGCCATGCTTGGTGGTGAGGCGCCAAGGCGCAGCACTGTGTTTGAAAATCCCGATCTGTGGTGAGCCGGAGAGTGTTCCACTGCGGCATGTCAATTGGTCCAATCCATTGGAAACAAAGGGTTCGGTGCTGGACGTGATTGAACTACGGTCTGTAAAACTCTTTCTGTGCATTGATGCAGGTTTATTGCCAGGCTTCGGGTTACTTCTGGGATACAACGGTAGGCTGGATTGGCTATTACCTTGGCTGCAAGTTTGCGACTGCTGTGTCGCTAAATCCACCATTGAACCTACTACCCGTCTCAAGATAATTTATCCCATTAGTGTACCCATGCTGCAGAACTCAAACTTTAATGCTGCAAATATTCACTAAAGCCTCACATTGGCCCCACAACTTCACTCAGGGGTGATTTGCCCAACTTACATGAAATGCATTCAGGACCACCATCAGAAATCGCAGGGCCCCATACGTCAAAATTTCCTGGGCCCCCCTGGGCTGCACCCACCGCAAGCCCCACCTACAGGTCCGTCCTCCCCACCACACAGTAAAAAAACAAAAAAAATATTGGTGGCTAGGGTTCCCACATGTTAATAAAAAATAAAAAGATATTGGTGGTCAGGGCCCCCCATAAAAAAACATTTGTGGCCAGGGCCCCCCCATTAAAAATATTGGTGGCTAGGACCCCACATGAGAAAAAAAATTGGTGGCCAGGCCCCCCCCACATTATAAGAAAATTGGTGGCCAGGGCCCCTTAAATGTCCATGCCTTCCCGAAGTCAGCAGCACTCAGAAAGATGGGGGGCCCGGCTAATCAAGTAAGTGTGGTGTGGCCAGGGCCCCCCTTACCCTCAGGGCCCCTTACAACTCTCCCCCCTATCCCCCCCTGATGGCTGCCCTGGATGCATTGACCCTTCACTATGGACTTGGGAGCATTGCATCCAGGGAAACCTCTCCAATTTCATGCCATTTGTGTCAGTGTGCACTATATAATTGGGATCCCAACTTCAGTATATGAACTATCCATTGACTTAATACAATCAAGGCCACTCACAGCCTATAAGAAGTTGATCTAGCTGGGCATATATTACATCATAATTGTGCATGCATTTTATCATAACCGATTCACTGAATCGGTTAGTGACCTAATATCCAGAGTAGAGGAATCCCTCGTTTTAAATGCAGCACTGCTTGTTTTTAAGTGTTTTTAATTTACATATGGCATGGTGGTGAATAAATATTGCCTTTTAACTTTATTTTTACAGTGATGTTCTGATTAATTGCAACATTGAAATATCGGTGGGCTAGAAGTTGGAGGTTAAGGCCCCTTTTTTCGGTACATATTTACAATTTATTTCGGTTGTGGACACTCTGATCTACATAGGCCACCGATTCAATAATTTTGTATGCACCCCACTTGAATCAAATTGGTACTTCATAGAATATAAATGTCACAATATAAGTCTGCTTAGTAATGAATACAGATAAATTACTATATGGCAGCACAGAAACCAGTGCAACTAGCATCATAATTTAATAATCAGCCTTGTAGCATTAGTTTATATGACAGGCCAACCTCATTTTCTGCTTGATAATTTGTGACAACCCCTAAGCTTAGCTTCTCAACAGCTGCTCAGAGCCCATTGAGCATGTGAGTGTCGCAGACACTTTCCAAGATGGTGACCCCCTGTGACAAGTTTAAAGTTCTGGATCATTGCTGCTATTGAGAAGCTGAAACTTTAGGCTGGTGCAATAAGTTCAGTATATCCTATTTAGGATTTAGTTCTCCTTTAAGGGACAATGTCATGCTGACAGGTACTGTATGCAGAGTGAAGACCAATCCCTCTGACCTCCATTTAGTTTCCCTGTACCTAAAGCTATATGTAAGGAAGCTATGTATATCTTTCTCTTCTCTGTGATGTTTCTGTGCAAGGAGGGGAGAAGTCCCCACATCTGTGAGCTGACAGGAAGGAAGTGCTGCAGAGGAAGTGCTGGGAAAAAAAAACAGCAGAGTGAAAACAAGGTGCTGCAGGATCCCAGTAGGGTTGCCACTTTTGCTGGCGCCTAAACCCTAACAAAGGGGGTTTGGTGGAGAGCATTAGGGTGGAGCTATGATGCTAGGGTGGGGTTATTGCATCACTAAAGGCCTCCATACACAGGCCGATAAAAGCTGCCAACTGCTTATTGGCCCATGTGTGGGGCCATCCGACGAGCGTCCCGATCGACATCTGGCCGAAAATCGGCTAGATGTTGCTCGATTAGGGTAAAAAATGCCATTGGGCCGCATCTGGGCTCACGATCGGATCAGCCCGATATCGATCACCTCAATGTGGGCATATTTGGGAGAAATCCACTTGTTTGGCGACCCTAGATCCTAGAGAGAACTGTGTGTAAAATGAGTGGCAGAAAAGCATCTCTAATTAGGTTGTGGAAGAAAAAGGGGGTCCTTGTCAGGGCTCTGAAAAAAAAAAGTGTGCTCTTCTCAGGATTCTGAAGAAACTGCCACATAAGTAGGGATCCCCCAGCAGCTTAGAGATAAAGCCATCTGAAATATTATGTAAAGTTGCTCCTGGCTGGCAGGATGTATGTATCAAGGTTATTTAACCCTTTCAATACCAGTTCATTTTGCCAATTTGTTACTTCTATTACCAGATCATTGTTGAATATTTTGCACTCTTTCACTTTTAGGGCCTTTCCTGGAGGGGTCCAATTCTGTAAAAAAGATATAGGCTTCTAATTGTCAAAAAAATCATGTTTCCCATAATATAAACAAATATATCAGAAACATAATTTTATGAATGTGAACACAGCTGATTTGGAAAGTTCTATGTCACCCGAACATGCCAATACCAAATATATATTGTTTTATGGATATTTCTCACTTGTATTGGTCAAATACTCTAAGCAGTGCACCATCAAATTTCCAAATCAATGCTCCACAAAACGGCATACTTCTGATTTCAAGGCCAAACATTCCACAGTAACATTTCCCTAGAAAACTATACATTATTGGAAAGAACAGATTTTGATGGTACCAATATGGGCACAAGTAACATATAGCTTTCTACTCCAAGTTGCAATTCTTTCCTAAATGTATAATTTTTTATAAAAATGTGTAAATTGTTTGAAAAATGACCTCAACACTTCAACCTTGCAGCATCTTTTCTCCCACATACTATTAGGTACCAAGATAAAACACCCTAAATATGGATACATGGTGTACACTGAACAGTTTTATGTATAATATGTATAAGTTTACCTATGTATGTGGCATAAAGGGGCTCCAAAATAAGACACCCCATTCGAGCTATCATTTCTGTAATTTCAGATACTGTAAAATCACACATTTACAGCATTTTTTAGGGGACAAAGATAGAAAAAGTATGTTCACCCAGGAAAACCATTTATTTTCAGAAAGTACACATTCCCCTGAATCCAAATTAGGTATGCATGTCTTTCTACTCTAAAGCTCCAACCCACAAACGTTTCCTAAATTTGACGATTTTGGTAACATTTCCAAAAATCACCTCAAAACTTCCACCTATTGTAATATGCTGTATTTATCTCACCCAATTGCTTATATACAATGGTAAAACACACTTAATATGAACAAGGGTCTTCTGAACAGTTTGATGCTCAATATGCATGGATATAGTAAGGCAGATGGCATGTGCGGACCCCAATTGAAAATAGTGCATATGAGGTTTTTCGGCTGCCATTTCGCCTTCTCTGAACAATGCCCCCTTACTGTATATTATGTGCTGCAGACCCCCTAACAGTACAAAGACCCCCAAAAACCATACATTTTTGGAAAGTACACATTCTAACGAATACAAAATTGCTAAAAAAAATGTGTTTCTACTCCAAACGATCAAACTACAAAATGATGCTAAAAAAAGTATTGCAAAAATTGCAAAAATCAAATACAATTAGGAAAATCACTGAAATATCAATATAACGGATCCGACAGCGTGGTTAGCATTTAGCATTCTTGATCGAATAGTCTCACTGTGAAATCAACATTTTTTAGTGGAATAACGAGGCAAAATGGTAAAATTACTAACTAAAAAAAAGTATAAGTGTGTGTTTGTGTATGCATGTGTGTACAGCTCTAAAACGTATGTAAATGTGTGTATGTGAGTGTGTAAATATGTGCAAAAGAGTGCAAGAGCTTGCAAAAGAAAAAGGAAGGCCAGGAAAGCAAACAAAAAAAAGCTAACTTTAGTAGAATGTATAGTGTGCGTGGGTAAATGCAAATATGTGTGTGTAAAAGTGTGTAAATGTACAAAGAAAGGATGTCAGCATTGAGGGTCCCAGGATCAGGTTGCAGGAAGTGAGTGGGCAGCGCTGGAGGCACTGGAAGTCAGGTCCTGTGATGTCCTGCGATGGGTCCATGTGGTGCTGTGACAATGTCAGTAAGTAGTCGGTCCTGTGACAATCGGGTTGCAGGACCTTGGTGAGAGGCGACTTTCCTCATTGCCTACGGGGTTGGGGCCCATTGGACTTGCTGCACAGCGGCAAACAGCCACTAGTGCAGCAAGGAAGCCTTTTACTGATCAGCACGTAAGTACTACGTTCTTGCCAGTCAGAGCATTTTCCTGCCAGCATGTAGTACAGTTAAAGGTACAGTGTCCTACAAATAAACAAAACAACATTTCCTCTGTATGTGTGATTCTGGATCAGAGAAGTTCCCAGGGAGGGGTATCACAGTCCAGTCTGTTCTGATCATTGGTAGAGGCCAAATTATAATGTACCTGCTCTCCCCTGTAGCAGAGACACAGGACTCCTACAATGTTCCCTCTAATTCCTTCTTGGTTATGCGTGCAAGAACATTTTTTTGTATGCACATTTTAAACTTATGTGCGTATTTTTAAAAACTGTGTGCACAGGTCAGAATAAATGGAAAATTATGTTTTAAAACAAAATTCTTTGTGCGCATCACAATTTGTTGTGTGCACTGTCCACGAAATTTGTGTGCATACGCATGAATGCATAGCTTACAGGGAACATTGCTCCTGTAGCTCCACAAGGAAAAAATATCAGTGCTAGATTCCCTACAGTAACAGAATAGGGCTACATGTATAAACTGCATAATATATTCTGTGTAGAGCATTGCACGTGAAATTATTAGAGGAGTAATTACCAAAAGTTGAGCACTTTTACAATTCCAACTCTCCAGCCTTTAATTCCCTTTGACATTTACATATTATTAGTACTGGCTTATTAAACAACTCAGAAACAGAACTCAGTTCTTTAGTGCAGGAATATGTAACCTCAGCTTCTTCCGCCATTGGCTGCCAGGATTTTCAGTTAAGCATCAGCTTGGACTGTTTAATGTTTTGTAGACTGTGGAAAAGGCAACATTTACCAGACAGTATTCACATATCAGTACCAACTATGGTTAGAGTTAAGAGCAAGCAAGTTATTATTGGCTATTAATTATTGGAAGTCAGGTGGAGAAACAAATCAGATGGAAAAACAAATGTAACAACTGTGCTGAATGGATGCCTCTGTCTTACCGTGTGTGGCTCTTCCTTTTTCAATTTTTGGAAAGTATTATGAAGAGACTAAAAAGCTCCATGTCAAGACTATTGAGTAATGTAAGGCACACACATAATGTATGGATTTACTTAATATGAACTTCCATCCAGGGATCAATCTATGAACATTTGTTTTCAAAATTATGCATTTTTTTCTCATAAAATGCATTTTGAGTCAAGTAGCCTATTTAGAGGACAGGCTTATATATTTGGGAGGGGTTGGAGTCCAGGGGAAACCAATCAGCGTTTATCTTTTACTGAAGTAACTCCTGAATGAGCTCAAAGGGGTGTATAAAGCCAAGTTAAATGTACCTCTTTATTAGTATAGGTAATTCTAAAACAACTGAGTAATCAGTGAAGACATTTCACTACTCATCCGAGCAGCGTCTTTAGTTCAAATGACTGGTGTGGGAAGTCCTCGGCATATAAACTCTTCAACTAACCGAATCTGAAACTCACACAGGTTGTGATTGCTTTGTAGTTACTGTGATATCACCTCTCTAAAAAGTTACTGTGATATCACAGTAACTACAAAGCAATCACAACCTGTGTGAGTTTCAGATGTCACCTCAGAAAAGTTACAATTGCCATTGTACTTGGATTAGTGGAAGAGTTTATATACTCAGGACTTCTCATACCAGTCAGTTGAACTGAAGAAGCTGCTCGGATGAGTAGTGAAATGTCTTCAATGATTACTCAGCAAGTCCAGTTGTGTTAGAATTACCTATACTAGATATACCATGACCTGGATGAATGAAAATATTCATAGTCACCTCATTATTAGGCAACTTCATACGTTCGGCTTTCCCAGGTATTGACATTGTCATTCATTGCTGAAAGAATGTTGCAGTACAAATAAAATTATATGTGAAAATACAATAAGTCCTTTGTGGTCCTGAAATGGAGGGCAAGGAATTGTGTCTTGTTCTTAATACGGTGCTGTGTTTAAATGTGCTGCTTTCGGAGAGGGGCAGGTTGTGGGAGGCATAGTGTTAGCCTCTAGAATCCCCCTATCTTACTTTAGGGGCCACAAAACACAGGAGAGTCTTGAGTCTCTTAACTTTGAAATTCGCATAATTCTATATACATTCCATTTTGGGGAGTATTCTGATTTATATGAAATCAGAATACTCCCCAAGGAAGAAAATAAATTACTGGCATGGCAGTAATAGAGAATATAAACTAATACAGATAACAGTAGTCACATACAGTATCTACCATGGTGTTCTCAGATGATTGTACTCAGAAAGTGTAGTATATGGTAAGATCAGATCCATTCCTCTGTAGATAGGTTCAAAAGTAAAGTGCTACTGTAGTTTCACAATGCTATTAGCAATGCTTTTATCTTAAACGTTCCTAGAGGCCAGCAAGCATTTGTTCTTAAATCTCTCATCACTAGCTGCTTAAGCGTGAATTAGAGGGTCTGATGATAGGAAAATTGCTGCTCGTGAAAAGTGAATGAGAATGGCTGATGACCCTTCGAGCTTCTGGTCAGTGACTCCAATGAATATATCAGTACCCTTCAACCAGTTGCATTCTAGCAAGGTCATTGTGTCAGTAAAACTGAAAATCATTGTTGGCAACATGACTGTACATCTAGTCATAAATTTATGTTATGTAACAAAATCTATATTATTGTTAGATTTCATCTGTATGATTAAAGTCTGCACTGTCAGACTAGGAATATTATTAATTTAGAACTAAATAGAATGTTTATATTGTACATACTAACAGTGTCAGACTGGGGGGTCTGGGACCCACCAGGCCTGCCACCTCAGGGACCTGTACAACACCCCTCCCTGAGCTCCCCACCCCAGCTGAAATGCCCCTCCTCCTCCCCGTGCCCCCTACCCCAACTGCAACCACTCCTGCCTCCCTGCAAATGTTATTCTTATTGCGGCCAAGGTGGGAGGTAAGGGGCAAAGTTTGAGCCCGTGAGTGGGTTTGGGTTGGTGGGGCTCACCAGTTTTTTTGCTGGTGTCCCAACAGCCCAGTCTGACCCTGCATACTTATATAATAGACTGAATGCAATTTATATACATTACACACAGTCTAAATATAGTGCTCAGTTGGTATAACCTGTTAAGGTACAATGTTGTGTACCATGTTAGTCAGTTGAAAAAGTTATAGGGTAAAACTTTGAAGAAGGAACTGAAAGCTTGTTATGATTATCATCTTAGTTAGCCAATAAAGTTATCACCTTTTCACCACTTTTGTTATGCCTCATATCAAAAGGTTTACCCCATAACTATAATCTGTGCAGCAAATACTATAGCTAGGAACAAGAAACAGACTGAATACAAAATCATTGTAAAGAGTGTGAGTTACACATCAGGGGGCACAGCTCCAGTGGTTCAGGAACTGCATCTTTTAGATCACTCACCACAGAGAAAGAAAATAGGCAATAAGAGGAATGAATATTTTACTATTCCACATGCAGGTATTGAAAGACATCGGTGAGTAAGCCTTAGAAACTACTGGATATTTGTATGAAAGAAATAAGATAATCATGCACTAAATAATGCCAGGCCTCAAGGACCTGATATATATTTCAGTGTATTTACATGGAAACAAATGGAGGACTGTATGGATCAACAGAATGAAGTAAGAAAAGAAACGCAAACGGGAAAGCAGAGTTTATTCACTATATCCACAAAGGAATATCTAAACTGACATGATTGATGGTAGCACAAATTTCACATTATGAGAATACCAAGGGAATTGTCTCTCCTGCAGAGTAGCTTTTACGGTTCTTTTTGGGCTGTACTTCAGTGACATCAAGTCATGCCCCTGGTTTGCTGCTTCCTACTTCTTGAATTGGCACGATAGACACAACATAAAGCATATATTGCCAGTCTGTGGCACAGGCAGAACAAAAAAAGATGAAGGTACAGTGGCCCTTGTAGGCTTGTATCTATCAAGGTAAAGCCGTACATATACGAAAAATAGCACAATCTGCAGAAAGTGTAACATTTAAAAACATCACCCCTTTTCTGTTATAATATTATTATATTATGAATAGCAAAGTAATAAAATGTGTGTGCTCCAAAAAGAGAAAAAACTCCTGCAAACATGAATTCATGTGGTGATAGGTTCCCTGGATATCTGGCTTAGTATTACTAAGCATTATGGAATTAATAAAACCACACACAATTTCTGATGCAGGGCACACAGCTTATTTATTCTGGCCCAGATGTGACCCTGTGATGGCAAGCAACATATCAGGTAGGCAAGTCCTTTTATTTATTAGGAGGCTTATTCCCCTAATCATTGCTTGCAATGACATGCTCACATCTGTGGCACCAAATAAACAGGCAATGTATTTGGCATAAAAAATTCTATGTGGTTACTATAATTTACAAATGATGCAGAATCAGGTTATTAGACCAATGGAAATTCAAAGAGCTATGCTTTGAACTGAAAATAATGAGACAAGCAATGCTTAAAGCAGTTGTTTCGACTAAAGACAATTGCCAAGGGCTTAGTATTAAAGCCAATAAAAACAAGACAAAATTGACCAACTCAGAATGTGTTACAAAAGAGAAAAGAATAACCAAGGAAAATAGGAAGAGAGAAAGAAATTATTTTTAATTTTCTTAAAGGTGTATTAACACATGCAGACAGTATGCCCATGTCCGCATTCTCATCTGCAGTATTTATTATATGTATTGTAGAGAAACCTTAACTTATTGGCTGTCACATAAATAGGTTGAAAGTGGAAGAAGCTAGTATTCAGTAAGTAAATAAAAAGTGTTTGTATCTTACAGTATTTATAAAGAGAGTTATTTTGAGATGCAGCAATTGGTTAACTGTTAGTAACATGTTTATAATGGTGACCCTGCAGGGTTTTTTATGAATAGAGCTTGTCATTACAAATTATTATTATTATTATTAATAATAATAATAATAATAATAATAATTGCTTTCCTTTATGAGCTTGGTAAAGATTGCTCAATTTTTTCCTAATCTCTGAATGCTGCACTGCATAGAAGGTTACTGCATAAAATGAACACTAGTGACCTATAGGCAGAGAGACTATTTCCATGAAAAGTGCTGAAGGGCAGAAATCATTATATCTGGACTATTATTAAATGCTGAATATCTCAGGGTTCCGTCCTTGGGCCACTTCTTTTTTATATCCATTAATGACGTTAAGGCTGGCCTTCACGATACTTGCTCATAACTTCATGTACTAATTATGATGCTTTTTTAGAGTGCGCTAACTGTCCAATCAAAAAATAAGTGTTTTTTGCATTGGTTCGACAAATAGTTTAGTTCAATTGTGAAAGAATTGTACTTGTTTCCTGGAGGCCTGTTATTCATGCTGTGTAAAATAACCAAAAAAAACACCACATAACAGTAGGTGATGTATATTTTTGGTTGCAAATGTTCTCCTGGTAAAATTCATTCATAAAATCTAGCAACTGGTTGAAAATGTAAAAAACGACGATCCTCCTGAGAAAAATATTTTTTACAGCACTTTTTACTGCAGGAATCCTCTTGCCATATACATTTATCCCATTAACTTGTATAGGTTACATCATATATAAACCCGCATAAAATCTGCATGAAATAAAATATTCTGATTCATAAATTCTCTATTTATTTTACTCTAATTAATGGTGCAAATTCATGCAACAGCTGCACAGCAGCCATCTTTGCAACTGCAACTGTAGCTGAGCTTTGCAAATGATCCCTAATATATATAACATGAGGATTACTTTAAGGGGCAAATTCATCAAGGGTCGAATATCGAGGGTTAATAACCCTCGATATTCGACTGGGGAATGAAAATCCTTCGACTTCCGAAGTCGAAGGGTTTTGCGCAAATACTTCGATCGAACGATTAAACGATTCAAAGGATTTTAATCCAATGATCGAAGGATTATCCTTTGGAAAAAAAACAAAATTTAGGCAAGCCTATGGGGACCTTCCCCATAGTCTAACATTGGGTTCAGTAGCTTTTAGGTGGCGAACTAGGGGGTCGAATTTTTTTCTTAAAGAGACAGTACTTCGACTATCAAATGGTCGAATAGTCGAACGATTTTTAGTTCGAATCCTTCGATTCAAAATCGAAGTCGAAGGTCGACGTAGCCCATTCGATGGTCGAAGTAGCCAAAAAAACACTTCGAAATTCAAAGTTTTTTTTCTTCTGTTCCTTCACTCGAAGTTAATGAATTGGCCCCAAAATGTACACTTAAAATAAAGCCTTAGAGAAGTACATGGTGAAGATTTTAGAATTTATTCAGAGATAAATACTAAAGCTATCTAGTAGACCTGGGCTGGACTAGGGGCGCCGAAAATAGAAATTTGGCCCTGGAAAATGGTGATGCTAAGCACCTAACTTAGTAAAGGTGGCCACACATTGGCAGATTTAACTCCCAATCACAGGGGTTGTTCACCTTCCAAACACTGTTTTCAGTTAAGTTCAGATTGTTCCCCAGAAATAAATACTTTTTTCAATTACTTTCCACTATTTATTTTTTACTGCTTTTCCAAAATCTAAGTTTAAAGTTGAATGTTCGTGTCTGTGATGTTTGAGTCTTGCAGCTCAGTAATTCAGGTGCAGACTCTAAACTGTTACAATTTTAAAACATTTAGTTTATACATTTCTCAGCAGCATCTCTGGAGTATTAGCAACGATTATATCAATTCCAACAGCTGTCTATAATGAAAACAAGGAACAAATACCTAGTAACATAGTAAATTAGGTTGAAAAAAGACACACTTCCATCAAGTTCAACCTTTTAACTTTTTTTAACTTGCCTAACTGCCAGTTGATCCAGAGGGAGGCAAAAAAAACCATCTGAAGCCTCTCCAATTTGCCTCAGAGGGGGAAAAAATCCCTTCCTGACTCCAAAATTGAGTCCCTGGATCAACTTGTACTATGAACTATCTTCCATAACCCTGTATTCCCTCACTTGCTAAAATTTATTTAGGCGGAACCTCTTTTCTTCCAAACAGAATGGGTGACCTCATGTCAATGGAAAGACCTACCGATCCCCATATATTTATACATAGTTATCATATCACCCCTTAACTGCCTCTTCTCCAGCGTGAACATCCCCAATTTGGCCAGTCTTTCTTCATAGCTAAGATTTCCCATACCTTTTACCAGCTTAGTTGCCCTTCTCTGCATCCTCTCTAATACAATAATGTTCTGTTTGAGTGATGGAGACCAAAACTGTATGGCATATTTTAGATGGGCTGAACTGGAACAAAGTAAAGCTGAGCACACTCCCTCCTTTCTCCAGGTGGCCTGGTGCACAATGCAAGAGGGTACAGCAACCCCCAAAAGACAATTGTATAGAAATACACTGGCACTCAAGGCAATTGAAGTTCAGGGTTACCCCTTGCTGTTTATTTCGTGCTGGGTTACCCCTTGCTGTTTATTTTGTGCTGTTTATTTCGCACGAAATAAACAGCAAGGGGTAACCCTGCACTTCAATTGCCTTGAGTGCCAGTGTATTTCTATATAATAATTTAGATGGGGCCTTACCAGTGCTCCATAAAGTGGAAGAATGACTGCTTCCTGCCATGAATCAATGCCCCTTTTAATACAGCGCAAGACCTTATTCGCCCTTGATGCTGCTGACTGACATTGCTTGCTACAGCCAAGTTTATCATCTACAAGGACTCCAAGGTCCTTTTCCATAATGGATTTGCCTAGTGCAGTCCCATTAAGGGTATAAGTGGCTTGGATATTTTTACATCCCAGGTGTATGACTTTGCATTTATCAACACTGAATCTCATTTGCCACTTAGCTGCCCAGATTGCCAGTTTGTCAAGATCCTGTTGCAAGGATGCCACATCCTGGATGGAATTTATTGGGCAGGATAGTTTTGTGTCATCTGCAAACACTGATACATTACTTATAATACCCTCCCCTAAGTCATTAATAAACAAGTAAAACAAAAGTGGACCCAATACCGAGCCCTGAGGGACCCCACTAAAAACCTTACTTGAAGTAGAGAATGTACCATTAACAACCACCCTTTGTACCCAATCCTGTAGTCAGTTTCCTATCCATGTGCAAACGACTTCGTTAAGCCCAACAGACCTTAGTTTAGAAAGTAGTTGTTTGTGGGCACGGTATCAAACGCGTTGGCAAAATCCAAATAGATCACATCTACTGCCCCCACTGTCCAGCATCCTACTTACCTCATCATAAAAAGCAACCAAATTTTACTGACATGACCTATCCTTCATAAAGCCAGGCTGATTGGTGCTCATAATGCCATTCACTAGGACAAAATTTTGAATGTGATCCTATAACAAGCCTTCAAATAATTTGCCCACCACAGATGTCAAACTTACTGGCCTATATTTGCCAGGCTGAGATCGTAATGCCTTTTTAAATATTGGAATGACATCAGCTTTTCTCCAATCCATAGGCACCATACCAGATGAAAGTGAATCTGAGAAAATCAGAAATAGGGGCTGGTGTAAAACTGAACTTAGCGCTCTTAGAAACCCAGGGATGTATGCCACCAGGCCCTGGAGCCTTGTTTACATTAATTTTTATTAAAGCTTTATGGATCATAAACTGAGTCAGCCAATGACTAGATTGAGCTGAGCCACTAGTGCAGCTATAAAGTGAGCCTGGGAACTCAGACTCCTCTATTGTATACACTGAAGAAAAGAACTGATTTAGCACATTTGCCTTTTCTGTATCTGTTACAACCATACTGGCACCATTATTTAATGGAGCAACACTCTCAACCTGCATCTTTTTAGTATTAATATATTTAAAAAACTTTTTGGGGTTAGTCTTAGCCTCCGCTGCAATGCACTCTTCATTTACTTTCTTTGCCTTCCAGATTGCTGATTTACAACATTTATTATAGTGTTTATATTTATTAAATGCAGCTTCTGTCTCAACAGACTTGTAGTTTTTAAATGCTGTTCTCTTCTTTCCTATTAACTTATTTACTTCTAAATTAAGTCACATCAAGTGATTCTTAGAGCTTTACTCCTTAAGGGAATAAATTGAGAACAGTAATGATTTAATATCATTTGAAATGACAACAGTTGTGTATTCCGCAATATTATCCATATATCCGCAATTTACCACAGCCAGGTAAAAGGATGCAACCAAGGTTCCCAGAGATCAACCGATTTATTCAGATTATCCAGCCCAGAGACAGCAAATTATACAGAGATTTTTCAAAATGTGCCCACAGGTTATACTTCCTTCCTTCTCTCTTTCCCTCTGCTTTTTCTTCCCTCCTCCTCTTCCTCTCTTCCTCTGCCTAAAACAACAATAACAACCATTTCTGTTCTGTGTTTTTAGCTGAAAACGTAATGCCCCCATCAATGCTCTGAAGGGCAGCCCTCAAGGCACTAAAATTTGCTTTTCTGAAATACATGGGTTTTGTTGCCCCAGTGTATAATTGTTTTTTGCACCAGACATTAAATGATATAACATTATGGTCACTATTACCCAGGGGTTCAATGACTTGCACTTTTGCTATAAGTTCTGGGTCATTTGAGACCACTAGATCCAGAATAGCATTTTTTTCTGGTTGGCTCCTCAACAACCTGTGCCATAAAATTGTCATACAACAAGTTTATAAACATGTTCCCATTAACTGATCTGGCAGTACTGTTGTTCCAGTCAATATCTGGGTAATTAAAATCCCCCATTATCATTACTTTACCCAAACTAGCAGCCTTTTCTATTTGAATCAGGAGCTTACATTAGGGGGTCTATAGCATACTGCTACAAATAGTATGTTGCACTCTTTACAATTGGTGAAAAACTCTACCCATAAGACTTCTGCCCCCTCATTTTCTAACATCACCTCCTCCTTTATATAAGCTTTTAAATAAACAGACATACCCCTCCTCCTTTTCTATTGCCTCTGTCCCTCCGAACACCAATCACATCATATTTTCCCTCCAGCTCTCCCATTTTACCAGTCAGACTCCTTGCATTTGCAAACATACATTTAATACTGGTACGATATTGAACATATGACATGTGGTCCTCACTATCCTTAACAGTACCCCCAGCCAAATCTACTCCTCCATTTTCCCTTTCTTTGCCCACTATCCCCTCCAACCATCTAGCCATTTTCTCTCCCAAAACAGCTGCACTATCATCATTGAGGTGCAGCCCATCCCTAGCAATGAGCCTGTAGCCGACTGAGAAATCAACCCAGTTCTCCAAAAACCCAAACCCCTCCTCCATCTCTCAGCCACGCATTAATCTCCCTAATATCCCGCTGTCTTCTTAGCGTTGCTCGTGGCACAGGTAATATCTCTGAGAAAATGACCTTGGAAGTCCTCGCCCTCAACTTTACACCTAGTTTTTTAAAATCGTTCTTGAGGACTTCACCACCTCAGCTAACTTGTTCATTGGTACCTATGTGTACCAAGACTGCCGGGTCTTCCCCAGCCCCTCACAATAATCTGTCCACTCATTCCACCACATGCCGAACCCTAGCACCAGGCAAGCAGCAGACTGTTTGGCATGAAGGGTCCTTACGGCAGATTACCCTATCCACCTTTCTAATAATTGAATCCCCTATAACTAGAACCTGCTTTTCCTTCCTTGCACTCCCCCCACCACCCGTAACAGAGCCACTGCCTCCCAAGGTGCTCTGAGAGTCAGCCTTCTCCATACACCAGTGCAGAGCTTTCCTCCCCAGCATCTTCAGCCAAAATGGTGAATTTGCTGTTTTGGAGAAGCTGTGGACCAGCCCCCTACCCTTCTGTCCCCTACATCCCCTTCTGACTGTCACAAACCTTCCTCCCTCATTAGCCTCCACTGTCCCTTCTCCTCCCCCACTCCACTAGCCCCTGCCAGTGGTTGCTCTATGAGCCTCCTTTCCTCCCCCACGTTTGCTGCTGCAAATTCCCCCTTAGAGTCTTCAGTTCAGATTCCAAGATGAAAACTCACTGACATCTCTCACATGTAAATACTGCATGGAACTGCTGCTCCAACACCACATACATGTGACAAGACACACACTGAGTAATACAGCAAACCCACTTGCACTCAAATTTACACTGGGTACTTACAGTCTCCCAAGTGCAATTCCTCACAAACGCCTTTTTGGTTTTAAATGCCTTAAGGTTTTTAACGCAGCTTAACACTTGATTCACATGCAACACTTAGATCACACACAACAATTGCTTAGTAGCTCCCACACTCACTTTGAATTCACAGAGTTAAGGTTTCAAACCACAGAACACAAAGCCTGATTAGAATTTACCCAATTTACTCCTCCCCTTAATTAGCAGGAAGAGGGAAAGAGGAGAAAAAATTGCTGTTTGCTACCAGCAGTAAAATAACAACACATTATTAACTTTTTTAAGAAATGTTCCCCTTAGAAACTCTCAGGCTAAAACACAAAAAAAAATGCACTAAATTAATGCACCACAATTAGAAAAACCGTGACACATAGAAAATAAGTGGAAAAAGTCATTATTACTGGTGATCTATCTGAAAACAACTAGTTATTTGAATGTGAACAAACTCTTTAAGGCCCTTTAGACCAATTTGGAGACCTCCAACTCGTGCACCCGATTGATATCTGGCCAAAAATTGTCCAGATGTCGATCAGTCAGGTTCGATTTTCCCATTGGATCATGGCTGAATTGTCTAGTTGATGTGGTCCTTGTTCTGACTGCTTGTATTTCCAATGTTGTAATCCCATTGTTTGGCCCTAGGGCCACTTTAGGTGTATATTGGCAAAAAACTCAGAGGACAGAGAGAGAGATTGAAATTAACACAATTATCCTGATTTCAATTTCACAAAATATGAAAAACTTATTTATTTGAATAGGTTTAAAAGGCCAAAGATGCAGATGAGTTCCTCTCATCTCTTACTGAACATGCTGGCTGCTGTTCACACAAGATTTCCTGTCCTCTATAATGAACTTGTTTTCCAAGAATCAATCATTTTGTCAAAAAAATATAACAGAAATGTAATGTCCATGTGGTTATGTGTCTTGGAAGACTTACAGCAGGATATCCCATATTGTGATCAGAGGCTTTTTCCCTTTCTGTAAGGTGAAAGGTTCCTGCCTGTGAGAGAAATTGTGTCTCTGAATTCTCTGCAGGGGATGGTGCACTGACAGAATACATGAATTTAGTTAGAAAAAGGATTTAGAGATATTTTTAGACAAGAACAAACGGTTATGGCTGAATTCTTAATAAATCAAAATGGGGCATTGGCATCCACAAATAGGGGCATGAGGGGGGCACTGCCCCCCCCAGACTTGTACTTAATAATAAATTACATTCTCTTGCCATATATATATATATATATATTCATTTGTTTTATGCTTCATTATATTATGAGCACATTTCTTATCATTCCCATTAAAGAGCTGCCACAAGATTAAGCAAGGCTATCCTGGAGTTAGCACCCTTCAAAAATGGACCAACCCAAAGCTATTCAGCTAAATTTGCTGCCTATTCTCATGCAGTTCCATCTTAGCTTCGCCCCTTCCCTCAGTAAGTTTCCTGTTCCTCCTCTGTGTGAAGAAGAATAAAATCAGAGAAGGAGGGCATTTGTGTGTGTGTGTGTGATAGAGCGTATACTGTATATGAACTTGAGTATAGATAGCTGTGTAAATACTTATTTTCACATTATTAAATCTTATAGGTACAAGTAGGGTGTTAGTTTACCTACAACCATTCTCTCCAGGGTATCATTGTCCCACTGTCTCATTGGATCTTTTAACTCTATTCACTTCTCATATTTATATTGATATTTTCACTCTGATGATTTACTCCACAATCACCTCTCAGTTTCTAATGCCCTATGCCTCCTCACTGCTCTATATATTCATATAGCAAAATATATCTATAATCTCCTGCTCCTGTCCTTCTTCTACCTCTTTGTTTCTGCTTTAAGCTCACCTTTGCCTATTCCTCCCACAACATAAGTACTGTACTATCAGGCCTTCTATTTGAATGACTCATCTTTTAACCCTTTGCCTTCTAAACCACCACACCACTCTGGTAATAATGCCGCTTTCCACTAGCTAACAGAATGCTTAAACATAAATTCTACATTCTTGTCATTATGTTAATGCCTTTGACAACCACCTAGAAAGTAGGTTGTTGGCAGCCAAAGTAAAGGACATTTTGTACACATCTTCCTGCTGTCGTTACTTTAAAAAGGTGATTAATAATCAGTTTGTCCACTATCAATCCACAAAAACATTTTTATTTCTCATGAATCTAAGGCACTGCTTTGGTTCTACACAGACTAGCAAGCTGGCTATTTTATCTGATTGGACTGACTCACCTTGCTAAAGGTACATGTCAAAGGTACTAATGTCGCTAATAAAGATGGTTTAGTGCAGAATAATGTGTGTGTAGGTATAATGCTGGTATAGGTATAATGTAGGTATAATGCTGGCTAGCTTTGTGAAAGATCAAAAAGTCAAAATGTAAATCCACAGAGCAGACTCTTACTAGGCTGGGGTTTAAAAAACAAATACTCTTTAAATTAAAGACAGTTATGAAAGAATTCAAAATAACCTTGTAAACTGTGTGTTGTTTGGTCTCTCATACAAATCCTGTGAATGCACTGAATACAATTAAGCTGGCCATACACTGCAATATCCTCTCGCTTGAATGATTGACGGTTACAGAATGAGAATGCTATATGTATGCAATTTGTACTACTTTATATATCATTATAATATATATATATTATATTATATCTATTATAGAAAAGCTTTGTAGATTCTGAAACTAAAATAATGTAATTTGTGTGATTTCTTGCCCCCACCTGTAAAATTTTCTGCAGACTCCCATGAAATCGGGAATACAAAAGTTCAATCTATTTAATGATAGTTTTATAGTTATTATACTGGTAAACTGCTGACGTTGTTCAGCAACACTGCATATAAGGGGCAGATTTATTAAGGATCGAATAGTAAATTAAAAAAAAATGTTGGTGTCAAAATTCACACATTGGAATTTTAATCCCCCAATTCAAATGTAATTTCCAATGAGAGATTTATCACACCTGGACCATGGAAACAGTTCTAATTAGAATATTTACCAACTAAAACCGAATTCGATTCAAATTTTCGGGTCGGGACTATTCGAATATCGAATATTAGAATATTAGAATTTTAAATTTTTTCTTAAATAATTTGGATTTTAGTAAATTACCCCCTTAATATTGTTAAATAAGAAAAGAAATTATAAATCAGAAAGAAAACTAATAAGGTAGTAATAAAGTCAATATACTCAGAACTCCAGTTTTACTGCCAATAAACCCCATGTGTGTGCTATTGAGGTATAAAGTGACTCCATGTCACATGTTGCTAATAAAGTAGAATATTAGAATATTTACCACCTAAAACCTAATTCCATTAAAATTTTCAGGTCGGGACTAATTGATCGAATATTAGACATTTACATTTTTTCTTAAATAACCTCCCATTCCAGTATGTAAATTCATTTGAGGTCTAAAAAATGTTGGTCAATTTTTTCATTGTTAAAGCATATTCATAGCAAGTCATTAGAGCTACTTGCATTGTAGCACACACACATACAGTACGCTGCAGACATCATAGAGACATGGAGGAAAGAGAAAAATAAGAATTTTAGCGTAATTGTACCCTGAGCTTGATGACAGGTAGTTTATTATTTAACCTCTGCACCCATTGTTTGGTTGTTGGTGCTTGAGGACTCATCCACTTCATTGCTACAAGCTTCTTTGCATAGAAGTACACTGTCTTTTGCAGTATTTTAGTTTTATTCAGGGGGACCACCTGATCAACAAGCCCTAGGAGGCACATCTCCGGAGTTAGTACTCCCGGTAGGAGGAGCTGATCTGAAAGATATTTTACCACCTCGGTCCAATACTCGCAACCCACATATTTACCTGCTTGGACCCGGTACCCGACCCGCAAGTACCTTAACTGGAAGTGACATCATCGGAAGTAGGCATGATCAGAAAAAAAGGAGTAAAATAGGAAGTGCTGTCATTGTAAACGGGAAGTGACATCATCGGAAGAAGGCATAATCAGAAAAAAGGAGTAAAAATCCCTATTGAGAAGACCCTCGACTGCCCACCCGCATCTATACCCACACCAGGAACTTTTACCCGCAACCCGCAGGGCACTGTAGGTTTTTGCAGGTAACCCGCTGGTACCCGACCCACTGCAGGGCTCTACCTGACACCACATATTACAGACATTGTGTAATCGGTTAAAGGAACTTTTAGTATGATTTAGAGAGTGACATTTTGAGACAATTCGCAATTGTGGTTTTTGAGGTATTTAGCATTTTAATTCAGCAGCCTTCAGTCTGCAATTTCAGAAATCTGCTTGCTAGGGTCCAAATTACCCTAGCAACCATGCATTGATTTGAATAAGGTCTGAATAGAAAGATAAGTAATAAAAAGTTGCAATAAAAAATTTCTCTTCAATCCTTTTTTTTTTTATTTTAGATCAAGATGAACTTTGTGCTTCACAAGAGCATCCCAAAACCTGCAAACAGGGAAAGCTATTTCCTAACAGATGTAAACACAAGGGATGTGACTTCTGGCAAGCTACTTGAGTTTGCCGGAAAAAAACAGGAGGCGTGTAAAAAAATACAACTGAAGGAAAATGTACAAAAAAAAATACCGCACACTGAGATATTTTGTCTTGAGCCAGCAACTATTCCCAGACTATAATTTGCTCTATAAATAAATACATGGTGTCATTTAAAGGAATCACTTTTTCAGCTTCAATATGCAACCAATATTGCATCTCATGTTATTCTGAACAGCTTGCTCTTTATACAAAACTGACAACCCCCCTCAAAATGACGGAGACCCAGACAGTGCAAAACAATGAGCCATCAAAGATATTTCAGAAGCTTCAATTAATTATTTAGCATAAAGTGGATCAATAACCCAAAGCTTCCAACACAAATGTAATTATCATACTAACCAATATAGTGCCATTTTTCAGCAAACCAGTATGGATTTGTTTAAGTATAACTTAAATCATATATTGTTATATGATAATAACTCAATCACATCTATTTGAGAAGAGACACAACTTTTGGGTTTTTTTATTAAACCTCAAATTTTTCTGGTCGGGGATTTTTGAGGCAAAACTCAATATTTTCGAGGAAAAACCCCCCCCAGTTATTACACCCTGATGTTGCAAAAATCCAAAACTCCGCCATCTCAGACCTGTCAAGGTCCTGTATAAGTCAATGGGAGAGGCACCTATTTCAATTTGAAGTTATTGTTGTCTTCGGTGGGTTTTGCCTGAAAATCCAAATTTTTCTAGGTTTATCGAGAAGGGGTGTAGCAATTGGTACTGCGTTCATTCCTGCACATGCTAATCTGTTTCTAGGATTGTGGGAGGCCAATTATGTATTTAGTAATGTCACAATTGAGAAATCATGTAAGGCTATTCTTAATTTTTATAGCCTGGGTTAACAAATATATAGCATAATTGAATATCTGTATGTGGGCTGACATTTCTAACTATTTGTAACAATCACAGTTGTTTGTGATCAGATAGGATGTTTCAAATGGATCGATATATGCAGCATAATTGTGGATACCTGTCATAGCAATGTTGTGAATTTTGCCCTTGATATTAAAGGATATACACTCCCCTACTGGTAGTTAATTAGTAAAGAAGGAGAGGTCACTATTCACTGCACACAAATGTGAAGGCTTGTCTGTTATTTAAATTACTGACTACCCATTTGCCCATCGTTTCAAATCAAGCTATTTGTGATTTCGATTGGCAGGTGTCAGCAAAGGGGTGTGGCTGTATCAATTTAAGGCCATACTCACAGCTGCCCAGTTCCTTTGTCAATGCTTTTTTTTTAATGAGTAAAAAGTGCATCAGTTGTTTCTCTCTGAGGGTGGCATTCTAGTTTTAACTCTATGTGCCTGAGTATTGACTGTACGGTACAGTGGCAGATGCAATTTGAGTGTGAGCAGCTATACAATATAGAGTTAGCAATACATTTGAGGGCTAGAAGAGCACCTGGGGAGAATAGTGTTGTACTGGTGTCCTGGTTTGTTTTCTCATAATGAGGCAGGGATAGAGGTGAGGCTGAGCCCACCTGACTCTACGTTGCCCTACATTAGCTGATTTGGTCACCTAAGCACTCTACAATAATATGGCACATGATTTGTGTCTCAGAGCAAGGTTTTTAACCTATGTGATTTCTAATGGTTGTCTGGTCTGTTGTACTGAATAGCTGTTTTTAATGCAGATCATTAAAAATGTAATTTTAATTTTATAGTTCTAAATTCTGCTTTCTAAGTAAGTATCTCGAAAGTGGGGGAGTGCCAGAATGAGTTTTTCTTTTCTCTTTTGAATTTTTGTTGCAAATTGTGAATCTAATTACTCTGCACACCACTATTGTTGAACTGCAAATCACTGCATTTATGGGTGGTGCACTCACACTTTGCTTGCAAATCATGATTTCCCCCCCCCAGGCTTATTACTCTGAGAACCAGAAAAGTGGCATATGTAATATATGTATCCAGTCTAATTACTAAGTTTTGCATCTTCCTCACTGCTTACAAGGTGCTGGTTTAGTGCCAAATTATTCAGGGGCAATGTTTTGCGCCATTTACTGCAATAAAATGGACAGGCATATATTTAAAAGCAGCTCAATTGTGTGTGATTCCAAGATCACAAAACTTTAGCATACAAGAGTACCATGTGCACCTAGGCACATCTATTGGTTTTTCTTAATGCAGGATCTCTGTAAAATAACAGGAAATTTGGGGATTTCATTTATCAGGCCATCAAAATATAACAATAAACTTGTCATGTGCTGAAACCTAGGTGTATCAGCCTATTTTATCAATTTCTTGATCTTTAGCTGTATTTGCCTTTTAAGAAAAAAATCCCTTTTTATTCCATTTTCTTATTAAATCTTTATTGGGAACTGGCTTTCCAATAATTCAGGTAACAGGTCTCCATATAAGGGATCCCATACCTGTAGTAGTTATGAATTAAGAGGCATATAAACGTGAGAAAATAATTGGCATCAAGAAATTCAGTCAGTACAGGCATAGGATCTGTTATTCAAAATGCTCGGGACCTGGGGTTTTCCAGATAACAGATCTTTCTGTAATTTGGATCTTCATACCTTAAGTCTGCTAGAAAAATGATGTAAACATTAAATAAACCCAACAGGCTGGTTTTGCTTCCAATAAGTATTAATAGTATTTTAGTTGGGATCAAGTTAAAGGTACTATTTTATTACTAAAGAGAAAAGGTAATAATTTCAAAAAAATTTTGATTATTTGGATAAATGGAGTCTGTAGGAGACCGCTTGTCTATAATTTGAAGCTTTATGGATAATGGGCTTCCGGATAACAGATCTCATACCTGTATTATCCAATAAAAATGCAATCTGCATCCACAGATAGAACTTGGGCACTATGTTAAATACAGCAATCCTGATGAGTGTGAGGGCTGTGTGAGCAAGCTCATATTAGTCATTAATAATGATGTGTCTCCCTAAAATGGCAAACAGGTTTCCTAACTAAACAGATCACATATTTTCATTGGACAGTAAACCAGGTGCCAGGCACAAACATCAGGACACATTTTCAGCCAATGATTCCTTCTTTTTCCATCATGGAATATTTACAAGACAAAAATAATCATCCAAATCATTAGACACAGAGCTTTGATATTTGCCTAAATGTAATTTACTGCTCCAACATAGCGATGAATAGTTAGCTTATTTGTATTCTTAGCAGTTCCAGAACTGGCCGTTTGAAGATGACTTTTTTTGTATGTGACCAGCCACCTCTGTTTGCCTGGAACAAGGATAGCATATATTTAAACTGGCTTTTTGCTTCTTTAGAAATTACCAGAATTCCCCTCCCTTGACCAACTTTCTGTTGACTTATCAAGAAAACTAGTTGTTGCCTCTGGTTTACTCCTGTGCAAATGGGAGAGACAGTTGTGCTGAGCTTGTTTTTGTTTTGCAAGGAGTAATCATAGTTCATGTCAATACAAATATCTTTAGTGTCTCTCAGCTAAAACTGGCATTTAAAAAGCTATTTAAGATGCTATTTAGGCTAACAAATGGATACGTGTTATCCTTAAAATCAAGCTGCTAGGAAAATATGTAAATATTGTTTACTTTAGTTCATTTCTTTGCACAACATTTCCTGTGAGTGCACATAATTTTGGCATGCAACTATTGCTGTAAGCAAAGGAAAATTACAACTCAAAGTGAATGTGTCTGCTGACTCTCCACTTAAGGTGGTCATACATGGGCCGATAAAAGCTGCCGACAGACCGAGTCAGCAACTTATTGTCCCGTGTATGGGGCCCCCTGACGGGCTTCCCCAATCGAGATCTGGCCGAAAGATGGGACAAAAAATCCCGTCGGATCACGGCCGCATCTGTTCTTTGATGCGGTCCCGCAATCCGACCGTCCGTTCACATTCGTTAGGATCCGATTGTTGGGCCCTAGGGCCCACGATCAGATCAGCCCACTATTGCCCACCTCAAGGTGGGTATATCGGAGAGAGATCCGCTAGTTTGGCGACATCACCAAACGAGCGGATCTCTCCATGTATGGCCACCTTTACTCTGCAAGGATGCTCTATCTCTATCCCATTGATGCCTATATATGCAAACAAGATTGGATTTTCCAATATCTGTGCTGGAAAACTAGTGAGATGATTCGTTTTTTTTTTTGCTATCCTGACTGACTCTTTAGTGGCTAAAACGAATTGACTAATATACTCAAAGCTAATGCCCTTACTTTACCTGCTCTGTAGTGCTGGTCATATATGCCCATATATGGTTGGGCAGTTTGGCAAATTTCAGTGCATGGACCATTGTCATGGACATGTATGGCCAGTCAAGGGGCCCTTCACACCATTAATTCTGCAATCCTGATCAATCAAGAATATCAGTCCAGATGGGAATGTCCCACCAGTCGGCTGAAAGGAAGTTAAAAGGAGCTGTAGCTCTGCATTGTTCTGATTGCTTGGGTGGTCAGCCTGAACAAATACACATGTATGGCCCTTTGTATGAAAGTCAATTAGTTGGATATTATGCCTGGTTGGACCATGTATGTCCACCTTGAGTAAAGATAAAGTGGGATGAAGAAACCAAAAATTAAAGGGGGTCAGGAGAGTGAAGGGAGCCCTGTATAGAAATGTAACTGATTTTCCTTTTCCACAGAAATAGCACAGAATCATTATAAAATCCCTGGTACTTCATTGAACTGGCTGCCATGTTCTAAATATTGTTTGTAATGCTTGCGACCTTGAAATTACATATTTTTCATTATTTTATTCTCCATTATACAATGGAAGCCCTATTTTTATTACAAGTGGTCTATAATCCATATTCATGGCTGCAGTCATTGAGAAGAATGGGTAAAATTAATTCGAAGGTCGAATTTAAAAAAACTTTGAACTTCGAATTCAAAAAGACCAATCGAATGGAGGTCGAAGTTTTTTTGGGGTCGAAGTTCGCTGAATTCGGCCTACTTCGAATCGTACGATCATACTTCGATCGTAAGTTTTTTTAACTTCGACCTTCGATCTCCCAAACTCCCCCAATTGCCTCCATACAGGTTGTAGGAGGTCCCCCATAGGCTAAAACAGCACTTCGGCAGCTTTTAGGTGGCGAATGGTCGAAGTTTGAAAGAGACAGTACTTCAAATAAATCTGACCTTCGAATTTCGAATTTTTTTTTCAAATTTGAATTGAAGTATGACTATTCCCTAGTTGAAGTACACAAAAAATAGCTCGAAATTCTACGTTTTTTCACTTAAAACTTCACCTCGACCTTTGATAAATCTGCCCCTAAGAGTAAGCACATTTGTATCAACCAGAAAATGGCGTCTAAAAAAAGAAAGTGTTCAGTGGTAAAGTGACTAGGCTCCGAATTGTGTCTGTAAGTTATTCTCCCATTAAGACTGTAGCCCTAAGGTGTAAGGTGTAATGTCCTCCATCCTTTTGTCTCCTTGACACTCAGGGGCAGATTTATCAATGGTCGAATTTCAAAAACTTCGAAATTTGAATTCAAAAAGACCAACCGAAATTAAATCAAAGGTTTTTTTTGGCCTAATAGGTCTGTTTTCGATCAAATAGGTCTGTAGTACGAATCGAAGTAATATCGCTTTCGAATAGTGATGGGCGAATTTGCGAAACAGCGCCGGCGGCGAATTTTTGCCGCAAATTTTCGCGGGCGTTTTGCTAATTTATTCGCTGGCGGCGAATCGCACAAATTCGCCGCGAATTCGCGCCTGGTGAATAAATTCGCCCATCACTACTTTCGAAGTGTGTGATTCAAATTTCTTCCCCCAAAAAAACCTAGATTTTCCAAAGTCCACCAATCGACTCCAGATTCTAGGAGGTCGCCCATAGGCTAAAACAGCAGTTCGCCAGGTTTTAGAAGGCGAATAGACAAAGTAAAATTTTTAAAGAGACAGTACATGATAAATTTCGAAATTCGAATTTGGACTATTCCCTAGTCAAAGTACACAAACATTAGCTCGAAAGTCGATTTTTTTTTTTATTGGAATTTTCACTTCGACCTTTGATAAATCTGCCACTGAGTGTAATTATATTTTATATTTATATGAATTGTATTTCTAATAATGCACTTATTGTTACTTATTATTGCAGTGATCCCTTGTTTGTTACTACTAATGTATTGTTTTAATGTACAGTGCTTGCCCTCAAGGAGGGCTATACAAATTAAAATACACACACATACATACATTTACAGAGGTATCTGGATTTGATTCCTGCTTACAACTCATGTGTCAGTTCTTTGTGGTCTTCAAGTCATGTAATCTCCCTGCTAAACAGGGTATAATTGCAACTGAGCAACCGGTGTACAGTGATGTGTAAAAAGAAGATATTAATTAAGTACTCCTATAAATCATCTGAGCATAACAGATTAAAAGGCTTAATGACTCATTTATAGGGGCAATGCTTCATGTAATAATCTGCACAGAATTTAACCCATTAACAAACACAATTGACTTGTTCCTACTTGTACTCATATATACTACCACTGTGCATCATTTTGCTGGTTTATTTTGATGCATGAGGCCCAAGATATAACAAGTAGTGAGCCAGGAGCATTATTCAGAATATACTCCTTTTCGAATAGAACAGTCACAGTGAGAGCAAATGGGGTGTTTATTAAGTAACAAGGGGGCTTGGTGGTGTATTTAATGTGCAAACAGAATTGTGAATTTGCCATAAATAGGGCATAAATATGCCATAATTGCAAATCTGCGAATATTTCTGTGTTTCAGTTACGCCACGACTTTGGTGGTGGAGAAAATATTCTCAAAAGAGTTTTGCAAATTGTGAATTTAATTTACTGTTGCCGATATTTTCACGTGCAACAACCTTGCACAGTGGCTGCACTCAGGCAAATACCCATCTCATTTGCGAATATTTGTGCACAACGCAAATTCAGAAAAACGGAAAGCCAGGCACAGCAGTGCAATATTTCAACACCCCAAAGGTGTTTAATTCGTGGGATGACATGCACTTCTATGCAGAATCCAACTAGGCACACTGGGTGAGAATAAACTCTCCAAAAAACCCTGGGGCATTTCCACATTTTCAACTAGAATGTGGTCAGTACAGCTCTGAAGAATAAAGTGCTCACTTAACCTGTATAATAAAGCTACAAAATACCTATAGTGAGACATTGAACAAATTCTCATTCGATTTTTCACCAGCTGGTATCTGTCCTTTATTAGGGACACACACATATACTGTATTTATGTATGTGTGTACAGAAGTAGAGTCCAAAAAGCCTGTGAAATATTCCTCTGTCTCTTACGTCCTGAAACAGTGACAGGGCTTCTACTGAGTTACTTCCTTACTTGCTTCTGCTTTACAAAGCCTTTTTCATGGACTGAGAACAAGGAGAACACTCTTGTGGTAAAAAGCAGGAGCTAGCCCAGCCCTTTTTGGCATGTGGAGCGAGTACATTTAAATAAAAAAAAAATGAATGTCACTTTTTCATGTAGCTCAATGAATCGTTTTTTCCCCCTACTCATTAGTCTAGCAGTATTCAGAAAGGATTTATTTTGTAGCACGTTGGTCATATAATGCAGCATGCTGATGGAAGGCAATGGGTTAATAACTAGAACATCACACAGCAGGAACATCATAGAATGGAAATATTCCCAGTGTGCTTTGTGTGATTCCAGTGATGTCACTGTATACCGGGCAACAAGTAACTGCGGGATGAAAACAGTGAAATTAAAGAAATATGTATCTAAAAAAAAAAAAAAAAGAATATCACTTATGTGGGTTTTAGGGAGGACGAATCATAATCCTTGTTTAACAGAGATTACTTTTATTTCACAGATCAACCATATGTGACATGCATTAGGTCATATTATATCGCATAGGGGATAATTACTGTTATTATTAATGTATAGCTCACTGTACAATATACAGTATACTGCAGAGAAAGTTCCCAAGGTGTTTCTGAGCTGCCAAAGAACTCCAGTGTGAATTCTAATATTCTGGCAATGTACAATAAGACATACATTTATCACTATAAATAGGTTTATACTTTAAACTTGTTGTTATGTTTTAAAGGAGAAAAATGTTAAGGCAGACATAAGAATAAGCAAGTACAAGTTTATCATGATTGTATTACCAAATGATTACACAAATAAAGTTATAACACCAAAGAATTATTTAAAATGTATATGATACTCAGTATACCTTCTGTAGGGATGTAGCGGAAGGGGCAAACTAAATTTGTGTCCCCTATGTTAATATGAGGAGCAGAACTCTCAGATGAGTGATTCCCCGAGGCAGAGAAAGAAACAGTGACCTAGCTCAACCTCAACAGCATTTCACTGATCCCTATAGAATACAAAAAGGAAGAGGAGGAGTTTTCTCATTTTCTTCGATCCCCCTTTGGAAGACAGTTCAAGTAAATCCAAAGTCTTAGGCAAAGATTCAGTGACGTATTAGTCAGCATGGGAGTCCTATGTATGAGGTTTAGCAAGTGGTAGGGTTGGATGCCAAGTTGAGGTGCTTTGATAGTTCAAGACCAAGGTCATGTGTCTAATTTAAACACCCCACATTGCATGAGAGGAATTAGTACCCTAGTCGTAACCACTAGGGATGTAGCGAACGTCGGAAAAAAAGTTCGCGAACATATTCGCGAACTTGCGCAAAAATGCGAGCGGTTCGCGAACGGTTCGCGAACCCCATAGACTTCAATGGGAAGGCGAACTTTAACATCTAAAAAAAAAATTTCTGGCCAGAAAAATGATTTTAAAGTTGTTTAAAGGGTGCAACGACCTGGACAGTGGCATGCCAGAGGGGGATCAAGGGCAAAAATGTATCTGAAAAATCTGCCTGTGTGTGCTTGGAAGAGATAGTGTAGGGGGAGAGCTGTTAGTGATTTCAGGGACAGATGATAGTAAGTTTGCTGGCTAGTAATCTGCTTGATACTGCTCTGTATTGGAGGGACAGAAGTCTGCAGGGATTTGAGGGACATTTTAGCTTAGGTAGCTTTGCTGGCTAGTAATCTACTGTTCTCTTTAAACAACTGCCATACGTTGACCTTGTAGGCATTGTTTGCCCAGTTTTTTTGGACGCAGCCACTGAAGCACAGTTGCCAGAAAAAATATGCCATATAAATGCTGAAAATAGTAATTTTT
Organism: Xenopus laevis; assembly: GCF_017654675.1. Taxonomy (NCBI): domain Eukaryota; kingdom Metazoa; phylum Chordata; class Amphibia; order Anura; family Pipidae; genus Xenopus; species Xenopus laevis. Next base: position 43,919,619 of record NC_054383.1, on the reverse strand, counting down.
CGCCATACGTTGACCTTGTAGACATTGTTTGCCCAGTTTTTTTGGTTGCAGCCACTGAAGCACAGTTGCCAGAAAAAATATGCCATATAAATGCTGAAAATAGTCATTTTTTGCCATACGTTGACCTTGTAGGCATTGTTTGCCCAGTTTTTTTGGTCGCCGCCACTGAAGCACAGTTGCCAGAAAAAATATGCCATATAAATGCTGAAAATAGTCATTTTTTGCCATATACGTTGAGTCAACGTATGGCAAAAAATGACTATTTTCAGCATTTATATGGCATATTTTTTCTGGCCTCTGTGCTTCAGTGGCTGCGGCCAAAAAAACTGGGCAAACAATGCCTACAAGGTCAACGTATACACTACTACAGCGGTGGATACGGATTACGTAAAATATATTATGGCTGCTTGAAAAAAGTCACTCCGGTGTTTTTTCTGGAGACGGTAATATTATGGATATTTAGACAGAATGTGAACAAGGTCACACAGCTAGATGGCAGTTGGTTGAATAACACACTGGGCAAAAAATGCCTACAGGGCAAATAATGCCTAAAAGGTCAACTTATACACTACTACAGCGGTAGTAAAATAAAAAAAAGTAAAATAAAAAAAAATGAATATTAAAAAAAAAAATTAAAGTTGGTGCTGCTGAACTACTAGGAGCAGCAGATTAGCACACCAGTCCCACTCCCCAACACTGCTAGACTAATAGCACTGGGCTCTTATAGTAGTAGTAGTAGTAGTAGTAAAACAACAAAAAAATAAATAAAAGCAGTCCTTACAAGGACTACTGTTATTGCAGCAGTCAGCAGATGAGATCAGAAGCAGGACAGCTGCCCACAGCAGCTACATACAGAGCACTGCAGTAGAAGGTAGATTACTAGCCAGCAAAGCTACCTAAGCTTAAATGTCCCTCAAACCCCTGCAGACTTCTGTCCCTCCAATAACAGAGCAGTATCAAAACGATTACTAGCCAGCAAACTTTCAACTGTCCCTGAAATCACTAACAGGCAGCAGCTCTCTCCCTACACTATCTCTTCAGCACACACAGGCAGAGTGAAAAAACGCTGCAGGGCTTCGGTTTTTATAGGGAAGGGGAGTGGTCCAGGGGAGAGCTTCCTGATTGGCTGCCATGTACCTGCTGGTCTGGGGTGAGAGGGCAAAAAAAAGCGCCAACAATGGCGAACACCCGATGTTCGCGCGAACAAGTTCGCCGGCGAACAGTTCGCGACATCTCTAGTAACCACAAGCCAAGAGAGCAAATAATTTAGACTTACAGTTATCACAAATGTCTACATGAGGGTGTGGACTGTAAGAGCTAAAGGTGGCGTGGAGTGGGAGTACTGTAACATGGGGAGGCCCATTTATCACCATTCTCATTTTAGTAATTTAAGAGCTTTATGAAACCATGAAGAAACTCATTTTCTCTAAGGCCATGAATGTGATTTAATTTCTTAAAAGATCCAAATATAAAAAGCAAGAACAAAATCAAAATGGTGAACAATCCGAATAAAAATGCGAAAAACTTAGAAAAATCCACTTTTTGTGGGTGACTAGTGGGAAAAAAAAAAAAGTCTGACAAAAAATTGCCAATATGACTTCTATAGGACCTTGATTGCTTTTACTTGGCAATGTGGTCTTTATACTTATTAAATCTCAAATTTTTAGAGTTTTAGAGAAACAAAGAACACACATTTTTAGAGAGAAATTTGATTGTTAGTGAATAGGCCTCATATTATGAAGAGCACCTCTTGCTATTTATTTATTTATTTATTTATTTATGTATTTGATCTGTCTTGGCTTTAACTATACCCGTGTCCATTTAACAGTTCCTTTGTGATTTATTTATTTTGGATTTGTTGTGCAATCTCAGATTCTAACAACCATGCACGTACAAGTTTGTGATGTAGAGAAGATAAAAGCCTGAATAAAAAGAAGAGTTAAAAACCTAAATGAGTGCCAAAACACTACATGCAAGAGTGTGTACTGTCTATTTCTAGTGTTTAGGTGGAAGAAGCAGTGCACAGTTCAATAGGACAATGGAGAACCTGGTATACATGCTATTGCCCACACAAACTAGGGCTCACCACAGTCTGCTCTCTGTTTGTCTCTCTTTGATTTTTAAGTGAGAATTTATCAAAGGGTGGCTTCACGTTGGCTCTTTAAAAAACCCTTAGAAATGAATAGAGAGTGTTGGAATTCCACTCTGGCAGAATTTGGAGAGCTCTAATTTCACTTGTTGATAAATATGCCCCAATGCATAGTTTTCCTCTTGCACTGCATCCACAAGCTCTTTCTTGCGCCAACTAATGAAATCAGAAGAGTGTAAAAGAGAGCACCCTTGTCCTACATATGTAAAACCCATAATGATGTTGATGCAACTTGCAAACCATTAACAGGCTGCGGTTCTTAAAAATACTGTGGGGTGAGTGGTGACTTGTGAAAATGTTTGAGCTTTGCACTTCACCCCAGTGTAAAAAGTCCCATTATCTTTTGTTAGATTTATTGATACAGTAGTGCCCATTCACATACCTAGACACAGTGAGTAAAGTACAATTTTGACAGCAATTGACATGTCTTTGCCCACAAATTCTCCCCAGAATTCTGGAGTTGTTGCAGATGCAAAAGAATGATTGCAGCTGCACTGAATATTTTAGAAGTCTGTCTGGTGTTATTTCTGTTATTCACTGGTGCAATATCCAGTTCTCTGCGTTCAATTCTTTAGTAGTGATGGGCGAATTTGACGCAAAACGTGAATTTTGACGCCAGCGTCAATTTGCAGGCATCAAAATTGACGCCGGCGACAATTCCGCCGGTGTCGGAATTGACACTGACGTCGGAACTGCCGAATACCCATCACTATTCTTTAGGCATATGTGTGCTGTGTCTAGTGATGCAGCCGATATAGAGGTAACTGTACCTCCAGTGTTCCCCTGTGTCAGTAGGTACAACAGTGCCCAATTTGGAACAGAAGTAACTGTAACTATACAGAAGAGTGAAGAGCACATTTTGACATAAGTACCTTTAATAAAAGTGTTTAAGGTGCAACTCAGTGTGGGCAAAAGTGCAAGTTGCCCACTTATGGAGTTACTGTAAATGAGCCCTTGCGTCTTGTATGACTTTTTTGTAGCTGTGAGAATTGTGTAGAATTACAATTAAAATGAAAGGTCTGCCATATCTGGCAGGTACTTAAATCAAAGAAATTGTGGCTAAATGGACTTACCTATGGGCCCTGGTGGGCCTACCTGTCCTAGTAGACTAATAAAAAGTTCCCCTTTTACTCATTTACTGCAGCCTTAACTAGAGGGGCACCCAAGGCCAAACAAGCATTTTGTATTTCCATAAACAGACAATAAGGTTTATTTAATAAGAACCAAAATGCATAAATGTAAAAATACAATTTAGAGACAACCTGTCACGCATGGTATCCCAAAACCGAGAACACACTCCAACGACAAATCAGTGCCTATAAGAGAATAAAAAGCCCCCCAAAACCTTGAAACAAGTTGAACCCCCCCCTATAATAAACAATATTCACTGAAGCCCCAAGAAGCTTAAATATATTGGATAGGAAGAGTTCAGCAAGAGACCCTCAGAGGGGAGGGTGGGAAGGGGAATAACATGAGACATTTAACTGAATTGGTCGACTACCACTCAAATAACAGTATTCCCTTTAGAGAGAGGTAATTCCACAATTAAATCCATGGAGATATGGGTTTACCATGGCCTGTTGGTAATACAAAGGGACTGTGGTAGACTCTGAAGTAAGGACCTGGATGGTTTTGAATGTTGACAGACTAGACAAGAATCAATATACAGTAATTACCAACATCCTGTCTTAATGTTGACCACCAGAGGGTGTGGGCCAGAAGAAAACAGGTTTTACTGCGGCCAAAATTGCTTCACATAGGTTTTTCAGAACAAGGAGTTTGTCCAGAGGTACAGTAGAAATTAAATTAACCTGGGCTTTGGAAAAAGAGGAATACAAACTGCCGTTACAGTCACTTCCTTTAAGGAGAAGAAAAGCTACGGAGGCATTTTATTGCCAATAGATTAGCTGCAATAGTGCAAGCTAGAATGCTATATTTATTCTGTAGAATGTTTTACCATACCTGAGTAAAAAGCTCTAGAAACTCTCTGTATTTTTAGGATATGAGCTGCAGTATTAACATGGTGTGACATCACTTCCTGCCTGAGTCTCTCCCTGCTCTGGGCTCAGATTACAGTAGAGAAGGGAGGGGAGGGAAGAGGAGCAAACTGAGCATGCTCTTGCCCAGGGCAAGGAGGTTTAAGCTGAAGGCAGGAAGTCTGATACAGAAGCCCATGTGTACACAATAGAAGGAAAGAAATGCTGTGTTTCTTTTGACAGGGGACTCAGAGCAGCACTACTTTGGTGGTTTACTGGTATATTTAGATGGACCTTTCTGATAAAGCTTACTTAGTTTTAACCTTTCCTTCTCCTTTAAATAAAATAGAATCAGACTCAGATTTCTCTCGAGAACTTCTGGAAAGGGCATTTGCCTTAGCATTTCTTTACCCAGGCCTATATGTCATAATGAAATTGAAACAGGTAAAAAATAATGTCTACCTGGCCTGTCTATGATTTAATTGCTTGGCAGTCTAAATTTACAAAAGATTTTTATGGTCGGTAAACACTGTAATCACATATTCAGAGCCCTCCAAAGATATCTTCACTCTTCAAATACCCATTTAATGGCCAGCAATTCCCTGTTACCAATGTCCTAATTAAGCTCCATAGGATAAATTTTTGTAACAAGGTGTCACTGTGACAAAACTGTTCCTGCACCAATCTCAGAAGCATCCACTTCTACCAGGAAAGGAATGGTAAAATCTGGATGCTGGAGCACCGGAGCAGAAATTAATGATTTTTTCAATTGTTCAACGGCCTTTACTGCTTCTACAGGCCAAACACTAGGATCTTCCCCTTTTTTGATAAGGGCAGTGATCGGAGCCACCAGGGTAGAAAAGTTTTTAAATAAATTGCCTGTGATAATTGGTGAATCCTAAGAATCTTTAAATGGCTTGCAATAAAAGTAGTTGCACCCAATCTAAAATGGCCTGAACCTTGGCTGGCTCCATCTCTTATCCCTTTTGAGAAATAATATACCCCAGAAAATGGATGGAGTATACTTTGAAAATGCATTTTTTTCAATCTTAGCATATAGCTGATTCTAACGTAACCTACTTAACACCTCCTGAACATGGACATGATGGTCAGTTAAATTATAAGAATAAATCAGAATATCCTCTAGGTACACCACTACATAGCGACCCAGAAGATCACAAAAAATGTTGTTTACAAATTCTTAGGAGATGGCAGGTGCGTTATATAAGCCAAAGTGCATTACTAAATATTAATAATGCCCATCACGAGTGTTATAGACCATCTTCCATTTGTCTCCTATCCTGATTCAAATAAGATTATATGTACTCCTCATATTGGGGCAAATTTACTAAAGGGCGAAGTCCCTAACGCTGGTGAAAATTCGCCAGTGCGACGTCATTCCGGCACTTCGCTGATTTACTAATGGTCGCTGGCGTAACTTTGCTAGCGAAGGAGATGGGGGTAAATTTACTAAAGGGAAAAGTGGCGAAAATTCGACAGCGTGACGTCATTTTGGCACTTCGCCGATTTACTAATGGTAGCTGGCGTAATTTCGCTGGCGTAACTACGCCCTCTAACACCAGGTGAATTTTCGGTAGTTTTACTACGCAAATTCACTGTGTTTTTGATTTTTCTGACCGTTACCTCTATCGCCAGACTTGCCTTCGCCACCTCAGACCAGGCAAAGTGCAATAGAATAGATAGGGCTTCCTCAAAAAATAGTTGAAAAGTCCCAAGAAACGCTGGCATTTTTTGCTATTTAAAGGGTGATAAACTGAAAAAGATCGTAATTTTTTTTTGGGGTACCCTCCTTCCCCCCTACATTTGTTAACATATGGCACCTTAACTATACTGTGGGCACATGTGTAGGGCAATATAACAACTTTATATCATTTTATTAAGGTTCCCTGGCCTTGTGTAGTGTAATGTACGTATTTGCTGCAGCATATACATCCATTGTACTTTAACTGCACACTGTATGCTAATTAGCCAACGCTAGCGTAACTTCGAACTGCTGAGCGTAATTTCGCCAGCATTCGTTACCCTGTGCGCAACTTCGGATGTTCGTGAATTAGCGTTGTCCAGGCGAATGTACGCCTGTTGAAGTTTTGCGATGTGCGCAAAGCCAGCACTGGCAAATTTTCACCAGTTAGTGAATTTGCCCCATAGACTCTAGCGGTACTTCGCTCCCTAACACCTGCAGAATTTGCAGTCTGGCGAATGGACGTAACTACGCAAATTCACTAAGATGCAGATTTTACTGAACGTTTACCTCTTGCACTAGACTTGCCTTCGCCACCTCAGACCAGGCAAAGTGCAATAGAGCTATACATAAACTATACTTTAATTATGCTGGTTTATCTCTTCAAATTTTAAATAATAATACATACATGCTTCTTGTTACCCTTAAGTATGCAATTTTTTTGCAGTACTTTTGAATTTTTGCATTTATTACCAGGGATAGGCTGAGAATGCAATTTCCCGGTTATGAATTTTATACTATATCACTGGACTTGTGGATACCACTTACACCTTGGATAATACACCAGGACACTTTGGATTTGATCGTATGGACTTTTATATCAATATTTATTTGTTTTACACTGTGTAGATTGTTGAATCTTGGCATATTCTGACATGATTGGGGGAGGATCCTGGATGGGAGGAGGGTATTTAATCTCATGTTCAATTGCACTTCCTTACTTGAAAAAGGGTTGTACCCGAAACATGTGGTGTTTTGCACTGCTAATAAAAGAAACACATGCAGTTTGAAAATACTGCTTTGAAGCTGTTTATTCTAACTTTATTACAGTATCTTATACCTTTTGGAAGTGTGACACAGGCTCCTAGGAATTCACAGCGATACACTTTTTGAACTTATACGCTGGAACCAGCAATTTGTCTTACAATAGAGCAGAGCCGGGCCAACCCAGCCAGGCGCCCCAGACAACCTGGCCGGGTACGGCGCCGGCTGAGCATGGTTTCTGGCGCGCATGCGCGAAAGTGCGAAAATGCACTCTGGCGCGCATGCGTGAAACTTTGTGCGCACATGCGCAATTCCAAAAATATACGCGTGCAAGTCGGGGAGAGATGGGACCGGACAATGGGGTAGGCATCAGAGCAGGTACGTGCCTGGCGCCCCCCCAGCTTTGCGCCCTAGGCACGTGCCTACTCTGCCTACCCCTAGTTCCGGCCCTGCAATAGAGTCCCAAATAGAGTCCCAAAAAACGCTGGCATCTTTTCCTTTTTCAGGGTGATAGGCTGAAAAAGAGCTTAACATTTTTTTGGGGTAACCGGCTTCCCCCCTACATTTCCTAACATATATGGCACATAAACTATACACTGGCCTGATGTGTAGGGCAATATAACAAATTTATTTTATTCTATTAAGGTTTCCCGGGCTTGTGTAGTATAATATATTTGCTGCAACATATACGTCCATTGAACTTTAACTTCCCACCTTATGCAAATTAGTCAATGCTGGCACAACTCCGCTTCGCTTGGCACAGTAAGGCTAGAGCAATTTCGCCAGTGTTCGGCGCCCTGGACGCAACTTAAGATTTTAGTGAATTAGCGTTGTCCTGGAGAATCTACGCCTGGCAAAGTGTTGCACTGTGAGCGAAGCCGTCGCTGGCTAGGTAGGTTAAATTGCCCCATTGAGTTTAGAAAAAACTATGGTGCCCTTAACTCTATCGAAGAGTTCAATAATTGAGGGAAGAGGATATTGATTTTTGATCTTATTCAGGCCACCGTCTTTCTTCTCTACAAAAAAAGAAGCTGCCACCCACAGGAGAAGAGGAAGGCCTTTTGAACCCTCTTTCCAGGTTTTCCTTAATATATGCCTCATAAGTATCATCTGCCTATGATACTCAGCAAGAGAAAGAGGGTATGCCCTACTCCTAGGAGGAGAGGAGCTAGGAATTAAGTCAATAGTACAGGCATAAGGCCTGTGCAGAGGATGGGTCTCTGCTGCATTTTTTAGAACAGACACTTACAAATATAGAATAGTTTTAAGGTAACCTTTCCACAGATGTAGCAGCAAGGACATGGGAACGTTTTAGAGATGAAACTCAGTCTATTCCCCACTGCAGTTGAAACCGCATGACCTAAAAAGACCTCCCCACATCTGCTGCTGTTTCTGCCTCCTGGGACAGATGTCACGGCAATGCCCTTTATCCACACAATACAGGCACAACCCAGTGGCATGTCTACGGTCCTTTTCTTCAGAGAACAAATGGGTAGAGCCCAATTGCATGGGTTCCTTCTGAAGACCTAGGGGCTGAAATTTCAAACCCAGACCCAGAACAGACACCAAGGTTCCTGTCACAGCTCATACTTCTGCCTATAAGAGCCACCTTTTCGCTTTGGGAGGAACCCTCAGCTACTCGGATTCCAACAGTTCTTAAAGAGAGAGAACCAAGGCAAGAGTTCTGGGCAGACAAGGGAATCATAACGTGTGACAGGAGCAACAGGGTTAGAGCAAAGTGTAGTCGATGAAACAGGCTGGGGTCAATTACCAGTCCGTCAGCAAAGTACAGAATCAGGATTCAGAAGAATAGTCAGAAAACAGCCAATGGTCAGGTCAGGCAGTGAATCAGCAGAGGGCAGGGACAGCCACAGAAAACCATTTAATAGGAACTATCTGACAATAGACCTAGGTTGGGCAAATGAAAAAAATGGACAAGGTGCCTTTAAATACCATTTAATAGGAACTATCTGACAATAGACCTAGGTTGGGCAAATGAAAAAAATGGACAAGGTGCCTTTAAATATTTGAATTTTGTGCCAAGCGCAATGACTCCAGACACACATCCTTATGGCTGTGCCAAAACGTGATCACAACTAAATGGAAGAACACGGGCATCCTTGTGAAGAGAGGGATTCCCCCCTGCTCCACCAGGCCACCAGGTATTGCTACATAACAGTAGGAAAGTCCCAACTTCTGTTACCTGTGTCCTATTCGGGAGGTTCCCTAATGCCAGAAGTACCGGGGCCAGTGCAAATTTCCACTAACAGGAGCACCAGCATCCCCCCCCCTTCCCCCTGCGATAATAACGTTCCTTTTCATTTAAGAATGCACATGTAACGACTCGTCAGTCAGGAACCTCTATGGCAGCTAGAACTCTTTCATGCACAAGGGATCCCCTGCGTATTCTAGTGTTCACCGACACCCTTTTGGGTCCCCGGCTTTCTGCTGCGGAACCAACAGTGAACTTGAGAGATCCAGAGAGAGAGAGAGTGCGAAAAGGAAGTACCGGCAAAGATTAGGCAAAATGGTAGTCAAGAAGCAGGCAAAAAGGTCAAGGCAGGTGACAGAAATCGCAGTCAGACCGGCAGAGCTCAAAATACCAGGAAATCACACAAAATATAATGTCATAGCAGGATCTGTAAACAGAAGCCAGCTTGGGCACAAAGAAGGAAAGGCTATTTAGAAGAGGCAAAATTCAAAACCTTGCACCGAAAAATTACATCATGATGCTCACCAAAATACGTGAGCATCATGACACAAGCAACAGACCCGGGACCAAGTGCCACCCGCGCATGCGCACCACGAGTTGAGGACAGGCACGCGTGAGTCAAGGGAGCAAGCCAATCCCCCGGGCAGTGCCGGGCCACTTTGGGCAGGTGCCCTAGGCAGGCCCGGCACTCGCGGCACCTGCATAGTGTGCGCATGCGCGCATTTGCGCTCGCCTGCGCGCATTTGCGCTCGTCTGCGCATGCACGCATTTGCGCATGTGCAGAAGCGCGAAAAGTCGGCAAGAGAAGGGAACCAGACTTGGGGTAGGCGATAGAGGAGGTACGTGCCTGGCACCCTCCCAGCTTTGCGCCCTAGGCACGTGCCTACTCTGCCTACCCCTAGTTCCGGCCCTGCCCCCAGGACGTCTTACAGCACAATGTTCTCCAGAACAAACATCTACTTACACGGTGGTTTTGGGTCCATTAATAATAATAATAAAAGTGCTAAAAAGAGTACTGTTTCTGAAAGGAATGTTCTGGTTGGTCGTTACAAATATATGCGTTTCCTAGTTCTAATTTGTTGCAACCCTTAATGTAGTTGTTATGTTGGGTCCTCTTATGCATTGTTTTCATTTATTCTGAGTAGTTTTGTAGTTAATCATTTACAGGCTAAGTATTTTCCCAATTGGTTACACAGTAATTATTGCTTCTTTTACTTATTGGTGGCCACGTGTGCAGGTTTGGTTTAGTAAGTGCACGAAAAATGTTTTACATCTATTGTTAGGTCTGGCTGTGTGCCAGTCACCTTCCTTTGCTGATCCAGGTCAAAACATGGCAGAACTTCTAATTCTGACTCAAAATAGTATGTTTTAGAGGTGGGAATACTTTCTGACAAACACACAACTAGACTTTCCCTAAATATTTCCATGAAGAGTACACCCTGCTGTACCCACTGTAGCTGTTATGAGTTGCATGAGTGTTTCCCACAAGCTTTTCTAAAGTATTAGGCACAACTGCCCTTTCAGTCCGAACTACTTAGGGGCCAATTTACTAATATTTGAATTTTTATTTTTTTCACAAATCGTAATTTTTCCCTAGACATTTTTTTTATTTCTCTAAAGCTCAAAAAATTTGAGATTTATTAAATGTAAAAACCATGAAAAAAACAATTAAAAAGCAGTCAAGTCCTGTAGAAGTAGTTCCTCAAAAATACATCACATATCTTCACTGTGTCCACTGTTAGGGGGTTATTTACTAAAACAATCAAAAATTTTTTATTAAAAAAAGATGGAGTATTTTCCGATTCAGATTTTTAGCAGTAATAAATCCCCCTTTTAAATATCCCTTTAAAAACTTGACCAAATAAATTTGAGGTTTAATAAATGGGTCCCTTAGTGTTATTAATGAGCACCTAGAGAGGGTGCAGATTACGTAGTAGGTTAGGTAGGTTGGAAAAAGACACACGTCCATCAAGATCAACCTTTTAACTCTATTTTAACCTGCCTTACTGCTGGTTGATTAGTACTTCCAATATGGTCAGCATTTTCAAGCAATTTGTGAATTATGTATGTGCATCCAAAATTATACTGCTTTGAGCAGAAAATTGTTTCTGTATTTTCAGATCCCTTCTGTATACCCTTTTTACAGATTCTGCACAGTGGATTTATAAGACATACTATTTATTGTAGACTGTAAGCTTTGTTAAATTATCCCCAGCCTTAACCACAACCCCACCCGATGAACATCTTTTTCTTCTCACACTGCAGTCAGAGCTGGATGGGAGGTCAGGGGGCAGCACCACACAAGGCTTCAGGCAGGGAGCAGGTCTGGGTCGGCAGGGCCCATAGGGTTTTTTCCAGTGTCTGGTGGCCCTGTCCGACCCCGTATGAGGCTACATACCTCCTAAATCTATATATATCCTAAAAATAAATCATATTCTGTTTTCTTAGAGTTTATATAACTGACCTCTGATACGGTAGCATGCAGTATTCCTATTTAGTTAGCCTTTATTTGTCTCTGATGTTTTCCTTCTACCTTACTGATTAAGCTCACCAGGACCCTTTTTATATCCACATATTTCAGGGACTACAGTCATTGCCTTAGCAAACATTTATAAAGGTGCATTTTTTAACTTTCAACTCTAGTGGTTGTGCCAGTATGGATGAAAACAAGGAAGGACTGAATCACCGTTAGCCAGACAGTGAGATCTACTGTACTTCTCAATTCACTTTTTTCATGTTATGAGACAGATACGTCTGTTACTCTAGCACAGACTCACAGTGACTCACTGACATGTAGTAACAGAGAACTGTTATAAGGTATCAGAATCACATGAGATGATCATTAATTACTAAAGAATACAGCAGGGGGTGGTGGTGTTGCGGGGGGGGTGCAGTTGACCAGCAATCCTTTGGTTAGTAGGTCTCATGTCAGATGAGCCACAGGTAAGGTCACCAGAGTCATCACATTATACTGGGCCAATGAAACTGCCTGTATGTTTTTCAAGTGTGAGAAAAAAAGACTGAAATACCCAGTGGAAACCCATATAACCCAAGAACTTAGAGAATATTCAAACTCCATGCAAATAGTTCTGTGGTCAGAATCAATGTGCTACCTACATCTATTAGAAATATACATATTTCAACCTACATATACAGAAATATTAATAAAACATATCAATTCTGATCTATAATGATAAATCTTTATTTTAAAATAATATTAATAATAAAGTCCTTGTTCAGACTAAGTGCCATAAAAATCGCTTTGAGGCGGTTTTAATGGATTTTTGGGTTAAATATTTTTTTGTCTGTTTTTTCTAAAAAAATTTAATTTTTCATGATTTGTTATACCCCAACCCTGGAAATAGCTTGAATACAAAAATACACCATCTAAAACCTATCAAGGTCATGTAGGAGTCAATAGCAGAGGTCCCCTGAACCATTTGAAGATGTTAATAGACTTCATGATGTTCAAGTTTTTTCCTGGAGGGCTTTGCCTAAAAACTCGCGCAAATAGAGTTTCTTGGTTATTAACCCCAAACACGCTGGATTGAGTTTTTTCCATTAGAGTTTTTTCTTAAATTAGGAATCATTCAAGTTATGAATTAATTCGAGTTATAAAAAAACTCTAAAATTCAAACTTTGATAAATAAACCCCTTAAAGTTAACTTGAAGATGAACCACCCATTTAAGAATGGGATTTTTCATGCAACTGACTATGGGAAAATTTGTGACCCCGCAACTGCATTTACAGCTGTAAACAACTGCTTATATTCCATAAGTATTTACACTTTGTGCTTTAGCATCTTGTTCAATCATTGGACTGTAAAAAGAATCATTTTGTAAGTGGCTGCATAAAGGTCACTTTAAATTCACACTTGAACAAATAAAACCACCTATTTACCCAAAATTATAGTCTACAGTTTTCTGATTTTAAAGCCATGCCTGGAAGTAATTGCGTAAAGTCTAAAAATACACCTGCTGACAGAACTGTGATTATAATTGAAAGGTCTGTTTCAAAAAATAAATATAAAGAATGAAAGAACAATAATAAGCAACTGCAGAGCACATTTTTAGACCGGGAAAAACAATTCTATTTCCTTTTCAAAAATACATTTGTATATGAAAATAACATTTCAGCTAAGTGTGTGTGTGTGTGTGTGTATATATATATATATATATATATATATATATATATATATATATATATATATATATATAAAATCCAAAAAGGTAAGGTGCACACTGGGATCCTTTGTAGCTTTTTTAAAAAAGATAAATTTTATTCAATACATGTTAAAAGGAGGTCAACGTTTCGGTCTGTTCCTAAGACCTTTGTCAAGACCAATAACACACTTAAAAACATTGTATCCATAAATAAGTAAAACCAATTAACACTCACCCAATCCCGTGCAGCCCCATGGGACATGTGATGCAGGCTCCACCCCAGCCAGGGGTTAAACCAAACAACACCTGAACCATATAGAAAGGAAGAGAGCATGAGGAGACACTTTCATTAGTATTTACATAGTTGCAACAAATGTAACAAATATTTTGCAAACAGGAATGTTGCAAAATAAACACAGTTACCTTATCAAATATTAATGTACATCTTATTTTGTGTTATCTTTGTTTCAGAAAGCACAAGAAGGAGCAGTGCTCATTTAACCCTGTCGGTACCATAGTATTGAGCTTTTTAATCCAAAACACTTCTCTCTGGAGAAGCATTTTGGATCTATCTCCCCCTCTTCTAGGGGGAGGAACATGGTCAATGGCAATATAGCGTAAAGTAGGTAACCTGTGCCCAACTTGAAGAAAATGATTTGCCACGGGTTTATTCGTACTACCATCACGAAACGCTGTACTAATTGCGGATCGATGTCCATCCATCCTTAACCGCAATGTTTGGTCAGTTTTACCTATATATGATAGCCCACACGGACAAGTAATCATATAAATTACATGGGTTGTAGTACAGGTGATGTGGTGTTTTATCAGAAACCGCTTACCGGTATGGGGATGTAAAAAGCTATTCCCTGGTGTCATAAACCTGCACGAAACACAGCTTGGGCATTTAAAACATCCAGGTAAATCACTTCGAAGCCAGGTCTCCTGTCTAGTTTGATAGCACCTCACTGGATCACTTTTAACCAAAAGATCCCTTAGATTAGTGCCCCTCTGGTAACAATTCATAAGTTTATCTGGGACCACCTTATTCAGAACCCCATCTGCCTGAATAATACTCCAATTAAAATAAATAAAAGATGTTTTTTTAGCCTCAGCTACTGAGGTTGTCACCCTATGTCTAGCCGACTCTAATGCCCGTTTAAGCACATGTTCAGGGTAGCCCCTTTCTGTAAACCTGTCCCACATCTCGTATAGTTGTTGCTCTGCCATTATATCATTTATATCATATTATATCATATATATATATTTGTTTATATATAAAACATTCATACATACACATGCAAAATCTTAACCTGGGTAACCCAAACTCCATGCAGGTTGAGTGGAGTGTTTTTATAAAAGAACTTAGAGCTACTTTAGTAAATAAATCCAAATGATCTATAAAATTATATTTTTATTTCTATAGAAAAATACCACAACAAGATTGCAAAAACATTTAGTACATTAATTATATTTATTTGGAATCACAAACAAGGTAATGTTTATTTTACAGAGAAAAAGGAAATAATTTTTTAAAACTGTAATTATTTGATTAAAATGTTATGTAAAACAGTCATTTTTGATTCTGGAGTATATATATTATGGCTAATTTATGATTGCAAAAAGGTGCAAAAAATGTGTAAATCCACAATGCAGCATTTTATGCCAGAATCCCAGTGTAATAGCATGCATTGTGACTTGTGTTTTTCTTGGGTCAGCATGCATCATTTCTGGGCTGGAGACACTTGGTTGCTGGAAATTGTGTTAGCATGTGCTTTAAGTGCAACTCTCTATGTGGAACCTGGAAGGAGAATGGGTAACAAGAGCTACTGTACATGTAGCAATTGCACAAGTACCCTGATGAATGAGAATTATTCCTATTAGATCATGTATATTGTGCATATTTAATATCTGTATTAATAAATACTTCCATCTGCTTTAAACAAATGTGTATTCTTTTATTATTTTTAACAATAATAATAAAACAGGTATGGGACTTGTTATGAAGAATGCTCAGGACCTATTCCTGGAAAAAGGGTCTTTCCGTAATTTGGATCTTCATGCCTTAAATCAGGGGTGTCCAAACTTTTTGCAATGAGGGCCAGATTTGGTGAGGTGAAAATGTGTGGGGGCCGACCATTTAGCCTGACATTCTTTGAACCATTAGCATCATTGAACTCATTTAAACAAGGAGTCGCGTAGCCGTAGCAGTAATATTTGGGCACATTAGTGAAATGATCTGCCACTTGGTCTATACTGCTGCCTGTGTGCTGAAGGTGTTAGCAATAGACATGTACTGGCACGTAGTGACGCACCGCTCTTACATACTTCATACTTCATAGGGCTGAAGGTGCAATAGACGTACTGACGTGCCAGTACAGTAAACTAAAGAAGTATGCGAGAGCATCGCATCTCTACGTGCCAATACGTGTCTATTGCTAACAGTTTCAGCACACAGGCAGCAGTATAAACCAAGTGGCAGATCATTTAAAAAAAATGTGGCTGTGAATATTAACTGGATGAAAGTCGATCACTTTAACTAAAGGCAAAACTCTCCTGTACCTACAGATTATAGATGTGCCCCTCTGCGAGTATTTACAGTTCTACTACAATTTTAAGTAGCACACGTCAGGTCAAGATACACGAGGGCAAATTTATTAAGCGGCGAAAATTTGCCGGAGACGGCTTCGCAGGCATCGCAACACTTCGCCAGGCGAAAATTCACTCAGACAACGCTAATTCACTAACATGCGAAGTTGCGTCTAGGGCAACCAATACTTTGTCAGCTTGAAATAGGACCGGGAGGTCCGAAACTTTGCTGTGCCAGTTTTAATAAAGGCGGTTTTATTACTACTTGGGAGTGCTGCAATTTACTATGGATAAACACTTGTGCTATTGGGGCAATGATGATTACTATTAACAAGTATTTAAATATATTATATTTAGTATAAATATATTATAAACAATATATTATATAAAGTACATAAAATGATCCATAGCACTGTACAAGGATTCAACTCATATTACCCCATGAAATACTATATAGAATGCATAAACACTAATATCAGATATAAGCATGGGCACTACATTATAAAGAGAAACCTACCTACAGCTCTACCTTTTACAAAAAGTGCTTGTCTGGCAAACAGGCGCCCTCTTGTGTATTTTCTACAGATGGCATCATGTGTATAAAAACTAACCAGTATAAAAATACGTATTTGAAGTCTTTGTATTGACATATTATTATGTTATTTTACATATATTTACAGAGATTATACATCATCCATATTAATCCTTACCCCCGAGGATCTTAAAATACAAGGCTCTTATCACATTCACACACAGTAGGGTCAGTTTTATCAGGAATAGTGATAAGCGAACATTTGTCATCAGGTATGGTTTTGCAGTAAATTTCTGACTTTCACCGCCAGCACAAAGTTTGGTACCAAAAAATTGCCACATGGTCTGTTTCATTTATGGAAACAAATGATGCATGGTAGACAAGAAAAATGTGTGCATCATATTATTCTCCCCTTTCCTTCCACATTAATTAATGAGATTTGAGCACCCAGATATTATCTGATGGTGGTCGGATTTATGTGCCTGTGTTTGCAAGTAATTACTAAGTGTAGTAGTAGATACCATTATGACAAGAGGTAATGTAAAAATTCACAGACATTAAGGAATTGGCAACATGGGAGCCTTTTTTCTATTGAAAAAGCAGTTGTAGCATAGTGAATAGGGGGTTCTCTAACAATGTTGGGCATGTGTGTAGCAGTGGTTTTGCCTTCCCATTGACTCCAGTGCAATTTAGCAAATGTCAGTTTGTGAATTTTCACACAAAGCATTTCATGGCAGATTCGCTCAAAACTGTCAATAAAAGTTTTTTATTGGTAGCCCAACAATAGAAAAAAGGTGCCATAAAAAAACGCTATTAGACTTGCTATAAAAAAAGTTGTCCTTACAAAAAAGTCACCAAAACTAATATATTTCGTTTTGTGGATCTTGCTGTAGTTTCATTCACATTACTTCATTAATTTAACAAAATGAGTCTTATAAAATAGCATGAATGTCAAAAACACACCTCCATTGGTTTATATAAAAGCTTGCCAGGTTTTAGCTGCTACATTTTTGCATTCTCATTTTTGTGAATCTCAAAAATTCTAATTTGAAAAACTTGAATACAAAAGTATTCAAATTTTAATGAATGTCCCGCTGCTACTCCTCTAACTTTCCCCATATGAAATATGCTTTACGTGAATCCTAAATCATCTTCATATCTCTGTTTCGCACCCCCAAAAAAGAGAAAAGTAGGAATGAGCCTTATGGTTGAAAGTACTTGAGAATGTAAGACAGAATAAAGTAAGTACAACTCTACTCTTGAGTGTGCGGTTAGTGCTGTTGGAGCTGTAGATGGATATATATCCACCATATTGCTATATTTATTTAATTACTTTATTCTTTATTTAGACTTTATTTCTGCATCTATGTTATACCATACACACTGCACCCCATGCACCAAAGGGCTTAACTGATTTTGCCATATTTTCAGTACTCTGTAGGATAAAAGTACCATCCAGAATTAAATGGTTGAAAATATTAAAAGGGTTTATTGAAAAAAAGACCCCAGACAACTTGAGGAAAGTCCCACGGAGGCCTGAAACATTGCAAATGAGCTGCTAATATTACATGCTCTAAAATGGATTGTGTCTATCATAAAACAAGCACATTATTTGCATTATTTGTGTTGAAGTCTTTGTTTAAGATTGCTTGCTTAGAGTACTACATGTAAGTTTATTCAAATTTTTGTATTATTTTCCACACCCCCTAATAACTTATCTCTCCGGAAGGGATCAGAAAGTGGACACGCCAGTTCTAAAACACTACTGTTGAGAAAAAGACTCCAAGAGGAGATACAGTAGATTGTTGCACAGTCCACACAGAAATGGATATGAAAACAAATATTACTTATGTGAATCAGCTCAATTGACTGCAAATAAAGGATCTTAATTAATTGCTTGTGAGAGCAATCTTAATTTATTTCATGCTATAATCTAAGAGGTTTATACTGATTAAATAAATACCATATGGAATATGGCTCTGTGCTACAAGCAAAAAGTTAATTCTCCACTCGTGGCAGAATAGTGATCACTCTTAACTAACAATCTGAGGCCAATATACTAACGTTCAGATTTCTTTTTTTTTCACGAAAATTTTTTTTTTAAATTTCACTAAGACTCTAAAACAAGATTTATACAGTGCAATAATCACGAAAAACCCTCATACAAACCTGTGCAAAGTAAAAACAGTCAAAGTCCCATAGAAGTCGATGGGAGCTGCACTTATCCTATTGGACCTTTTTTTACCCATTCAGACTTTTGGAGGTTTTCTAATTCTTTTCACTAGTAATTGTCTGAAAAATGCACATTTTTGAGGTTTAAGAAATATTTGTATTTTTTAGAGCATGGTTCAGCATTTATTTCCATTTGTACTTTTTATAGTCAGATCTTAAAGGGATACTGTCATGGGAAAAAACATTTTTCAAAATTAATCAGTTAATAGTGCTGCTCCAGCAGAATTCAGCACTGAAATCCATTTCTCATAAGAGCAAACAGATTTTTTTATATTCAATTTTGAAATCTGACATGGGGCTAGGCATATTGTCAATTTCCCAGCTGCCCCAAGTCATGTGACTTGTGCTCTGATAAACTTCAATCACTCTTTACTGCTGTACTGCAAGTTGGAGTGATATCACCCCCCCTCCCTTTCCCCCCCAGCAGCCAAACAAATGAACAATGGGAAGGTAACCAGATAGCAGCTCCCTAACACAAGATAACAGCTGCCTGGTAGATCTAAGAACAACACTCAATAGTAAAAACCCATGTCTCACTGAGACACATTCAGTTACATTGAGAAGGAAAAACAGCAGCCTGCCAGAAAGCATTTCTCTCCTAAAGTGCAGGCACAAGTCACATGACCAGGGGCAGCTGGGAAATTGACAATGTCTAGCCCCATGTCAGATTTCAAAATTGAATATAAAAAAAATCTGTTTGCTCTTTTGAGAAATGGATTTCAGTGCAAAATTCTGCTGGAGCAGCTCTATTAACTGATGCATTTTGAAAAAAAACATGTTTTCCGATGACAGTATCCGTTTAATGGCATTTGTTGTTTTAGAGAAATAGGGTGAATGTAATATAATTCCCAAAGAGAACAAATTTGCAAGTAAAAATTTGCATGTCGCAATGTAATATTCTTCATTAGGCTTTTATGGTATTGTGAATCTTAATTGCGCATCGCAAACCTTTAACATCCAATTCAAGGTGGTGTAAACTTTTAGAGAGAAGTAGAAAAGTTTTATTGCATACACTGCCCACTACTGCAAACTATAAAAATCGCAATTGCCATCTTACACTATATATCAGTAATGTATTTGGCTGCCACCATCCTGAATACCTTCTTTGTCTTGGACAAAGCCCTCATGGAGGTTAAACATGCATCAGGCGCTTAGTTTAAACTTTTTCTAAAACAAATCTGGGAACAATTTAGAGTAAGTTTTGTCTCCCAGTATGTTTTTGTGGATAGGGCCCCATACATATCTAAAGTTGTAGTTTATGCTTCTAGAGACTACCACAACCCCTGGAGTGATGTATTTTGGAAATGTTTAAACAGGTGGAATGTGTCTATGGCAACCAGTTGCTCGTGAGCAACATTTTGCTCTCCAACCCCTTGTATGTTGCTCTCAAGGTCCCCAAAGAAGGGGTTTATTTTTGATTTCCAAGCTTGAAAGCAAGTTTTAATTGCATAAAAACTAATTATAGTCCCAAGTAGAGTCTTCTTTAGGCTGCCAGTCCACATAGGGGCTACCAAATAGCCAATCATAGCCCTTATTTGGCACCCCAAGGGACTTCTTTATGCTTGTGTTGCTCCCCAACTCTTTTTACATTTGAATGTGACTCATGGGTATAAAAGGTTGGGGACCCCTGGTCTATGGTGTCATTGAATCAGGGCTATGGGGATCAGGTAACAGATACATAGGTTATATAAAAGAGTAGCACAATATCCGCATAATTGTTAGTAAGAAAAGACTAAAGGGCTGCAACCAAAAGCAGTTGTATTATTAAATGCCACTTCTACCGCCCAGGATCCCAGGCAAAAGTGTATGTAAATAAGTGTTCAAGTCTTCCTCTACCCTCTACACGATATTTTGCATTGCCAGCTTTTTCATGGGCCCTTATTTGCATACACTTGTGATCTTGAGAGTGTAATATCAATACAGGTGTATTAGACATTGTTAAATGTGGTTACAGAGGTAAATGTATGTGCTTTTTGGGCACTACAAACTATTTGAGGATATTAATAATATTTGTAAGGTATACTGTTTGTATTGTTGAGCATAAGCCCTAATTTATTTAATACTGTGTATATACCTCTAGCAGTGAGGTGGGGTACTATTTGTATCTCCCTGTTACAATGCCTGATTTGTACCCAGGTTTAACCAAATATGTGTGATTGCAACCATTATTTCCATGCAGCCACTCTTGTGTGTTTTAATGTGTGTTTGTGCTTTGAACTCTACTTGATACATTGATCCCTAAAGTGTGTTCTTATATTCAGAGCCAAGTAATCAACCCTATGGTTACAGTTTTTCTCTCTCTCTTCTTTTGTAACAGGATTTTCTTTCTTTGCTACTTATTTAGGATTATTTTTAAAGGGGTTCTTATTTCTGGGTAAGAATACATCTAAATACATTTTACAGGACTGGCATTTCATCTTGCAAAGAGCAAAATTCTGTACTCCATTTTAGAACACAGACTGACAACTAACTTGTATATATGAATATAGTGTTTGGTAGCACCTACAAGTCTACCCCTCTAGCTCCCACTTGTTCCCTAACTTGTACTTCATTCAGATGCAAGGTAGGGAGTAGCGGCAAACACAAGCTGCAATGGGTCCCATTACTAACTGCTTGGCCTATGGTGGTATGGACAGGGCTGGTCTGTACTCATCAATGTTGTGCTCTGTATAAGATATGGCTTATATTTATTTATACAGATAAATATATCCATACCCATAGACCTTCTTCCTTCAATTTGGTAGGCTTTTGATAATGAGCTCCATAGAAGGCAGGAAAGTTTATATGGCCAGAAACTGTTTGCAGACAAAAGAGCTCAGTGTGGATTTCTTTTTCTTCTTCCTAGTTTCAAATAACAGATACAGTGTTAATGAAATAAAGGCCTGATGCTGTGCTGTGGATCATAGAAAATATACTCACATCATAAAAGTCAAATAAAAAAAAATTAACAGTTATACTGTACATCAAAGTAAAAGTTGCATGTCTATTACTGCAATTCCGTAACTGATAGAAAAAATTATACTCTATTGCTACAATGTTTGAGCATGCAATGCATTGTGTTATGTAAATTTCCATTACCATTTGATTTTAAATCCTATAGCTTTGCAGGTTCTGCTTGCTAGGAATGTGTTCTCCTTTTGTTTGAATTAAGGGATTAATCAATAATATTGTTATAGAGAGTAGTAATTATAGGTCACATCATTGCCTTTATAACCTTAAAATATTACATGGGGTCAATTAATTTAGTAGTGCTTCATTCATATAACTGCTATGCAATAGAATTATCTGAAAAACTCTAGCGAATCTTAAAATTGACTTATATAGAGCTTGGTCCTATCCTCATGAATTTTGCATTATGGGCATCCATTATATAAGGGGGGCCTGCTGAGCTTGGCTTGTTTTTCCTGACAGTTATTATGTAGGTGTAACACCATACTTTTTCCAAAATTCTCATTATAATGAGTTAAATATTATACATTACCACAAGGTTCTTTAATAATTTGATGGCAAGGTTTTATGCCAGGCCTGAAATAAAGAAGATTTGGGATGAATATTAAAGCTTATCTGATATAGCAAATCATTATCATTGTGAACTTGTCCAAATCTACCTGATCCAACAATTTCTCTGAGCTCTAAAAAACCAATGGGGTTCTAACAAAAATACAGTTTTATAGGTAAAATGTAATAATCAAGGCAATATATAAACATCATAATGCGCTGGGTAAATTCTTATTGTTTTAATAGGAAAATATAGGTGGGAATATACAGGGAGACAACTGAGGACAGGAATAATTATGTAAAACAATGGGAACTGCGCTTTTACATCAGAGTTGTACATGGTTCAAATATTGCTTACTCTGTACAGTTTCCCGAATCCATCTTCAGTGCTAGCCTTGTGGAGAAAAGCATTCATTTAATAGAATATGAATTAATACAAAGCCATACATATTTGTAACTTTTTTACGAGTTAGTCTCTCTGCTTACCTCACACCTATTGGCCTGATCATCAGATACATTAAAACTGTCACAATTGTTATAGCCATCAGATTTCTCCTTGTTAAGAGAAACAAAAATATCAAACATTTAGGGGCAGATTTACTATGGGTCGAATATCGAGGGTTAATTAACCCTCGATATTCGACTGGGAACTAAAATCGTTCGACTTCGAATATCGAAGTCGAACGATTTTGCGCAAATCCTGCGATCGATCGATCGAAGGATTTTTCGTTCGATTGAACGATTAAATCCTTCGAATCGAACAATTCGAAGGATTTTAATCCAGCGATCGAAGGAAAATCCTTCGATCAAAAAATCACAGGCAAGCCTATGGGGACCTTCCTTCCCCATAGGCTAACATTGACTTCGGTAGGTTTTATCTACCGAAGTAGGTGGTCGAATTTTTTTTTAAAGAGACAGTACTTCGATTATCGAATGGTCGAATAGTCGAACGATTTTTACTTCGAATCGTTCGAATTCGATCGAATTCGATCGAATTTAACCAATTCGATGGTCGAAGTACCCAAAAAATACTTCGAAATTCGAATTTTTTTTCATTCGAATTCTTCACTCGAATTTTGTAAATCTGCCCCTTAATCTAAAGACAGTAGAGAAAGTAAAACAAATATTTCAGATTATTCTTTCCCGAAGGGTTTCTTTTTCCCTAATGTTTTTATTTTTGTAAATTTTTGCTTACTTCATGCATGTTCTCCTTAGTTCAACTTAAGGCTCCTTAGGTTCAGCTTTATTTTCATGAACATTATTTTCCTGATTGAGGGACAGGTTTTATTAGATCACCTCAACTCTGTAATCCTGCTTTTATCTTTTATGTAACAAATTAATCTGGCCTTTTGTGCCCTAACAGTGTTGTCATGGGTGGATATAAGTATTATGATGATTTTGTTTTTTAAAGTAATGGTTATGATTTGTTCAGTGTAGGACTGGGCTGGTGGGAACCTCTCGTAATTCTTTGAAATTTTTGTTTATCATTGGCTGAGCTTTTAAAGTGGCAACTTCCTTTTAATATATAACATGCCTTATGGAAACAGTAGTATTTCAGCAGTGACAAAAAGTTTATTGGATTTATAGAAAATATGCAATATTCATCATAACAAAATTAGACAGGTGCATAAATTTGGGCACCCCAACATGATTTAATTTCATACAACTGAATACTGCTTCACTAAAAATCTTTGTTCAGAAAACACTCCTGGGAAAATGAAAGACATACCACTGTTATTTTTTAATTGAAAGTGGAGTAAATTATTATGCAGGCTGATAGTTGTTAAAAAATATTACTACATGTGTGTTTTGTAGAACACAGTACCAACATTTTGAAAATAACTAATTTTATGTTAATCTGTCAGATATAATTTGTGCCTTATTAATATTAGTATAGCTTTACATGTTTTGTACATTTTTTCTAGATGTGGATTATTAGCTGCTGGCTGCACCTCCAGAAACCTCCTCAAACCGCCCGAGGGGCAAAGAACTCCCCTGCCTAATTTCTTCAACTCAATCTTCAACTCCTGCCCCATTGATCTGTTTTGAAGTGAAGCAACCAAACCGAAACATAGGAGCTGATGTTAATTCGCTCAGTCTGTCCCTCTCCACCCTGACTACCTATGAGCTTAGTGACTGTATCTGAGGAATATGGGGGGGGGGGTCAGGAAGACATGGAGTTAGAGAAGTGAGAGCCCAGGGGAGATGCCAAAGGGGACTACAATCACTGGCAAAAATTCAGAAATGTACAACCTGTGACTTTCCAGCTGTTGTAGACTACAACTCCCAGTAAGCTCTGGCTAGCATGAGGTTTCTGCATTGGCCCAGGGGTTTTGTTAATGAAATTCTATATCTGGTAGCAGGGACCATAAGCCCCCAGTATTAAACTAAGGTCACCAACACATTACAAGGATGCCAATGGCTGCCTATACATCACAGAAGAAGGAGCTTGCTCTCAAAAATTATGATTTTTTTTTTTTTTTTAAAAAAAGAACATAGATGCCAATTTTGAATATTGGACAGAATTCAACATTTAGTATACCCATGCTATGAGTAGGGCTGGCTCCTGACTGGTGAAAATTATCCTTTATGCCATTGTCATAATAGCAATAGGAAGGCTGGTATTTTTTCCAGCATTTTTTTCTCCCCAGGGTTTATCTTTCTTTAAAAAATAAATGTAGGAGCAATTGTTTCCTGTGTTCAAACATAAACATTTGGTAACTTAATTTAAAAGCAGGTAAGAAGAAGGTAGGCGATGACTGCACAGTTCTACCAGGGTTGTTCTTTCTGTTCCAGCGTCTATCTCTATAGGACTCTGAAAGGCAGAGCAGTGATACGGCTGGGAAGTGCTTTGAATCAGACACATTCATGTTGAGAGATGTGTGTGCCAACTATATGCCCAAATCTAAGTAATCTTTGGACATTTTCGCCAACAAACAAATCTGGACATTTTTGTAAACCTCTATTCCAAGAAAATGTGTTAAAAAATCTACATTTGTTATTTTTTCCTCTTTCAGGGGCAAGTGTTCAGCTCCTGTTTCCTGACAAGCGACTTTCTTCCTCGATTCCTTCAGTAGGACAGAGCTCAGGATAACTTTTATCCCCCAAAATGAATCTCTTTCTTATGGGTCAACTCTGCTCACAAGTTGCAGAATCACAGAAAAACAGACAAGCTCAGCCATGTGTACAAGAAATATGCTTCATGTATATATTTGCTTTGCTCAAACAACCACACTTTTCATATTTAGTATACAAGCCCCTTGTGCCGTCGTTCTGCAGAAAAAACTCTGTGAACTCCCAGGGGAAGCCCGTCACTTGGCTTTTTCAATATTTATTCAGTCGTATTTCTAGAAAGGAAAATACAATTTACACATAAAATACATAATTGCCTCTCTTTAATTGTAGCTAATAAGCAGCTCGGCTACTGTAACTGAATAAATGTCATATATATATATGTATTTACTTTTAGCTAACACATTGATTTTGTCATGCAATATGGAAATTAAAATTAATTATGGGTCATATATTTGTTTGGATATGGATATGCTATAAAAAAGATGTTTTTTTCACTGGTGTATTAACTTCTCCTCTTTCACAGTCCTGTGAGCAGCACTCTATTATGTGCAGCACATACCTATGCACTGGACATTCACCTCCTCCCCTTGCCAATTAACTGATGTTGAAATCTTGAAATCTGCTGTCAGATTTAGTTGCAAGTGTCCATTGTTGGACTGGGGGATTTTTTTTAGGGTGCCTATTAAAACATACAGTCCTGCTTGTAAGCCAACTATTTTCCTTTTTTTATTTGCATTCATATGAAAATTGAATAAAACATAAAATAAATATGGGAACTTGTGCCCAAATACGCTGCACATACTTACACCTATTGAATTGTGCACTGTCATTATTGAGGCAGTGTTCCAAGTGTACATAGTTTCCCAAAGAGAATGCTAGTCTGCATCTACAATGATGCATTGCTTGCAATTTGCTACACTTTAGCTAAAATAACAGTGTTGTGGTCAGAAAACATGGCAATTTGCTTCCAATTCGGACAGTTTACTTACTGTACTAGTTTATCCTTCATTTCCCTAAACACCTTTTTTTATTAAATGTTCTGTAATTAATATGGCTGCTTCTGATATAGGATGCTGGAAATGCACATGCTTAAGCAAGTACATTGCTTCCATTTGAACCTTTTCTTAAATAAAATCCAAAAAAACTAAAAAGTACCAATAAAAGTCACCTCTTTAGCTACATTCCCCAAAAAACATTGAAATACAAAGATTCTGTTTAATTTCATACTATTGTTTTCTCTGACGGTTCCAAACCTTCTATCAGTGTCGGACTCCATCAGGTTTTCCTATTCAGGGTCCCCCACATCCCCTGCCCCCCAACCACAAGTCCCAGCAGCACCCAATCCTCCCCCTGCAAACTTGAGGGGATGGGTAATTTTTTTTCCCAGTGTCCCACAGGCCCAGTCTGAGGACGTTGCCTTCTGGTGACTATTTTTAACCCATTTTGCAGTTTTGCTGTAGTTGCTTTGTGTGTTGGCAGTAAACACACAAGAGAGTAGTTACTGCAAGTGCAGTAAGCAAATTGAAATGTTCATTTACTGCAGATTCTACATTTATTTACAGATAAGGGCTAAGAAATTACAATCACACTCCTTGAGTTGACCTGGTCACTCAGATGCTATTGGGAATTCTAAAATATAAAAACAGTAAAAATATAAAAATAAAAATTAAGAGAAACTGAAAAATGTAATTGTCTGGGTTTATTATTTTAAAACAGCATGGGTAGATTAGATACTAAAATATTAACTGGGGAATCGTAAAGGAATTTTTTTACAAGCAGTAAATGTCACTACCGCTCATAAAAAAAGAATTAGGGTTCATAAATCAGCCCCTGTTTTGAAGGTGGACTATCCTTTTACATTTGACCTGTGTTTCCCCCAAACTGAATATACAGGACAAAAAGCTATATGGCTGAGCACTGGAGACTGCTCTGCATATTCTGCATGAATGTTGGAAACAGATTAACACAGATATAAATTACACAATGTCCGAAACACTCAGGCGCCTAGAAGCTATAAAAGTTATTCCCTCTGGGTGAAACTGACCAATAAGTCCACTTCTAGCCAGTCTCCTACAATGTTGATGGTTTTGACCTGTCTGCAATTCTAATTTGGAAATGAAAGTCAACATAGCAGCAGAACATTGCCCTAGTGTAGAATCACTTCCACTGAACCAATAAGAAACATCCATGTAACCATTACTCCATGCAACTTACACGTGCTGATAAAAATTGTATGATATTTTGGTATGTTAATGTTGAGTGGAAGATTACATCTCATATCTTTTAAATATGGGCTGGTTCATTGATGGGACATCGGTCAGATGTGATGCACTGAAAAGTATTGTATTTTGTCTTGCTATTAATAACTGGTCCAAGGGGAGTGATATGGTAAACATTCAGTATGTGTCGGGTCTAGTAGCCTGTAGCAATGGTTGCTATGGTTACTGCAGCTGAGCAGACTTTGAGCCTCTCATTACATATGGGTTATAAAAGGTGACTATCATACTGTAACAGAGCTCAAACAAACCATAGAAAGGTGTGGAAGAACAGCTATGGTTATTTTAAGTATTATAAGTGATATAGATTTGTCCAAAAACTACAATAAATACACAAGTATAAGTACATATTCCATAGGTGCCGCTACAGATGAAGCAGATCATGCAGCTGTATTTGCCCAGGAGAGTAGAGGGCCCAGTAAGACCCTGATTAATGAGCAATTTCAATATATCTTTTTAGAATTGGTCACCTTACCAATGTTTTGTAGCTCTAATTTAAGTTTCCTGTGGGGCCCGGTAACATCTAGTTACACCGCTGGTAAAAGTATTTTCAATGGAATTGTTGGTCTCTAATGGTTCTATAGCCTAACACTTTGGAAATTCCTGTTTTTCTGGATAAATAAAGCCTATTAACTCAAGTAGCTGCTCTAAAGTATGATGTATTCATTATGATTGGTTGGACTAGATGTCACTGCAGTATTCAAGCAGTAGAACAGAAGTGGGAACCAGACATTCTACTGCTGGTGGGCAGTGATGGGCAGGGATTTATATTGGTCCGGTGCTGCCCTAGGCACCAGACCTCTTCACACATGCGCATGAAGTCACTCTCACCGAACCTAATACCCTCTACCCCCATCTCTGCCACTGGGTTTCATGGAAATATATCCAGCAGCAGGGGAAAAGGTATTTTTTAATTTTAAACTTTTTTTTAACATATGGGCATTCAAGGGCCTCCCCCTTAAAGCTGCCACCCTAGGCACAGGCCCTCAAATGCCTATATGGTAAAGATGAACTGCTAGGGGGGATGGAAATTGTGTGACATAAAACAAAGAAGTAAAAAATGTTTCCTCCCTTCCCAGCCCTAATTTGCATATGCAAATTAGGATTGGGATTCGGTTCGGTATGCGGCCGAATCTTTCGCAAAGGATTTGGGGGATCGGCCCAATCCAAAATAGTGGATTCGGTGCATCCCTAGTAGAAAGGTGTATTTGGTCTGGGCAATTCCAGATATTAGAGCCAAGTGTGTACTTAAGTGAAGTGTGGATTGACCTGAAACCCACGGTGACTTACGGTTGTCACCTAGTTGGGTGGGCTTGGGTTGAAATATGGCCAACCACTGCAAATTAGGGTTTGATGCGGGTCAGACAGGGAAAGTACACTCCTGCTCTACTCCCGAAGATTCCTTGTTTTGGAACCAGAGGCACTGCAGTAGAATCCGACATGGGTACAGATTGGGCGCGGGTCTCACAATGGCAAAATTTTGTTGAGTTGAGTGTTTTTCTCACCCACATATCACTAGTGTACCTACTTTTTCCACAGAAGAAAGAGGTAGAGCTCTTAATTTTTGGAAACACCACAAAGTAACATTTTCTAGATCTTTTCCAATTGTATCATATTGATATGCTGATGTTTTTTACATGCCTATATGCAGTATATATGCGTGTGTGCTGAGGGCATTTGGAAGGGTTGAGCTTGAAAGACTTTTTCCCAGCTCAAATTAAAATTGAGTAATTGATCTTACCTATTTAGTTTGCTTGTAATATTATGTATGATTCGAAATAACTGTGCTGAGAATCAGCATTCCTTTTTATAAAGGAATAGGTCTTAACACAGGCCATTAACAAAACATGATATGGTGGGCTTGATCCATGTATGGGGGTGGTTTTGAATATGTTTAAAACAATGATGCAGCCCCACTCCCTGCCGAATTAACTGGTTCTGTGCAATGTAAAAACTACTTTTTAAATCTGCTAAAATGCAATTCATTCTTGTGCCATTTTCCAATCACTAATTTGAGCATTCCATTCTACATCCCCGGTATCCCCACCTGGTGGCAGCAGTCTCTGCAGAGCAGCACACTATTTTGCCAACTCATGCTTCCTGTGCTACTCACTCGATTTGATTTCAGTGCTAGGACACTTCTGTGATCATTCCTGCCGACAGCGAACGTGGAGTCTGTGCAGCTCACACTTAGCAGATTTACATTGTGTGTAAGTAAGTGATCTCTGAAAGCTTATATATGACTGGGTAGTTTCAGCCTGAATAAACTGAGATTGGCAAAATGTACTGTAGTTGCAGGACAGTGGAGCGTTACAGGGGTTGTTCAACTTCCTAACACTTTTTCAGTTCAGTTGTTTTCAGATTGTTCTCCATAAACAGATACTTTTTTCAATTGCTTTCGATCTTTTATTTTTTACCG
Organism: Xenopus laevis; assembly: GCF_017654675.1. Classification (NCBI taxonomy): domain Eukaryota; kingdom Metazoa; phylum Chordata; class Amphibia; order Anura; family Pipidae; genus Xenopus; species Xenopus laevis. The sequence goes on along the minus strand of NC_054383.1, from coordinate 43,889,751 downwards.
TTTATCCAAAATTTAAACTTAAAGTTTAATGTTCATGCCTTTGGTGTTTCAGTCTGGCAGCTCAGTGATCCAGGAGCATTCCAAACTGTTACAATTTAGTTGCTAAATTGGTTGATATATTTCTCAGTAGTACAATATCTGTGGAATATTAGCAACTATTATTAATTCTTGCCTGCCTTTAATTAATCTCAGGGATTCTTCTCAGTAGGGACAAAGATAAGAAATGTATCAACTAAATGTATCAATTTAGAACAGTTAAAATTTTCATAAGTTTTCTTATGGTTATCTGGACACAGATCAGTACAGTAAAAGCTAAAGCTGCTGTAGAACCTCTTTGTAATCAGGAATAACGGGTTATTTTGAGCTGAAACCTAAAGTACATGTTGGGGGAGGGGGACAAATTCAGTGATATCCAGTCCCATCTTTACATGTAACATGCTGCTTGCTGATTGATTGAGATGATTTACTAGACCAGCAGCATTTTTTTACATTACTCTATGGAAGGTGCACATACACTAGGGGTTAGTGATGTGCAGGTCATGTTTCCCTCACACCCAACTCTAACTCGCCCCTCCCAACCCAGTCCAGCCCGCCCCATCCCCTTATATATAGATCCACGCCGGACCAACTCCGACATCATGAAAGGGACAGGGAATGGAAGCCGTAAATGTGAGGTCGCGGATGGGGAGAGCAAAAGGAAGCGCCGGTTTCAGACTGACCTGCACATCACTACTAGGGGTCATTTATCAACACTGGGCAAACTTGCCCATGGGCAGTAACCTATGGCAACCAATCAAAATGTTGTATTTCTTTTTCTACCTGCAGTTGCCTGAAAAAAAGCCACAATGTGCCTTCAGCATTTTACTCCATGAATTCTGATTGCTGTTGGGTTGCTAAGATGTACACTTGCCCATGGTTTGTCACAGCCAAAGGTTTTATGTAGCTTGTGGCTCCTGATCAGATCAGCCATATGTAATCATGTGGCTGGGAGATTCTGATCTGTAATACATGAATCTGAGATGCAGGTTTGACAACACCTAAATATATCGCTTAATTGATTCCTTTATGATCTTGTATTCCTTTGTACTCATGTGCATCCAGAACTGAGTTGTGTTTTTTTAAAGCAATATGCTGCAGTTGTATGCACTTTTTAATATGCATTTCTACATGTTCAGCATGCCTTTTCACTACTTTACTCTGTTACCACATGCATTTTTTTCTTTTGTGTTTCCTTCTCTTAAGCTGGAGCCAACTAGGTGTCTATGACAATTGACATGGCCCCATATTATGCAGTTTGCTCCACTACTATTTGACTAATCACTCTCTATGCTGTATCATTAAAAGGTTTCCTCTCTGTCTAGTAGGAGCATAATATAGACCTTGGATGCTTCATTTTCTCCTTCCCTTTCTCTTTGCTCCTTAGTTTTTGGAAATTTTCAACTTTTTCCTGCATAAATAAGATAACAGCGGTATTTGATGGAACAGACGCATGTATGGTTATATAGTTACATAGTTAAATCGGGTTGAAAAAAGACAAAGTCCATCAAGTTCAACCCCTCCAAATGAAAACCCAGCATCCATACACACACACCCCTCCCTACTTTCACATAAATTCTATATACCCATACCTATACTAACTATAGAGTTTAGTATCACAATAGCCTTTGATATTATGTCTATTCAAAAAATTATCCAAGCCATTCTTAAAGGCATTAACTGAATCAGCCATAACAACATCACCCGGCAGTGCATTCCACAATCTCACTGTCCTGACTGTGAAGAACCACCGACGTTTGATGAAAGCAAGGCACAAGCCCTGTGCACTGTTATTGAGAGAGTTGTTGCACCAATGTAGCTAGAAACATGAAAGGTTAAAATTAGAAAATACCTTAATATGTAAAGGGGCAAAGGTAGATGGCATAAAAATAGAGGCCAGTGCATGTGTAAATTCAGCATGTTTATAAAGGCACATATGAACCAGTAGATATACTACTTGATGAGTCCAAAATGTAAATCATTGATTTCACCATACCAGCTTGTTTGAATTTAAAGGAGACATATTGTGTGAAAAATAAGAATGTACCAGTGCATTATACTCATTTAGATATAGAAGAATTGTGCTTAAAAAAGTAGTGTTTCAGGCTGATTTGTTGAATATTTCTGCAAAAACCCTAATAATTCCTCCCCTTTCTTCCACTTCCTGCTTCCTGAATTCCCAGGCTGTGCAGGGGAGCCGGCGGCACTTAGCTCACTGTACTGTAGGATAGGAACCAATCAGCAGCTACCAAGACCTGATAGGGAACTGAAGCTTGTCTGTGTGTATGTGTGTGACTGCAGGGCTGTGATTGGCTGTCCCCCTCCTACTGTGCTTCTGGCAGGGATTGTTAGGACACGCTCACCCCTCATTTAAAACACAGACAGGGACCAGAGAACTACTATAGGGAGCTCCAATAAAGGGGCTATTTTTCAAGATAATATTAATTTTTAGCACCATGTAAAAGCAACACCATATATTACTCATAATGACCTACAAAATTGGGGTTTTTTCCTTTATCCTATATGTCTCCTTTAATGAAGCTGCAACAGTAGTTTCATTGTGTGTTAATGTGTAATTTAAACTTGTTACTTATTTAAAAAAAAAATCAGCCTTGTTACAAATCTACTCAAATGTTTCTTTTGTATTCAGGGTTGTCACATGATAAGAAAATCTGTTTTTGTCTTATTAGTTTTCCATTCCTGGCATTCAAGATATAAATATGGGAGCCAAGGTCTCGGTGGATGAATCGGTACGAGTTGTAATTGTTGGTGGAGGTTTTGCGGGTATCGCTGCTGCCAGTCAGCTGAAATCCTTTGGAATTCCTTTTCTGTTAGTTGATATGAGGGATGCATTTCATCATAACGTAGCTGCTCTTCGTGCTTCTGTAGAGAGTGGTAAGCTTACCCTTTATTATGAAAACCTTTGCTTATTTTCCTTATTAATCATCAACAAATTACACTATATGGTGAAAAGTATGCTGCCTGACCAACATCTCATACTTAAGGGTCAGGGCACACAGGCAGATTCAGGGAGATTAGTCGCCCGGCGACATATCTCCTCTTCTTCGGGGCGACTAAGCCCGAACGGGTGACTTCGGAAAATGAATCACAAGTGCCATCCCGCCAGCGATTTTCATTGTAGCCGGCAGGAAGGCAGGGGAAGTAGTTTGGGGAGATTAGTCACACTGAAGAAGATGAGATTTGTCGCCCTGAATCTGCCTGTGTGCCTTGACTCTAAACCAAAGGTTTAGATATGAAGTTGGTTCTCTCTCTCAGCATGCAGCACCTTCTTGACATGGACACGTTTCTATGATTTTTATAGGAATGTGTCAGTATTGCTTTAAGTAGACATAGGAGCTGCATTATGTTTTTTGCTGCAGTATTTGCCGATTAACTATATCCAGTTTTAACAAACACAAGTAAAGGACAAATGTTTATTATTGTTCTTAGTAGGGAAATCCATTTCCAGTCATGGGCCCTCCCCCATAGATACAAACTGCTTGCATAGTATATGGCCAAAGCATTTTTTGTTTAAAGTACAGTTATGAGACTTGGATACCTTAATGAAAATCTTGTGAATTTTAAATACACCCAATAAACTGGTTTTGCTTCCAATGAGGATTAATTATATCTTAGTTTGGATCAAGTACTTTTTTATTATTATGGAGAAAATGGAAATCATTTCTAAAAATTTGGATTATTTGGATAAAATGGAGTCCATGGGAGATGGCCTTTCTGTAATTCAGAGCATTCTGGATAACAGGTTTCCGGAGGCTTGATTGTATCATTTGCATCCCTCCACAGCAAGAGCGGGGACCTCTATTCTGAGAAAGGATACATTTATCTATAATAAACTCATTTAGACATTTCATAATGCTGTAATTTGAATTGTAGAATTGTGAATGATATTATTGCTGCTTTGAAGATTCCCTATTGGTGTGAGTGCAGGTTAAAGTGTGGAATTTTGTTACAGGCTTTGCAAGAAAAACTTTCATTTCCTATAAAGAGACCTTTCAAGACAACTTCAAACAAGGCAAAGTGGTTGGAATAAATCTTCAGACCCAGCTCGTGACTTTAGAAAGCAATGAGGTAATATTTTAAAATATGTATTTAAAAAAAATGCAACAACTAAGTGGAAAACTACAAAGTCATAGTAACTTTAATCATTATCACTATTAGTGGCATAACTAGATGTTACTGGGCCCCACCGCAAAATCATTTGAGGGGCCCCCAAACTCTCCAAAAGGTTGTCCTGCTTTACCAATATTAAAATTACTCTTTAATTAGGGCCTCATGGGGCCCTATACCTCCTGGGCCCCCTGAAGCCGCAGGGTCTGACTCCTCTGTAGTTATTCCCCTGGTCACTATAATGCAGCATTGTTTCTTTTGGTTGTATTCTGTATCTATACAAAGATTCTTCTGCTTGCTACCATGTCATATATGTTTGCTGTTTATTGCTATAGTTATGGTATTATCTGGAATGCTTGGGACCTGATAAGGGTCTTTTCCTTACATGGACGCAACAGTGCTGGTCAAAATGCTAATGCAACTTAAACAGTGAGCCCTTATCTTTAGATGTTAAAAAAAAATATAGCCTACAGAAAATGATACTTAATACTTAGACCATATACAAACAGTGGACATTTGTAATTCTGCAAATTCGAGGTTCAATTTTTGTAAAAATGATTGTCATACCTTGTGGAGGATGGTGGCAATAAAAGTCAGAGTATTGCTTTAGATCACCTAAAGATTGGGGTTTTTTGGCATAAGAGAAACCATGTTTGTCTTCTAACAAAGCAAAAGACTATTTTAGTGAATGCCAAAGTTCAGATGAAGTCATCTTTTTATACCCAAAGTGCCTTATTGTATAGAAGATAGGGGAGAAGGCTGCCACTCCACCTGCATACCTCATGGGAAAAAGAGACATTTTCACTTGGAAGTATAATTGTTTTATACTTTTGTAAATATAGGTTATAGAAAAGTCTTTTTTTTTTTTTTTTAATTATTTTGTTAATCAGAAAGTAACTTGTCAGAATTATTCTCCTTAAATCTTTATTGTGCTGAAAAAAAATAAACTGTCATTATACGAAAAAAAAAAGAAGGGTCTTTTCCATATTTAGATCTCCATAACTTACGGCTACTAAAAAAACATTTAATCATTAAATAAACCCAATATCATTGTTTTACCACCAATATGGATTTATGCAGTTTAGTTATCAAGTACAATGTACAGTTTTTTTTTTATTAAAAAAAAAAAAAGGATATAACTTTAAGAAAATAATTGTATTTTCTTGAAAATTACTTTGAGGGATGGCCTGTCTGGAGTTTTCTGGATATCATGTTTCTGGATAAGCAATTCCATACCCACACTGCTGAATCTCTTCTCAGTTTTGATATATTTTGTTGTTAATGTAAGGTTGCTTTGCTTTACAATAACAACGATGAAGTCACACACATGCTGATGGAGGTCATTGGTTAATAAGATTTTTTTGCTGGTATGTTTCCAGTTTAGCAGTATATTACAGCGTGTTATATTTGACAATGTTAACACATTCATCTCTAAACTGTTCAGAAGTAGAATCCAAACCTACTACATATTTTCCAGAAAAAGAAAAAACAGTATTCTAACCTAAAAAGTAATAGCTAACGTGAATGAATTATGGTGACCAGGCTAAAATACAGTATTGGCACTTTGATTAGAAGTGTTATTATACAACAGCAGTGTAGTGTATGCTTCATGTCAATATGGCTGCAGACAATGCTTTCTTATTACATTAGTGCACTGAATACCTTAAATGGGATATTATTATTAACATTCTGCAGTGCTGTACAGGGTCAGATTGGGGTGTGCAAGGCCCACCAGTGCTGCTACCCCAAGCTCCCACACATCCTCTCTGGGGCCCCCACCACCAGCCCCTCCCCCAAGCACACACCTTATATTTGGATGTGCAGGAGGAGAACTGCAAGGAGAACACCTCAAGGTGGGTATATTGGGGGGAGATCTTTTCGATTAGCGACCTCGCCAAACGAGCGGATCTCTGCATGTATGGCCACCAGTAGTATGAAGCGCCATGATTACTAATGGCTCTGCCTCCAAACAACAGACTGATTCACAGCCCAAACAGCTGGATATAGGAGCCAGTCTGGATTGGAATTTTAAATAGGCCCTGACATTTTGAGTACACAGTACACATGCCCACTAAATAGTGAATGTGCATGGCATTTTACAGCAGCCCCTCTCGCATTTGCCAGAGTCCAAAAACTGCCAGTCAGACCTGTATAGGAGGGACTTTGCATAGGTGCAATAAAGTGAAACTGTAGTAAGGAACCTGCTTTGGTTTTTGGAATTCATAGATTTAATATTTTTGCTAATTAATCTAATTAACCTGAAGTTATTTATAATATGTTTAATTTTAACGATCTTGGCCATGTAGAAAGCCCGTAGTTAGTATCCAGGCCCAGATACATTTCTTTATATATTCCATTCTGATTCTCTTGCATGCTATGGCATGATGTGACCAGGGTGTGTTGTCTATGTTGGTTCACTCAGCAAGGCCCATTTATAAAAATACTAGAGGTTTTTTACATCTTCGAATAAACCCTGATTTTTAAAGGAACAGTAATGCCAAAAAAATTTTAAAAAAATTCTTTTAAAATAATTAAAATGTACTGTTGCCCTGTGTTGGTAGATGTTTGTGTTTGCTTTAGAAAGACTACTATAGTTTATATAAACAAGCTGCTGTGTAACCATGGGGGCAGCCATTTAAGCTGAAAAGGGAGAAAAGGCACAGGTTACTTAATAGATAATCGATAAGCTTTGTAATAGAGTACAAAAAAGTATTGTACAGCGTGCACCTGTTATCTACTCTGTAACCTTAGCCTTGAATGGCTGCCGCATGGGTACACAACTCCTTCTTTATATAATCTATAATGGGCTTGCTGAAGCAAACACACCTGTTTTACCAGTGCAGGGAACAGAACATAATATTTTAATTACTTTGGAACGCTGTAATTTTTTGGTGTTACTGTCCCTTTAAGATTAATTTGAGTGCAGTGTTTTGCACTGGATCTGTTTTTCTGTTGATATTATATGTTTATATTATATATTTATGTGTAATCCCAGTGTGCGTCGACAGTTATTTGGTAGCCAGAGTGTCAATAACTATGGTACCATCTAGATGTTCATGGTGAGTCAGTATATGGAGTGCAGTTCATTTGTGATTATATAAATTACCTTTTCTGAGCAACTATTGTCTGAAATGAATTTGACTGTGATTTGGGGCACTATGCACTATATTTTTGATCTACTAAATGCTGAAAGCATCATGTATGTTGTTAACCAGTAGTGCCGGGGCAAGCAGTCCGGATCTCCTAGACAACCTGGCCGGCCAACCCGCTCTACCCTCCGCAAGCTCCCCCCCCCTCCGCAAGCGCTCCGGAAAGCAACCTGTGTGCGCATGCGCAGTAGCAAAGGGAAGTCAGGGGTATGAGGGAGAGCGTCGGATGGGAGTGAGTGGAGAGCATCAGAGGAGAGAGCGTCAGTGGGGAGAATGTCGAGAGGGAGGGGAGATCGTCTGATGGGAGGAGAAAGCCACAGAGGGGAAAGCCACAGAGGGGAGGCTGGAGAGCAGGGCACAGGGACTAGAGGTAGGCAGAACATGGTTTTACAGGTACATGCCTGGCACCCCCTGTTGTTGCGCCCTAGGCAGGTACCTCTTCTGCCGACCCCTAGTTCCGGCCCTGTTAACTAGGATGGTTATTTTAATTCAGATGGTGTTGTTCAGTAAGTTTAATTCTCAGAATTATTCCTTGTTTTATAAATAGACCCAAAAATGGAGCAAGCATGTACAAGTAAAAAGCTAAAACAGGTTGCTTTGTGACTTTATTGCCTTGTAGCAAGACACAATGGGGGTTATTTATCAAAATCCGAATTTCTGATAATTTTATTGTAAAAAGTCAGAGCAAACTAGAATCCATTTTTAACTTATTTATTACTAAATAAAGGACGATTTAAGCAGACCGGGGAAAAACTTGATAAAATCAAGCACAGGCAACTTCCAAATAGGATTGAGACCTCTCCCATTGACTTATATACAACCTCAGCAGGTCTGAGATGGAGGATTTTCAGACTTTTTCTATCCTCAGGGTATAATACATCTCAAAAAAATTGAGTTTTTTTTAACTAAAAATTCGGAATGTATAGTAAAAGAATTTTTCTAGTTTTTTTGCATTCGAACTTTAATAAATAACCCGCAATATGTTGATGGTATTCTCTTTCCTGGAGATAGAATGCTTAATTTTGTGTAATGGCACACTTCCTGTAGGTCAGTTAGTTTGTTCTATTATACCACACACCTTATACCTTTACAAAGCACTGACTGATGTTTATCTGGAATTTGATTACCATTCTATATTCTCCTGTGTTACAGGAACTTCCATTTTCTCACCTCATCATTGCAACTGGGAGTAATGGGCCCTTCCCTGGCAAGTTTAATAAAGTCATCCCCAAAGACCATGCTATTCAGCTGTATGAAGATCTAGTTAAAGAGGTGAGATATTGGAGATTTGGAGGAAATGTAATTACTGCCTATTTTTTAATGTAACAATCACATCACATCAATCTTGCTTAAATTCTGTATAACCTTCATTGTGGTTTGCAGAAACATCATATGAATATGCAAACTGTGCTTGCTTCGAGCTTGTTTCTTAAAGAAAAGTGTTGCAATAAAATGCTTGACTTCCATGGAAGTCCATGGAAAACATATTGTATTTGTGACTTTGTCCTGACAATCGGGTCATCTGTATCAAGGGGAAATTATCTCTAATACAATTAATTTTCAAATAGACTGTGCTGATTCAAATTGAGGAATTTCACAAGCCTAAAGTGCTATACACTGCTATTATTGACAATCACGTGTAATAATTAGTAATATTACTAGGAGTGACTTGATTCAGTGGACTCTGTGGGATTATACATGTACAAATGGGTTTAATGTACCTTTAGCTACATGCACTTTTTTATTGTTTTTTTTCTAAATCTGATTTAGTTTTAATCAATTATAAAATGGCCCTTTGAACACAGTTTGGGTGCCTTCTAACTGCTTTATCACATCACACTTGATAGAAAATTAAGAGTTTAACATTATGATCATCTTCTCTAGATTCAGAAGGCTAAGCATGTGGTGGTAGTCGGAGGTGGATCTACAGGAGTTGAGATGGCGGCTGAGGTGAAGACTGATTATCCAGAAAAAGAGGTATGGGGAGGAATAATGGATATTACCTTTTATAACAGTGCTCTTTTTTATTTAAAGAGGCAAATGTATGTATGTATTTATTTATATAGCACCACAGTTGTACATAGTGCTTTACAAAGCGTGAGCACAAATGGGAGTATAGTAATAATTTAGTTACAGTATACAGTAACAATAGATAACACAATGCTTAAAGGTGGCTATAGATGCATCAATATCGTAAGAAATTAATTCGGTGTATGATATTCGGTGTGTGTGTATGGTGGGAGACGAGTCAACTGATATCGGCAAAAGACTTGGATATACTGGCCGTCTCATCTATCATCCAAACATTGGCCATTATTAGTGCTGAATCGTCAGATAAAGGTAGAATTCTATTGTTTCTACCTGTATATGAAGATCCAGATCTACACTTGTTTATTGAAATGAACAATCTTTCCTGAAAAGATATTTTCCAGGAAAGATCATAATTGTAACGTTTATGGCCACCTTAACAGTTTGGGTGAGGTCCCTAGACATTACAATTTCAGTTACAATCTATAAGGAAGAGGAGAACAAAACAGGAACAAAAAGGGGGTGGGTTATACTGTAAGTGAGTAGGATAAGGATTCGTTGCTGCAGAAGAAGGCTAGTGAGGTGCTTCATCTAATAGGTGGTTTTTAACAAAGGAAAATTGTTAGGGCTGAACTCCACAGGCATTTTTCGTCACATTGGTGCACGGCGACAATACGCAGGTGGCAGGTCGGATGCAATCGCAGGCATCAAAATATAATTGGACTGAACGAAGTGCGTTGGATTTTCTCCATTGTTGTTCTGATAAGTGAGTGCAGGATCAAAGTACTCTGGTGGTGATGTTTAACCAGATTCTGGGATTAGAGGCTTGTTTTTGGTGTGGGAGAAGAGGAGCATTAGTAGTTGGGGGGTGCATTGTTTGGTGGAAAAAAAAAAGTCAAATGAGAAAAACTGGCTGTACAAAAATGTGGGTACCCTTGTCATTTTGCTTATTTGAATGCATGTAACTGCTCAATACTGATTACAGGCAACACCAAATTGTTTGGATTAGCTTGTTAAGCCTTAAACTTCATAGGCAGGTGTGTCCAATCATGAGAAAATGTATTTAAGGTGGCCAATTGCAAGTTGTGCTTCTGTTTGACTCTCCTCTGAAGAGTGACAGCATGGGATCCTCAAAGCATGTTATATATTAAAAGGAAGTTGCTACTTTGAAAGATCAGCCAATGATAAACAAAAATCCAAAGAATTAAGAGGGGTTTCCGAACAATAAACATTGGTTCATCCATTGGATATATTTGAAAATGTAACATGGCCCTGTCTGGTTTCAGACAGACCGGGTATCCATTGGTTAGTACCAAGGGTCAGTTAGTTGATACCTGCAGCCAGGAGTGCTTATATTCTCTCCAGCTCTTCTAGTGCTCCAGCATCTTTTGCACATGCACAGTACATAAATTGGCAAATAATTTTATGTTCCACCAAAGCACATGCCCACGGCACAGGAAGAGTAAGGGTAAAGTAAAGGAGAAGTAAACTTCCCCGGGCTGGTGCATTTTTGGAAGAAGAGAAGTTCCAGCCTAGAGTCTAAAGTAAGCAACTACAATCACTGGGGGCACCTAACAGCTTGTCATCATGCTTCACATATTTTACAGGATGTCCCCATTTTTGTCACCACAGGTCACTTTAATTCATTCCAAGGTTGCTTTAGCAGATGTTCAACTGCAACCAAGTGTCAGAAAAACTGTGAAGGAAATCCTGTTGAGAAAGGGTGTCCGACTAATCCTTGGTAAGTACTTTGATTCAGATACAGTTTTTTTTGGACCCCAGATGTTACAGAACAACAAAACCCAGAATGCCTGGACCCACCATTTATTGGAGGCTTCTGGGAGTTGTAGTCCAGCAACATCTGGGGACCGAACGACGAGAGACAGGGCTTAAAGGGGACAACCTTGGCTATATTAGTGGGTTGTTTGGTTATATAGTAATACAGATTGCTATTCTTATTTTATTAACTTTGAGTGCCCTTATAAACAATATGCTTATGATGATGGGTACCTTATAAATGACCATGGGACTATTACATTGGTTGTATTGTACTTATTTATTTATTTATTATTAACAGCACAAAAAGTCACCAATTTGAACCAAGTGACTCCGAATGTTGCCCAAGAGAACATAGAGTTGCAGCTGGAAAAGAACTCTGAGGTTGTAACTTGTGACCTTGTTTTATGTTGCACTGGATTTAATATCAGCTCCTCGAGTTACAGTAGTGCTTTTGGTAAGTCTCTCAGGGGGTGTAATTCATGACATTAATGACAGGGAAGCAAAGAATGGCAAATATTGTGCCTCTGTTTGACCTTGTTGATTTCACCTATGAAGGAAATTAAATGAAACTGTAGAGATGCTGGCAGGAGCAGTCACTTGTGTAGTAGTTGGTCTGTTTTACATTTTTCCATATATTTTTAGTACAGGTATAAGACCTGTTATCCAGGATGCTCGGGACCTGGGGTTTTCCGGATAATGGATCTTTCTGTAATTTGGGTCTTCATACTTAAATCTACTAGAAATTCATTTAAACATTCAAAAATTTGGATTATTTGGATAAAATGGAGTCTATGGGAGACAGCCATTCCGTAATTCGGAGCTTTCTGGATATCGGGTTTCCGGATAAGGGATCCTATACCTGTATTATATGTAATTTACTACATTTCCTCCTTACTGATGTTTAGTAGGAAGTGCATGCAAATACCTTTTAATACATTGAAATGTTGCACATACAGGGTGTGGGTAAATTATTTTGACTGCAACTGCACTTGTGGTCGTAAAAATGAATATGGCTAGAAATTACATACCGTATTTTATTTACTGAACTTACTGTACCAGCCTAAAGGCTCAGAATCTCTATAACATTAATGATCCAGGTCTTAAAGTTGTGCACAGGAGCTCGATATCTTGGATTTTGTTAGAAGTGTCAGTGACGTCTTTGAGCTCTGGGAGGCTGTTGAGAAGCTAAGCTTAGGGGTGGTCGCAAATCATCAAGCAGATAATGAGGCTGACCTATCATATTAGCTAAGCTACAAGGCTGATTATTAAAATATGATTCTATTTACACTGGTTTCAGAGCTGCCATGTAATGAATATTTTGAGTTGTTCCCTCTGAGTAACTGGCAGCAGCACAGAGCATATATTGTGAATCAGCAGAAAAGAGGATGGGGAGCTACTGGGCCACCTTTGGGGGTACAAATCCTAAATGCTAAAGGGCTGTGGTTGCCTTGGGCTGGTATAGAGCACCAAAACATAATGTGAATAATGTGCCAATCATAACCTTACTTCTTTGTTAAGCTTTAGGGCTCTTACTGACGAGCGGTTGAAGCTGCGCTCCCCTGCGTTCCGCTTTTCTGCATTCAGCCGCAGGGGAGCGCAGGAATAGACGCATTAAGCTTTTTTCAATGGGGCTGTACTCACACAGGCGCGTGTAGGTGCCGAACGCAGGTTGAGACGCAACATGCTGCATTTTTCCTGCATTCGGCGCCTACACGTGCCTATGTGAGTACAGCGCCATTGAAAATAGCTTAATGCATCTATTCCTGCGCAGAACACAGGAAAACGGAACGCAGGGGAGTGCAGCTTCAACGGCTCGTCAGTAAGAGCCCTAAGTCTGTGTAATTAAGGATTATCTCCTATTTTTCTTTGGAGAGAGAAAGTGCAAGTGCAATTAAGCTGATGTATGTGTAAGCAAGGAGTGGGGTGGACAGAAAGAACATCTGATATAGAAGCATATCTGCAACCTCTTTGCAACCTGAAACAGCTTTGTATTCCTACACTATAATGATTAGCTTATATCTATGTTGTATTATGTCCCCTTAAAGGGATTCTGTCATGATTTTTATGGTGTAGTTTTTACACTGCAAATAATTTACTACCATATAAAATGTAATTCCTAAACCAAAAGTGTATTTTTTTTTTAGTTGTTATATTGGTGTGTAGGCAGACATCTCAGGTTACATTGCCTGGTCATGTGCTTTCAGAAAGAGCCAGTGCTGCACTATGGAACTACATACTGACAGGCTATTGTTTCTCCTACTCGATGTAACTGATGGTGTCGTAATGGGACCTGGTTTTTAACTATTGAGTGCTGTTCTTATATCTACCAGGGAGCTGTTATCTTGTGGTTGGAACTGCTTTACCTTCCCATTGTTCAGTTGTTAGGCTGCTGGGGGGAGGGGTGATATCACTCAAATTTGCAGTACAGCAGTAAAGAGTGACTGAAGTTTATCAAAGCACAAGTCACTTGACTGGGGGCTCCTGTGAAACTGACAATATGTCTAGCCCCATGTCAGATTTCAAAATTAAATATTAAAAAATCAGTTTGCCCTTTTAAAAATGGATTTCAGTGCAGAAGTCTGCAGAAGCAGCACTATTAACTGATTTGTTTAAAAAAAAAAAAACATGTTATCCCATGACAGTATCCCTTTGAAGATCTAATCCTCCCCCACAAATTAATTTAGCTCAAATTCACAGATCCACTCTCCCTTCCCCAACAATATCACATCTGGTCCATAACTTATAGTGGTAGTTCATGTTTAAATGGACTTTTGCAGACATTGATATTCAGAGACAATATGCAGTTGGTCATCATTTTTTTGTAGTTTTTGCAGTTATTTTGCTTTTTGCAGCTCCCCAGTTTGGTAGTTCAGCAGCTCCCCAGTTTGGTAGTTCAGCAGCTACCTGGTTGCTAGGGTCTTATTCACCCTAGAAATCAGACAGTGGTTTAAGGGCTCTTACACATGAGCGTTCTTACCTGCGCTCCCCTGCGTTCCGGTTTTCGGCGTTCAGCCGCAGGGGAGCGCAGGAATAGACGCATTTAATTATTTCAAATGGGGCTGTACTCACACAGGCGCATGTAGGCGCCGAACGCAGGTTGAGACGCAACATGCTGCATTTTTCCTGCGTTCGGCGCCTACATGCGCCTGTGTGAGTACAACCCCATTTGAAATAATTAAATGCATCTATTCCTGCGCTCCCCTGCGGCTGAACGCCGAAAAACGGAACGCAGGGGAGCGCAGGTAAAAACGCTCATGTGTAAGAGCCCTAAATGATAGACTGCACGGACTCAATAACAAGATAAGTAATACAAAAAAAATATTAACAATCAAATTGTAGCCTCACAGAGCAATAGGTTTTTGGCTCCCAGTGATCCCCATTTGAAAGGTGGAAAGAAGCAGAACAGGAAGGCAAATAATTAAAAAAATATACAAAATAAATAATGAAGAACATTTGCAAAGTTGCTAGGAAAAGGACATTCTATAACATACTACGTGAACTTACGCCTTTAACCATGTATTCAGATTTCTTTTAAGACTTTTGGCCAGCTGTACCACTAAAAATAGTGCAGTTTAACTTAAAAAATGCTTGACACCACGAAAGCTATTTTATAGTGACAGTATAAATTTATGGTATGAAATATTAAAATATATGCTGTTCTGTTATGCCAGGACCATGCTTGGCCTTTTTTGGTTGCTCGTTGTTGGGTGCTGATAGCTTACCAGTGACTGTCCTCAGATACCTATTCTATTAAATGCTGCATTCTGTGCATATCCAGCCAAACAGTATAGAAATCTAAATTCTGTGCATTATGTATTATCCTTTTAAAAAGGTATTCCCAGTAAAAGATTCCCTCTGTTTGGTTGCTATGGGTTATGTATCAAACGTAAGACCATTTATTACATAGCCTATTTAGAGACGTATGCTGTTGTCAACAGCCCAATTTAAAAAATGTGATTTGGGGGTGTATTTGTGGTCAGGGGCAGGCCGTGTTTCAGAGGGTCATTTTTTCCCCATTAGGGCCCCATTCTACTAGTTTTCAACTAGTTATTAACTAGGTTAATAATTGGGACACCCATGAGGAATAGAGTCTGTTTTACTTATTATGGTTTATTATGATGACTTTAAACTGTGGATTTTAATCTATGGACTTGATTTATTCACTCCAGCTTCTTGGTGGTCACATTTTCTAAAAAAAAAAATAGTTTTTCTATAAATTGTTTTATAATTGTACACTGTATGACTGTAACTAATTTGAGCCCAAAATGACTTTTTACAAAACCAGATATATTACAATGAATTAAGGGCTAGGCTCAATACGTTACTCCCTACAGCAGTGGCCCTTCCCACTTAATTACACTAGAGGGTGTGGTTGACTCTTTATATTGTATGCTTGGTTGCATTGTGGGTATCACTTGATAAAGGGCTTTGCCCGAAACATGTCGTGAAATAAAACTGTTTGCAGTAAATCTGCAAGTGCCTGGCTCTACTTCACTTATTTTATTACTTATTATGATGACATTATGATCCTTGATTTTTCCTCCTTGCTGGCATAAACCATCCTCTCAAGGCTGAACCCCCTGTCTTGTTAAGAAAAAGTTTACCCAGGTTGTTTGGATGACAGTGAAGTATTCAGAAACAGTTTTAACCCTTTATTGCTGTCATTTAATATTATCTCAAGTTGTAACCTCTCTGCTTTGCTAAATGTACCCCTGCAGGCCTGCATAATGTATGACAGCTTGACTATTTGACTTTCAGGCGACAAAATGGCAGAAGACGGCTCCCTTAAAGTCAATGAGTATCTTCAGGTGGAAGGACATGCCAATGTTTATGCAGTTGGGGACTGTGCATTTATTAATGAACCCAAGATGGCATATAATGCAGGCATTCATGCCAGAGTGGCAGCAACCAATGTTCGGAACAGCTTGATTGGGAAGTCACTTAAAACATACATACCAGGTACGGTGGGGGGCTGTGTTCCTTTAAATTTGCACTTTGGCTAATTCCATGATAAAGCTGACTTCTTTGTGGCAACTTTGACATATTTATTTAATGAGCTAATTGAGCCAATGTGGTCAATAATCCTGAAGTGACGTTATGCTCCAAATATAATTTAAAAAAGCAGCATCCTGCATATAAATATAGCTTTGTGTTTTATTTCAATTAGAGCAATACCGTATTCCCAAAAGGATTTAAAGCAACCCAATTAATCTAAATTATGTTCAAAATCACATGATTGCATTCAAAAGTTGCTTATAAAAATGCTGGAATGCTGTGGTTGGATGGAAATGCAAATAATTTATCATAAAGAAATTGTTTATATATCCTGGAGGATTGCTATAGTCACACTAAACACAAAATCCCTAGCAGAGGCAACTATTCTGTTTAGGCTTTGTCATGACCAGCTGCTTAATCTGTAATGGGCTCCATCTGCAGTCAGAAAAGTGAATGAATCAAGCAGCACAATATCCTTCCACTGGTGCCCTTTCTTTTTTATATCTAGTGGTACAAGGAAAATTCACCTTCATATAAATCCTTTGTACAGGTATGGGACCTGTTATCCAGAATGCTCAGGACCTGGGGTTTTCTGGATAACGGATCTTTCTGTAATGTGGATCTTAATTCCTTAAGTCTTATGGAAAATCATGTAAACATTAAGAGGCACATTTACTAAGGGTCGAAGTGAATTCAAATTGAATATTCTAATTGAAAAACTTTGAATTTCAAAGTATTTTTTGGGTACTTCGACCATCGAATCGGCCAAGTTCGACTCGATTCGAAGTGAAAATGCTTAGACTATTCACCATTCGATAATCGTAGTACTGTCTCTTTAAAAAACTTTGACTATGCCACCTTAAACCTACCGAATTGCTATGTTAGCCTATGGGGACCTCCTAGAACATATAGCCAACATTTGGCTAAGTTTTTAAAAGTTGAAGTGAAATCGTACGATTAAATCGTCCAATTCGAAGTACGATGTTAAAAATCCTACGAATTCGACTTTGAATGTCGAACTAGTCTATTCGATGGTCGAATTTTGCCTTTTTTTGCTCTTCGAAATTCGACCCTTGATAAATCTGCCCCTAAATAAACCCAATAGGTTGGTTTTGCTTCCAATAAGAATTAATTATATCTTAGTTTGGATCAAGTACAAGGTACTGTTTTATTATTACAGAGAACAAGGAAATATTTTTAAAAGTTTGGATTATTTGGATAAAAGGAAGTCTATAATACATGTCTATGTAGTATTAATTAATTTACAAAGTTTCTTTACTTCTTTTTCTAGGGGCTGTTTCTATGCTTTTGTCAATGGGACGAAATGATGGAGTCGGACAGTTCAATGGGTTTTATTTAGGTAGTTTTTTTATGATCATGTACAAAAGTGGGGATATTTTTGTTTCAAAGAGCTGGAAGGATATGGGCCAAGTGATGCCTCGTTAAAGATGAAGTTCAGAGACTGGATGGACATTTGTCTATAAGTCCCTTACTGATGTTTGTGCAAATGTGACTGTGTGTAACAGATTGGGGAATGCATACAATTAAAGACACTTTTTAAGGGCTCTTACACACGGGCGCCTTTTCCTGCGATCCCCTGAATTGCGCTTTCTTCCGTTCAGCCGCAGGGGAGGGCAGAAGTAGATGCACTGAATTATTGTCAAGGGGGCTGTACTTACACAGATGCATGTAAGAGCTAAACGCAGGTTGGGACACAGCATGTTACATTTCACCTGCGTTCAGCGCATACATGTGTCTGTGTGAGTACAGCCCTCTTGACAATAATTGAGTGCGTCTACTCCTGCGCTCCCCTGCGGCTGAACGGAAGAAATTGCAACGCAGGGGATCACAGGAAAAACTGCCCGTGAGCAAGACCCCTAAAACCTACCAGCTAACACTACATCAAACCTGGAAAATGTTCTTTTTAAGGTTTGGCCAACTGTTCCCACAGAAGGTTCATGCTATTGCACTGGATATTCCTATTTCCTTATCTTGTAAAAAAACTGCATAATAATTCAACGAAAAGCTTGCTGATCAGATCCAAACGAGAGCACCATAAGTACAACCATTTTTACCTGAATTTGTTTTTATGTCTGTTCAGTACATATCATGGGTTTAAATTGATATATATATATATATATATAGATATATAGATATATAGATATATAGATAGATATATAGATAGATAGATATATAGATATATATATATATATATGTAGTCCCCTGTTACATTAGAGATTTAGTATTGATATCATTATAGATTAAATTTTATAGATTTTTTTTAATTGAAATGTTTAAATGTATTCTTATATACTGTATATATAGTGTATATATAGTGTGATATATATATATATATATATATATATATATATATATATATATATATATATATATATATATATATATATATATATATATATATATATATATATATATATATATATATATATATATATATATATATATATATATATATATATATATATATATATATATAACAAACAAGGGAAAGTTGTGCTCACCACTAGTTTTTAAAAACATTAGGCGGGGGTGCAATGAGGGTGTGACCACAAAATACATATAGACAAATACAAGATTCCTCAGCACTCAACCCATTATCAATATATTTAAGACAGAGACATTTTGTGCATACTGCTACTGAAAAATGCCTTACCCTTTAAACAAAACAGGGATTGTTTGTCCATATATTGCAATATATTTAAGCTGGCCAACTACGTCAAAGTCATCCCATATCTGGCCAGTCCTATGCTCAATTTTCATCTGATTCATTAAGAATTCTATGGTTTAATTATACATTTTATAAAAGGGACGAATACGTTTTACCTGCAACTTACTAGCTGCTTTCAAAGTAAAACTCCCAAACTTGGCTGCCCTTTTATTAGACACCAGTGGGATCACCTGACTATAGTTGGAGGGGGTGGGAGCTACAACATGGAGCTGGTCACTGCTCTTGTGGAACTATAACAAACAAGGGAAAGTTGTGCTCACCACTAGTTTTTAAAAACATTAGGCGGGGGTGCAATGAGGGTGTGACCACAAAATACATATAGACAAATACAAGATTCCTCAGCAAAAACAGGGATTGTTTGTCCATATATTGCAATATATTTAAGCTGGCCAACTACGTCAAAGTCATCCCATATCTGGCCAGTCCTATGCTCAATTTTCATCTGATTCATTAAGAATTCTATGGTTTAATTATACATTTTATAAAAGGGACGAATACGTTTTACCTGCAACTTACTAGCTGCTTTCAAAGTAAAACTCCCAAACTTGGCTGCCCTTTTATTAGACACCAGTGGGATCACCTGACTATAGTTGGAGGGGGTGGGAGCTACAACATGGAGCTGGTCACTGCTCTTGTGGAACTATAACAAACAAGGGAAAGTTGTGCTCACCACTAGTTTTTAAAAACATTAGGCGGGGGTGCAATGAGGGTGTGACCACAAAATACATATAGACAAATACAAGATTCCTCAGCAAAAACAGGGATTGTTTGTCCATATATTGCAATATATTTAAGCTGGCCAACTACGTCAAAGTCATCCCATATCTGGCCAGTCCTATGCTCAATTAAATATATTGCAATATATGGACAAACAATCCCTGTTTTGTTTAAAGGGTAAGGCATTTTTCAGTAGCAGTATGCACAAAATGTCTCTGTCTTAAATATATTGATAATGGGTTGAGTGCTGAGGAATCTTGTATTTGTCTATATGTATTTTGTGGTCACACCCTCATTGCACCCCCGCCTAATGTTTTTAAAAACTAGTGGTGAGCACAACTTTCCCTTGTTTGTTATAGTTCCACAAGAGCAGTGACCAGCTCCATGTTGTAGCTCCCACCCCCTCCAACTATAGTCAGGTGATCCCACTGGTGTCTAATAAAAGGGCAGCCAAGTTTGGGAGTTTTACTTTGAAAGCAGCTAGTAAGTTGCAGGTAAAACGTATTCGTCCCTTTTATAAAATGTATAATTAAACCATAGAATTCTTAATGAATCAGATGAAAATTGAGCATAGGACTGGCCAGATATGGGATGACTTTGACGTAGTTGGCCAGCTTAAATATATTGCAATATATGGACAAACAATCCCTGTTTTTGCTGAGGAATCTTGTATTTGTCTATATGTATTTTGTGGTCACACCCTCATTGCACCCCCGCCTAATGTTTTTAAAAACTAGTGGTGAGCACAACTTTCCCTTGTTTGTTATAGTTCCACAAGAGCAGTGACCAGCTCCATGTTGTAGCTCCCACCCCCTCCAACTATAGTCAGGTGATCCCACTGGTGTCTAATAAAAGGGCAGCCAAGTTTGGGAGTTTTACTTTGAAAGCAGCTAGTAAGTTGCAGGTAAAACGTATTCGTCCCTTTTATAAAATGTATAATTAAACCATAGAATTCTTAATGAATCAGATGAAAATTGAGCATAGGACTGGCCAGATATGGGATGACTTTGACGTAGTTGGCCAGCTTAAATATATTGCAATATATGGACAAACAATCCCTGTTTTGTTTAAAGGGTAAGGCATTTTTCAGTAGCAGTATGCACAAAATGTCTCTGTCTTAAATATATTGATAATGGGTTGAGTGCTGAGGAATCTTGTATTTGTCTATATGTATTTTGTGGTCACACCCTCATTGCACCCCCGCCTAATGTTTTTAAAAACTAGTGGTGAGCACAACTTTCCCTTGTTTGTTATATATATATATATATATATATATATATATATATATATATATACACACACACACACAATCCAAAGGGCTACCAACACTCTCGACAAAATCAATTTGTATGCCTGAGTGCAGAAACTTCAATATTTACGTCATACTTCACGAAGAATCTGCACTCTCAGGACTTATAAAATAAAATAATCATTTATTAACAGAACTTCAATCTTAGGTTTCGGCCCTATCAAAGGCCTTTCTCAAAGTGATTATTTTATTTTATAAGATACAAAAAGGAAAAATTGTGAGAGCACTCCATGGCTTAATAAAAATGTACTAAAATACATTGGAAGTGCTACTGATCTGGCCAAATTAACTACAGACATAGACAAAAAGAAGAAAAATTGATCAATGCACATTCCCTGGTCCCCTGTCATATCAGTAATCTATGCAGATGCATGTATTTACAAAGACAGGGGGTTTTTTAGTTACAAAATTATGATCATAAGATTGATAAGCCACCATACCACGTCAAGGTAAAACCCATATGGCGGTGCCTAACTATTTACCTCTGGTCATAATTTCAAATGCTAAAGCCTCCCGGCATAAGAGCATTACCTGAAAAATAAGGTCTCCCAACCTGGGCATTGGTTTTCATCATAGGGCTTAGTCCTCCCCCGCCATTAGCTTTCAAAGGGGAGAGATAACCTAGACCCCAGCATTGGTTCAATGAGATTAATCCTCCCCCGCTTGCGGCTTTTAAGAGAGAGAAACTGCCCAGACCAACACCCATTTCCAAAGGCATTGTTCCACCATTTAAAGAGACAGCTGTGGGGGTGCTACAACCACCTGGAAGCCTGGCCTGCAGTCCTGAGAGTGCGGATTCTTCACGAAGTATGATATATATATCATATATATATATTGACAAAGGTTTCAAGGAAGACCGAAAAGTTGGAATAATAAATAAACGTTATCTTTTTCACCATATTTTAAAGTTCTGTGAGTGCCTTGCTTTACATATATGTGTGTATATGTGAATATATATATATATATATATATATATATATATATATATATAGACAAATACAAGAGTCCTCTGCACCCCTCACAGCCTCATTGCACCCCCGCCTAATGGTTTTAAAAAATAGTGGTGAGTACAACTTTCCCTTGTTTGTTATATATATATATATATATATATTATATATATTAGGTCATAATGAGGGAATGGAGGCCATAAAAAAAAACAATAGTAGAAGTACAACTGTGCAGTAAATAACACCTTCCTAGCTTCTACTGTCTCTCACAATACAGGACACAAAAGACAGTTATCTTCAATGTAAATACAGGTATGGGATTCATTATCCAACCCTAATCACAGCAGTAAGTCAAATGGCAATACGCAAACCAATCCGAGGTGATATCTGATACTGTGAAATAAATATAGACAACTTAGATATGCATAGATATGGAGGTTACATAAACACATAGAAAAACTATTTATCACACAATCTATTTTGTTGTTACATATTGTATTGTGCTGGTTCCATGTAAATCTTTGCTATGTATCTAATAAAAATAGCAATAATGTTGGATTTTACTTGACCGCTAGACATTATACAGTGTAAAATGAGTATTATGCATATGAGTATTATGCATATAATGAGCATATGCATATATCTTAAGGCAAGCAATGCAGTTAAAGACGTCTTTATTAATACGTTATTCACATCTCACTCAAGGAAACATGGGAAAAGACAAGCAAATGACTCCTTGATGTCCCTGTGGCCAAGTATACATAAAGAACATCTGGTTTATTAGCACAGATACAGCCTACATATTCATAGCCATAACTACAAATGTCCAGACAGCCTGTTTCCATTAGTTAGATATGATACATCAATGCAATACTAATTTAAGATTGTCCAAGATAAAATGTTCCTCATAATGGTTGGACAAACTCTGAAAAGTCAAAGTGTGGGTTGTCCTTGCCATGACACTGGCTTTAAAAAATGGCATTCTGCCATAAAAAGAGCACGGAAACTGTTCCCTTTTACAATGGTGCCCATACAAATATTTTGTTTTACTTGCATGTAGACAACGTGTACAGATTAACAGAGGGCTGTAATCGAGGAAACACAAGCAGTCTGAAGGTAGGTTCAGCTAATTTGCATTCATCTGCACAGCTCCTTAGAGGGCAAGTCAACCCCAAAATAAAAATAAAAATAAATTCTATGCAACTTTGCAATATACATTTGTAAAAAATGTTCAGGGATTTTAAAGTTATTTGTAAAAAAAACAATTGCTATTGAAAGTAGCATTTACTTAATCCTGGTTGTTCCTTTTTAAACAATGTTTAAACGAAGTCTTAGGGGCAAATTTACTAAATTGCAAAGTGACGGTCGCTAGCGTAACTTCGCTAGCGGAGATAGACTCTAGCGGTACTTCGCTCCCTAATGCCTGGCGAATTTGCGCTCTGGCAAATGGACGTAACTATGCAAATTCACTGAAATGTGTATTTTACTGAACGTTACCTCTTGCACCAGACTTGCCTTCGCTACCTCAGACCAGGCGAAGTGCAATAGAGTAGATAGGACTTCCTCAAAAAATAGTTGAAAATTTTTGTAAGTCCCAAAAAACGCTAGCGTCTTTTCCTTTTTTCAGGGTGATAGGCTGAAAAGGAGCATACATTTTTTTTGGAGTAACCAGCTTCCCCCCAACATTTCCTAACATATGGCACATAAACTATACACTGGGCTCATGTGTAGGGCAATACAACAAGTTTATTTTATTTTATTAAGGTTCCCCAGGCTTGTGTAGTGTAATGTATTTGCTGCAACATATACGTCCATTCAACTTTAACTTCCCGCCATATGCAAATTAGGCAACGCTAGCGCAACTACGCTTGGCGCAGTAACGCTAGTACAACTTCTCGCCAGCGTTTGGCGCCCTGGACGCAACTTAGGATATTAGTGAATTAGTGTTGTCCTGGCGAAAATCTATGCCTGGTGAAGTGTTGCGCTGTGAGCGAAGCTGTCGCTGGCGAATTTTTGGAGGTTAGTGAATTTACCCCTTAGTTCCCCAGCAAAGACAGGTCTGTTAATCAATTTGTCTTACATTGGGCCAGATAACGTGATAAACAGTGAGATAAGTTTTTCTGCATTGAATTGCATCTCACCCATGAATTTTCACATGATAAACCCGTATCTCACTGAATTGAATCTGGCCTTTTGTATCAACAGTCTCAGCCATCAGAGCAGAGAATAGAAAGGGACAGACAAAGACTGCTTTCAATAGCAATACATATACAAATAACTGAACTTAAAAAAAACATAGACAATTTGTAAGGAATGTATATTGCAAAGTTGCTTAGAATTATGTTTTCTTTTATTAGACACATTTGTATGTCTTTTAAGGAAAAACAGAGATGTTTGTATTGGTTCTGACTGTAGAGTGGTAAACATAACTAGATAGCTTCCTGGAATTAAGAATTCTGCAACCAGAGTGCAGTGGCCAGAGTCCCTAATGTGCCTGGTATAGTGCCTGCATACCTCCCTATGTTTGATTTAAGTACAAAGATACCCAGAGTTGGTGCACCCATCTGACTGGTTGCTATAGTTAACAAGGTGAGGGCAAAATTTAGACCAGGAGTCAGCAACCTTTACTATCAAAAGAGCCATTTTGCCGCCCTCTTCCACTTAAGAAAAATAGTCTGGAGCCGCAAAACATAACACAGCTTATAATCTTTTAAAAGTTTTAACCTTTTTTTTTTAATTGTAACTGTTACAACAATAGAATACAACAAACAGAAGTACAATGTGTTTAATGTGACTTCTGTTTCTGAAGCTCCATGCTGAGCTTCCCTCTCTTGTCTTGAGTGTGTGACTGCATTAAGGACCATGATGAATCATCTTGCTGTGGCTTGGTCTTGCCAGTCACTCCTGGGATGTCTATACAGCCCTCGCATCTGCTGGCAGCTTATTGAGTGTGCGACCGCGGCAAGTTAACCGTTTGCTTACCGCGGCCGCACACTGAAGAAGCCTCCATCAAGTGCGAGGGCTTTATAGACAACATGACAGCCAAAGCCACAAGACTGAGCCGCAGCAAGCAGGATGAAGAGCCGCATGAGTCTCCAGAGCCGCGGGTTGCCTACCCCTGTTTTAGACACTATAAGCCTAACATAAGTGTTACACATGGGGGGTCTCTAGGACCCAGCGTCCTACGGGCAGCCAAGCCTGAAATCCGGGCCTGGAAATGGTTGGACATTGAAACAAGTATTTCATCAAACATGTCCATACCAGCTACTATGGTTGCCTGCTAAAAATAGACTGAAAGACTCAAACATACTGCCTACAACCAAAAACCATCCTATCAACATTGGACACATTTAACAAAAAAGGGAGGATAGGATAATTTCCCTCCCCCAACTCCTATTGCCAACATAAAATATCTGCTTCAGGATCTCGACAGAGACAGAGTTGGATACAGAAAGGAATCAGTTTTATTTCTGACCTCTATTAAATAAATGTATACAGAACAGTTGCAGAACTACAAGAAATTTTTTGATTACCAAGGAAGGAGCACTGCATCTTAGACTCAAACACTTTCTCAGTAGAATACTTCCTACTTATAAAACATTACACCAGAGAACTAGAATAGAGCATCTTTGTATTAATATTCTTTTTAATGCAACTTAGTATGTCTCTGATTTCCAAATGCACCCCTCTGTTCTATTGTCCTGAGTGTCAAACTCAGAAAAATGCAACGTATTGTGTTAAAAGAAACACAATAAAACACAAATGTTATAAAAAAAGTTTTTTTTTGTGATGTTCCAAGATCCAACTGCACGTTGTTAACAAGGTCAATGCACTATGCTGCACACATGGAGGTAGCCAAGGGGGCACTTACAGGGGCATATGTTTAGTTCCATATAACTGTTCTGCATTGGATTTTATTTTTTACTTTTTTTTATATATATTTTGTTCTACTATATTTTAGTGAGATTTTGGCATTACGCTATTCCCTTATTACCATTCGACTTCCCTTTTTATGCCTGTGTCTAAAGCAGAAAGTAGAATTGGTTAAGAATGTTTTTTTATTTGTTCAAGCCTTGTATTAGAAAGCATTCATACATTGGAAAAAAGTCTATTATATCTGCAGACAACCCTTAAAATAAAAACTTACAGGTAATATCCACTATATACAGTCAATAGAATAAAAAGGGGTTTAGGAACATCCTTACAAATAACATTTTACTGTGCAGTAGCTGTCAGAATTTAGCTTTATTAGTTGACTCATAAAACAGTACTGTGTTTTACTGTCAACCATTTTTCTTTTATTATGCTGACATTCTCATCGTGTAGTTTGTGAAATCCAAAGCCTAAAACTGCCCTGCGGTGCTAGTGAGATTCTGTTTATAACAAAGTTGTGGCATCTGTGAAGAAGAGTGTAGTAGAATAGTGATCAGTAACACCAACATGAAAATATTTATTTGCAATTAAATAAAATGTATTGTTGCACTGCATGGCTGCAGGGGGACATCCCCACCTACCTGGCGTTTGTGCCAAGCACCTTGGCTCCCAGTCCAGTTATTCAAGATAGAGATTTACAAACCTCCAACATCTGAAAGATATGTAGTAAAGTAGTGAATGCTGGGCTGCAGATAAAAAAAACACAGGTTTGACTACCTGCTACCTTTTTGCAGCCCAACTACTTTTCCATGTTTAACTCCATTAGGCTGAGGGGCGGGCACACAGGGTGCTGGCTCCACTGCTCTCAGCCTGTGTTTTTTGCAGCCTGAGAGATGCAGATCTCCATTGCAGCTCCGTTGATCTGCACTGAAAAGTACAGCTTCTGCTTGCGTGCACATACACAGAGTGGAGCAATGGTCGGCCTGAAAAAGCAAAATCAGGCATTTTCGGCGCGACTTCTGCTTTTGCCTGCATGTAAGCAGAAGCTGCACTTTTTGTTGCAGATCTACAGAGCTGGGGAAGGGAGCGGATCTGTAAGGTCATACAGGCAGTAGATTAAACTGTAAATTCCATTGGGGACGGATCTGATGTATAATCTTAGTAAAGTGATACAGTGATACAGAATATGTTGAAGTTGGTTTTGGAGAACAGGCCCGGATTGGCAATCTGTGGATTTTGGCAAGTACCAGAGGTGCTGCTGTAAGATACCATAGAGATGCGCTATTTATTGGACCTGCGGCTTTTTGGCCTTCTGTGTACCTGTGACAGTGGCCTAATTACCTTTGAGGCACGCATTACAGGAGACATGATGGTGAAGCAGGTGAAACAGCACGCTCTTGTCTGGAGAAGATCACGCACACTTACGGAGGGAGCCCAGGTGTACATCCAGCACCCGGCCAGCCAGTAATAGTTATGCCACTGGCACCTGAAAAGCCACTGGTAGGGAACCAGTGGAAACCAAACACATATACCCTATAGCGCTATGTTAGGGGTTCACTTGTTAAATCAAATAAGCCAACCCGCAGTAATAGTGTGTTGTTAAATGCTAAATAGCTATATATAGGCAGGGGCCATTCCCATTCAATGGCCCGGGTGCATTCAGCCCCGGACCGAGAACTTGTAAACCAGAGCTGTTACACCTCCCCTTCAATGTGAAACACAATGCTGCTTTATTCGTTAAAAGATCTTACCCGGTCGGCGAGGTGACCCATGTTCCCCCCTCCTGAGTCTGTCACTAAGAAGAACGTATCCACCTTACACATCGATCCGTATGCGGCGCAAAAAAAATAGTCCAAAGAATCGCTTGATTCAAACAGTTATCGTAGGTAAAAAATATTACTTTATTAGAAACATCTTAATGCTAAGAACAGCATCCGAGCGACTTTGGGCGCTGTTCTTAGCATTAAGATGTTTCTAATGAAGTAATATTTTTTACCTACAATAACCGTTTGAATCAGCGATTCTTTGGACCCTTGAGTGCGCCGCCAAACGGATCGATGTGACCAGTGGAAACCATGTGAATATGGGAAGAACATACAAACTCTATGAAGAAAGCATATAATGTTGTATTTAGAACTAAACATAGGACCCCAGTGCTGCAAGGCAGTAGCAGGAAATACTGTACCCCATGCATTAAAACAGTGTGATTTTAAAAAAAAGAACTGGGCTGGAAGTGAGGAAGCAGAAGATGGCTGCTAAGTGGAGGTGTGTCAAATCAATAAAGGGTACTGTCATACAAAGAAGTTTCCTCACAAGGCAAATCTCCCTGTGTGCTAGTGCCTTAATGGAGCAGAAAGGAAGCAGAGCTGCTTAGTGAATGTGACTAAAGGGTCTCAGCTATACTATTTACCATTTCAAATGATTTAGAGTGGCAACTTGTCGGAAGACATATATGAACATTCTCAGTGTCTTCAGAATAAATGTTCTATTTTGGACCTTAATTGACATCTAGTTGTACCTCAGTTGGAAAATGAATTTAACCTTTGTTTTCCTAGTATGTAGGGGTAGTTTATTGGTACATGGTGCTTTGTCCTTCAGAAACCAGTTGAAATGGACCTAAGTGAATACATATCACACAGAATTTCACTGATATTACCTGCTGCCTTAAAGGCTGCCAGTTTACATTAGTTCATTATTTCAGGATCTGTTGGGACATCATAGATGCTTTCAAAAAGTCTAAAAGATTCTTTTAGTTTGCATATGACACCACATACATCACAAAGGCAGAACAAATGATTATTAACCAAGCACACAACAAAAATTGATTTATAATTGATTGCTTTTTATGATGAGGTAAGTAAGATGCTGGACAGCGGGGGGCAGTAAGGATCGGGTAAGGAGGGTGGTTGTAAATGGTACATTCTCTACTTGGACTAAGGTTCTTAGTGGGGTCCCTCAGGGCTCGGTATTGGGTCCACTTTTATTTAACTTGTTCATTAATGACTTAGGGGAGGGTATTGTAAGTAATTTATCAGTGTTTGCAGATGACACAAAACTATCCAGCCCAATTAATTCCATCCATGATGTGGCATCCTTGCAACACGATCTTGACAAACTGGCAATCTGGGCAGCTAAGTGGCAAATGAGATTCAATGTTGATAAATGTAAAGTCATGCACCTGGGATGTAAAAATACCCAAGCCACTTATACCCTTAATGGGACTGCATTAGGCAAATCCATTATGGAAAAGGACCTTGGAGTCCTTGTAGATGATAAACTTGGCTGTAGCAAGCAATGCCAGTCGGCAGCATCAAGGGCAAATAAGGTCTTGAGCTGTATTAAAAGGGGCATAGAGTCACGGGAGGAGAGGGTCATTCTTCCACTGTATAGAGCACTTGTAAGGCCCCATCTAGAATATGATGTACAGTTTTGGTCTCCATCACTCAAACAGGACATTATTGTATTAGAGAGGGTACAGAGAAGGGCAACTAAGCTGGTAAAAGGTATGGGAAATCTTAGCTATGAGGAAAGACTGGCCAAATTGGGGTTGTTCACGCTGGAGAAGAGGTGCTTAAGGGGAGATATGATAACTATGTATAAATATATAAGGGGATAATATAATAATCTCTCTAATGCTTTATTTACCAGTAGGTCTTTCCAGCTGACACAAGGTCACCCATTCCGATTAGAAGAAAAGAGGTTCCTCCTAAATATTCGGAAGATGTGGAATTCTCTCCCTGAATTAGTTGTACAGGCTGATACATTAGATAGCTTTAAGAAGGGGTTGGATTGCTTTTTAGCAAGTGAGGGAATACAGGGTTATGGGAGATAGCTCATAGTACAAGTTGCTCCAGGGACTAGGCCATTTTGGAGTCAGGAAGGAATTATTTTCCCCCTCTGAGGCAAATTGGAGAGGCTTTAGATGGGTTTTTTGCCTTCCTCTAGATCAACTGGCAGTTAGGCAGATTATTAAAAAAAAACTAAAAGGTTGAACTTGATGGACGTGTGTCTTTTTTCAATCTTACTTACTATGTTACCATTTCACGAATTTTGCAAGGAATTTGCTAATTTTTTGTCAAATCGAAAAGGGACAAATTCACCCATCGCTACTACTACTAAAAACTAGGGATGCACCGAATCCAGGTTTTCGTTTTCGGGATTCGGCCTTTTTCAGCAGGATTCGGATTCGGCCGAATCCTTCTAACCGGCCGAACCGAATCCGAATTTGCATATGCAAATTAGGGGTGGGGAGGGAAATAGCGTGACTTTTTGTCAGAAAACAAGGAAGTAAAAAATGTTTTCCCCTTCCGTCCCTAATTTGCATATGCAAATTAGGGTTCGGATTCGGTTCGGTATTCGGCCGAATCTTTCACCAAGGATTCGGCCGAATCCAAAAAAGTGGATTCGATGCATCCCTACTAAAAACATGAAGGCTTTGTGACCCATACTTTATTGCTAATTTGGGTAATCTGTTTAATGCAATTGAAATCCTTACACCCATTGTTACTTACTCTACTAAGGGTTGGTTCAACTTTAAGTTAACTCTTAGTATGTAATTTTTATCAACTTGTCTGTCTCAATTTTTATTTTTTATAGTTTATTAATTATTTATTTGCTTTTTTGCATTTAAATGGGAGTCAATGGGAGCCAGCAACCAAAAAAAAAACATTCTTATACTTTTTTTATAACCACATATTTACCTTGTTTAATCTTTATATTTAATTCACAATATTTAGGTGGGTCATGGAGATCCAAGCTAAATAGCACAGGGACTCATCCTTGAGTCCCAACACACAGGTAAAGAATCCTTTGCTTTAAGTAAGCCTTAGGAGGAAGGGCACTGAATTCCCGAAATACTGGCACAATCCATGTTACTACACTAACAAATAAGCACAGCATTTTGTTTTGCAAACCCCGAGCACAGCACTGCCCAAGAGTCTGACTCTCTGACCCCCTGTTCCTATCAATAATAGTAATTATGACAGTACCGGTGGCAAGCTCTACATTGTCCTCAGGCCTAGCATTACCTCTCGACCTGACTCTCTAGCATGCTCTAAGAGGGGCTACACCTTATGATTGGGTTATCTAGGGAGGTTTCCAAACAAGCGGATATTGACCCTATATGGCAACTTTGTACTGTTACTGGGCTAATACTGAGGGCCAAACAATCACATCATAATAGGTGGCAATGCAGGCTATCAATAAGCTGATGCAGACCTCATCATGATGGTATTTTGAAACCTGTCTGATGATGATTTTTGGTCTGATATTTATTGAATAGACCACCTGACAGGGCCCATACAAGTGCAGATAAATTACCAACTCGGATTGAAGGGGCCAAAGGGGGTTTACATATGTCTGTGAATGGCCACTTTTACAAATAAGCCTGGCATTGTTCTATTTTGTAAAAAAAATCCTCACCCTTAGCCCCACTATAGTTACATGTCTCATTCCCTAACATGCTGGTCCTATCAATGGCAGGAAAAACAACATCACTTACAAATAGCCTAGGAAAATGTATGAACAGGGAAAACAGGTATTGGTCTGGCCTTTACGTATTCCATTAAGTAAATCAAACAATTGTAAAATGAAGAAAGATACCAGGGGGATACCAGGAGGACAGAGCTGAATGTGTGCAGGGTATGAAAAATCAGAATGGAAGGATATAATAAAGAAAGGATATAATAACGAAAGAAAAAAAGCAGAAGAAATGGTTGAGTGATTGTGGAGAACAGAAGAAGGGATGTGAAACTAAAGGGAGAATGTCAGAACAGAAGAGAAGAATTGGTGTGAGAGTGAAGAGGTATATAGGAAGGGAGAGCAAAAGGGTGAGAGGGTAAAAGGTGAAATAAGAAGTGCGTAAGCAAGAGGAAAATAAGCTAACCTATGGAAAAAAGTAAAGAAAACGTCACTGAAGAAGAACATAAAAGGGAGATGCATTTATTGAAACTCAGTATTTTTCTTTAAATCAGTTGCATGATGCATTTTGTCAATCCTTCGATCATCCGCCTTAGATCCAGTGTGGTAGCTTATTAACTCTATAGCATGATGTTTGACCCTGCTGATACTTAATGCTATCTCTGTGCAACCAATAAAATGCCAAAAGGAAACAAAAAGTGTTATCATAATCAGTGTAACATGGCAGACACGCATGTTTCTGACGCATTGCCCCTGCCTTAAATGCTGCATTTTGGGAAAAAAAAAAACCTGCTGATTTGTGTCCAACAATTTTGCAACATGCACCATGCTTAAAAATGAGGTTATAGATTCTTTTTCCTTTCCAGACTGTAAAGTAATAACAATAATGACCACTAATATTTTCTCCTACACAGACATTTATGTGTGTAAAATGAAATTAGGTAAAATAATATACCATTTTGCAACAATTACATCATGTGACTTTTCGTCATAAACCAAGGAAGTAAAAAATATATATGCAAATTAGGATTCAGGTTCGGTTCTTGGCTGAATCTTTCATGAAGAATTCAGGGATTCGGCTGAATCACAAATAATGGAGTCGGTGCATCCCTAATGTGGTTGTTTCGGGAATTATGCAATGCCCTGTACAATAGGGCACTGATACAACATCACTGTTAAGAATTTGTACAGTATTTATGCTTTTTAATACTGCAGGGGCATTAGCAACACTTATTACATGTTAATAAGACAGTGTTATAAAAATCTTACCTTTGTATTTATACCTGAAAACAATGTGTAGTTATGAGATGTGTTGGGAAAAGTATTTATCTTACATGATGAAAAACTTTTGCTAACTTTGGTGCTCAATTAGGGTAATGAATATTCCTTTACACATGTGTGCCTCCTTCCAAAAGCAAAAGCATCAGCCCTGTGAATCTTTATAGCTGTCATTCTATATACACTTACCACTAAGCATTCTGTCACAGATCCTATCTAGTATCACTGCAGTGCAAAAGTGAGGTATATAAAGCTAAGCTGTTGAAGTCAGAAAGATTCTCTACTAAGAGAAAACCAAAACACGATCATTTTAAAATATATAATTTTATGAAAGCTTGCACAGAATTCTGCACAGAACTGGTTTATTGTGCATATAAAAGTAAAAGGGGATTTAGAAAGGGGTGACAACCTCCCTTAAAAGCAAAAAATACTAGTATTAGTCGGCACCTTCTACGTTAGCTTTAAACCTGGAAAAAAAAAGTGAAGTTAATCATGCACTTAATGTGCATTAAAGTAATAATGACAGTGTTTACTGAAAAAGCATATTCTGTTTAGCTCTGGTTGAAATTGATTTTGTGTGCCTTTAGCCTATCAAAGTCAAGTATCACCCCCAGAGCAGTGTATGTGTCTAAAATGCACTGTGCATCCACCCAAACATGCTTATATGTGTGCCAGCTGCCATCACAGGAGAGCGGAGATTGGTCAGCGTGTATGAAAAAAAGCTATCATCAAATCAGAAATTGAAAAGCAGAATATGCCTTTTCCCCTGAAGCTGTTGGTATTACTTATTTTCCCTTAAGTACAGCGAGTGCAAATACAGCACACAGGTATGGGAACCATTTTTCGAAAACCCGTAATCCAGAAAGCTTTACGGAAAGTCTGTCTCCCATAAACTCAATTTTATCTTAATTTTTCAGTGATTTACCTTTTCTTTGTAATAATAAAACAGTACCTTGTACTTGTTCCCAGCTAAGATGTAATTAATCCTTACTGGAAGCAAAACCAGCCTGTTGGGTTTATTTAATATTTACATGATTTTTCTAGAAGACTTAAGGTATAAAGATCCATTATGGAAAGATCAATTATCCGGAAAACCCCAGGTCCCGAGCATTCTGGTTAACAGGTCCCATACCTGTATTAGTACAACAAATGTAGCCTTTTTCCTATCCAGAAAATGTAAAAAAAAAAAAAGAGAAGGGAGAGAGGGACAAGGTAAGTAACATATAATGGGCTAAATATTCTTCAGCACAGCTTGAGAATACAGAAATCCTGAGCTAGCTTAAGGATACACATTACAAAGATGTAATAACAGAAAAAGTGTATGCAGTTTATATTGTGTGTCAAAGTATTTTGAAGGATGAATGGTGAACTGTAGACCAATCATAAACAAGTTTTATTATGTACCGAGCTGAAAAAAGAAACGTGACTGGCATGTTTGGAAACAGAAGCACGTATTTCAAAGGTTTTTTTGCGTTTCTATTGGTGTACTTCTAATTCAGGATAAAATAAGGAAATAACTACA
Organism: Xenopus laevis; assembly: GCF_017654675.1. NCBI lineage: Eukaryota > Metazoa > Chordata > Amphibia > Anura > Pipidae > Xenopus > Xenopus laevis. The sequence goes on along the minus strand of NC_054383.1, from coordinate 43,855,823 downwards.
ACATTTACCCAGTGAATTAGACAAAAAGACACAAAATGTAAGAACGTGACTCAACTGGTTTAAATAACGTCATGGTCTATTTTTTTTTTGAAAAATCCATTACTACAAATCTAAAACAAGATTTTTCAACTTTTTGTTTTAACACTAAGGCTAAAATAACAAGAAATGAAAAGAGAAAACTAGGGGAACAACATCCTTGAAGAAAAACGGTTGGTGACGAGAAGGGATATATTTCCTTTTTTTTTTGGGTTCTATAAAAATGTAAAGGGGTGCTGGCTTGTTAAAGAAAGAGAAGGCATTCACAATGAGGATCGTAAAACCCACACATACTTCCTCTGCCCTCCTCCACCCACTGGAAATAAAAATCAAAAGTTGTCCTCAAACCACAAAACTTCAAGCAAGGTTCACGCCTCCACACTCATTACAAGAAAACACCAGATCTATATCTTCAACTCCTTTTGTTACTGCTTCATAACCATTCTGGGTCTGCAAAGCTGCTGTAGAAACTTCGCTCTCTACTTTGTGTCTAGCTTAGCCATTTCTTGCACATAGATGCCAATGCTTTCGCTGTCAAATAACAGGAAATAAATGTTCTTCACAGTGGAAGAGCTGGAAGCTGCAAAGTGGCTGGAGATGGCGCGCAAGATGACTTGAGCTGCAGCCTGTTTGGGGAAGCCATTTCTGTTTATTTTCACAATAAAGAAAAGAAAATGTGTTAAAGACTATGGTATAAAGGTAAAGTATATACTAAACAAGATATAACGCTCTGAAATATTTATCAAGTATTCCTTATATTTAAATACAGGGAATTTCTGAGAGGCATGGCTTCTGCAGTTTAGTTTAATAAGGGTAGGACTACATGGACGTTTTCATCGTGATCCGATGCAATGCGGATCAACACTGCGACTTCATCCGACATTTCTATCTCTTACTTTATTTCCGTCGCATGCCTTTTGTAGCAGTGTGTCGGATCACACCGAAAACATCCGTGTAGTCCTAACCTAATACTTAGACCTCCAACAATAACAACTAAATGAATATCTAGGTATAATTTCTAATGTATCTGCTATGCCTCAGCTAAAATCTGCATGCTAATACAGTCATTACTTTAGATTCTCTCCTAAGTAATAATTTATACTTGTTCACTTAAAATAATGTCAGCTAAGGATAGCTAAGATGTAACATGCATCTACAATATCTAAAAGGCTAAAAGCAATGATACTATATATACAATTATTCTGCTGGAAAACACTGCAGTCTATGTGTCATCCATTAGATTATGAGGTCTACCAAGCAAGGTGTCTTAAATCTCTATGGCAATGTTATGATATTGTTAATATGTTTTATCTTTGTCTCCCTCATTCAAAACCATGGATTAAAAAAAAACCTTTACAGTTGTTAATAACTTATAAATAGATACATCTATTGTTTTTTGTCCATTTAAATATTCAGTAATTGTGGACTACTGCCTAGGTGCTAATCTTCCCAGTACCTGGCCACCGGCTCTACTGGGAACTGTGGGCCAGGGAATTAGGTGCCCAATATCTCCCAAATGATAAAGAATCAAGAAATGCTATGAAAGTGTTTCATCACAACCAGACAAAAATGTTTGTCTGGCTGACCGACTGTTTGTACTAGACACAATAATACAGTTTATTTAGCTCGGTTAAAAGCAAGGAAACAACATACCGGCCACTAGGGAAAGAAGGAAATGCCACAGATTTAAGTTTCTTGTCCTCAGCGACAGATAAACAGTTCTTTATAGTTTTTTCCAGCTGTTCTTCACACTTGTCTGAACCCCACTGTGGGATGTGGCAGTGGATGACAAACTTGGCGGCTAATCCGTTGGCTTGGCTAAGAGCAGCTAAAGAACAATAATGAATGACATTAAATTTAAACAGTACATCATAGATATAAAAGAGATATAGGCTCAAGATGAATGATGCCACTCAACCCCAGAAGTAGTTTAGAAGAATAAGGGGCCCATTCATTAAGTTCGAGTGAAGGAATAGAAGAAAAAAAACTTTGAATTTCGAAGTGTTTTTTTGGCTACTTCGACCATCGAATGGGCTCCTTCGACTACGAATCGAACGATTCGAACTTCGATAGTCTTTAAGAAAAAACTTCGACCCCCTAGTTCGCCACCTAAAAGCTACCGAACTCAATGTTAGCCTATGGGGAAGGTCCCCATAGGCTTGGCTAACTTTTTTTGGTCGAAGGATAATCCTTCGATCGTCGGATTAAAATCCTTCGATTCGAGCGATTTGCGCAAAATCCTTCGACTTCGATATTCGAAGTCGAAGGATTTTCATTCCCCAGTCGAATATCGAGGGTTAATTAACCCTCGATATTCGACCCTTGATGAATTTGCCCCTAAGAGTAAGGAATAAACGCTTTAAATATAAATGTCTGTACAAATACTGCAATAAAATGCAATACATGGAAATTATATATGATTGCAGAGCAAGATGGCTGTTTCATTATAAAGTTAAAGAGATCTCTTCTTCAGAGCAGAGATTATCATAATCTTGAAGGCTTCATGTACTATCATCCATAGCTGCATTGTTATAATAGGGAAATTGTACCCCTAAATATAGCAGATCTCTATAGATGTACAGTATATGACATAAAACAAACCATATTTACAACAATGTTTCAAATTTTTGTTTTTATTTTATTGAATTTAATTTTTAAAGAGAACAGAAACACGCCAGATTACATCAGCCAATGAATAGATTTGTATGTTTTAATCCAATACTCTTCCTGTAACAGGAAGAGCCTGCAATTTTACCTGTGAGATGATCAATGAGTAACACACAAAACATCACATAGCAAGTTATTTACTTAACCTTTTTTTTGGAGATATATTATACCCCGATTCTGCAAAAAGCCTGAAGCCAAAAATCCGCCATCTCAGACCTATATAAATCAATGGAAGAGGCACCTATTCCAATTTGAAGATATTGTGGTTTGAGCTGGCTTTAGCTCGATTATCCGGCGCAAAAATCCCAAAAAAATCAAACAATTCGGGGGAAAAAGAAAATCAGACGATTTGGTTTTTCATTTGATTTTATCAGTTTTTTCCCCCCAATCCGATTGATTTGATTTTTTAAATAAATAAAAAAGGTCAAATTGGTCATGGGAGTTTGGTTGTGGGTTTTTTAATTAAATAATGATTGATTCGTAGTTTAGTAAACAACCCCCAAAATGTGCAAAATATGTGATAAAACACGTAAAGGGGCAATATTTACTGATATGTATACCGTATGCTACGTTGATAAGATTTTTTGATAGGTCACTTATAAGGATAAAAGTATTGTTTACATCTTAGAATATATGGGTCTCTTTTACATGTCAAAATAAACTGAAGTAGGACATAGAGTAAAATGTGTGTCTCTTTGATGAATACAGCACTGCCTGTGTTCATGGGTTCTTCATTAGACATGGGCTGCAGATGGAATGTAGGAGTCCCCTGTTCCACCTCCAATGGAACAGGGAATGCTGTCAGGTGCGGGATACAGCAGGGCCCTGTACTTACTGCCTGCCCTATGGTATAAATACAGGGCTCTATTGTGCCCTGTAAAAAATCCAGTGTGAGACACAGGCTGCAAAGAAATGCCCTGCCACAAGTGCTGAGTAAGGGATACGAGGACGCAGCAAGTAAATTCATAAATGACCATACTAAGAGGTGAATTTAAAGGGGTTATTTACTAAAATCTGAATTTATCTATTTTTTTTATTATTAAATAAAGCTTGACCAAACTCCCATCCACAATTTTGCAATTAAATTGATTAAATCAGAACGTGAAAATACTCAATAAAAATCGAGAGAAAACCCAAATCCTATGTTTTTTCTGACTTTACTTCCAAATCGTTCGATTTTTTCGGGTTATTGACAGGAAACCCAGAATTTTTCAGATTATAGGGCTAAACCCAGCACAAATCACAATATCGTCAAATTGGGATAGGGACATCTGAGAGGGCTGTTTTTAGGATGCAGGCTTTTCGCAGCATGGGAATATAATAAATCTCAAAAAATTCAAGTTTTTTTTTCAAAAAAATGTTTAGAATATTGTTTTGCTGGCTGCCTTACGTTGTTACGTTTATAGATATTTAAAAACATTGAAATAGTGCAGGCACCACTAATATATAGGGCAGCAAATAAGCCATCATCTTAATTTAGCACCAGTTTTCCTGCCATTCAGTTCCTTTTGTCTCCTTAGGGAAGCCAACCCCAATATTTTCTGCTGCAATTGTGAGGGACAAACTTTTTGCTGGAATTCTGGGGGGAAATGCTGCATGGGGCAAAAAAACATGACAACAGTCGCTTTGCACTATGCACTGCATTTGTAAATGAACCTTATACCATACGCAATCAAAGGCACAAAGTTTGATTGGGTGCAGTAACCCATAGCATCCAGTAAGCTGTTTGGGCTACAGGAGACCAGTAAATGCTGCATGCTGATCATTGCCCATTGCTAATTCTAACTTGTTTAGTTCCTGGGAAGTGATTTGTCTGTTTGTATTCCGGTTTTGACTCCTGCCTGTCTGACTCTTCTGAATTCTGCCAATCCTGACCTTTGCCTGCCTGACAATTCTGTGAACTCTGCCTGTAATGACCCGCTCTGCCTGATTATTCTTCAAATCTGCCTGTACCGACCCCGGCCTGCCTTACTGCGCTTTATCGTTTAAACCTGGTGTTGCTTTCCATCCTAAACCTTGGAAACGAGCGTGCCCCTTTGCTCGCACTTGCTTTGCTCCTTTGAAAATGAAGACCTGGCAACATCTGAGTAGCGGAAGTATCCTCACGAGGCCAAAGGTGGCTGCTACAGGCAGAAGATTGAGCTGTGACCAGGGAGCCTAGCACTTGTTCTGAATTTAGGGAGCCGTACATGACAATCACATAACCACCTTAGATTCTTTAACACTTTCCCTGCAGAAAACCTTTGATCTCACTGTGCTGTTTGCTGTCAGACAGCCAGAACCGTTTTATTAAAATATTTCCTTTATTATAGCAGTTACCAGTTATCCATTTATTTTGCTTGTTCTGATGTATAAATTATATTAACATTATTTAGCCATTAGACCTGTATGCACAGTACAGTTATTGGGAGCTGATACACATATAATATAAACATTATATCAAATAGAATAGCTGCACACAGATAACTTATGGAGAGTTCTGCTAATTGCCGATACCTTGTAAAAATCATTAGTTTCAAACAAAAATGTATCTTTATTTTGACTGATTTGCCAAAACATAACTCTACCTCCAGTCAGTTCCAGGGGTCCATGGGATTTTCGGAGCTCCTTTACAGCCTCTAGAAACTCTTTTCCTCCAGCTTTTTCCAAGGCATTTCCTGTGGAGAACAAAAAAAACATCATGAGAATAGGTTTAGCTAAAGTGTTATTAGACTATCCATAAGACTTGTCAATTAATTGCAAATGCAAAGTCAGTTCAAATAAATATGATCCTGGCTAGTGCATTGCTGAGTATAGAATATATTTCTGGGTATGGAATGTCTAGGAATGTTGAAAGTGACCAGTTTCAGTTATATAGTTAATCTGGGTTGAAGGAAGACATCATTTGATCAGTTCAACAAATCCAAATATGTATATATAATACAAGGTTAGGTATATTGCCTTGTGGTGATGAACAAGGTTTTTTTAGATCACGCAACACCCTGATGAATACCAAAACAGATATCTTGTCCTGCATCTATGCCTGAAACTGTAGTTAAGAACCGGCCATAACTGAGATTTTAAATGATGAGTATAAGTATGTATGATAATGTGTTTACTCACCTATATCCTCTTTAAGGTCAATTTCAGCAGAGGTTGGATGGATGATGCCTTCCACTTTCATTGAACCTATATGTGCCAGGTCACTCTGAGTTAAGGACAACTGCACAAAAGTAAAGCCAGCTCAGTGAAAAAAAATCATTATACAATTCAAGTTAATGTAATGTAAATGACTGAAGGTTTGTAATTATGCATGGAATATATACACATTGCTGGAACCCTCCAAATTTAACCTATATGACTACATGCTGGCAGTGACCTTGTACCTCCTGGAAGAGCCGCTGGTATATAAATTCTTATCATTTAAAACAGTGCCAAATGTCAAAACTTAGACAAATCAACAAAAGAGACTTGTAAGCAACATTACAAACTGGGGTAAAATAACGACTTTTTAACATCATGTTGAAATTATTTAACGTTTAGTGTTTTTAAGAAGCCATTTAAATGCAGCAAAAAATTGATAAACGGTGGTTCTAGCAGTAACAGTTCAAGTTTCCAAACTGTATGGCTCAATGGGAAGGATGCAAATATATGACACTAATAAAGTCAGTAACTATTTAATGCTTTCTTTACCTTTAAAATTCTATTATTTTTTATTTCAGAACAAAAGGTCAAAATAAATTAATGCAATGTAAAAACAAATATTACATTGTTTTCATTTCTAGAAATGTATTGGCATCTTTACTGAATCAATATCAATAGTGTCTATAACCATGTTATTCTTTTTATCTAACAGTAGCGGCAGGTTTTGCAGCTGTTGGGAAGATGCATTATAAAGCCCCCAAAGGCTACTATATGAAAATGCTTACAAGCTCACTTGTGTGTTCTTGCTATTTTGAAAAAAACATGATTGTGGAAGAAAACTCTCACATGAGGAAAAAAATAAAAATCACAAAAAAGAGTTAAAGAGCTCTCTTGCGTTTATTTACATCACATAATCCAAATCTGTACCTCGCAGGGTAATAAATCATCCCCCAAATATCAAAGTTAAGCTTTACGTTTCTGTTCTTCTGTAGAATATTACAGAAGAACAAAAAAAATTTAGTCTGAATTTAGCTGAAATAGTTTTAGCGTACCAAGCACATCTACAACATCTTACAATAAGATAGGTCTGTAGTTGCTTATTTTACTGTGATAATGGTTCCAAGGCTTAAATGTGTATCATTTCAATATCCGTGAATTATGCTTACCTTTTGTCCAACCATTAGACTCTTAGATGAAAGAATAGTAAATGCATCTCCAGGCCCATCATCAGAGGTTGAACTGGATGCCACTTCTTTTCCATCTGCCAGTTTGTCCTTTAAAGATATCACAGAATTATAACATTTAAATTATAAAGTTTGTCTAGTTTAGTCCTGGTCTTAAAGGCCAATGCCTCCATTCTATTCAACCATTTAAACTGTAAGCTCTTCGAAGCAGCCCCCCCTTGCCTACAGTGTCTCATATTACAAGGCACTTAATCTTTGAGTACTTATACTGTACTGCATGCGCTTTTGTATACTATAAGATTAGTGCTGCATATTCTTCTAGTGCTTTACAAATAAAGTGATCCATACATAAATACAAAAGATGTACATACAAAAGTTGTGCCATATAGACTTTTATGGAAAAATAAAAGAGTTCAGTGAGGGGTTTTATTTGATGTACTTTATTACACCCTCTTTCTTTACTCCAATTAATAGAAGAATACAAATGGCTACCAGTCATTTCTAGACACGTAGCTATCCCTGGGCAAATGTTTTGGGACATTGCTGTCTAAAACTTTTTTTCAAGTATTGTTCCCATTCTTGTCCTTTCAGAGCAGGCCCTCTTATGCTTTCTATCTAATTTCTAAACACATGTTTAGCCACTAAAATAGGCTTGCATTTTAAGAACAACACACACATCAAGAAATCTTACGTAATAATATACAGTACATCTATATAAACCCATGGGTGAGTAGTAACTGTAAAAGGTTAGGTAAGGAACATACTAGTTATCTGTATTTTATGAATACTAATGGATGCTTTGGTTTGTTTTCTTCTGTTTTAGCAGAAGCCTTCACACCAGCGGACATAATTCCTTTTACTCAGTTTCAAAAACTGTGTTTAGTATATACTATATGCCTCTGGTGCAACTGAATTTAGCAACCAGGCAGATGCAGAACAGAAAAACAAAATATTCAAAAAGAAGATCAACTTCAAATGGACTAAGAATATCAGTGTGCATGTGATATTAAAATGTAGTTCCAAAATGAGCTTCCATGTTAATTACAAATTAAAAAGTTTTAGGTCCCATTAGGCCAGCTGTACCTACCTTTTTAAGCAGTTTATTTTTGCCAGATTTTGGTTTCTTTGCCAGACTCTTCCCCGGTGATTTACCACTCTTTTTCTTCTTCTCCACTGGCTGAGAGAGAATGGTCTCCTTACCACGGGAGCCTCGCTTTTTAGCAAGCAGCTCAGGATGAATTCTTGGAAGCACCCCTCCACTGGCAATCGTTACCCCCCGGAGCAGCTAGGATTAATAAATGTGTACAGAAATAAGTAAATGCAAAGGCTACTAATTAAGTTTTTCTGTACTGTATTTCCAAAAATCGACATACTGTATAAATGACACACAGCAATAGATATGTAAATACTTAAATTAGTCTTGATTGAAAGAAACTATTTAAAAAACAAATTCTGCTTTCTCATTTGTGTACACAATCAGAGACTTCCAGCACATTTCTCCCCTTTCTTCAAAACAATATTGAATTTGCATTCAGTGCCTTTACAAAGAGGCTATAAAACATGTAAATACATGCAGTATTCCAAATACAGATGATGAACCAAATCTGGACCCTACTGTGCATGTTCAGAAAAAAATGTTGTGCTTTAGTCACTTAACTTTGAGGGGCAGATTTACTAAATTCGAGTGAAGGATTCGAATTAAAAAAACTTCGAATTTCGAAGTTTTTTTGGGCTACTTCGACCATCGAATGGGCTACTTCGACCTTCGACTACGACTATCGAACGATTCGAACTAAAAATCGTTCGACTATTCGACCATTCGATAATCGAAGTACTGTCTCTTTAAGAAAAACTTCGACCCCCTAGTTCGGCAGCTAAAAGCTACCGAACTCAATGTTAGCCTATGGGGAAGGTCCCCATAGGCTTGCCTAGGTTTTTTTGATCGAAGGATATTCCTTCGATCGTTGGATTAAAATCCTTCGAATCGTTCGATTCGAAGGATTTAATCGTTCGATTCGAAGGATTTAATCGTTCGATCGAACGAATAATCCTTCGATCGTTCGATCGCAGGATTTGCGCTAAATCGTTCGACTTCGATATTCGAAGTCGAACGATTTTAGTTCCTAGTCGAATATCGAGGGTTAATTAACCCTCGATATTCGACCCTTAGTAAATCTGCCCCTTAGGGTTCAGAATTTGGTTTGACTCAGTATAACGTTTACAAGCAATCTAATTACTGTACAAAGGCCTGGGATTCTTTTTTCATCACATGCTAGATTTTTATAAATCCCTGCAAAAAAAGGCAGATTTTTTGCTTACACAGCAAGTTATATTTTTTTTCTAAAAAATCTTAACATTTTCCTTCATACCTGTAGGTTTGGTCTTTCCTAAAACGTTTTGCATCTGCTCTTAGTTATTATACTTTGACCAGTTCCCAGCTTCTACCCCTCAACTTATTTATTTATATTGTTTATTTTATAGCACAAAGTTAAACAATAAATGTCACAAAGATAAAGTTAGTACCTGGTTGAGTTCTTCATCATTGGCAACTGCTAGAAGGATATGTCTTGGAGTTATTCTGCTCTTTTTATTGTCTCTGGCTGCATTTCCTGCAAGCTCTAAGATTTCAGCTATGAATGAGACAGAGACAGAGATTAACATTACTAAAAATGTAAAAAAAAAAACAAACACAGTAGCAGCATCATTCAATTAAGTAAAAACTGCACATTTGCTACAGCTACATCCCAGCATCCCATATGTGCAGGATATTGTAGATGAATGGGTATTGAATAAACTCACCACTCACTGAATTAACATAAGTTAAGACTATGGTACTAGCTGAGGGGGACTGGTAGTATGTAATAATCAATGACAGCTGACCGGTGCACTGGCAAACATTGTTAAAAGATGTTGTTAATGAGGAAATAACATTGTGATGGCAAGAAACGGCAGAAACCTCTGCCAGCCCTGTGTCCCTAACTTGTGGCATCATGAATATGACATGGTATCTTCAGCTAGAACACTGAAGCTGTAGGATAACTGATGCAGTTACCGGTACTTCCCTTGAGTTTTTGACAGCTTGTTAGAACTGACATTTAGCCCAATAACCCTATAATAATGTCTTATATATATTTCTTTCCTTGTTTTATGAAGACTATGCGGTCTATCCTCTTTTCCGCATAAATGTTTAGTTAAAAGGCCAATAAAAGTTATATAAATTCTATCTGCTAATATAATATCCAAGTGAAGGTTTTAATGTGCATAAGCACTCCTCAGACTGTCTTTTTTGTTATTCATTTTATATGTGAGTCACGACTCTACAGTGAGACTGCAGCATCTGTCAAGCAATAATCCCTTTGTTACCAGGTTTATGGGTTTGTCATTTAATGGTAAAAGCTTTAGTTTTATACTTATATTGATTACATTTGCTAAACATACAAAAGGGAAATATTCGTAGAACTATTATCAGTCATTAGAGTTTATGTAAAACAAATATGGATTTTATTTCATGACAGTATTTCTGTAATATATATTTTTTTCTAAACTGTTAAATGTTTTCTAATGGTAAAATTAACTGACCACACTGAAATACTCCTGTTGAATTGTTCTTTCTTACAGGGCAATACCTCTGCTAGCATAGATTTTTAGCAAAACTCTGTGTATATTCTATGAGGAAAACCTGAGGTGCTCCTGCTATGGAGACAGCTAGTAATGGTATATTTTGGCTGGTCACACAGGACCAGGTACCATTCTAGTCTGTAATTTGATTGAAACACAATTGAAGGTGTAGGGGCAGTGAGAGAAGAATGTGATCAGTAAACCTGAAAGAAAATGGAAGATTAAATAAGGATTAAAATGCAAGATGAGTTAGTATTAACTTCATGGAAAGGGGCCAGTCTGTTAGTGGAAACAAAGGGCAGATTTCAACATGAAAATTCATAGATTAGTTTTTACGTGCTGAAATTCAGTCTTTGTTCACTGATCAGCCAATCCACCGAACACACATACAAGGTGTGAAAGGCAGCGGATAGACCCATGTGCCATTATTAACCTAAGAAATATTAATGCACATACAAACCATAAAATATGGTGTATATTATTTGTTTACAAAAATAATTTTTTTAATACAATTTTACAGCATAAAGTGAGTAATGCAGGTGCTGTACTTCAGATAACACATAGCAACATATTATCTAGCAGCATTTTCTAGTCTCCTAAAAGCAAATATCTAATTTGTTTTGCAGTGGGTTACAAGACTTGGAGCAATCTTTGCACCTGTAATTCTAAATATGGGCATATGGAGCACATGCCCAAAGGCCTTTAAGAGTGCAGCTTTTGGAGTCCTCTATTTATGTTTTTAGAGGGTCCTCTTTACCTCTTGTATTAATTGTTATATTTTTATGTAATCTGTATGTTCAATGTATACACCCATTTCTTGTAAAGCATTGTGGGATATTTTGGAGCTTTATACATACTTGTTAATAATCATGTTTATATGGGTAAGGGATCCGTTATGTGGAAATCCAGTATCTAGAAAGCTCAAAATTATGGGAAGTCCATCACCCATAGACTTTTCTGAAAAATATTTTGTGTAACAATAACACAGTGCCTTGCACTTGAAGCTAAGATATAATTAATCCTTATTGTAGGCAAAACAATTCTATTTACGTTTAATTAATGCTTAAATCAGGGGTGTCCACCCTACAGCCCAGGATGGATGTGAATGCGGCCCAGCTTGAAACGCTTAGTTCCAGAGGAATTTGCATATGCAAATTAGGGGCAGGGAGGGAAATTGTGTGACTTTTTGTCACAAAACAAGGAAGAAAAAATGTTTTCCCCTTCCCACCCCTAATTAGCATATGTAAATTAGGGTTCGGATGCGGCCGAATCCAAAATAGTGGATTTGGTGCATCCCTAATAATAATAAGTCTATTTAATATCCAGGTGTCCCATATTCCAGTATATAGCTCCATCTGGTTATCCAGCTGATATTGTAGTTCTTTTCTGTGTATTTTCTTAACTCTTACAAATCAAAAGTGTTTGTATATTTCATGTGTGGCCCCAGACAATTTTTCTTTTTCCAATGTGGCCCAGTGAAGCCAAAAGGTTGGACACCCCTGGATAAAATTATTTTTAGTGGACTTAAGATATGAAGATTCAGAGCATTCTGGATAACAGGACCCATTTATAAAAAAAAAGTTGAATTTCTTTTTCTTAAATCCTCCCAGCTATCTATCTGACTTTTGTAATCAGTGCATGTGGAAATATTGTCCTAAGCATGGGATATAGTTTTCTTTTCTTTTTTTTTTTTTAAGCAAATTGTGTTGCTGGCCCAAGATAAAACCCTGAGCCTTTTTACACCATATCTCACCACAGAAATACAAATATTTCTACTATGAATTGTCTACTATAAAAGTGTGCATGTGGAAATCCTTTCTATTAGTGCAAATCTGCAGTTTAAGATTTACCTGCTAAGTACTCTATAACAGCAGCCATGTATACTGGTGCCCCCATGCCTATTCTGTATTTGTGAGTTCCTCTTCTCAGGTAGCGCATCATTCTACCAACTGGGAAAATGACTCCTGCTCTGGATGAGCGGGACAGCTTGGTGGTTTTCTTTTTCCCCCCTCGAGCAGACATCTTTTTTTCTTTTTGGTTCCCGTCTCTATATACTGATTAGTTGCTGCTACTCTTCAATGAAGGCGGTGGCTGAAAAGACAATAAAATACAGTATAAGATTAGATTTACAAATTGAGCCTGGATTTGAGTTTACATCCAAAATATTTTTAACAGTTTAATCCAGTATTCTTGACCTTAAAGGGGGACATTACAATTATTTCAGTGCCACAAAAAGAAAATTGGGAAAAGTGCATTAAAGTTATTGGAGGATCTTCCATGGAGGCAATGTGATTTGCAATTTTACAAAAACTAGGCAGGTTTTTCATGGGGAGTGAATAGCAGATATTTCCATACGTTCATGCTCCCCATGACACATTCAGATATACACACAATCCTTAAAAAAGTAAAATCACTCAAACAAATATGATAATACAATACCAGCTCCATAAAGATATGAAGACAATGTATGAAAAATTGGCTCACAAACTGTAATTGTGGCTTCATATGTATCATCTGAACTGAAAGATTCTGGGGGGGGGGTGTCTCAGTTTTGCAACAGAGGTTGGTTTTTTGATTAGTTGTATGACATGTATAGCAATGACTTAAGAGGCTTAATTGCTTTATTACTGTGTTATGTGGATTTTAACTTTCCATGGCTTCACTGTAGCATATTTTATATGTCACAAAATAAACCCCATCATTTCTGAATAAAACTTAACTACCCTAAAGTGTCTTATCCAGTCGATACTAGAAAAATATATTTTTCATTACGTTGTACTTATATGAAATGTGTTTACATATGGACTATTTTATGTAATCTAATTTTATAGGGAAAAGGAAGCACAAACAAAAGGTGCCGCTGTTAAGTGACAACATTTTAGCGATCATATAGTTAAGGGAAGGCAGTGTGCAAAATAACGGACAGAAGGCAATGTGGGAAATGCAAAAAGAAAATCCAAAAAAGCAATATTTTTGGCACTGTCCAACTGCCTTCATTTGTCCCTGAATTGCTGCAGAGCTCTGCACTCCATTCAGGATCACAAAGACCAGCTGAAACTGCCCTGATGAATATAGTGCTGACTATGATTGATAGTGCTATATACATGAGGGTGGGAGGAGGAAGAGATGTAGTCAACCCCCCCTCCCAACCCCTAATTCGCACGTCATGCCAGTTAATGAGTGGTAGAGAACTAGGGATGCACCAAATCCCCCATTTTGGATATTGAACCAGGCATGAGGATTCGGCCGAATCCAAATCCTGTTGAAAAAGGCAGAATCCTGGCTGAATACCAAACTGAATCCTGGATTCGGTGCATCCCTACAGAGACCACAGGCCACAGCCACAACAGGGCTAGCCTGTATACCATGACGTACAGTCCTGCAGCGGGTCAGGTACCCGCGGGTTACCCGCAAAAACCGGCGGTACCCTGGCGGTTGTGGGTAAAGGTTCCGGGTATAGACGCGGGTCACCGGTTCTGCGGGCTAAGGGTCTTCTAAATAGTGATTTTTACTCCTTTTTTCTGATCAAGTCTACTTCAGATTATGTCACTTCCGGTTTACAATGACAGCACTTCCTGATTCATGATGGTTAGTGGGTCGCGGGTCCGGGTTGCAGATAAGGTACTTGCGGGTCGGGTAGCGGGTCCAAGCGGGTTGCAAGTACGGGTCAGGTTCCAAAATATGGACCCGCGCAGGACTCTACCGTGACGCTATGCTCCTTGTGCTGTATTCTCTTATCCAATGTAATGTACATAGCCCAAACATTCCTCCAGGCTGACATACTCCTTGCATAAGCACTAAAAGCTGTTAGGTATATACAATATGAAACCATATTACTGCCACGAAATTTTTTGCTTATTTCGGACGACTAATCTCCCCAAAATGCCTTCCCACCGGCTAGAATGTGAATCGATGGCGGGATGGCACTCGGATCACTTCAATTTTCAAAGTCGCCGAAGTTGCCTCACGAGGAAACTTCGGGTGACTTTGGAAAACCTAAGTGATTCAAGTGACATCCCGTTGGCGAGTCACATTGTAGCCGAAGAAGAGGATATTTGTCGCTGGACGACTGATCTTCCTGAATCGCAGCATGTGCCAACACCCTAAAAGAGTAAACAGATTTTTTTTATATTTAATTATGCAATTTGGCATGGGGCTAGACATATTGTCAGTTTCCCAGATGCCCTCAGGCCATGTGACTTGTGCTCTGAGAAACTTGTCACTCTTTACTGCTACACTGCAAGTTGGAGTGATATCATCTGGCAGCTAACCAGATAGCAGCTATCGGACACCTCAGCTGAAGGATTTGTTTGCATTGCTAAAAGCCCCACCTAGTGGTAGACATGAGAACAGCACCAAAGCAAACCCCTGTTTTTTCCTGCTTGGGTGCTATTCTCACTTTTAGCAATGCAAACAAGACCTAGGGTTGTGGGATAATGCAATGGGAAGGGGAGAAACAATAGCTGTCTCAAAGTAGTTCCATCCTGAAGTGCTGGTTCCTTCTTGAAGCTTAGAATCAGGCATAATGCACTGAGATGGCTGGCTCCACACAAATATAACAGCTAGAAAAAATACCATGTATTTGTTGCTCCAAGAATAAAATTTAAATGGTAGTGAATTATTTGCAATGTAACAGTGTAATTTAGAAATAAAAAGTAAACCATAGAAATCCCGACAGAATCCCGTCAGTTAATGTTAAAAACATTTTTAAAAAAATTTGTTAGTATTCAAGCAGTCTGGCAGTACACTGCCATATAACAGCAATAACAGCAATAACATAAAAAAAAAACACCAAGACAAATTAAACTTTAAAATCTCAGAGTCTTTTTTAAGAAATAACTTACCGAAACTCTGCTTCCGCTCCTCTTCAGAAAAGGCGACAATCCATCGTGCGGCTATCTCCTATAAGGAAGACAGGGAGGAGAAATCGAGCGCTGCACGACGGTTTGCCCGATCACTTTCTTAAGAGGAAGCAGGGTTTCGGTAAGTTATTTCTTAATAAAGACTTTGAGATTTTAAAGTTTAATTTGTCTTGGTGTTTTTTTTTCAATGTATACTAATGAATCTTTTATGTCTGCCCCAACAGACACTATAGCTATTTGCCCAGTGCTGATAAATGACACAATCAGTGCTTGGTTTTTTTCAAGCAGATAAATGCAACAATGGATAACTGCCCATGGTCAAATTTGCCCAGTGTTAATAAATGGCTTCCACTGTGTCGGCATGGGAGCAAATTTTCGAACCAAAATCCACTGCACCCAGGCCGACGCAGTGCCTCTGGGTGCAGTCACAAGAGAAAACAGAATTGAGTGGAGTGGATGTTTGAAACAGTGTGGTGTGGTAGTACCCTTGGGTTGATAGCACATGTGGCATATTTTTTGCAGGCACATTTTTGCTGTCTTCAATTCACTTAAAGCTATACAGACATGTTCCTATAAAAATCATAGGAACATGTCAGTATTAAGTAGTTGCTGCACCTGCAATAGTTACCCTCAGACACTGCTAAAAGATTTGTGCAGTTTCAGTGACACTGGGCTAGGGACGGCGCGATCCTGCCATAGGCTAGTTACAAATGAAAACAGGACTTCAGCCTATGGAAAGATCGCTTCGCCTCAGCCCAGTGTCACGGAAGCAAGACAGAAGATCAGTTAGCTGTGCTGCGCAAAGGATCACGGGGCTGCGGGCAGCTTTGAGCAGTGCTTCCATGGGAACTATTGCGGGTGCAGCAACTACTTGATACTGACACGCTCCTTTGATTTTTATAGGAACGTGTCAGTATAGCTTTAAGTGAATTGAAGACAGCAAAAATCTGCCTGCAAAAAGGCTTTCTGAATAATGGGTTTCCAGATAACGGATCCCATACCTGTAGTGTGTGCTATTGGGTAATCATAAATAGAAAATTGCCATTTTAAAAAATAAGGGCCCCTGGTATCCTAGGATTCCCAGTGAACACAAACAAACCAAACAAATCATACGTTAGGTCACATGAGCCAATTAACAGACCGAGTTCTGTGTTTTGCTTCCACACTTCTTCAAGTTACAGTTAGAGTTATATTATTTCTGGTCAGGTGATCTCTGAGGCAGCACACAGACCATCACAAAATGGTGGTTCAAGTCAAAGGATGTAAAAGGACAATATTTACTTAAATATATATACCAGTTTGGTAAGATTCTTTAATATGCCTAAGTATATGCTTAAGTATTCATTTTGGGGGTATAATTTTCCTATCGTATCATTATTTAAAATTGGAAAATAAGAATGGCTTTGCCTGGCTAGGAAACAGGAAAAATTATTTAAAAATGTTAAATTATGTTTAATTTTTTTTTAATAAAGATATGTTTTTCATGGCTATAAGTAAAGTAAGATATAACTGCTCTAGACTTATATGAATAGGTGAATAATGTGTTGTATCTAATACCGATGCCTTTCAGGAAGCAGATATATTAACGGTGTAATTAATTTGTTCTTCATTAACACATTTTACTGGTTTTTACAACGTATGTTTTAAACAGCATGATTAAAGGAAAATATTTCACACAACTAGACAAGTTTATGGACTTCTCAAGATTCCTTTTAATGTAAGTTATTAATGAAACTAACTATTGCTAAAAGAGCTAGATTATGCTATGAATTAGATTAAAAGTGAGTACATATACTAATGGGTATTAATCAGCACAAGATAATATTAATAGGTTGGGCTTTTAAAGGGGGCATTGGAATAAATCTTCTTAGCATTACAAGGTAACTCAAGGGGGTTATTTACTAAACCTCAATTTTTTTTTTAGGATAAAAAAAAAAAACTAGAACATTTTCAAGATTTATTATATGCTGCAAAAAGACAGAATCCGAGAATTTGCCATCCCAGAATTGTCGAGGTCCTGTATAAGTCAATGGGAGAAGCAGCTATCTCAATTTGAAGTTATCGTGGTCTGTGCTGGGTTTAGCTTGAAAATGTCGGTTTTCAAAAACTCTGAAAAAACAAGCTGTCCAGGAAAAAAGCCGAAAAAATTGTACGGTTTGGGATTTCCTACGATTTTTTTTTTACCAATTCAATTAAATAGAGTTAATTTAATAATAAGTAAGGGCTCTTACACACGGCCGTTCCGACCTGCGCTCCCCTGCGGCTGAACGCCAAAAGACGGAACGCAGGGGAGCGCAGGTCGGAACGGCCGTGTGTAAGAGCCCTAAGGCAAAATCGGACATGGGATTTTGGTTGAGCTTTTTTTTATTGAGACAATGAGATAAATTTGATTATAGTAAATAACCCCCAAAGAGCAGTGTGTAAGACAAGGGAAATCACTGACTGACTTCCTCCACCAAATCTATCCAAGACAACCTTAGTTTTTATGAAGGTAAAGATTTTTTGGTTGCAAAATGAACAATGCAAATTCTATCTGAAAAATACTGACCATTTGTAAAACAGATTCATTAAACGTTCAAAATCACAATCTATATTTATAGACATTAAATTTCTTATATATATATAATAATATATAGATATAAAGCCATTTCTGGGAGCAATAGATTAAAATATGACAATGTTATTCTACTAGGCACGCAAAAATCCTAAAATGAAGCCAGGGTTGTCTGGGAATGCGGCAAGGTGCTGTTTCCCAAAGCCGGTGCATTTTTTCCCCAAAAGGAGCACCACCCCAGGGATTCATTCCCTGGGGGGGAGCATAACATTTTGGCACTCTTCAATGAATTAGTATGTCTTTGTCTTTTAAAGTGCACCCTCTGCAGCAGTGTTGTAGGTCCACTACTTTAATTAGGAGAACAATCAGAATGAAATGTTCTGTGCCAATGTTTGACATACATTCTAGATTTGGATTGGCAGTTTTACTGTTTATCATACTTTCTGATCATCTGCAAGCATGGCCCCCTTAAAGGTAAATTCAATAATGTCACCTGTGAATAGCAACTGGTCAGTATGTCCCAATAATTTCATCTGCTAAATGAATTCTTGGCATTCAGATAAGAGATCAGTAGATCCAAAAGTGAGAGAGACTGCAATTTCCTATCAGTTCTCAGTGCTCCCCAGCATCCTGGATGTTGGTAACAAATCACAGTTCTGCAGAACCATTAAGGAACAGTTCAGTGTAAAAATGAAAACTGGATAAATAGATAATCTGTGCAAAAAAATGTTTCTAAAATAGTTAGGCAAGAGAACTGAAAAGCAGGAAGTAGTGTTCTGGTTGTTATGTTAGACATCCAGTCACTCAAGCTTTTATACATTACATTTTTGCCTAACTAACTATATTAGAATTTTTTTTTATTTTGCACAAACTATACATTTACCCAGTTTTTATTTTTATGCTGAACAATTCCTTTAAGCCCCATGCGTTGTCATTTAGGTCTTATTCTGTAAGAGCTCGCCAACCGGTGCATGCAAAGTTAAAGCTAGGTCCAAATTTGCTTCAACTGTGCATGCTCCTGTCACAATCTGAATGAAGAGGAACCAAAACAAAAGTGATATTGCCTACCAACCCTACTGGGTAGGTACCTGCGTAGGTACAAAGACACTTTTGATAGTAATGGGTGGTGCGATGAGAGAATCAGGGAGGAGGTCTGGGGTTGGGTTTCACTCTCCTTTAAAGTTTTGGGAAACCTAAAAATGCATCATCAAAGAACCCGCATACGCTAAAAAGGAGTATCCCCAAAACGGCAATGATAGCCTGTATAACATAAATTCATAATCCATGATTGTGGTGTAGAAAAATGTTTTTTTAAAAATCACTTTATTAAATCACATTGCTGCATTTTAGTTTTTTTTTTGTTTTGTTGAGGAATCCTGCAAAACAAACACCATCTAGCTATGCTGCATACATAAGTAGCGCTATATAAAGAATAATATACATTCATACATACATACATATTATTCTCGGCAGAAAAGTTGCTGAGCCAGAATTCTATGTTGACGATGAGGGTGTAGACAAATTATTTTTGAAGTCTGGATTCATTAAAACTCTCTTAACAATATGCAGTGGGAAAACCTAATTGTAATATCATATATGGCAGAGTTCTACATGTGCCAAGGCCTGTCTGCCAGAATGGCAACAGGAGTTTAATTTGCTGCCAAAATTTCAACACAGCAGACCAGAAAAGCTGGAAAAAGGGTGTGTGGCTTGTGGATCTAATGAAATAATGATTGCAAGTTTACAGAAAAATTGTCAGGGGGTATAAACCATAAGGGAGCTAGCACACAGGCAGATTCGGGGAGATTTAGTCGCCTGCCGACTAATCGCCTCTTCTGTGGGGCGACAATCTCCCCGAACTGCCTTCACCCTGCTATAATGAGAAAACGCCAGCGCCAATGCACTCGCGTTACTTCGATTTCTGAAGTCGCCTGAAGTTTCCTCGTGAGAAAAATCGAGAAATCAAAGCGCTGCAAGTGCATTGGCTCTGGTGTTTTCTCATTATAGCAGGCAGAAGGCAAGGGGAAGGTAGTTCTGGGAGATTGTCGCCCCAGAGAAGAGGCGATTAGTCGCCCCGGATCTGCCCGTGTGCTAGCTCCCTCAGAACAGAGCAGCCTGATACCACTAGCAATACTGTATCATTCTACTCCTAAGCCAGATTGTTTAATTACTACTTGCAGGAAGATTTGAGTTTCGGTATCCATAGGTGTCACCTCCCATTGTACTATATTTTTTTTTAAGAAAACATAGATTGCAAAGCTTGTTGAGATGCTAAAAACAAGGGGTTCTGTCATTTTCGAGAGTTGGCTTAAATTTCTGCTGATAAAAAAAAACCTGAAAGCGGCAGGACTACTTTTATTTTTACAAGCATTTTATTCTATAGGGCTGCAACAGAACAGTGGCACCAAATGATGTGTACTGCAGATGAAATAGTGAAGCATTAAATTAATTAATAAGGTGTGAGACCTTTACATTTATTTATAAAAATGGTGATACCATGTTATTTATTGATTAATGTTTTGCAGTCTCAGTGGGAACACAACAACTGACAACAGCAAAACTGTTTCAGCAAACCAAACAAGTCTCTTTTCTTGAATGTTTTACGTATTTAGTACATGTAGTTATTTGTCTCTACTGTGGTATAGCATGTATTGGATGTATCTGCTTTGTCATGATTTAAAAAAGGGAGCTTTGGATGCACTGATCCATTAAAGGAACAGTTCAGTGGGAAAATAAAAACTCTAAATAGTTAGGCTGTGCAAAATAAAAAATGTTTCTAATATAGTTAGTTACCAAAAATGTAATGTATAAAGGCTGGACATTTTATTAGAACAGATGTCTAATAAAACAGCCAGAATCCAACTTCCTGCTTTTCAGCTTTATAACTCTGAGCTAGTCAGCGACTTGAAGGTGGGCCACATGGTACATTTCTGTTCAGTGAGTTTGTAATTGATCCTCCACATTCAGCTCAGATTCAAAAGCAACAGATATGACCCATGTGGCCCCCCCTCAAGTCTCTTGATTGGTAACCAGGGTAACCAGTCAGTGTAAACCAAGAGAGCTGAAAAGCAGGAAGTAGTGTTCAGACTGACATGTTATACATCAAATCACTCCAGCCTTTATACATTACATTTTTGCCTAACTAACTATATTAGAAACATTTTTAATTTTGCACAGCCTATGTATTTACCCAGTTTTTATTTTTACACTGAACAATTCCTTTAAGCTAAATGCATTATTGGACACTATCATGTAGCAGCTTTCTGGCAGCACACAAACAACTGACCTGGAATCCTGTATTGTTATTGAACATAGTACAGGTATGGGACCTGTTATCCAGAATGCTCTGGACTTGTGGTTTTCCAGATAACAGATCTTTCCATAATTTGGATCTTCATACTTCAAGTCTACTAGAAAATCATTTGAACATTAAATTAGCCCAATAGGCTGGGTTTGCTTCCAATAAGGATTCATTATACAAGGTACTGTATTATTATTACATAGAAAAGGAAGGAAATCATTTCTAAAAACAATTTGGATAAAATGAAGTCTATGGGAGAGGGCCTTTCTGTCATTTGGAACTTTCTGGATAATGGATCCCATAACTGTACTATACAGGTATGGGACCCATTATCCAGAATGCTCGTACCTGGGGTTTTCCGGATAAGAGATCTTTTCGTAATTTAGATCTCTGTGCCTTTAATCTACTAAAAAATAATTTACAATAAACACAATAGGCATGTTTTGCCTCCAATAAGGAATAATTATATCTTAGTTTGGATCAAGAACAAGCTACTGTTTTAATATTACAGAGAAAAAGGGAATCACTTAAAATTTTGAATTATTTGATTATAATGGAGTCTATGAGTGTCAGCCATCCTTTAATTTGGAACTTTCTGGATAACGGGTTTCCGAAAACCCGATCACATACCTGTACCAGTAATGGAGTCCCTTCATGAAAGACTTGGCATAGACCTGCTAAAAATGAAAATTTGTTTTCACACAAATACTTGCTATAAAAAATGTTAGTTTTATTTGAATGCTTTGTAATTCAATTATTAAAGCCCCCTCATACGAGTTGCGCCCCTCATTTCTCACTGAGCAATTTCAGGGTATTTAAGTAAAATGAGTCTTTATGAGTGCACTAAGCACAGGGCATGGTGTAAATAAGGCTGTATTACCACAACTTGAGCTCACTACCCATTACCTACAGAATGCTGCAGAATATTACATATTTATTAGGAATTGTATTAACGTGTGGTTCGCCTTTAAGTTAACTTTTAGTACTAGAATAGTGAATTGTAAGCAACTTTTCAAACGGTCTTCATTATTTATTTGTTATATTTTTTTTAATTATTTGCCTTCTTCTTCTGGCTCTTTCCAGCTTTCAAATGGGGGTCACTGACCCATATAAAAACAAATGCTCTGAAAGGCTACCTATTTATTGTTACTGCTATTTTTTATTACGGTACTCATCTTTCCGCTCAGGCCCTCCCCAATTCATATTCCAGTCTCTTATTCAAATCAATGCATGGTTGCTAGGGTGATTTGAACCCTAGCAACCACAGTTCTGAAACTGGAAACTGGACAGCCACCGAACAAAAAGCTAAATAACTCAAAAACCACTAATAAAAATTGTAAACAAATTGCAAATTGTCTCAGAACTTTACTGAAAGTTAACTCAAAGGTAAAAAACCCCTTTAATAATTTCCTTTCAGCCATTAATTTTGATTCTGTAATACAAAATACTTTCAGGGATTTACAGACATTTGGACTCCCAAATCATTGGGAAATCCATATGGCACCCCACACTGCTCCTCTTGAGCACAATGCTGAATTTATTGGAAAGGTGCAAGGTCTTTGCATTGTATTGTGGAGCTCTTATTATGTACCTCACAGGATACTAGCTGCCTGTTTAGCTCAAGAAACAACTGTGAAGTTTCAGTAATGTATGTGCACTGTGTTGCACAATCCAAAGTGGGTAGTCAACTTTTCCATATGTTCTCTTAAAAATCACAAAAGTTTTACACTGTAAAATAAAAATTGGAAGCTCTGACTTTAAAATGAAAACATAATTAATAAAACTTTAGTAAATCAATAAATTGTTTGTGTATTTATATATTATTTAAAGGGATGGTTCGCCTTTAAGGTAACAAAAGAATGGTCAATTCTCATCTTTCTATTCAGGCCACATCCTATTCATATCGCAGTCTCTTCTTCAAACCAATGCATGGTTGCTATGGTACTTTGGACCATAGCTACCAGATTGCTTAATGCAAATTAAAGAACTGCTGGATAAAAAGCTAAATAACTCAAAAACCTTAAATAATAAAAAATGAAAACCAATTGCAAATTGTCTCAAAATATAGCTCTTTATATCAGGGGTCCCCAACCTCTCTTACCTGTGACCCACATTTAAATGTAAAAAGTTAGGGAGCAACACAAGCATGAAAAAGGTTCCTGGAGGTGCCACATAAGGGCTGTGATTGGCTATTTGGTAGTCCTATGTGTACTTGCAGCCTAAGATGCAGTACATCTGGTTTTTATGCAATTAAAATTTGCCACCAAGCCTGGAATTGAAATATAAGCACCTGTTTTTAGGCCACTGGGAGCGACATCCAAGAATTTGGGTAGCAACATGTTGCTCACGAGCCACTGGTCTATATAATGCTAAAAGTTATCTCAAAGGAGAACAAACCCTTTAAGAATATATAATTTAGTATGCTGTTAATCTTAATATCAAATTTAAATTCATTTCTAGTATGAAAAATCACAAATACTTACCAAGTAAGAACACTCTTGGCTAAATAAAAATACTTCTGTTTTACACATGGGAAATTAACAGTAATCTTAACTTGAAAACAGGTAACAGGTACCTGGAGGATTGATGGTCTTAAAATATAATTGAAGCTTAAAAACAATGTTTTATGATCAATGAAACAAGACATTTTGAAAACATACCAGCTGCAGGCACAAGAAAAGTATTTGCACTTTGTGTTCAACTGGCAATCATAAGCTTCAGCTACATATACAATTGCTACAAGATTTAAGTGAAATCCAATTTTGAAACTCACTGATATTAAAAAGTGTTTATAAATGCCACTGTCAATTTGTGATATCACACATAATGCTTGCTTTGAAAAAATAAACACAAAATAACAAAACAAACCCCACTACCACTCTTGTTTACGCTCCCAACACTGTTACACAAGCTGCCTGTCTGGGGAGAAGCAGGTATTTATCCTGCGAGATATATTCTAAGACACAATCATAGAATTGTTCAGCTGAATTTAACCCAAAACCTTGTGGGGGTCTGGGGAAAAAGGGGCCCTTCCTCTATAGGAGAACCTAATGTTAGGGCACCCCCCAAGAACTGAAATGACTTACCTGATACCCCAGGCCGGTGCTCTTGTTAGCAGAAAACTACACCGGCCTGGGAAGGGGTTCACTTGCTCGCAAGTGCCCCGAGCCTGGGGAGATTTTTGTACCTTGGAGAGGTGCCCTAGCATTTGGCACCCCCCTTAGATTGCAACTTCCCCTCTCCTTTAAACCTACATGTCTTTAAAGCTTTGTACGGAGCATTTTTTGCTCACAACCAATACAATTATTTTTCTCAGAATTGAATGTGCAAATTAGGTTTTCAGATTCAGTTTGGTGAATCCTTTTTCCTAGGACTGTGGATTTAGTGCATTCCTACTGCTTATCAAAAGCCAGTCATATCGCCTGTTTGTCAATATTTCTGGAGCATGGACTCCTCAACACTAGTGTTGGGCGAATCAGACCCATTTTGCTTCGCTGAAAATTAGCGGGGGTTATTTATTAAAGTCTAAATTCTATATATATTTATATATATATATATATATATATATATATATATATATATATAGATATATATATATATATATATATAAAATTATATATTTTACTATGAAATCCAAATTTTTAGTGGAAAAAAAAACCTTGAATTTTTCTTATTTCTGATTTATTATACCCCGAGCATGGAAAAAGTCAGAATCCGAAATACGGCATCTCAAACCTACCGAGGTTGTATATAAGTCAATGGGAGAAGTCGCTATCCTATTAGGAAGTGTCTGTGGTCTGCGCTGGAATTAGCCTGAAAATCCAACTATATTGGACTTTTTGGGCAAAAATCAGAAAAATGCAGGTTTTTTGGGAAAAAAACCCCAAAAAATTGTATGTTTCTGGTTTTCGCTTGATTTTATTGAGTTTTCCCCAATCCGATTGAATCATGCCTTTTTTAATAATAAATAAGGTCAAATTGTGGATTCTAGTTTGGTCAGACTTTTTTTATTCATATACTCAGAAAAATTTGAATTTTGATAAATAAGGCCCATCATAAAAAAAAATAATTATCTTTGAGGGCTAAATATTTCTCTTTGAGGGCAAAATTAAATGAATATTTCTTTTTTTTTTTTTAGTAGAGTTAGGGATAAACATCCAAATTATGAATAGACTGCTTATCTGGAAAACCCCAGTTCCTGATCATTCTGGATAACAGGTCCCATGCCTATACAATTAATTAATGAATTTAATTATGTTTATAGTGTTAAAATAATTGGCTATATAAAATGTAGCAGGTCACTCTTTTGTAGTGTATAATGTATTGTGGTGTTATTTACAGTAAGTGCCTTAAATAAGCAATGATCTGATTTGGATCCCATGTTTATATACCTGCAACAGCATATGGGTAATTCCATGCATTTTCTCCCGGCTATTAACATATGTAGGGGCAAAAACAATTGGAATTTCTCCAAATGCCACTGGCTTCACACATTTTAAATGCCCGTCATGAAAAGATTCTTATGCTGCTGTCAGACACATAGCATTACAAATTTAGTACAGATAAAAAGTGAAAGTGAATAGCTCATTACAGACAAACAAAAGAGAAGCAATGAAGTGATAACATGTTGACCTTTATGTAATGTAAAACCTATACAATAGGACTGAGAAATAATGCAAGGGTTAGCTGCTCCACTAACCACAATGTGCTCATCTAGTTAAATGCTATTTTTTAATTACCAATATAATTAAGGAGAAACAGGTGATGCTGAAACATTTGAATGATGCACAAGTTAGGGGTAGGAGAGGGTACACCTATGTGCCCCCCACCACCTGCCCTCGTGAATACAGCACTGCCAAAAACAGGCAGTGTTGTATGCACGAGGGTAGCCGCACGAGAAGGCATTACACCCGTGTTTTACAATTGAATACACTGCAATTCACACCCCTATTGTGTTGTTTTGGTGTCATGATATTTAGTGTCGGACTGGGATACCAGGGGCCCACCATAAAACCTTAGGTTGAGGGCCCACTTTCCAAACTTTTATATCTCCTCTCCTCACTCAACCTCTTTATTCTCCTAGTCTCTTTTCTCTACACACTGTAACACCTATTTGGGCCATACGGTGTTAATTCACCAGCTAGGGCACTAAAGCATGGTTTACACGTGACTCTAACACTTCAGATTAGATTTGCTATATGGAAGATTAAAGGTGTGGTGTAGTGAAACTACATCTCCCACAGGCTACTGTGCAATAACAAAAGACTTGGGCACCAGGAGGTTCTTAATAAAACAGGAACAAGGTTTATTGAACTATGCACTAGGCAAGTGACATCAGGTTTCTATTCACGCAGGAGTTGAGGCAACAGCATATAGAGAGGTCACACAGATCTGTAGGCAGGCTCACTTAGAGCAGACACCGGCTGACACCCCCTGGGGACAGACTTGGCAGGTATCCCACTTCACCTCTGCAACATATTCCAGTAGTAGTCTCTGGATCAACCTCAGGGCAATCACTCTCTCCTGATTCCCTCTCCCTATACTACAGGTAATATGACCTGGGAGAGATACCTCCAATCTAACACTCCTATGTTGGAGCTCAGAACTGCTCTTTCTCTCTAACGAACCTCTCTGCCTTTCTCTCCTAGAGAGACTATGACAAGTCTGCCCTAGTATATCTATTCCTCATTCACGGGGTTTACTGGTCCCCGACTTGGACACATGCCTTCTTCTAGGCCTGGAGTACTCAGTCCCCCTGAGCACACCCAGCTGGATCAGCATCCAGAGGCGGAAGAGGCCACTCCTTACACACACTACAATGCAGTGTAGCAGGAAGCTGTCACACCTCTCCTGGCAGATCACTCCAAGAAAAAGGTGGGGGCCTTAAAGCTGCAGGGCAGATTAACCCCTTGGGGCCCTACAACACTATATTCTTCCGTTATTAAGCCTCTTTATTCCCATAAAAAAATAAGAGAATGACCATGAAATAGGCCAAAAGGTTAGAAGTAGGAGGGCCCACTGACACCTTGCCGGGAGTTTTCCTGGTATCCTGGTGGGCCAGTCTGACACTGATGATATTATACTATAAACAAACATCAGAAGTTGTATTGTTGTTTATTTATCTTTAGATTGAGAAGCTGTGTTTAACCCTTTAAGTGCCAGCAGAATTTCACATTTTGGTTACGCGAAATGCCAGCTGTTTTTGAAACATTTTGTGCTCTCTCACTTTAGGGGCATTTTCTGAGGGGAAACCTATAATTTACCTAGGAAAACTATACATTGTTTTTTTCGGTAGAAACTGAGCTTTCTAAATCTGCCTGAGTTTTCATGTATTTCCACCTGTGCAAAAAAATTTATAGTGCTAAATACCAAAAAAAAAATGAAAAATTACCATTTTTCATCGTATATCAATTTATACCAGAAAAATATTTCATTTTACGGATGAAAATCCAACTGATTTGGAAAGCCTTATGTCTCTCGAACGTGCCAATACCAGATATGTATAGTTTTAGGGAGATTTAGGACTTCTGTACCTCAAAAACTCCCGGCAGTATATTGCCGAATTTTGAAAGCACTAAGGCAGAAAACGGCATGCTTTAGATTCCAAGGCAAAAACTCCTGAAACCGTAGGTTTACCCCAGAAAACCATACATTTTTGAAAAGTACACATTCTGCCGATTACAAAATGGGTAACTATGTCTCTCTACTCCCAACTACCAAACATAAAAGCTTGTCTGAACATAGCGGTTTTTCAAAAAAAATTTCAAAATTCTGAAAAATCATTTCAAAGGTTTTATTTTGCTGCTCCGCATATCCCAAACTATATTAGGTACCAAGAAAAAGCACCTGAAATATGATTGCCAGGGGTCCACTGAACAGTTTGATACCCATTATGCATAGGTTTACCAAAGTATCTGGCATTTAGAGACACCAATATGAAGTTAGCACATCCAAATTGATCAGGACTTTACTTCAGCTACTGAGAAATCAACACATTGACTGCATTTTTTGTGGGGTAAAAACACAGAAATATATGTTTACCCCCCAAACCCATATATTTTTGGAAAGTACACATTCTACCGAATCTAAAATGGGTACCCATGCCTTTCTGCTCCAAACTACTGAGTCGCAAGGCTTTCCCACAACTGGCATTTAGAGGCCCCAAAATGAAGTTAGCGCATACAAACAGTCCCGTGGGTAACTTCAGCTAATGAAAAATCAACACATTGACTGCATTTTTGTGGGGTAAAAACACAGAAATATATGTTTACCCCCAAAACCCATATATTTTTGGAAAGTACACATTCTACCGAATCTAAAATGGGTACCCATGCCTTTCTGCTCCAAACTACTGAGTCGCAAGGCTTTCCCACAATTGTCGGTTTTGGTGAAATATCTGAAAATTGCCTCAAAGCTTCAACTTCTCAGCACCATATCGCCCATGTATCGTTACGCACCAAGATAAAGCACCCTAAATATGATTGCCAGGGTTCCTCCAAACAGTTTGGTGGCCATTGTTCCTAGGTTTACCAAAGTATCTGGCATTTAGAGGCCCCAAAATGAAGTTAGCGCATACAAACAGTCCCGTGGGTAAGTTCAGCTAATGAAAAATCAACACATTGACTGCATTTTTGTGGGGTAAAAACACAGAAATATATGTTTACCCCCAAAACCCATATATTTTTGGAAAGTACACATTCTACCGAATCTAAAATGGGTACCCATGCCTTTCTGCTCCAAACTACTGAGTCGCAAGGCTTTCCCACAATTGTCGGTTTTGGTGAAATATCTGAAAATTGCCTCAAAGCTTCAACTTCTCAGTACCATATCACCCATGTATCGTTACGCACCAAGAAAAAGCACCCTAAATATGATTGCCAGGGTTCCTCCAAACAGTTTGGTGGCCATTGTTCATAGGTTTACCAAAGTATCTGGCATTTAGAGGCCCCAAAATGAAGTTAGCGCATACAAACAGTCCCGTGGGTAACTTCAGCTAATGAAAAATCAACACATTGACTGCATTTTTGTGGGGTAAAAACACAGAAATATATGTTTACCCCCCAAACCCATATATTTTTGGAAAGTACACATTCTACCGAATCTAAAATGGGTACCCATGCCTTTCTGCTCCAAACTACTGAGTCGCAAGGCTTTCCCACAATTGTCGGTTTTGGTGAAATATCTGAAAATTACCTCAAAGCTTCAACTTCTCAGCACCATATCACCCATGTATCGTTACGCACCAAGAAAAAGCACCCTAAATATGATTGCCAGGGTTCCTCCAAACAGTTTGGTGGCCATTGTTCATAGGTTTACCAAAGTATCTGGCATTTAGAGGCCTCAAAATTAAGTTAGCGCAGACAAATAGTCCTGTAGGTAACTTCATCTAATGAGAAATCAACACATTGACTGCATTTTTGTGGGGTAAAAACACAGAAATATATGTTTACCCCCCAAACCCATATATTTTTGGAAAGTACACATTCTACTGAATCTAAAATGGGTACCCATGCCTTTCTGCTCCAAACTACTGAGTCGCAAGGCTTTCCCAAAGTTGTCGGTTTTGGTGAAATATCTGAAAATTGCCTCAAAGCTTCAACTTCCCAGCACTATATCACCCATGTATCATTACGTACTAAGAAAAAGCACCCTAAATATGATTGCCAGGGTTCCTCTGAACATTTTGGTGGCCATTGTTCATAAGTTTACCAAAGTATCTGGCATTTAGAGGCCCCAAAATGAAGTTAGCGCATACAAACAGTTCCGTGGGTAACTTCAGCTAATGAAAAATCAACACATTGACTGCATTTTTGTGGGGTAAAAACACAGAAATATATGTTTGCCCCCCAAAACCCATATAGTTTTGGAAAGTACACATTCTACCGAATCTAAAATGGGTACCCATGCCTTTCTGCTCCAAACTAATGAGTCGCAAGGCTTTGCCAAATTTGGCGGTTTTGGTGAAATATCTGAAAATTGCCTCAAAGCTTCAACTTTCCAGCATCGTATTGTCCATGTATCATTACCAGCATAAAGCATCCTAAATATAAACATACGGGTCTACTAAATAGTTTGATGCCCAATGTGCATAGATATACCAAACTATGTGGCGCACAGAGACCCCCAAATGACAATATGTATAGACATTTTCACGGCTGACGCGCTGGCTGCTGCAACATAACCACCCGGTGTGTGTATTATGCGACATTAGACCACCTAACAGTACAGAGACCCCAGAAAACCATATATTTTCAGAAAGTACACATTCTGACGAATCCAATATGGGTAAATAAATGTTTCTACTACAAACTGCCAAACTGCAAAGCAATGCTGAACATAACGGTTTTTATCAAATTTCTGAAAATCGTCACAAAGCTTGAATTTTACCCCATTATATGCCCCACATTTCGTAACTTATCAGCATAAAACATCCTTAATATGAACGCCAGGGGTCTACTGAACACTTTGATGCCCAATATGCATAGATATACCAAACTATGTGGCGCACAGAGACC
Organism: Xenopus laevis; assembly: GCF_017654675.1. Taxonomy (NCBI): domain Eukaryota; kingdom Metazoa; phylum Chordata; class Amphibia; order Anura; family Pipidae; genus Xenopus; species Xenopus laevis. The sequence continues at coordinate 43,824,963 of NC_054383.1, read as the reverse complement.
CCCAAATGACAATACTGTATATACATTTTCACGGCTGACGCGCTGGCTGCTGCAATATAAGCACCTGGTGTGTGTATTATGCGACATTAGACCCCCATAACAGTACAGAGACCACAGAAAACCATATATTTTCAGAAAGTACACATTCTGACGAATCCAATATGGGTAAATAAGTGTTTCTACTACAAACTGCCAAACTGCAAAGCAATGCTGAACATAACGGTTTTTATCAAATTTCTGAAAATCGTCACAAAGCTTGAATTTTACTCCATTATATGCTCCACGTTTCGTAACGTATTAGCATAAAACATCCTAAATATGAACGCCAGGGGTCTACTGAACACTTTGATGCCCAATATGCATAGATATACCAAACTATGTGGCGCACAGAGACCCCCAAATGACAATAGTGTATATACATTTTCACGGCTGACGCGCTGGCTGCTGCAATATAAGCACCTGGTGTGTGTATTATGCGACATTAGACCCCCCTAACAGTACAGAGACCCCAGAAAACCAGATATTTTCAGAAAGTACACATTCTGACGAATCCAATATGGGTAAATAAGTGTTTCTACTGCAAACTGCCAGACTGCAAATCAATGCTGAACGTAACCGTTTTTATCAAATTTCTGAAAATCGTCACAAAGCTTGAATTTTACCCCATTATATGCTCCACGTTTCGTAACGTATCAGCATAAAACATCCTAAATATGAACGCCAGGGGTCTACTGAACACTTTGATGCCCAATATGCATAGATATACCAAACTATGTGGCGCACAGAGACCCCCAAATGACAATAGTGTATATACATTTTCACGGCTGACGCGCTGGCTGCTGCAATATAAGCACCTGGTGTGTGTATTATGCGATATTAGACCCCCCTAACAGTACAGAGACCCCAGAAAACCATATATTTTCAGAAAGTACACATTCTGACGAATCCAATATGGGTAAATAAGTGTTTCTACTACAAACTGCCAAACTGCAAAGCAATGCTGAACATAACGGTTTTTATCAAATTTCTGAAAATCGTCACAAAGCTTGAATTTTACCCCATTATATGCTCCACGTTTCGTAACGTATCAGCATAAAACATCCTAAATATGAACGCCAGGGGTCTACTAAATAGTTTGATGCCCAATGTGCATAGATATACCAAACTATGTGGCGCACAGAGACCCCCAAATGACAATAGTGTTTATACATTTTCACGGCTGACGCGCTGGCTGCTGCAATATAAGCACCTGGTGTGTGTATTATGCAACATTAGACCCCCCTAACAGTACAGAGACCCCAGAAAACCATATATTTTCAGAAAGTACACATTCTGACGAATCCAATATGGGTAAATAAGTGTTTCTACTACAAACTGCCAAACTGCAAAGCAATGCTGAACATAACGGTTTTTTATCAAATTTCTGAAAATCGTCAGAAAGCTTGAATTTTACCCCATTATATGCCCCACATTTCGTAACGTATCAGCATAAAACATCCTAAATATGAACGCCAGGGGTCTACTGAACACTTTGATGCTCAATATGCATAGATATACCAAACTATGTGGCGCACAGAGACCACCAAATGACAATAGTGTATATACATTTTCACAGCTGACGCGCTGGCTGCTGCAATATGAGCACCTGGTGTGTGTATTATGCGACATTAGACCCCCCTAACAGTACAGAGACCCCAGAAAACCATATATTTTCAGAAAGTACACATTCTGACGAATCCAATATGGGTAAATAAGTGTTTCTACTACAAACTGCCAAACTGCAAAGCAATGCTGAACATAACGGTTTTTATCAAATTTCTGAAAATCGTCACAAAGCTTGAATTTTACCCCATTATATGCCCCACATTTCGTAACGTATCAGCATAAAACATCCTAAATATGAACACCAGGGGTCTACTGAACACTTTGATGCCCAATATGCATAGATATACCAAACTATGTGGCGCACAGAGACCCCCAAATGGATATATAGTAGATAAAATTTACAAGGCAAAACAAAATAAGGCAGTAAAGAGTGAAATGAAAAAAAATCCAATAAAACCACAAAAATCAATGTTTTTTTTCCAGAATAGTGTTATCGGCCATCAGAATCACAGTTTGAATATTTTAGCTGGGCCAAACAGGTTATACGGCTAGAAACAAGTGAACACAACATATGCAGAGCTGAAAATGCAATAAAATGGCTAAAAATTCAATAAAATGGCTAAAAATGCACCAAAATACCCAAAATTGCAATATAATCACCGAAATAACATACAAAAGATATTGCACAGTACGGTTAGCGAATACGCTATTCGTAATGGCAATAAAACATTTTTTTCAGCAAAAAAAAGAGACGATGCGATAAGAAAAAAAAAAAAAAAGCCACAATGCCATGTATGTGCGTGTGCGTGTGTACAAATGGTAAATTACATGTTATGTGCGCGTGTGTGCGTGTGCACATGTGTGTAAGTGCAGTGAGTGTAAGTGACCCCCCCAATCCCCAAAAATGTATGTGTAAGTGTGTGTAAGTGTGAATCTAAGTGTGTATTACTGTAATAAGTGTGTGTTGGTGTGTTTGTGTGTGTAATTGTTGCACTAACCTGAAAAAGTCGCTGAAGACTGTTGCACACGATGTGGAGGGGTCCCAGGAAGACATCTGCGACGATCTGCGTGTCTCTGTGCTGTGGGGGCGGAGCTGGATGGCGCAGTGCAGGCTGCAGCAGCAGGACACGTAAGTAACACGTGCCTGCTGCTGTTTTTGGGCCCCTGGGCGATCGCGCCCCAGGGGCCACTCGATCCCCTGCTCTGCTCGTTGCCTAGGGGCAGGGGATCGAAGCAGAACGGAGCGAGCGGCTCTAACAGCCGCTCCTCCGCTCCAGAACCCGGAAGTGCTGCAGAACGTAGAATCTACGTTCTGTGGCATTTCAAGTTACTTTTCCACAGAACGTAGATTCTACGTTCTGTGGCACTTAAAGGGTTAAAACATCTATTTAAAGCTGCAGGAAGAAAGAAGATTGCCGCATGCATAGACACATCAGGTCAGAATCACATTGGAGGATTCTCTTCCAATGTGATTTTAATGGTGTCACTTATCCTGGAGAGCTGGGGGGAAATGTTAGAAATATTGCTTTAACAATACAATGATATTGCTGGACTACAGATTGCAAAATACTTCAACCCTTGGTATAATGATAACTTATTGAGTAAAGTGAGGATGAGTAGCAGTTAAGAACACCTTTTTATAAAAAAAAGTCATTATATTATGTGCAGCTGTGACAGAACAGAACTTTCGGGTTAGTGGTGCTGCCTTGCAACTCTGGGATCTTGAGTTCTATCTTGACCAGGGCCCTGTCAGCAAGAAGTATGTTCGCCCTGTGTGTATGGAAAACATAACAGGAAGTTTAACTGGCCCCTCATTATGTGTGTTGTGTAAATGTAAACTATATTCAGCCATAGGGCCGGATTTACTCATCGGGCACCCCTAGGCCCATCGCCCCCACTACCCTCCCTTTGACACATGCGCACATTTCCTTCTTCAGGTCAAAAAAATCAAATCTCCTGCATTTCCCCAGTGCTTCAGAATCAATGTGGATGCAGCTGGGTGGTATGCTGCCCTTCCTGCAGCCCTAGGCCCGGGCCTTCCCAAAAATTCGGCCTGTTTATCCATGTTTGCTCAGCCTACTAGACTTTGGCCACTGAGGTAGTGGATACAATTGTCCAGTCATTTAACTCTCATTTAACTCTCAAAAGCCATGATCAGATCACATTATGTGCAGACCCTTCAGACGAGTACCACAATCAAGACCATTTCCAGTCTCAGTTTTTTTTTAACCAGTCAGCCCAACTGATATTTGACTGAGCCCATATAAAATACTGGGCCAATGAGCTGGTGGTACAGGTATAGGATCCATTATCCAGAGACCCGTTATCCAGAAAGTTCAGAATTATGGAAAGGCCATCTCCCATAGACTCCATTATAATCAAATAATACAAATTTTTAAAAATGATTTCCTTTTTCTCTGTAATAATAAAACAGTACTTTGTACTTGATCCAAACTAAGATATAATTAATCCTTATTAGAAGCAAAACCAGCCTATTGGGTTTATTTAATGTTTACATGATTTTCTAGTAGACTTAAGGTATGAAGATCTAAATTATGGAAAGACCCGTTATCCGGAAAGCCCTAGGCCCGAGCATTCTGGATAATAGGTCCCATACCTGTATATCATTATCAGGGCCAGTGCAATAAATAAATACTTTTTTTGAGGAACTTAGAAGGTAAGTGGGACAACCATAGGAGGCACATTCTTAAGTGGTTTAGCACTGTGATGCCACTTACATCTAAGGTCATGTGATCCAGTATTCTTCAACCTAGTTTCCCAGCTAAAAACACTATGGGGGGATGTACAGTATCGCACAGGACATATGGTGTGGAACCACTGAACATTTTCCTGACAATAAAAATGCACAGTGTTGCCACTCTACCACTTCGGTATTTGGAAAGATTTCAGAGATGGTAAATACCCATAAGAGCACTGAAATCTCATCCTAGGGCCCTTACAGAGCATTCATTCAAGCTTTCCCTTATGGGAGTTGCACTGCAATTCAGAATGGTGTTGTGGGTACATAACCATTAAAAAGAATGGAGTTCTAAAAGCTAAACTTCTAAAAAAAAAAAAAAACCTCAACTCTGCACAGGAACAAATGAATAAAAAGCCTGTGTGCAAGAGTGTAGTGTGACATGATGAAGTTCTGCAACTACCACATGTGCATTCTCCTTTTTGAAATCACATGGACATTTGAAATCACATGGACATTTATTAAAAATAAATAAAATACATCTTACGATTAAAAGAAGTTTTTTTCATTAATTTTAGTACAGCCATGTGAGAACCAAAGCTCAGCAATTTCTTTCAGGTCTGATTTTTGTCAGTTTGAGACATTCACTTGTGGAATCAAATCTGTATTGTAAATAAGGCATTGCTTAACAATAACAGGGACCAGAACACAGAAGGAGGTAGAATTTAAATTACAGGACTGTCTCATTAAGTACTAGGTATAGTTTTAGCAATAAACATATACAAGTTTAAAAGTGGTCACATCAGTGTAGATTGCATTTAATATACTGTATTTTAAACGTGAATTATTGCAATGGCCAATTTTTCTATAAAAACAATAGCATAATTAAGTAATAGCTGGACATTATATTGATCCAATCTGACAGTGGGGCTTAGAAAACTAAAATACAGTGCACAGATAATTTATGCACACCCAGTGTGCAAGACAATGTAATTACCAGGCACATGCACACAGTAGAGGGAAAATGGAGGGAGGCTTTTCAACTCCTTGTCTGTAACCTTACGTGAAACAAGCAGCCTGCTTCTTTAAGAGGCCTAGCTCTGCCACAGTCCACAAATGGCCTTCAAATATGGATTTGCTGTAGATATGTTAATGTAAAACTGTAAAATTTTAGTTGTTGCAGATCCCACATACACACTGGGATTAATTCAGGATAAAAAAATGAGATCAGATTCTCTGAAATACCCCACCACACAATGTGGACAGTACATCTGTACATGACGCCAGACATAAAGAAAAAGCTTAAAAATCCTGTGAGGAGAATGTAGAATGTTTCATTGTGAAGTTGGGCGGGGGAATACTTACAGTAATTCAACACCAATGTGCAAACAGTTGTGTTACAAAATGCGTCTGGCTAATGCCACTCAAGTATATCAAATCTGTATTTAGGGTTGCCACCTGGCCCGTATTTTACCAGCCTGGCCGGTAAAAATTATGCTTGATGCCAATGTTATTAATAGGAAAAAACAGCAAGAATATAGGAAGGCAGGTATTTTTTTCCAGAAAAGGTGGCAACCCTATCTGTAGCCCTACAGAGCTGTTGTTGAACTGCAACTCAACATATCTCAGAGAGGATGCTGGGAGTTTTAGCTGAAAGCAGGTTAGACAAAACCGGTGTTATAATCACCTCAGCTATCTGTAAACATTGTTTCCCCTGGGAGCTTCAGGGGTTAAAAGCAGGAAGAGAAGGGGGTTTGGTGAAAAGAAACCAAAGCCTAAATATAATGACGATTTTACTGGGTATAAGGGGCAAACCCTATTAACCAAGATACAAATAAATATGCGCGTGACTTCAGCTTTCAAAGCAATATCTTTTCAATCCTTCCCTCCAAAAATACAAACAATGAAGAGAACATAGAAATGAAAAATGCTCCAGTTTTAAAGGGTATCAAGAACGGCAGAGAAATGACTGCTACCCAAATACACTTCCGACGCTTGTAATGCAATTTATTCCCTTAATAACCAATAATTGTCACAAACAATAAATAGAGAGAGAATCCCGGGTTTATATTACAGTCGTGCCTCATTCTCCCACAGACAAATGCCTAAATAAATGAACCACATCTTGTCTGTTCGCCAAAGAATAGGCCTAGGCGGCAGAAAGCAGTGCAGCCCCATGGATAGGCACAGTAAGAGTTAATGCATTTATGTGGATTCAGCGAGTTGGGGCTGCTGTACAGCGAAGGAGAAATATACTGTATTTAGCTAGGAATATACGATTCTGCTTAGTTATGGGTGATCATTCCTCTCCCGTCCCACCGTCATAAAGGTAAACATGGCAGCGGAATTAAAGAGAAATGGCAGTTAATGTTTCAATAGACTGCAAGAAAGAGATCAGTATACAGCCTTTGTCACGGGGAGGCGGCTGTTTTGTTTGAAAGGCTTAAATGCAAAACAAGGTTATTTTTTTTTGTTCTCTGCCTATTCACGGGCTTACAGGGGGCACTTCCCCTTTAAATCTCTCTGTCGTCTATATATTGTGTGTGTTCTTCTGCTTGTGCTTATTAATGTGCAGAGCAGAAGCCATTCATTGCGAGAGATGTGAAGCAAGAGGGCTGCTGTCTCTCTTACCTTTCTCTCTAGTATATTCCTAGCCTTTCTCTTCTCCAGGGGGATCCCAGGCTGCAAGTTGGAGGAGGCTGGATCTTCTTTTCCTATTGTTTCTTTATTGTTTTGGCTCTTGTCGTCTTCCTATTATTTTGTTGTTTTTTTCCCTCCCCCCCAACCCAGTGTGTAAATGGAAGCCCAAAGCGCTGATAGTAAAGCCAGGAGGTGGGACATAGGGCAGAAGATAAAAAGAGAGAGAGGGAGAGGATGGGGCGGAGAAGGAGAGCAGCAGCACAGCCCTGACTAGTGATTCAAATCTAACACCCCCCCTAGGAGGAGCTCAAGCCACTTCCTAACTTTAAACTTCGCTTTCAGTTTGCTGTGCCCCTATACCGGGCATTTGCCTGTCCTCCAAGAAGTCTTAGTCATTACAGTTTGTGGAGCTCTGTGCCACTTCCCTTCTAAACAAAATGGACGCGAGACTGTAGACTATAAACATAACAGTAACGTTCAGTTTCGCTTCTGGCCTCATACTGAACTGTGTCTGTATTGACTTCCTCTCTCTGACAGGCTTATTATGTATATTTACCTCATTTATACAGTATATATAGCAGCTCTCTCTGACAGGCTTGATATGTATATTTACCTCATTTGTACAGTATAAATAGCAGCAGCATGTGTATTATCATGTACAGCACTGCTGCCTTGGCTGTAGAAATACAGTAGCTGGAGGATAAAATGGAGGCTGCTGCAACAGGAAACGGGAGTCACCTTTTGTTCTGCAATCTTAGACTTATTGTTTGGTTAAAATTTAGCATGTTATGAGGTAAATCTATTTAGACTAATGTGGGCTCAGGGACGTCAGATATCCATCTGTTTCCATGAGATACAGGCTCATGGCATTGTTTGCCTCACACTTTGGGTCAGATTCAATTCAGTGAGAAAAAGGTTTACCACGTGAAAAGTCATGGACCAATACTAGGGTTGCCACCTGGCCGGTATTTAACCAGCCTGGCAGGCAAAAATGATGCTTGATGCCAATGTTTTTAATAGGAAAAAGGCAAGAATATAGGAAGGCCGGTATTTTTTTCTAGAAAAGGTGGCAACCCTAACCAATATGGTGTCTCGTAATAAGCTTCTACAACAGTGATCCCCAACCAGTAGCTTGTGAGCAACATGTTGCTTTCCAACTAGGGTTGCAACTTTTCTGCCGGTGGAGACCGGGCAGGGGGTGGGGCAGTGACACAACAGGGACGGGGTCGTGATGCCAGTGGTTGTGGCTATGATGCGGTGATTGGCCAATCATGAGGAATCCTGCCAGGTTTTTCGGGCAGGAAATTTTGACCCGGGCAGCTCTTCAAATTACCGGGGTGTCCTGGTCAAAACCGGACAGGTGGCAACAGTATCTCCAACCCCTTTGATGTTGCTCCCAGTGGCTTTAAAGCAGATGCTTATTTTTGAATTTCTGGCTTGGAGACAAGTTTTGTCTGCATAAAAATCAGGTGCACTGCCAATCAGAGCCTCAATGTGGGTTGACAATCCACATAGGGGCTACTAAATGGCCAATTACAGCCCTTATTTGGCACCCCAGGAACATTTTTCATGCTAGTGTTGCTCCCCAACTCCTTTTACTTCTGAATGTTGCTCACAGGTTTTAAAGGTTTAAAACAGGGATCCCTGTTCTAGAAACTACCGGAAAAGGGATTAGAACTATGACATGGAGTTGTCCATGAAAGGAAAATCACGGTAAGTATGATACTATTTTCACTGGACAATTCCATGTCATACTTACTGGGACTTAGCAAGCTAATATACCAAATGGGAGGGTATTTGTTCCACATAAGGAAACCTGTCTTATAACCCACTCCCCAGGGCAAACCTGGGATTCCAACAGATTAACTAACTGCCACCTCCCTCTCCCATCCATAAATGACATGCCCAGGTAGGCACACGGATGGGGGGGACATAGCCTTGCCATTGGAAAGGTTATACTAAGACCCAGAGGGCACATGGATCAAGGACAAACCAGTGATATTAGCTACAGTAACACTGTGCCTACCTGATCCAGATGATGAAATACTGAAGACGCCATGCATGAGGGTAATGTGCTTAGGGGAAAAAGATCACAAGGACCAAAACCCCAGTCCCTAGGACACTTTACAGCAAGCCCTAATGCTTCCCTAAGGTTAAAAAGAAAACTTGCTTCTAACAGGAGCAAAAATAAACTTAAGTAGAACGACAAAAAGACACCGGTTTTGGGGGGGGGGGTTGATTGGGCTTTTAAAGCTTTGGGGAGGGTCCTGATGGGTGCACTGGGGCAGGGGCTATCCCTGTAAGTATGACATGGAGTTATCCAGTGAAAAGTTGTTTCTCCTTGAATTGAATCCCATTTATAAGTTTTAATGTGATAAACCAGGAGATTATCTTTTCTCATTGCATTAAATCTGGCCCATAGTCAGAGCCAAGTTCTGGAACCCTGGACTGGTTCTGATCACAAAGATGATTTATTTTTTTGGATGGGTTTTTTCAGTTTGAGCAAAATAATAATAATGTGGTCTCGATTAAAATCGATTTTACATTTCCAGTGGGCCCATGCCAAAACAGTGTAAATTAGGGGGAAAAATGCAACAAAATGGTGTCAATTCTGGCTTGACGTAAAATCAGGGTTATACTGTATTTAAGATTGAATAATCAAGATTCATAATAAAAATGTGCCTTTAAAACGGGAATGGAAAATGCTGTCACCTTAAACCTGGTGAGATACCGTACTATAGAAGTCAGAGGAAAGCATATATTCAACACTGAAGCAAGTTAACGTTCATCCAGATGTTATTGCCTCGTTGAAATGCATGTTATAATTGTGACAGATTTTTTTTATTTTACTTTTTTAACGACTGCTCTTAACCCAATCAAGATTTTTTCATTAATATGTTCTGTGATGTTCTCAAGATAAAAAGCCTGCCATATGTGCCCAGATATATGGTCAATATAGGCCAAACTAGCACACCTCAAATAGGCATCCATTGCCACCTTTATAATAGACATTTTTTTTTATAGAATAAACACCACCATTCTTTTGTCTTCTTCTGCACACTCCCAGCATGAAGTAGGAGATGCTCTACTTCTTGTTTCCTCTGATGCATGCTAAGGAACGGAACAAATGAATGGTGAGTACAAGGAGTTTAGGGCTCATTTAAAAATGCAGCTGTAAGTGCGGTCACATTAAAATGGGCACAACTATTGTTACCAATAATTAAATGTACTTACAAACAAACATGCTTCTTGAGATATAATGTTATGTACTGTATGTTGCTGGATGTCAAGTGTGCCTTTAAGGGTGATACACTACAGGATTGGGCATACACATTTTCCCATGATTACGTTAGATTGCAGTGAGTAATAGGTTTTGCATGTGGTGATCTTAGTGTTATACTATGGCAATACTATGGAGACTTGAAGCCCATGGAAGTATTAAACCGTGAACAACAAATGTTACCAAGTGCCATTACGCTAACACCACTCCTAGGAGGAGTTCTAACCACTATATTTTCAGTTTGCTGTGGCACTTGGAATTCACCTGTCAGTCTGTAAATCCTTGTCTTTTTGGTCTGCTGAGCTCTGTGTGACTTGCCTCCTGAACAAAATGGAAGCAAGACTGCAGTTGTAATGGACACCAGTAACATATTGTTTCACTGCTGGACACATACTGGTGATTTCTGTGCAGTGTGACAGGAGATATAGTTAACCACAAAGCCTGTATCCGCTTCCTCTGAGAAGGGTAAACACATACCACACAAACATTCATTAAAGGGTAACACTTTATTAAATGAATATAAATACAAACAATACATGCATTTTAACATCAGATATATCATATTCTTTGCTACTTCTTTGTAGCCTCAGACAACTAAAGTATCCACCCTGTGCCTTAGGCACCAAAATCCAAGCTCTGTTGGACAGGATAGTAGGTTTTCACTATGGGGTATATTTATCAAAGAGTGAAGTTAATAGTGAAGTTCCGCCACTAGAGAGAAATTCCGCCACTTCCCATTAATTTCTATGGGGTTTTTAAAGGCGTATTTATCAAAGGGTGTTTCACTTTCACCCATTGATAAATACGCCTTTCAGAATGGAGAGTTGCGGAACTTCACTCTTTGATAAATTTACCCCTATGTCTTTACTATGCTTAGGGGCGATCCTGGCCCATCTGCCGCCAGTTGCTGCTGCCCCCCCTCCCCCGTGAAGTGATAACATGTTGACCTTTATGTAATGTAAAACCTATTCAATAGGACTGAGAAATAATGCAAGGGTTAGCTGCTCCACTAACCACAATGTGCTCATCTAGTTAAATGCTATTTTTTAATTACTAATATAATTAAGGAGAAACAGGTGATGCTGAAACATTTGAATGATGCACAAGTTAGGGGTAGGAGAGGGTACACCTATGTGCCCCCCACCACCTGCCCTCGTGAATACAGCACTGCCAAAAACAGGCAGTGTTGTATGCACGAGGGTAGCCGCACGAGAAGGCATTACACCCGTGTTTTACAATTGAATACACTGCAATTCACACCCCTATTGTGTTGTTTTGGTGTCATGATATTCAGTGTCGGACTGGGATACCAGGGGCCCACCATAAAACCTTAGGTTGAGGGCCCACTTTCCAAACTTTTATATCTCCTCTCCTCACTCAACCTCTTTATTCTCCTAGTCTCTTTTCTCTACACACTGTAACACCTATTTGGGCCATACGGGGTTAATTCACCAGCTAGGGCACTAAAGCATGGGTTACACGTGACTCTAACACTTCAGATTAGGGCCTTTGCTATATGGAAGATTAAAGGTGTGGTGTAGTGAAACTACATCTCCCACAGGCTACTGTGCAATAACAAAAGACTTGGGCACCAGGAGGTTCTTAATAAAACAGGAACAAGGTTTATTGAACTATGCACTAGGCAAGTGACATCAGGTTTCTATTCACGCAGGAGTTGAGGCGACAGCATATAGAGAGGTCACACAGATCTGTAGGCAGGCTCACTTAGAGCAGACACCGGCTGACACCCCTTGGGGACAGACTTGGCAGGTATCCCACTTCACCTCTGCAACATATTCCAGTAGTAGTCTCTGGATCAACCTCAGGGCAATCACTCTCTCCTGATTCCCTCTCCCTATACTACAGGTAATATGACCTGGGAGAGATACCTCCAATCTAACACTCCTATGTTGGAGCTCAGAACTGCTCTTTCTCTCTAACGAACCTCTCTGCCTTTCTCTCCTAGAGAGACTATGACAAGTCTGCCCTAGTATATCTATTCCTCATTCACGGGGTTTACTGGTCCCCGACTTGGACACATGCCTTCTTCTAGGCCTGGAGTACTCAGTCCCCCTGAGCACACCCAGCTGGATCAGCATCCAGAGGCGGAAGAAGCCACTCCTTACACACACTACAATGCAGTGTAGCAGGAAGCTGTCACACCTCTCCTGGCAGATCACTCCAAGAAAAAGGTGGGGGCCTTAAAGCTGCAGGGCAGATTAACCCCTTGGGGCCCTACAACACTATACTCTATTCTTCCGTTATTAAGCCTCTTTATTCCCATAAAAAAATAAGAGAATGACCATGAAATAGGCCAAAAGGTTAGAAGTAGGAGGGCCCACTGACACCTTGCCGGGAGTTTTCCTGGTATCCCGGTGGGCCAGTCTGACACTGATGATATTATACTATAAACAAACATCAGAAGTTGTATTGTTGTTTATTTATCTTTAGATTGAGAAGCTGTGTTTAAAACATCTATTTAAAGCTGCAGGAAGAAAGAAGATGGCCGCATGCATAGACACATCAGGTCAGAATAACATTGGAGGATTCTCTTCCAATGTGATTTTAATGGTGTCACTTATCCTGGAGAGCTGGGGGGAAATGTTAGAAATATTGCTTTAACAATACAATGATATTGCTGGACTACAGATTGCAAAATACTTCAACCCTTGGTATAATGATAACTTATTGAGTAAAGTGAGGATGAGCAGCAGTTAAGAACACCTTTTTATAAAAAAAAGTCATTATATTATGTGCAGCTGTGACAGAACAGAACTTTCGGGTTAGTGGTGCTGCCTTGCAACTCTGGGATCTTGAGTTCTGTCTTGACCAGGGCCCTGTCAGCAAGAAGTATGTTCGCCCTGTGTGTATGGAAAACATAACAGGAAGTTTAACTGGCCCCTCATTATGTGTGTTGTGTAAATGTAAACTATATTCAGCCATAGGGCCGGATTTACTCATCGGGCACCCCTAGGCCCATCGCCCCCACTACCCTCCCTTTGACACATGCGCACATTTCCTTCTTCAGGTCAAAAAAATCAAATCTCCTGCATTTCCCCAGTGCTTCAGAATCAATGTGGATGCAGCTGGGTGGTATGCTGCCCTTCCTGCAGCCCTAGGCCCAGGCCTTCCCAAAAATTCGGCCTGTTTATCCATGTTTGCTCAGCCTACTAGACTTTGGCCACTGAGGTAGTGGATACAATTGTCCAGTCATTTAACTCTCATTTAACTCTCAAAAGCCATGATCAGATCACATTATGTGCAGACCCTTCAGACGAGTACCACAATCAAGACCATTTCCAGTCTCAGTTTTTTTTTAACCAGTCAGCCCAACTGATATTTGACTGAGCCCATATAAAATACTGGGTCAATGAGCTGGTGGTACAGGTATAGGATCCATTATCCAGAGACCCGTTATCCAGAAAGTTCAGAATTATGGAAAGGCCATCTCCCATAGACTCCATTATAATCAAATAATACAAATTTTTAAAAATGATTTCCTTTTTCTCTGTAATAATAAAACAGTACTTTGTACTTGATCCAAACTAAGATATAATTAATCCTTATTAGAAGCAAAACCAGCCTATTGGGTTTATTTAATGTTTACATGATTTTCTAGTAGACTTAAGGTATGAAGATCTAAATTATGGAAAGACCCGTTATCCGGAAAGCCCTAGGCCCCAAGCATTCTGGATAATAGGTCCCATACCTGTATATCAATATCAGGGCCAGTGCAATAAATAAATACTTTTTTTGAGGAACTTAGAAGGTAAGTGGGACAACCATAGGAGGCACATTCTTAAGTGGTTTAGCACTGTGATGCCACTTACATCTAAGGTCATGTGATCCAGTATTCTTCAACCTAAAGAATAAAAACACTATGGGGGAATGTACAGTACATATGTTGTGGAACCACTGAACATTTTCCTGACAATAAAAATGCACAGTGTTGCCACTCTACCACTTCAGTATTTGGAAAGATTTCAGAGATGGTAAATACCCATAAGAGCACTGAAATCTCATCCTAGGGCCCTTACAGAGCATTCATTCAAGCTTTCCCTTATGGGGGTTGCACTGCAATTCAGAATGGTGTTGTGGGTACATAACCATTAAAAAGAATGGAGTTCTAAAAGCTAAACTTCTAAAAAAAAAAAAAAAACCTCAACTCTGCACAGGAACAAATGAATAAAAAGCCTGTGTGCAAGAGTGTAGTGTGACATGATGAAGTTCTGCAACTACCACATGTGCATTCTCCTTTTTGAAATCACATGGACATTTATTAAAAATAAATAAAATACATCTTACGATTAATTTTAGTACAGCCATGTGAGAACCAAAGCTCAGCAATTTCTTTCAGGTCTGATTTTTGTCAGTTTGAGACATTCACTTGTGGAATCAAATCTGTATTGTAAATAAGGCATTGCTTAACAATAACAGGGACCAGAACACAGAAGGAGGTAGAATTTAAATTACAGGACTGTCTCATTAAGTACTAGGTATAGTTTTAGCAATAAACATATACAAGTTTAAAAGTGGTCACATCAGTGTAGATTGCATTTAATATACTGTATTTTAAACGTGAATTATTGCAATGGCCAATTTTTCTATAAAAACAATAGCATAATTAAGTAATAGCTGGACATTATATTGATCCAATCTGACAGTGGGGCTTAGAAAACTAAAATACAGTGCACAGATAATTTATGCACACCCAGTGTGCAAGACAATGTAATTACCAGGCACATGCACACAGTAGAGGGAAAATGGAGGGAGGCTTTTCAACTCCTTGTCTGTAACCTTACGTGAAACAAGCAGCCTGCTTCTTTAAGAGGCCTAGCTCTGCCACAGTCCACAAATGGCCTTCAAATATGGATTTGCTGTAGATATGTTAATGTAAAACTGTAAAATTTTAGTTGTTGCAGATCCCACATACACACTGGGATTAATTCAGGATAAAAAAATGAGATCAGATTCTCTGAAATACCCCACCACACAATGTGGACAGTACATCTGTACATGACGCCAGACATAAAGAAAAAGCTTAAAAATCCTGTGAGGAGAATGTAGAATGTTTCATTGTGAAGTTGGGCGGGGGAATACTTACAGTAATTCAACACCATTGTGCAAACAGTTGTGTTACAAAATGCGTCTGGCTAATGCCACTCAAGTATATCAAATCTGTATTTAGGGTTGCCACCTGGCCCGTATTTTACCAGCCTGGCCGGTAAAAATTATGCTTGATGCCACTGTTATTAATAGGAAAAAACAGCAAGAATATAGGAAGGCAGGTATTTTTTTCCAGAAAAGGTGGCAACCCTATCTGTAGCCCTACAGAGCTGTTGTTGAACTGCAACTCAACATATCTCAGAGAGGATGCTGGGAGTTTTAGCTGAAAGCAGGTTAGACAAAACCGGTGTTATAATCACCTCAGCTATCTGTAAACATTGTTTCCCCTGGGAGCTTCAGGGGTTAAAAGCAGGAAGAGAAGGGGGTTTGGTGAAAAGAAACCAAAGCCTAAATATAATGACGATTTTACTGGGTATAAGGGGCAAACCCTATTAACCAAGATACAAATAAATATGCGCGTGACTTCAGCTTTCAAAGCAATATCTTTTCAATCCTTCCCTCCAAAAATACAAACAATGAAGAGAACATAGAAATGAAAAATGCTCCAGTTTTAAAGGGTATCAAGAACGGCAGAGAAATGACTTCTACGCAAATACACTTCCGACGCTTGTAATGCAATTTATTCCCTTAATAACCAATAATTGTCACAAACAATAAATAGAGAGAGAATCCCGGGTTTATATTACAGTCGTGCCTCATTCTCCCACAGACAAATGCCTAAATAAATGAACCACATCTTGTCTGTTCGCCAAAGAATAGGCCTAGGCGGCAGAAAGCAGCGCAGCCCCATGGATAGGCACAGTAAGAGTTAATGCATTTATGTGGATTCAGCGAGTTGGGGCTGCTGTACAGCGAAGGAGAAATATACTGTATTTAGCTAGGAATATACGATTCTGCTTAGTTATGGGTGATCATTACTCTCCCGTCCCACCGTCATAAAGGTAAACATGGCAGCGAAATTAAAGAGAAATGGCAGTTAATGTTTCAATAGACTGCAAGAAAGAGATCAGTATACAGCCTTTGTCACGGGGAGGCGGCTGTTTTGTTTGAAAGGCTTAAATGCAAAACAAGGTGATTTTTTTTTGTTCTCTGCCTATTCACGGGCTACAGGGGGGCACTTCCCCTTTAAATCTCTCTGTCGTCTATATATTGTGTGTGTTCTTCTGCTTGTGCTTATTAATGTGCAGAGCAGAAGCCATTCATTGCGAGAGATGTGAAGCAAGAGGGCTGCTGTCTCTCTTACCTTTCTCTCTAGTATATTCCTAGCCTTTCTCTTCTCCAGGGGGATCCCAGGCTGCAAGTTGGAGGAGGCTGGATCTTCTTTTCCTATTGTTTCTTTATTGTTTTGGCTCTTGTCTCCTTCCTATTATTTTGTTGTTTTTTTCCCTCCCCCCCAACCCAGTGTGTAAATGGAAGCCCAAAGCGCTGATAGTAAAGCCAGGAGGTGGGACATAGGGCAGAAGATAAAAAGAGAGAGAGGGAGAGGATGGGGCGGAGAAGGAGAGCAGCAGCACAGCCCTGACTAGTGATTCAAATCTAACACCACCCCTAGGAGGAGCTCAAGCCACTTCCTAACTTTAACCCTTTAAGTGCCAGCAGAATTTCACATTTTGGTTACGCGAAATGCCAGCCGTTTTTGAAACATTTTGTGCTCTCTCACTTTAGGGGCATTTTCTGAGGGGAAACCTATAGTTTACCTAGGAAAACTATACATTGTTTTTTTCGGTAGAAACTGAGCTTTCTAAATCTGCCGGAGTTTTCATGTATTTCCACCTGTGCAAAAAAATTTATAGTGCTAAATACCAAAAAAAAAAGAAAAATTACCATTTTTCATCGTATATCAATTTATACCAGAAAAATATTTCATTTTAGGGATGAAAATCCAACTGATTTGGAAAGCCTTATGTCTCTCGAACGTGTCAATACCAGATATGTATAGTTTTAGGGAGATTTAGGATTTCTGTACAGCAAAAACTCCCGGCAGTATATTACCGAATTTTGAAAGCACTAAGGCAGAAAACGGCATGCTTTAGATTCCAAGGCAAAAAATCCTGAAACCGTAGGTTTACCCCAGAAAACCATACATTTTTGAAAAGTACACATTCTGCCGATTACAAAATGGGTAACTATGTCTCTCTACTCCCAACTACCAAACATAAAAGCTTGTCTGAAAATAGCGGTTTTTCAAAAAAAAATTCAAAATTCTGAAAAATCATTTCAAAGGTTTTATTTTGCTGCTCCGCATATCCCAAACTATATTAGGTACCAAGAAAAAGCACCTGAAATATGATTGCCAGGGGTCCACTGAACAGTTTGATACCCATTATGCATAGGTTTACCAAAGTATCTGGCATTTAGAGACACCAATATGAAGTTAGCACATCCAAATTGATCAGGACTTTACTTCAGCTACTGAGAAATCAACACATTGACTGCATTTTTTGTGGGGTAAAAACACAGAAATATATGTTTACCCCCCAAACCCATATATTTTTGGAAAGTACACATTCTACTGAATCTAAAATGGGTACCCATGCCTTTCTGCTCCAAACTACTGAGTCGCAAGGCTTTCCCAAAATTGTCGGTTTTGGTGAAATATCTGAAAATTGCCTCAAACCTTCAACTTCCCAGCACCATATCGCCCATGTATCATTACGTACTAAGAAAAAGCACCCTAAATATGATTGCCAGGGTTCCTCTGAACATTTTGGTGGTCATTGTTCATAAGTTTACCAAAGTATCTGGCATTTAGAGGCCCCAAAATGAAGTTAGCGCATACAAACAGTCCCGTGGGTAACTTCAGCTAATGAAAGATCAACACATTGACTGCATTTTTGTGGGGTAAAAACACAGAAATATATGTTTACCCCCCAAAACCCATATATTTTTGGAAAGTACACATTCTACCGAATCTAAAATGGGTACCCATGCCTTTCTGCTCCAAACTACTGAGTCGCAAGGCTTTCCCAAAATTGTCGGTTTTGGTGAAATATCTGAAAATTGCCTCAAAGCTTCAACTTCCCAGCACCATATCACCCATGTATCGTTACGCACCAAGAAAAAGCACCCTAAATATGATTGCCAGGGTTCCTCCAAACAATTTGGTGGCCATTGTTCATAGGTTTACCAAAGTATCTGGCATTTAGAGGCCTCAAAATGAAGTTAGCGCATACAAATAGTCCTGTGGGTAACTTCATCTAATGAAAAATCAACACATTGACTGCATTTTTGTGGGGTAAAAACACAGAAATATATGTTTACCCCCCAAACCCATATATTTTTGGAAAGTACACATTCTACTGAATCTAAAATGGGTACCCATGCCTTTCTGCTCCAAACTACTGAGTCGCAAGGCTTTCCCAAAGTTGTCGGTTTTGGTGAAATATCTGAAAATTGCCTCAAAGCTTCAACTTCCCAGCACCATATCACCCATGTGTCATTACGTACTAAGAAAAAGCACCCTAAATATGATTGCCAGGGTTCCTCTGAACATTTTGGTGGCCATTGTTCATAAGTTTACCAAAGTATCTGGCATTTAGAGGCCCCAAAATGAAGTTAGCGCATACAAACAGTCCCGTGGGTAACTTCAGCTAATGAAAAATCAACACATTGACTGCATTTTTGTGGGGTAAAAACACAGAAATATATGTTTACCCCCCAAACCCATACATTTTTGGAAAGTACACATTCTACAGAATCTAAAATGGGTACCCATGCCTTTCTGCTCCAAACTACTGAGTCGCAAGGCTTTCCCACATTTGTCGGTTTTGGTGAAATATCTGAAAATTGCCTCAAAGCTTCAACTTCTCAGCACCATATCACCCATGTATCGTTATGCACCAAGAAAAAGCACCCTAAATATGATTGCCAGGGTTCCTCCGAACAGTTTGGTGGCCATTGTTCATAGGTTTACCAAAGTATCTGGCATTTAGAGGCCCCAAAATGAAGTTAGCGCATACAAATAGTCCTGTGGGTAACTTCAGCTAATGAAAGATCAACACATTGACTGCATTTTTGTGGGGTAAAAACACAGAAATATATGTTTACCCCCCAAACCCATACATTTTTGGAAAGTACACATTCTACAGAATCTAAAATGGGTACCCATGCCTTATTGCTCCAAACTACCGAGTCGCAAGGCTTTCCCAAAGTTGCCGGTTTTGGTGAAATATCTGAAAATTGCCTCAAAGCTTCAACTTCCCAGCACCATATCACCCATGTGTCATTACGTACTAAGAAAAAGCACCCTAAATATGATTGCCAGGGTTCCTCTGAACATTTTGGTGGCCATTGTTCATAAGTTTACCAAAGTATCTGGCATTTAGAGGCCCCAAAATGAAGTTAGCGCATACAAACAGTCCCGTGGGTAACTTCAGCTAATGAAAAATCAACACATTGACTGCATTTTTGCGGGGTAAAAACACAGAAATATATGTTTACCCCCCAAACCCATATACTTTTGGAAAGTACACATTCTACGGAATCTAAAATGGGTACCCATGCCTTTCTGCTCCAAACTACTGAGTCGCAAGGCTTTGCCAAATTTGGCGGTTTTGGTGAAATATCTGGAAATTGCCTCAAAGCTTCAACTTTCCAGCATCGTATTGTCCATGTATCATTACCAGCATAAAGCATCCTAAATATAAACATAGGGGTCTACTAAACAGTTTGATGCCCAATATGCATAGATATACCAAACTATGTGGCGCACAGAGACCCCCAAATGACAATATGTATAGACATTTTCACGGCTGACGCGCTGGCTGCTGCAATATAACCACTCGGTGTGTGTATTATGCGACATTAGACCACCTAACAGTACAGAGACCCCAGAAAACCATATATTTTCAGAAAGTACAGATTCTGACGAATCCAATATGGGTAAATAAGTGTTTCTACTGCAAACTGCCAAACTGAAAAGCAATGCTGAACATAACGGTTTTTATCAAATTTCTGAAAATCGTCACAAAGCTTGAATTTTACCCCATTATATGCCCCACATTTCGTAACTTATCAGCATAAAACATCCTAAATATGAACGCCAGGGGTCTACTAAACACTTTGATGCCCAATATGCATAGATATACCAAACTATGTGGCGCACAGAGACCACCAAATGACAATAGTGTATATACATTTTCACGGCTGACGCGCGCTGGCTGCTGCAATATGAGCACCTGGTGTGTGTAATATGCGACATTAGACCCCCCTAACAGTACAGAGACCCCAGAAAACCATATATTTTCAGAAAGTACACATTCTGACGAATCCAATATGGGTAAATATGTGTTCCTACTGCAAACTGCCAAACTGCAAAGCAATGCTGAACGTAACGGTTTTTATCAAATTTCTGAAAATCGTCACAAAGCTTGAATTTTACCCCATTATATGCCCCACATTTCGTAACTTATCAGCATAAAACATCCCAAATATGAACGCCAGGGGTCTACTGAACACTTTGATGCCCAGTATGCATAGATATACCAAACTATGTGGCGCACAGAGACCCCCAAATGACAATAGTGTATATACATTTTCACGGCTGACGCACTGGCAGCTGCAATATAAGCACCTGGTGTGTGTATTATGCGACATTAGACCCCCCTAACAGTACAGAGACCCCAGAAAACCATATATTTTCAGAAAGTACACATTCTGACGAATCCAATATGGGTAAATAAGTGTTTCTACTGCAAACTGCCAAACTGCAAAGCAATGCTGAACATAACGGTTTTTATCAAATTTCTGAAAATTGTCAGAAAGCTTGAATTTTACCCCATTATATGCCACACATTTCGTAACGTATCAGCATAAAACATCCTAAATATGAACGCCAGGGGTCTACTGAACACTTTGATGCCCAATTTGCATAGATATACTAAACTATGTGGCGCACAGAGACCCCCAAATGACAATAGTGTATATACATTTTCACGGCTGACGCGCTGGCTGCTGCAATATGAGCACCTGGTGTGTGTATTATGCGACATTAGACCCCCCTAAAAGTACAGAGACCCCAGAAAACCATATATTTTCAGAAAGTACACATTCTGACGAATCCAATATGGGTAAATAAGTGTTTCTACTGCAAACTGCCAGACTGCAAATCAATGCTGAACGTAACCGTTTTTATCAAATTTCTGAAAATCGTCACAAAGCTTGAATTTTACCCCATTATATGCCCCACATTTCGTAACTTATCAGCATAAAACATCCTAAATATGAATGCCAGGGGTCTACTGAACACTTTGATGCCCAATATGCATAGATATACCAAACTATGTGGCGCACAGAGACCCCCAAATGACAATAGTGTATATACATTTTCACGGCTGACGCGCTGGCTGCTGCAATATAAGCACCTGGTGTGTGTATTATGCGACATTAGACCCCCCTAACAGTACAGAGACCCCAGAAAACCATATATTTTCAGAAAGTACACATTCTGACGAATCCAATATGGGTAAATGTGTGTTTCTACTGCAAACTGCCAAACTGCAAAGCAATGCTGAACATAACGGTTTTTATCAAATTTTTGAAAATCGTCAGAAAGATTGAATTTTACCCCATTATATGCCCCACATTTCGTAACGTTTCAGCATAAAACATCCTAAATATGAACGCCAGAGGTCTACTGAACACTTTGATGCCCAATATGCATAGATATACCAAACTATGCGGCGCACAGAGACCACCAAATGACAATAGTGTATATACATTTTCACGGCTGACGCGCTGGCTGCTGCAATATAAGCACCTGGTGTGTGTAATATGCGACATTAGACCACCTAACAGTACAGAGACCCCAGAAAACCATATATTTTCAGAAAGTACACATTCTGACGAATCCAATATGGGTAAATATGTGTTTCTACTGCAAACTGCCAAACTGCAAAGCAATGCTGAACATAACGGTTTTTATCAAATTTCTGAAAATTGTCAGAAAGATTGAATTTTACCCCATTATATGCCCCACATTTCGTAACGTATCAGCATAAAACATCCTAAATATGAACGCCAGAGGTCTACTGAACACTTTGATGCCCAATATGCATAGATATACCAAACTATGTGGCGCACAGAGACCCCCAAATGACAATAGTGTATATACATTTTCACAGCTGACGCGCTGGCTGCTGCAATATAAGCACCTGGTGTGTGTATTATGCGACATTAGACCCCCCTAACAGTACAGAGACCCCAGAAAACCATATATTTTCAGAAAGTACATATTCTGACGAATCCAATATGGGTAAATAAGTGTTTCTACTGCAAACTGCCAAACTGCAAAGCAATGCTGAACATAACGGTTTTTATCAAATTTCTGAAAATTGTCAGAAAGCTTGAATTTTACCCCATTATATGCCCCACATTTCGTAACGTATCAGCATAAAACATCCTAAATATGAACGCCAGAGGTCTACTGAACACTTTGATGCCCAAAATGCATAGATATACCAAACTATGTGGCGCACAGAGACCCCCAAATGGATATATAGTAGATAAAATTTACAAGGCAAAACAAAATAAGGCAGTAAAGGGTGAAATGCAAAAAAATCCAATAAAACCACAAAAATCAATGTTTTTTTTCCAGACTAGTGTTATCAGCTGTCAGAATCACAGTTTGAATATTTTAGATGGGCCAAACAGGTTATACGGCTAGAAAAAAGTGAACACAATATATGCAGAGCTGAAAATGCAATAAAATGGCTAAAAATTCAATAAAATGGCTAAAAATGCACCAAAATACCCAAAATTGCAATATAATCACCGAAATAACATACAAAAGGTATTGCACAGTACGGTTAGCGAATACGCTATGCGTAATGGCAATAAAACATTTTTTTCAGCCAAAAAAAGAGACGATGCGATAAGAAAAAAAAAAAAAGGCCACAATGCCATGTATGTGCGTGTGCGTGTGTACAAATGGTAAATTACATGTTATGTGCGCGTGTGTGCGTGTGCACATGTGTGTAAGTGCAGTGAGTGTAAGTGACCCCCCCAATCCCCAAAAATGTATGTGTAAGTGTGTGTAAGTGTGAATCTAAGTGTGTATTACTGTAATAAGTGTGTGTTGGTGTGTTTGTGTGTGTAATTGTTGCACTAACCTGAAAAAATCGCTGGAGACTGTTGCAGGCGATCAGGAAGAGCCCCTGGAAGACATCTGCCTCGTGGTTCCTGTCTGTGTGCTGTGGGGGCGGAGATCGACGATCCGGTGCAGGCTGCAGCAGCAGGACACGTAAGTAACACGTGCCTGCTGCTGTTTTTGGGCCCCTGGGCGATCGCGCCCCAGGGGCCACTCAATCCCCTGCTCTGCTCGTTGCCTAGGGGCAGGGGATCGAGCAGGAACGGAGCGAGCGGCTCTAACAGCCGCTCCTCCGCTCCTGAAACAGGAAATGCTGCAGAACGTAGAATCTACGTTCTGTGGCATTTCAAGTACCTTTGCCACAGAACGTAGATTCTACGATCTGTGGCATTTAAAAGGTTAAACTTCGCTTTCAGTTTGCTGTGCCACTATACCGGGCATTTGCCTGTCCTCCAAGAAGTCTTAGTCATTACAATTTGTGGAGCTCTGTGCCACTTCCCTTCTAAACAAAATGGACGCGAGACTGTAGACTATAAACATAACAGTAACGTTCAGTTTCGCTTCTGGCCTTATACTGAACTGTGTCTGTATTGACTTCCTCTCTGACAGGCTTATTACGTATATTTACCTCATTTGTACAGTATAAATAGCAGCAGCATGTGTATTATCATGTACAGCACTGCTGCCTTGGCTGTAGAAATACAGTAGCTGGAGGATGAAATGGAGTCACCTTTTGTTCTGCAATCTAAGACTTAGGGGCAGATTCACTAAGCTCGAGTGAAGGATTCGAATGAAAAATACTTCGAATTTCGAAGTATTTTTTTGGTACTTCGACCATCGAATTGGTTAAATTCGTTCGAATTCGAACGAAATCGAACGAATCGAAGTAAAAATAGTTCGACTATTCGACCATTCGATAGTCGAAGTACTTGCCCTTTAAAAAAAACTTCGACCCCCTACTTCGGCAGCTAAAAGCTACCGAAGTCAATGTTAGCCTATGGGGAAGGTCCCCATAGGCTTGCTAACCTTTTTTTGATCGAAGGATTTTCGTTCGATCGTTGGATTAAAATCCTTCGAATCGTTCGATTCGAAGGATTTAATCGTTCGATCGAAGGATTAGCGCTAAATCCTTCGACTTCGATATTCGAAGTCGAAGGATTTCAATTCGAGGGTCGAATTTCGAAGTATTTTTTACTTCGAAATTCGACCCTTAGTGAATCTGCCCCTTATTGTTTGGTTAAAATTTAGCATGTTATGAGGTAATCTATTTAGACTTATGTGGGCTCAGGGACGTCAGATATCCATCTGTTTCCATGAGATACAGGCTCATGGCATTGTTTGTCTCAGATTCAATTCAGTGAGAAAAAGGTTTATCACGTGAAAAGTCATGGACCAATACTAGGGTTGCCACCTGGCCGGTATTTAACCAGCCTGGCAGGCAAAAATGATGCTTGATGCCAATGTTTTTAATAGGAAAAAGGCAAGAATATAGGAAGGCCGGTATTTTTTTCTAGAAAAGGTGGCAACCCTAACCAATATGGTGTCTCGTAATAAGCTTCTACAACAGTGATCCCCAACCAGTAGCTTGTGAGCAACATGTTGCTTTCCAACTAGGGTTGCAACTTTTCTGCCGGTGGAGACCGGGCAGGGGGTGGGGCAGTGACACGACAGGGGCGGGGTCGTGATGCCAGTGGTTGTTTCAATCATGAGGAATCCTGCCAGCTTTTCGGGCAGGAAATTTTGACCCGGGCAGCTCTTCAAATTACCGGGGTGTCCTGGTCAAAACCGGACAGGTGGCAACAGTATCTCCAACCCCTTTGATGTTGCTCCCAGTGGCTTTAAAGCAGATGCTTATTTTTAAATTTCTGGCTTGGAGACAAGTTTTGTTTGCATAAAAATCAGGTGCACTGCCAATCAGAGCCTCAATGTGGGTTGACAATCCACATAGGGGCTACTAAATGGCCAATTACAGCCCTTATTTGGCACCCCAGGAACATTTTTCATGCTAGTGTTGCTCCCCAACTCCTTTTACTTCTGAATGTTGCTCACAGGTTTTAAAGGTTTAAAACAGGGATCCCTGTTCTAGAAACTACCGGAAAAGGGATTAGAACTATGACATGGAGTTGTCCATGAAAGGAAAATCACTGTAAGTATGATACTATTTTCACTGGACAATTCCATGTCATACTTACTGGGACTTAGCAAGCTAATATACCAAATGGGAGGGTATTTGTTCCACATAAGGAAACCTGTCTTATAACCCACTCCCCAGGGCAAACCTGGGATTCCAACAGATTAACTAACTGCCACCTCCCTCTCCCATCCATAAATGACATGCCCAGATAGGCACACGGATGGGGGGACATAGCACTTGCCATTGGAAAGGTTATACTAAGACCCAGAGGGCACATGGATCAAGGACAAACCAGTGATATTAGCTACAGTAACACTGTGCCTACCTGATCCAGATGATGAAATACTGAAGACGCCATACATGAGGGTAATGTGCTTAGGGGAAAAAGATCACAAGGACCAAAACCCCAGTCCCTAGGACACTTTACAGCAAGCCCTAATGCTTCCCTAAGGTTAAAAAGAAAACTTGCTTCTAACAGGAGCAAAAATAAACTTAAGCAGAACGACAAAAAGACACCGGTTTGGGGGGGGTTGATTGGGCTTTTAAAGCTTTGGGGAGGGTCCGGATGGGTGCACTGGGGCAGGGGCTATCCCTGTAAGTATGACATGGAGTTATCCAGTGAAAAGTTGTTTCTCCTTGAATTGAATCCCATTTATAAGTTTTAATGTGATAAACCAGGAGATTATCTTTTCTCATTGCATTAAATCTGGCCCATAGTCAGAGCCAAGTTCTGGAACCCTGGACTGGTTCTGATCACAAAGATGATTTATTTTTTTGGATGGGTTTTTTCAGTTTGAGCAAAATAATAATAATGCGGTCTCGATTAAAATCGATTTTACATTTCCAGTGGGACCATGCCAAAACAGTGTAAATTATGGGAAAAAATGCAACAAAATGGTGTCAATTCTGGCTTGACGTAAAATCAGGGTTATACTGTATTTAAGTTTTTAAACTGGAATAATCAAGATTCATAATAAAAATGTGCCTTTAAAACGGGAATGGAAAATGCTGTCACCTTAAACCTGGTGAGATACTATAGAAGTCAGAGGAAAGCATATGTTCAACACTGAAGCAAGTTGACGTTCATCCAGATGTTATTGCCTCGTTGAAATGCATGTTATAATTGTGACAGATTTTTTTTATTTTACTTTTTTAACGACTGCTCTTAATCCAATCAAGATTTTTTCATTAATATGTTCTGTGATGTTCTCAAGATAAAAACTCACAGCCTGCCATATGTGCCCAGATATATGGTCAATATAGGCCAAACTAGCACACCTCAAATAGGCATCCATTGCCACCTTTATAATAGACATTTTTTTTTATAGAATAAACACCACCATTCTTTTGTCTTCTTCTGCACACTCCCAGCATGAAGTAGGAGATGCTCTACTTCTTGTTTCCTCTGATGCATGCTAAGGAACGGAACAAATGAATGGTGAGTACAAGGAGTTTAGGGCTCATTTAAAAATGCAGCTGTAAGTGCGGTCACATTAAAATGGGCACAACTATTGTTACCAATAATTAAATGTACTTACAAACAAACATGCTTCTTGAGATATAATGTTATGTACTGTATGTTGCTGGATGTCAAGTGTGCCTTTAAGGGTGATACACTACAGGATTGGGCATACACATTTTCCCATGATTACGTTAGATTGCAGTGAGTAATAGGTTTTGCATGTGGTGATCTTAGTGTTATACTATGGCAATACTATGGAGACTTGAAGCCCATGGAAGTATTAAACCGTGAACAACAAATGTTACCAAGTGCCATTACGCTAACACCACTCCTAGGAGGAGTTCTAACCACTATATTTTCAGTTTGCTGAGCCACTTGGAATTCACCTGTCAGTCTGTAAATCCTTGTCTTTTTGGTCTGCTGAGCTCTGTGTGACTTGCCTCCTGAACAAAATGGAAGCAAGACTGCAGTTGTAATGGACACCAGTAACATATTGTTTCACTGCTGGACACATACTGGTGATTTCTGTGCAGTGTGACAGGAGATATAGTTAACCACAAAGCCTGTATCCGCTTCCTCTGAGAAGGGTAAACACATACCACACAAACATTCATTAAAGGGTAACACTTTATTAAATGATAATAAATACAAACAATACATGCATTTTAACAGCAGATATATCATATTCTTTGCTACTTCTTTGTAGCCTCAGACAACTAAAGTATCCACCCTGTGCCTTAGGCACCAAAATCCAAGCTCTGTTGGACAGGATAGTAGGTTTTCACTATGGGGTATATTTATCAAAGAGTGAAGTTAATAGTGAAGTTCCGCCACTAGAGAGAAATTCCGCCAGTTCCCATTAATTTCTATGGGGTTTTTAAAGGCGTATTTATCAAAGGGTGAAATTTCACTTTCACCCATTGATAAATACGCCTTTCAAAATTCCATAGTAATGAATGGAGAGTTGCGGAATTTCACTCTAGTGGCGGAACTTCACTCTTTGATAAATTTACCCCTATGTCTTTACTATGCTTAGGGGCGATCCTGGCCCATCTGCCGCCAGTTGCTGCTGCCCCCCCTCCCCCGTAAATTCGCTCTTAAAGTGGACCCGTCACCCAGATCTAAAAATCTGTATAATAAAAGTCCTTTTTAAATTAAATATGAAATCCAATTTCTTTTTTTTATTAAAGCATTCATAGCTGTTGTAAACTCATTTAAAAATATCAGCTGTCAATCAAATATTGTCTGCCCCTCCTCTATGCCAGTGGCATAGAGGCGGGGCAGACAATTACTTTCACTTTCCATTCAGCACTTCCTAGATGTCACTGCTCTCCCTGCATTCCCCCAGCTCTCTTAACGATTTAATTGTGTAACCAGGGCATGGGGATGGACATTGGGTCCCTGTCCCCTGGTGCACAAACAAGATTCTGAGATGATACAAGGCTTGTCTTAATAACAATGTCCACAAAATGGCTCCTTCCTGGTTGCTATAATTATGAGTTCCCAGACTGATGGAAACAATATTCAAATAATGTATACAGTGTAATTAAAGTTCATTTTGCTTGACTAACATGATAAAATAGGATTTGGAATAATTTGGTTTGGGCGACGGGTCCCCTTTAAAGTACCAGGAGCAGCATTTTTGCTGCCCCTGGTACCTAGTGGGGCGCTGCCGCCTAAGGCCTCAACTTGCCTCATTGGCGAAGCACCCCTTCTCTGTACAATTAACAGTGCTATACTGTATAAACCTAAAATGGATAAGGATCATTTTACAAGCATTTTGATAACTCTACTCCAATATAGAAAATACACAGTTGCTATGGGCAACTGCACTGGTTCAACTTAGCACCTACTTTAGTAAATCGTCCCTATATATAACACACAAGCCATGAATATCCTGTAATTTATATCCTTATGAATGGTGCTTAGAGATGTCATCTGTCATAATTGACGCTTAGTAAACATGACTCAATGAAACGTGTGTATTATAATAAATAAAGTACCCCCATTGAAAAATATGAAGATATTGGAAATCACCTTGGAGTTCCATGACCTGTATATATGCCTTTGGATGGTCATGGAACTTTTCGTTACTTATAATATCCTTAAATTTTTCAATAGGGGGTACATTATTCACTATATAAATATATAGTGCAAACCCACCAGATATTTTGCTCTAAACCTTTTCAGAGATGAGATGACCTGCATTTTACACACTGGCAGGAAGGAAAATGTGGTGGTAATCAGATCCAAGCAACTTACAAGTTTTGATCTTTTGAGAACTCTTCTTTCCTGTTCCTACAACGACATTGGACACCCATAGGCTAGCCCCCTTCTCATCTGAAGGCTGCATAAGTTCGTTGATGCAGCCCTCAGACCAACCACCTGCATTATCAGCGTTAAGCCTGATAGTGGTCGCCTCATGGTGTGCATCTTGGGGAGAGATCCTTTGGCGAACTTGCCATATGAGCATATCTTTTAGTATAAAAAGCCATTCCATTATGAAACAACAAAATAGTTCATTCAATCCATGACTGCTATGGTAAAGTGACCAAAAGTGAAAATGACCATATAGTACAGCCACCTCTGATTCAGATAGCTCACAAGAGGAAGAGATTGTTCATAGACTATATATTTTATTAAGCTTGGATCTCACTGTACCACTGCTTAGAGCTATGAAAGAAACCCTGAGATAAATTGTAGACAGAAAACCTGAATATGAAATGAATATGAAATTAAAAGGAAATTATCACAATATTAAAACATTTCTGAAATCTTTTTAGCTCTTTGAATTTCTTTATGAAGCATTAAATACAATTTTTAGACCATCGACCCTTAAAATTCAAGCTCCTGAGATTTTTGGGCTAAAATTACATGGGCCTGAAAAACCTTTATGTGCAGCTTATTCACTGAAATGTGTAACCAGGAAGTCCATCTGGGTAAAAGATCCCATATCCTGAAACCCATTATCTAAACACTTGGAATTACTAGAAGGCCATTTCCCACAGAGTTTTTTTTAATTTTCCTTTTTCTTTGTAATAATAAAATCTTGTACTTAATGGTAACTATGAACCCATATTGGTGTTTATTTAATGCTTATGAGAAAGAATCAAATTCTGTGTATGCCACTCCCATGACTTGGATGGATTGTGTTCTCAAGTTAGCCTTGGTCACTAGTACCCTGGCCTTGAGGGCAGAGCCACCTGTTTGGCTGTAAGAGCAGTTCTTTGTTTTTCTGTGTAGAGAGATATCTCTATTCCCTTCTACCTTTCACTCCTGTACTCATATGTTCTCATGTCATACGTTCCCAAGTTAATAAAAACCCTGTGATCTATTTGTTCTATGGTCAAACTCTTTGTGAGTTCAGAATCCATGGAGCTCGTGTTTTTCATCTCAAGTTCTCTCCAGTAACTGAATTTCCCCAACACTTACATGTTTTCAGCAGACTTAAGGTATGGAGATCCAAATTAGAGAAAGATCCCCTATCCAGAAAATCCCAGGACCCAAGCATTCTGGATAATTGATAGATAAAATCAAGTCTTCTTTGTTTAAATGCATGATGATTTGTATATAATAAGAGCAGGAGCATTATAGAAAAAAAGGGTAAATATTGCCTTATTTAAAGAATTTCCTTTAAGCTGCTTTTTACAGCTAGACTGAGATTTTTCTTTTCAATTCTGATTAGTTGAAAATGAATATAATGATGGAAAATAAGGTAAAAACCCAAACAAAATGGTTTATAATTCATTTATATGGTCAGTTGCTGACTATAAACAATGACAAATGTTTAAGTACATCTATTTAGAAAATGTATAAGAAAAAAATATTTACACCAGATATGACCACAATACAATATTACATCATGAAAAATGGAAATCTCACTACAGTACAAATGACAATAGCATCTTGTTTCAAAAATAGGTGGTTTCTTTACAGAACAAGGAAAAAATACGCACACACAATTTGCAAGATATGTTAGCCATCCTCTGTTGTTATACTGCAGTTGTTAAATTCACAAGAGGAAATTTTTATAAATCACCATTGCATTTTAAAACACGAAATTGGAAATATATAATCCCAAATTTAAAATTTTCATATATATATATATATATATATATATATATATATATATATATATATATATATATATATAATTAAAATAGATTCTTTCTAATTTGAATCCATAAACTCCTCTTAAAATGCTGAAGGACTAATATAAAGAAAGCAAAAGAAATAATCCCTTAAAAATTTTAGTAATTCAGATACAGTATGTATATATTTATAATTACAGAGAGGTGCTCTTACCTGATTTCTGCAAAATGTTTGCTTTCCTGTTACCTATTTTACAATGTAGGATCTTGAAGGCACATGTGGGGCTTTCAGTGTTATACTGGTCAACCAGGGTACCAGGAAAGGGCCCAAGTTTCAGTTGTCAGGTAGGGTAAATGTATAAAATGAATGAAGATGGTGAATGAAGAGAGAATAAGAAATTAATTGGGAGAATGGGCCCTTGGACTAAGGTTTAAGGGTGGGTTCATGGCATTCCACTCTCTTTGGCTAATGGTGGACCCAAAGGCATTCCACACTTACATGGAGCGCTTTGGCTAATTTCATAGTTTAATTTAAAATACAAAACACACTAAAGTGTGAATGTGAATGAGTAAGAAACTCATCAAATCAGTGGAATTTACACGATTCCCATAGGAATGTGGGCAGTTTTGATGCTGTGCTTTGAGAAAGGAGACATGTGGTGTGAAAAACTAAACTGTTATGTGTTCTATAGGTCTGTTATGTTATAGGTACAGTAGAACCCCCTCCCAGGTTGACCAGAAAAAAAAGTTTAAAATCCAGGATAAAATAAGGGAAATAAATTATGCAACATATACAGTATTGGTGGGACGACAATTGAGGTTTCAATGTATGTTAAGAAAATTTAACTTTTAGCCTACAACATGAACTCTTACAGTGTATAGCAATAGCAAAGACGACATGCCTTAATGCATAACAAATACTTCTTGCAAAGTAAGCCTGATTTTCAAACTGTAGGGCCAAAAGCACCATTTTCAACATGTAGATGCAACCAAGGAATTTAATATAGCATATCAACCAATGCCAACATATAGTTCATTTTCTTTCCTGCCCATTCAATTTTCTGCACTGCTTTTGTCAGAAAGCAATAGAAGGGTCAAAAGGGATAAAATCAAATATATTTCAGTTATAGGATTCTATTAGGCACAGATTCAGGTGTTAAAACCTCTTCTACCTTTCAAACACTGGCCAAATTAGACAACCATTCATAATGATCTGGAATAAGCAGCTTGGCAATGCATTGCACCTAGGACATTGCTGAAACTTGTAAAGAGAACTATAAATAATTTTTGGATGACAAATATTGACAAAGTGTGTGTATATATATATATATATATATATATATATATATATATATATATATATATATATATATATATATAAATATTTGTGTACAGCACCGTTCATATTAATTAAATCAATTTTCTAGGGAGCTATCTTAAATCTTATCCGAATATTGACAATATAACAGCTCCTAGAAAAAATAGTGCAAAATGGCTCACCCTTTTTCTCGATTGGCCTGGATGTATATACCAGGCCCCATGTCTAAGGGTTTCCAAACACTTCAGCCATGCATGTATCCCAAATGAGTAAAAGCGCACTCACCAAATTTTGGAGTGGCCCGGGTGCATCGCACCAAACCCGTAGCCAAGCGTGTGTTCAGAAACCAAAAGTTTGGCAAGCACTTCCAGAAGCCACTTGATCGATAAAAAATCTGCTTTATTTCAACAGTTTAAAAACTTCCGAAATCCTATTCCCAGTCTGGGGGTTCTTCCAGTGAGCACCACGAAGCGGTCAGCTTCCTTCTTCTTCTTTCTTCAGATTTCCAGGGGCAGACACATTTGCAGTAAAACTAAATAGCTGACTTCATCATTAGAGTTCGGCTTTTCACATTACTGAGCATGAGCACCCGCGTGATGATAGAAGAATCCGGAAGCCGATCGCTCCGTGGTGCTCGCTGAAAGAACCCCAGGCGGTACAGTTTTCTACTGATAGGAGCACCAGCTCTGAGTGTGACGTAAGTATATACAATCACTTGGGGGTGCCGAAAGTTTTAACCCAAGTGAAGAACGCCTTTCCTTTTAAACAATAATAAAACATATATTATTAGACTCTATAATACCCATGAGCCCACCAAGCAACTATTGTTTGGTGGGCTTATAGGCTTGATGGAGTCTAAAAGAATAACTTTATCAAGTTGGAAACTAGAATTCTAACAGAAGTCAAAATTGAGTTGATGCTTGTTAATATGGTAGATATCCCTTTAGCTGAACATCTCTAATCAGAATATTAACAGTAGTTTTCAATTTTTAATATTTTAAAAGTTGGTTTGAATACCAGACTGGTCCAACATCAGTCCATGCATTGACTCAAACCCAGAACTACCCAATCCTAATCCATTTAGGATGCAACAGTGTCAGGCTGGTATGAAAATCTAATTTAGTGTACAGTATGTGGACAACATTCTACCTAGGTCCCTTCTGATCCAAATTAAAAGAATGAATCTTGGTTTATCTTTGTCATTAAAAAGATACCTCCGCTGACACATGCAGGGAGGGCAAAAGTGTTGAGTTCTGTGGTCATTACAGTTCCAAAGTTGGTACAATTTGAAGTCTACACAAGTGCATGCCAGCAATATATTTTGCAAGTCATAGGGATTGATTTGGAAGCAGCAGAAGCATGCAGGAAACAAATACAGACATATTTAACAATTATAACAACATTGGCATGTAAAGTGCAGTATATGCCAGTTGGGTGCCATCAATAAATAATCAAGCATGTATCTATATATATGTACAAACACTCTCACATAATTGTTATAATGGTGTCTGTTGTCCATATCCTGTGACACTTTACTATCAGTGCATATATATTAATAAAGTCTTGTATTTCAGCATTGCTGAATGTAAAGGAAATTGAAAAGAAAGTAAAATATAAAGTAACAAGGACAGCACATTTTGCAGCAATGGAAAGATTCCCCGTTCTATCTAAAAACATTTACGAGGAAGATTAATCAGGTGACTTCATTATGAATGTCTAATGCATTCCTCTTGTGTCTTTAACAACAGAATGAACTCAAAAGCCAAATTTACTCAGAGTATATAAAATTATATAATGAAGCGTGCAAAAGTAGTTATGCAACATGTACTAATAAAATGTCACTAAAATGGCAATATTAAATATTTTATGAAATTCTCCATTAAATACAAGAGATACAAAAAGATAGCCTTTTACATGTCTGTTTCTGACACAAGGCTAAAAATTCAATGCCCAAGTTGTACTTGTGAATATATGAGTATAAGCACAAGTACATTTACATATATTACATATTCATATATAATACAAGGAAACAGTACAATAGAGCTAAAAAATAGTAAAATGTACACAAAGAATCATTATAACAAAACCATTTCAAAAGTAATAATAAAGTTGACCAATGTTAAATGCCAAATGATACTTAAAAAGTTTTCTTTAAATGCCTCTTTAAAAAAACTTTATCCCTAAATTACTAAACATTTCTAATAACACATTACTTTGCCTAGACAAGAAGAACGTGTTGCTTCAAGTCAGAAGGCATTCTGCTTTGGTGAGCCCATTGTAAGATAGGTATGCACCAAATTCTTAATTTTTGGATTCAGCTGAATCCTCTCCATGAATGCAACTTTTTTTACCACAATTTGTCTAGCATTATCTAAAAAAAAAAAAAAAATAATATTAAAATCAATATTATGCTACATAAAACCTGCCAAGATGCCATAGAAGACTATGGGAAGTGAGTTTAGTATAATCAATAATCCAAACTCTTCCCAGTGATTTTTCAAGTTTAATTGCAAGTGTTCACAATTTGTTTTCAGCACTTACAAAAATTTTGATAAATATGCCCCCAGTGTTCATCTGAATCAAAGATGCGTCTTAATCTGAATCCTGCAAAAAACACTGTGATTCAGTCCAATCCTGAAATGAATCCTGGATTTGTTAAATTCTTACTTTCTTGGATATGGGAACATAAGGTAAGTGAAACTACTCTTCAATAGGTTTTAGCATTAACAATGAAGGTGAAGCTTGCCTGTAGAGAAAATGTATTGCTATGAAAGGGGTTGTTCATCTTTGTGCTAACTTTAAGAATGATATTGAGACTGATATTCTCAGACAATTTGCAATATGTTTTAATGTTTTATTATTTGTGGTTTTTGAGTTATTTTGCTTTTTATTAAGAGGCTCTCCAGGTTTCACCAATCTAGTTGCTAGCAATCGTAAGAAAGTTATGTCCGACAAATAATAATTACAATATCCCATTGATATTGGCAGACAGGCAATACATGCAGAGATCTTATCTTAGCCGATCTAAATCTTTTAACCTGTCCGATCGACTGAAAGACCGATCGCCATGGTACGGAAAATGTCAGGACATTCCACATGCTGTACGAAAAGCATACGAACCGTCGTTTCGTACGATGGTATGTTTGTGTCTATGGCCAGCTTAAAAGTGATTCAGTAAGACATCTCCCACTGGCTAGAGTCACCATTATCATCCAGTATAAATTTAAAAATGCTTTTTGTTACATATTATTTTCTAATAATTAACAGGGTAAGACATGTCCTGGCATATTAATAATACTGCTGTTATGCTTGAAAAAGATATATGTAAGAGAAGGGCCAGCAATTAGTAATGGCAGTATTGTGAACTCTCAGGATAAAGACTCCAACAGCATCTGTGATGGTCAGAATGACCCCAGTTAACTAAAGTTTTAAGTTAAGTAAAAGTTTAACCACCAATGACACTTTTAAAGGGTGGATAACTGGGAGAGTGTGACTCAATAATATCAACACTAAAGGATAGATTTATCAATAGTTAAAATTTTAAAAAAGCTTTTTTCCCCACAGGCTGAATTTTATCATTTTTTTACCTATATGCTGAGATCCATTCAAACCAATGGGCACATCATTGATAGTTTGAATCAATATTTTTTACTCATTTGATTCCTTTACCATTAAAGTCTATGGGAAGCATGAGCAGCTTGAGAAAATTTTTTTTGATCATTGACACTCTCAAAATATTCAAGTGAGAAATATTTATAGATTTTGATAAATATCCCCCTAACGGGCACCACAGCTGCATGGCACTTTATGTTTTAGCTCCTGGTAAACTGAATCCTGCAAAAAACGCCTTTTGTCTCTTATCAAAATATAGTTGCCAAGAACCATGTCTGCATGCATGTTCGGCCGTGTATCTCAGATAGACATATTATAGATTTGGCATCCACATGGATCATTTTTGCAAATGCAAATTCGTGTTACATTTTCTAAAAGCAATGCATCCCCCTAGCCAAAATAAATCAGTTTTTGACAAAAAGTCTTAGCTACATTTTGTAAACAAAAATGTTTTAGCGATATTCTCATACAGAAATTTGTTACCAAATCTATGGAATTCTCTCAAAATGGAATTCATTTATGTTCAAATTGACTGACACAGTTAGCATTGCCATGTACTATATATAAAAACACATAATTTATGTTTCAGAAATATTTATAATATATGTATATTTGTTAACTTTTTTGTAGTTTACATAATTTTTACTGAATGCCATCCTTTTTATAATATTTACATTTTAGAATGCTAAAAGATGAAAATCTAAGAAAGCAGTGGTAGGACAGACACAAGTCTTCTACGAGAAAGTCGCCGAAGAGACATTAGGCAGCGTTTATCAAAGTGTAAGAGGCAATTATCCACAAAGTGTTTAAAAAATTACCCAGAGACTCTAGAAGTTCGATTTCAGTATGTGTTTACAATTTTCTGATACTATTGTAATATTATTGGAAACCCAAATCAATTTAAAATTAGTTGGGGGAATTTTAGATTGCACATGTGCTACTGTTACTTTTATGAAAGGGGAACTTTTTTGCTTAAGGCAACTTTACCTTTTTTTAACTCATTTGTTAAAGGGAAACTATTGCAGAAATAAAATTCTATAAGAAGCTTCATCATACTGAAATAAGAAATTTTCAAAATGTAATTGATTAGAATATAATTTCTAAGATATCTTTTGGAGGAACATCCATTTCTAGCAGTCGTATTAGAGCAGATGTATTAGTTCTAACTGGCAATCAAAATCTGACAGCTGACTCATGCATGAATGAAGATAGACAAATGCTGAGAGGGGGTATGTGAGGAGTAACTTGATTATTTCAGAAACAGTACAGAATTTTTAATTGATTTCATTTAAAAAATTTCTTATTTCAGTATGAAAGACATTCATGTTCGCAAAAGTTTCCCTTGAAGACACAACAAACTGAGCGCATTTTAGCAAAGTAGAAAAACAAAATTGACCACAGAGCAAACTTTCTGCAGTACTGGACAACTAATAACAATAATAACATAAATACAGAAAACATACACTATACACATAGAGGCCTATTTATCAAAGTTTAAATTTGTGAATTTTATAGTATTTTTAATCAAATTTTTACCAAACTTCGAATGTTCTTTATTTATGTTCTTTTTTTAGAATCTAAAAAAATTGAAGTATTAAAAAAATGTGAAAACAATTTAAAGAATTTGTATTCTACATATTATATTCAGTGGGTCGTCAAAGTGTAAAAAAATAGATTTTAAATTTTTTTTAGCACTAAATAAATACAAATATCAAAACATTTGAGTTTAGGAAACTCTAATTCGATATTCATGAGTTTCAGCACAAAAAGAATTTGAATTGGAACATAGATAAATCGGCCCATAATGATGGCTGCTTCTATGGCATTTTACTTTAACAATTTTGATGCAAACTAGTATTTCTTTAGACTATAGACAATATCATAGTATGATTTGAATAATAGCTTTAAGTAACACACACACACACACATCTATATATATATATATATATATATATATATATATATATATATATATATATATATATATATATATATATATATATATTAAAGCATTAGGAAAACTATATATGGGATAAACTATATATAGAAGTATATATTGTTTTACCCAAAACATGTTAACCCCCAAGTGGAACAGCACCTATATGGGCACTTCTGGCAGTTTCTGGGGTTAAAACTGGAAAGACAAAAATGTTCAAAATGAATCGGGTTTTACCCACTTTGCTGGAATTCAATCACTCAGTTGTAGGTTCCATATCTCACAACTACTGCAGAACTTTAGTAGCCAAAGGAATAAGAGAACTCTGTAGCTTCAGTTTGGCCATTACTAAAACAATTAATTCCTATAGAAAGTGTATTTTAGGCCAGTAATGAAAGATGATGCTAAAATCGGCTATACACATTTAAAAAAATCATCACCATAAATAGCGTTTCATCCAGATAAGTCATTAGAAAAGCAGTACTAGAAGTTGGCAGATAGACGAGTCTATACAAATATGATAGCTCCATCTACCCGTGGCAGTGATTTGAAATCCTAGATATGTGAGTTCCACTTATGTCTCAGTCAGTTAAAATAACAAAATGAAAATACTGTAGTAAAAGTGTAAATTACAAGGGCATTAATAATATACAATCTTTCAATTCAATAAAAATGCATAGTGTGTGTTTTCAATAAAAGAGGGTTTTTAAAAGATGGAATCATCAAAAGGTACTTGGCAGAAGTCTGTCCTCCTTGAAACAATATATTCTCATTCAAAGGATATTTCTGAAGAAAGGACCATGCTGGTTCTTTTTCTCTTACATTTCATTAGTTCAACAGGAAGAAATTTTCCAACTCCGTCCAGTTCTTTTTCCATTTTGTCCAAGTGAGACCACCAAAAAAATCCAAAGGAACATCAAATTCTTGTCCCTGCTTCATTATTTCCCATTAAAGATGCAGGAGAGTTCCATGGCTGATATAAAACTGAAGTAAGATCTGGTATTTTATCTCCCGGACTGGACTATGGATTGCTATCACAGCACCGAAAATCCAAGAATCATCACCAGAAGTCTAAACAACTTCAGCAAATCTTCAAATATGAAAGACACTTGTCTTCATCCTTAAAAGTCAGGTCGGCCATCTTAAATTTAGCTCAGCTTCATTTTTTGGCAATAAGCCATGGTGTCTGACCCTTTAATTATTAAATAAAGGTGCTTTTAAGCACATTGTTTTTCAGAATAGAAATGGCAGCTCTGACAATGCTTTACCCTCAAATATAAAGTAAATATTTAACAACCATTGCATTGCATTCATTTTGATGATTCAATAGGATGTTAGCGTTCAGTGCTGCCAATGAGCTCTAACATCCCCTAGAACTAAATAAAATTGTAACAAAAATATCTGGCTAGACCTAAGATTTTAATGTAGGGAACACGCAACTGCTTGTTTTTAATTTAGCTTTATGGTAGAATAGATATATATGTAATGAAAATAATCATACGGATGATAAATAATAAAACTTAGCTTTTACAGGGCCTCATTGCCATTCTAAATGTGACTATTTCATTGTTAACAATTTAAGAATAAATGCATTTGATTTACTACTGTATTCATTTGCAGATTCCAGGACACAAAGGCTCTTTGGTTTAGATTTATCTTCATGATTAATAAGTAAAATGCCTCCAGACACATAATTATTTTAGGGAACTCGCTTGCCAAAGGCCTTGAAATAAATATGCAATATTTGCCAGCTAAAAGTGGTAAGATATTGCTTCTTGATTTTAACTTACAGAAAGCTCTCATGGTAATATACATTTTGCTTGTGAATATTGATTTGTAATTACGTTATGGCTTTCCTAAACACATTTGACCTAAAACTTGTGTGTGTGCTGGGTGTTAAACATCTGAACATTGACAGATGACAATGTGCATACCGGTAAATACAGTATACTGTACATGTATAATTGTATTGCTATCAATGGGACATGTTCCTGCAGTAGCAAGATATGCACACTTTGTCCACGTTTTATATAATGTAAAATCATTCTTCTGAGCATTTTTACAATTAAATGTTTTCCCCTTATTTCATGATACAGGTATGGGACCTGTAATCCAGAATGTTCAGAATCTGGGGCTTTCCCGGAAAGGGATCTTTCTGGAATTTGGATTTCCATGCCTTAAGTCTGGTAAAAAAAAACATATAAGCCCAGTAAGATTGTTTAGCCACCAATAAGGATTAATTAATTATATCTTAGTTGGGATCAAGTACAAGGTACTCATTTATTATTACATAGAAAAGAGAAATCATTTTTAAAAATTTGGAATTTTTGAATAAAATGGAGTCTATGGGAGATGGCCTTTCTGTAATTTGGTACTTTTTGGATAACTGGTTTCCAGATAACGGATCCCATACCTGTACCAGCAATGTTTAAAGGGAGTGCCCGTGCTGTTCTGGGCAAGAGCTGGCTAGTAAATTAAGCGTTTGCTATCTTAATTTACAGCTGCAAAAAAATGCTATTGCTAAATGTGACAGGAGTAATAGAGTTAGGAGATTCTTCCAGCATCAGTTTGATTTTTGCTGTTCTGCTTCTGTTACACATACATGATATTAGCAGGTATGGGATCTGTTATCCAGAATGCTCAGGACCTGAGGTTTTTCGGATAAGGGGTCTTTCCATAATTTTGATCTCCATACTGTGTCTGCTAAAAAATAATTTTTTTAGCATCAAAGCTTTCAATAATATTTTGCCTTCAATAAGGCTCAATTATATCTTAGGATCAAGTACAAGGTACTGTTTTATTATTGCAGAGAAAAAGAAAATCATTTTAAATAAAGTACTTCCTGTAATTAGACATTTTCTGTATAGTGGGTTTTGTCAGATAACGGATCCCATATTTGTATTACCATAAAATTTCTATTGAACTGCAAAAGTGCTTAGAAGAACAATTTAACATTGTTATACCGTATGTCAGCTATATGTCCCACTGCTTTGTTTATCGGTCAGTTCTGAATACATTTGAACGTGCTAATTATTAAGGGGCAGATTTATCAAGGGTCGAATTTCGAGGGGTTAAAACCCTCGAAATTCAGCCATCGAATTGAAATTCTTTCGAATATCGAATTAGAAGGATTCAGCGCTAAAATAGCGATCGATCGAATAAAACAATTAAATCCTTTGAATCTAACGATTTTTAGTGATCGATCAAAGGATTTTTATTCAATGGCAAAAACATTAAAAAATGCACTGGAAGGTTCCCATAGGCTAATTTAGCAATTCGGTAGCTTTAATTTGGCGAAGTTTTGAAATTGAAGGATTTTTAAAGAGACAGTTCTTCGACTATCGGATGGTCGATTATTCGAACGATTTTTACTTCGAATCAAAGTCGAAGTAAATTCGAAGTCGTAGGGGCACATTTACTATTGGTCGAATATCAAGGGTTAATTAACACTCGATATTCAACTGTCAAAGTAAAATCCTTCGAAGTCGAAGGATTTACCGCAATTCGTTTGTTTGAACGATCGTAGGAAAAATCGTTTGATCGAACGATTAAATGCTTTTCGAAGGATTCATCGATCGAACGATGTTCCTTCGATAAAAAAATACTTAGAAAGCTTATGGGGACCTTCCCCATAGGCTAACATTGTACCTCGGTAGGTTATAGGTGGCGAAGTAGGTGGTCAAAGTTTTTTAAAGAGACAGTACTTCGACTATCGAATGGTCGAATAGTCAAACGATTTTTAGTTCGAATCGTCCAATTCGAAGGTCGAAGTAGCCAATTCGCTGGTCGAAGTAGCCAAAAAAATACTTCGAAATTTGAAGTATTTTTTATTCTAATCCTTCACTCGAGCTAAGTAAATGTGCCCCGTAGTATCCTATTCGATGGTCGACTAACCAAAAAAAAATTACTTCGAAATTCGAACTTTTTGGACTTCGAAAATTCACTCGAGCTTAGTAAATCTGCCCCTAAGAGTTCTCTATAATATATTTTTATTATTTTTCATTACCAAGAATGGCAAATGTGCTAAAAATACCTTTTTTGGGAATGTATGGGAGTATAAAGTTTTAGAACTGTGGCAGTTGCTGTTTTGCAGAATGAGGGTAAAACAATGTCACTGCTGCCTTTTACAATGCAGAAGAAAATACAATTATTTGCAAAGCATGCAGTTTAAGCAAAAAATATAACATTAGAACAGGCAAGCTAACCTCAAAAACACCTCACACATTTTTTTTTTTTGCTTTCAAATAAGCCATGAACTTTGGTACTCCCCTGATTTCAGAACATTCCACATTCCATACTGTCTCGCTGACAGATGGTTCCAATTTGGTGCAAAGTATTTCAGCCTATAAATGATGTATTGTTTATTCAAAGAGAGGACTCAATGGCACTACTACTATCAGGGGACTTTTCAAGAACTGTGTTCTTCAAACATTTACCTAGGCCCAATAAGCCAATCTGAGTTATAAACAAATGTAGCTCCCTGATGTAAAGAAGAGAAAGGTTGTTAAAGTTTATGTGTCTGAAAGAATACACACATTGTTTAGAGGATATAACAGCTCAGCATTTATTAGCTAACAAAAAGGGGATATTTCAGGAATATAATTATGTTCCTTAAACTAAATATGAAAAATATTGAATACTATAATATAAAATATTTAATTTATTATGAATCTTATGGAACACAATATGATTCCACTGCGTTGTGACTGGTTAAATGCAATTTGTAATGAAAGTAAAAACCTATGTACACTTTGTGGTGCTTCCTGCAGAAACCGCCTGTGGTTTGTGGCAGTTGCAACAGTGATTCAGGGAAATCAGCTCAAGCACCATCATCCTGATACTTGTGGGAGAATGTAACAATAGTCATTACAATTTTTCTTTTGTGCAAACATTTTTTCTAAATTAGTTTTGCAACAGTGAAAAAAATACATCAGTGCACAATTGAAATAAAAAAGAATACACCACCTTTAAGCAGGTCTTAAAATGTGGTATACACAATTAAAATCTGAATTTTTGATAAATGTGTAATGATGAATATTACATTGAAAAATATGTGTTTTCCTTACAATTTATATATGCCTATTTTTTCCATTGTTTTTTCTTTTACAATTCGAATTTCATTTCCCCACTTTTCTTCATTTAATTTGTGCTTGCTATATACTGCGATTAAACGGTAAATATGTTATTCTCTACACCTGGCTGTTCCATGTTTCCTAGTTAGATGGTGGTAGGAGGACAAAATGATAAATGGCAAACCTTTAAAAGGGACACTGTCATCACATAATTATCTCTTTATTAATAATTCAGTTTAGGAGTAAATAATGCTATAAATCGTTCTGCAACTTGACATTCTTTCTTTATATGTTTGTGAACTGCAACATATGAAACCTCTGGGAGATTCTTTCAATTATAAAGGGTCATTAACAAATGCAGTGTGGTGGCAAGGTGTAATATTTAGATAAAATGGCCATGTTTCATACCCATATTGTGTGTTTTCTTAAGAGTGGCTGCACTCTGAATTGCAGTTGCCCTAATTACACACATTGCATTAAAATGAACACAATGGCATGTGCTTTTTCCCATTTTTCCCATCACATGCATGTTACATTTTCACAGGATTGTGTCTGTCACAAGGTGTCAATAGTGTTTTCCTTTTGTCACAATGCTGCTTGAGCTATTGACACAACCCACTGTGGGGCCCATAGAATTACTACCATGTTCAGGGAGGCAGTATTTTCAGATTTCCTCAGTGTCAATAGTTGCATGATTCAGCAGGATGGACACACAATTATACGAATGGATGGAGGTACTTTTAATGAATTGTATTAATAAGCGCAGCATTTGCATTC
Organism: Xenopus laevis; assembly: GCF_017654675.1. Lineage (NCBI taxonomy): Eukaryota > Metazoa > Chordata > Amphibia > Anura > Pipidae > Xenopus > Xenopus laevis. Next base: position 43,781,125 of record NC_054383.1, on the reverse strand, counting down.
ATTTTGCCACAACCACAATTGTAGATGACCCTTACAGTCTATAGAAATTGTCTTTTGAACACAGGAAAGAATGGTATGGGACATGTTATGCAGAATGCTCAGGAGCTGGGGTTTTCCAGATAATGGATCTTTCTGCAATTTGGATCTTCATACCTTAATCTTATTAGAAAATCCTTTAAGCATGAAACAAATTCAATAGGCTGGTTTTGCTTCCAATGAAGATTCATTATATCATAGTCCGGATCATGTACAAGGTACTGTGTTTTTTTTATTACAGAGAAAAAGGGGATCCCTTTTAAAAATTCTAATTATTTGATTATAATGGGAGACAGCTATCCCGTAATTCTGAGCTTTCTGGATAACGGATCCCACACCTGTATCGGATTTGTTGCAGGCACTGCATGTCCCAGAGGCTACAAAGGAATGTATATGTCAGCAGTTTCTGATGGTCTACTAATGCTCTTGACCATGCCTGTTCAAATTCTGGTTACAATGGTCCTCCTTATCTTTCAGCTTCCACTATTTCAAATTGCCACTGCAGGTTTATTATACTTGAGAGTTGTGACAATATACTGTTTCGACTGTGAGACTATAGTGTTTTTAACAGGGATATTTGCCAGTTAACATGAGAACTTGAAAACACAATTAGAAAAATACAAGGTGATGTGGCATAAAGGGAAAATTGGGGTTATTCACCTCCCTAATCAGTCCTTAATACACCTTAAATCCCAAAGTTCCTATTGGGGATACCAATCAAGCATAAATAATTTAAAAAGGTGTAATTAAAAAACAGTTAAAATTTAAATGTAGAAATGTTTTTTACCCTAAAGGTTCTTAATCCATTATCAATCAAGTAAAACCTGGTCGGCGAGTGATTATCTTTTTATGAATTTGTACTGAATGAATTTTGGGTCCTGGCTGGCCAGTTTTTACTTGATTGATAATGGATTAAAAATAGTGATGGAAAATTTGTGTGTTTGAATGTTTTCACTTAAAAATCTAGCAATTCGAACGTTTTCACTTTAAAATCGAGCAATTCGAATGTCTTCAGTAAAATAGAGCAATTTGAAAGGTTTCACTAAAAAAAATCAAGCAATTCTAACGTTTTCACAAAAAATCGAGCAATTCGAACGTTTTCACAGAAATATCGAGCAATTCGAACGTTTTCACGAAAATACTGTGAAAATTGGAAATTGACACTGGCGAATTTTCGCGGGAGATTCGTGAATTTATTCGCCGGCAGCGAAATTCGCTGCGAATTCATGCCAGCCGAATTTATTCGGCCATCACTAATTAAGAACCTTTTAAGGGTAAATTAAATTTATATATTTAAATAGTAACTGTTTTTTAATTACACCTTTTTGAATTATTTCTGCTCAAAAACACAATAGCCTCAAAATCTAAAGGGTTGGATCTTTAGTCCCCCCAGCTACCATACTTTACACAATATAAGTTTTCAGGTACAAGTAAAGACTAATTATGATGACAGTATCCCTTTAAGGTGCCAAGTATAAAGATGCTGTCTTATATCTCAACAAGATCTCAATGAGCCATTCACAGATACTCATGGCCTTGAAGGATTCCATGATAAATGTGTAAAACGTATTTCATAATATAGGCATGGGATCTGTTATCAGGAATGCTTGGGGCATGGGGACTCCGAATAACAGGTTTTCTGTACTAAAGGGCGTTTTGGCTGTTGCTGCCTCAGGTAATGTGAGCAGTGCGACAGAGGCATAAGGCTAGCTTAGTTACCATCAAGTACAGGTTACTGTTTCAAAAGGAAATCATAAAAAAGACTTATTTGCTTAAAATAGGCTCTGCAATAGAGGTTTCTGGATAATGGGGTTTCTGATAATGGACCCCATACATTTAGCAAAGATTTAGTATGATGCCAAATTATTTTGTTTAGCTGGGAACTGCACCACAAAATTCCCTTTAATAAATGATTACGTTTGAGTGGATGTGGAGAATGTATTTTATTTACCATTATACCCTGGGATTTGTCTGTCACTTTTCTGATGAATGTTTGGCACCAAAGTACAATAACTTAAAAAGCATTATTTAATAATTGTGCACAAATATCATGCAAATACAGCAGCATATTTTTCACAAATATTAGAAAAGCAAGTACAAAAATACACAACTGGTCCAATGACAATATGTTTTAGTATTTTTTTGTACAAAAATGCATAAAGTTTGGTATTTTTTCCATTTATGTAACACTGTATAAAAATAAATATTCTATGTACAAACACACAGGACAATCCCAGGTTAGAACGATCACTGCAAAAGAAAACAAACCAAGGTTAGTTTCGCAGTTTAACCAGTATAAGGGAAATGAGAAAGGCCAAACCCAGTGGGGCTCATTTATAAATACTGGGCAAATTTGCACCAGGTCAGTAACCCATGCCAACCAATCAGATTTTTACTTTCATTGTTAACTGATTGGTTGCTATGGATTACTGTCCAGGTGCAAATTTGCCCAGTGTCTCTTTCATTAACTGCCAGTAAAATTCAGTTTGGAGAGGAAAAACAATGGCAGTATTACCATTTTTCATCCCTACCACTGTCCACTTTCTGATGAGCACTACCCTCTTTGCATCAAAGTGCTGTCTTAACTGACAGTTATGGATTTTTCCCCTTCAGGATGTAGGGAGGTATGTTAGGGAAAGGTTTGCACCTGGTCTAGTAACCAATAGCAGGCAACAGGTAGCATTTATTGGTTTCCTGTTTGAAAGCAAACATCTAAGTTGTTTATAAAGGTTACTAAACATGGCACACACTTTATAACTTTTATTATATCTGCCCGAGTGCTCTTATGAGCACTTCTCCAAGGTACATTACATTTATAATTTTATGATATCAGCAGTTTTACACTGCTAACATCATGCATTTTCTACAGCAGCTCTGACAGGGGAACTACAGAGGTATGCAGTTCTTTAAAATGACTAAAGGTGGCCATACACGGGCCGATAAAAGCTGCCAACACCGTGTATGGGGCCCCCCGATGGCCAGATCTCGATCGGATGGAACTCAAAATCCCGTCGGATCGCGGCCGCATCTGTTTGTTGATGCGGTCCCGCGATCCGACCGCCCGTTACCATTTGTTAGGATCCGATCGTTGGGCCCTAGGGCGACATCGCCAAACGAGCGGATCTCTCCGTGTATGGCCACCTTAAGTTTGATGTGGCTGCTCTGTAAATTAACATCTATCATTTAGGTATTTATATTATTCTATAAATACGACACAAGGCCTTAATGCATGAATCTGAAGTATTCATGCATGGGTATGTTAATAGTAAACCTCAAGCCATCACCCAAACAATTATTTCTCTGTTTACTTGGGGGTGCCAAAAGTTAGGCACCCCCAAGTGATTGTATATACTTACATGACACCCCGAGCCAATGACCCTATCAGCAGAAAACTGCACTGGCCTGGGGTTCTTCCAGTGAGCACCGCAGAGTGATTCCGGCTTCTTCTTTCTTCTCGTGGGTGCGCATGCACAGTTGCGCGAAAAATCTGAACTTTAACAAAGAAGTCAACAATTTCGTTCTACTCCGTATGTGTCTACCGCAGAAAATTTGAAGAATGAACAAGAAGAAAAATGCTGATCACTCCGTGGTGCTCGCTGGAAGAACTCCCAAACTGGTGCAGTTTTCTGCTGATAGGAGCACCGGCCCAGGGTCGAGGTAAGTATATATAATCACTTGGAGGGGCCTAACGTTTGGCACCCCCAATCGAATAGGTCTTTACTTCTCCTTTAAGTCACAGCATGATGTTTAATGGACCTAAAATATTAAGGGTCAGCATGGACCTCACAGAAGGGTAATAAATAGCTGGTAACTCTAGTATGCAAGCTACAAAATACTACAAGTAATATTGGTATTAATAACAGGTGCCATTTTGGGTAAAACATACATGTTGAATGGGATTACTATGCTGTAAATGCAAGTTTTTGCTCAAAGGGAAACATTGCAAAAACATGCAAAAATCAACCAAGCTCCTATCAGCATAACCTCATTGGTTAATTACCTTGTTCCAGCAGCCCTGTACTGGTAAACCGTCTTCTCCCTATGGAAAAAAAGAACATTAAGATTTCTTATAATCCTGCTGCAAATGAGGTAAATCATGCACTCAAAAATGCCTATATTGCGAAGCATATCTTATTCATATGCACTGTCAATAAATCCTTTGTGCATATATTTTTGCAATGAAACAGATGATCAAGTTGATAGTTTGTGGAAAACATAATTATATCCACTTACATTTTTCCCCTAAATCAACTACAAGAAACCTGTTAGGGTTTTATCTTCAAAGACTATAACATTTCATTTGTTTTCCATTCTTGTCTAATGCAATTTCTAATGGTATTTTGTCTGTAGGCTGTCCGCCTCCTTCTATAAATGTCTTGCAAATTCAGCTTTGTCTGTAACTGCAATTTCCCAACAAGTTTTATTGCTTGATTCATAATGACTTTTCTGATATTTGTCACTCTGTAAGCCCCTACTGTTCAAACTATTATTCTTCCGTTGGGGGCAGATTTATGAAGGGTCGAATTTCGAAGTGATAAATACTACGAAAATTCGACCCTCGAATTGAAATACTTCGACTTCGAATATCGAAGTCGAAGGATTTTTCACCGAATTTGAACGATTCAAATGATTTAATCGTACGATCGAACGATTGTACTTCGATGTGTAAAGACTTAGAAAAATGGTCTAGAAGGTTCCCATAGGCCAACATAGCACTTCGGAAGGTTTAATTTGGCAAAGTATTGAAGTCAAAGTTTTTTTTAAAAAGACAGTACTTCGATTATCAAATGGTCGAACATTCAAACTATTTTTACTTCGAATCAAATTCTAAGTCGTAGTATCCTATTCGATGGTCAAAATATCCAAAAAATTACTTTGAATTTTGAAATTTTTTCCTTCGAAAATTCCCTCGAATTCACTTCGACCCTTGATAAATCTGCCCCTTAGTGTTAGCCCTTACTGCCCAGCCTACCATACCACAGTCTCTCTTATATCTCATTAAATCTCATTGGCCACCAGTTTATACATCAACCAGTTACTGTGCATATCCCACTACTTAATAGTAAGTTACATTACACTGCTCATCCTATTATACTTCATATAGTTAACTTGCTGAGCCTCCGTTAGTAGAGCTTTTAACAGCCCACACACCTATACCTCATCTAAATAGATCATACTGTTCATTGCAATGTTACACAAAAGTGGCCTAATTAGCATATAATCATATGTCTTCACCATTCTCAGAAAAGCAAGTTTTAGGAGCCCTAGTCATATACTAGGTCTCCTAAATAATAAGGAAAGCTTAAATGCAGACAACCTTAAAAATGCATGCTGAAAGTAAAACATAATTACACTGCCAGTACCTAAACAGAACAATATATTTAAAAGGATGGTTCACCCTTTAAGTTAACTTTTAGTATGTTATTGAATGACCATTTCTAAGCAACCTTTCAATTGGTCTTCATTTTTTTTTTTTTTTTTTTTTTTATAGTTGTGTAATTATTTGCCTTCTTCTCACTCTTTCCAGCTTTCAGATGGGGGTCACTGATCCCATCTGAAAAGGAAATGCTCTGTAAGGCTACAAATGTATTGTTACAGCCACTCAACTTTATATTCAGGGTTCTCCTATTTATATTCCAGTCTCAATGTATGGTTGCTAGGGTTACTTGAATCCTAGCAACCAGTGCTGAAATTGCAAACTGGAAAGCCACTGAATAAAAAGGTAAATAACTCAAAATGCAAATTGTGTTAGAGTACACCCTCTACATCATACTAAACATTAACTCAGAGGTGAGCAACCCCTTTAAAGGGTATGACAAAGCTTAGCCCATAATACAATGTCTGCTGGCACTATAAGAGAAGCTACCATAACAGCAATGAAGTAATATAAGCGGCATGCCTAGTTAATTTTAAAACTTTAAAAAAAAACACAGACCATACTGTTTTAAGAATAAATAAATGGAAAACCTAAAGACAAAAAAGGAGAGAAAAAATAAAAAACAAAAAAAATATTAACTATGTGTTGGACCTATGTTGTTTAGTGTAAGGTGCTTCGGGGACACTGGTCTGTATGTTATAGGCAGATGAAAAAATAAAAAACAAATATATTAACTATGTTGTATTTGATCTATGCTGTTTAGTGTAAAGTGCCTCGGGGACACTGGTCTGTATGTTTTAGGCAGATGAATAAATAACTATAGTATTGTACAGTCCTTTGCCATAACAGAATGGAAAGCAGTGGTTTCTAATGCTGAACATGATGTGCACTGAGAATAGATTCAGAGGAGCACCAGTGGATCGATCAGCAGCACTGATGCATGATTAATCCACATATTGATCTATTGCTGTTCCTATGAGGACAGCATGAATGCCCGCACTGTTGTAATGCCTGAGGACAGCTTGGGGAACCCAGTTAGACTGTACATTAAAGAGCAGCGTGTGTAAACGGAATACACGTGTAAAATTTCCCTTGGCTTTCAGATTTTTTAAACAATAGTGTCCAGGTAAAGTATAACACTGTATAGTAAAAATCCCATGTTTATGCTGCAGCACACCTGTCTATAGATATAAGCCCACTTGTAAAATAGCCCAGAATGCAGCACACCCTGCACATACCCCAGGGGGGGCATATTTATTTGACGTGTAAAAAAATGTTCACACATTTTTTTACAGTGACTTCTGCCGGAAACAATATAAAATATCGGCAGCAAATCTGGCGTTCTCATGGCGTAAAATTACACACACCTTGATAAATTTGCCATTTATTTTCCACAGCTTTTTACACCCTTTTTTTCGGTGAATTTCATTTTACACAGCATAATAAAAATATGCCCTGACATGTATTCATGGCTAAAGTCATTTTCTGTTGGCATTTAAAAGCAATGTCCAGTGCATTTGAGTATTATAAAGCAATGGCTTAAATGTAGATTTTTAGCTAAAATGGCAGGCTAGCTCACATTCATTTTGCCCTTGTTTTCAACCCCCCACAAAACAACCTATTTTCTACAGTCTCACAGGAGAACTGGTGGATCAATTAATAGTGTAACTATGGGACTGTCAGAATGACACATCCATGTATCAATTCACCCGTGCTGATTGAGCATTAGGGCAGCTGAGATAACATAACAATATCATTTTTAAAGGTCTGGGGCTGTTGCACCAGGACCACGTTCTACTCTTGGTTTTTATCAATTTTTCATTATTATAATTTTTTCAGACATTCATGAGATTTTGCCAGTTAATCAAGCATTTGAGTAAAGGCTGCCCAAATGACGCTACATAAGTATGGCAATAGCATCAGAATATATTAATATATATATAGTTAAACAGAAATGAGTACAAATTATTGCAAACACCTAAGGCGACAATGCATGAAAAATTTAATAGAATTTAAAAAGAAATCTAATAAATATTTGAAATTTAAAAAAAAGTGATAGCTTACCTTACTAACAGATTTATAAAAAAAGCAAGTTTATTTATTTAATATTCTTCTTTATTCCATGTTTTAGGGGTTTTGCCAATGTTATTGTAATTGGCTTTAAAAAGGGAAAGGAGGTAAATGTTATGGCAAGGAGGAAAAAGGGAAGATGTGCTACAAAGTAGAGTTTGTTAAAGGCTGATTAAAAGAACAGGAAATACATATAACACAGTATGACAGGCCCTGAGTTCAGTGGTTACAGGAACTGGGCAGAGAGTTGTAGAATACATGCACATTTTGGTTATGTTTATATTACAAAGAGAGTTTTATTTTATTTAAGGGAAGGTTCACCTTCAGGTAACTTTTATTAAATTATAGTATGTCAGATTCCTAGCAACTGTGCAATTGGTCTTTATTATTTATATTTTATTGTTATTGAGTTTGCCTTGCTCTTCGGCTTCTTTTCAGCTTTTAAATGGGGGTCACTGATCCCCTCTAAAAAACAAATGCCCTCTAAGGCTACAAGTTAACTGCTATTGCTACTTTGTATTATTCATCTTTCTATTCAGGCCCTCTCCTATTCATATGCTAGTCTCTCAATCAAATCAATGCATGGTTGGTAGGGTAATGTGGACCCTAGCAACTAGACTGCTGAAAATGGAGAGGTGCTGAATAAAAAGTTAAATAACTCAAAAATTGCAAAAATTAAAACCAATTGCAAATTGTCTCAGAATATCAGTCTTTACATCATACTAAAAGTTCATGTAAAGGTGAAAAACCCCTTTATTATATATATTTCATTATTATTGTACGTAAGAAATATACATTAGCAGTATATTATGTCATAATTAGCGTCACGGAATACAAATGAATTGAACCATATAATATAGGAGCGTTCACTTAGGGGGTGACTTATCAACGTTCGAATTAGAATTTTTGCCATGAGTCGATTTTTTTTGCACAAAAACACAAATTCGAGTTATAATTTAAAAAAATAGAATGTTTGGTACTTTTCAAGCACAAACAATGGGAATGTAAAATTTCGGCATCTAAAAGCTTGTCTGTTTGTGTTGACATTTTCTGGGGGGGTTCGAGTTTTTTGAGCCTACAATTTTGAGGTTTTTTTTGAGCTTATGAATTCAAAAATTTGAGGTATTAAAGTTTTCTCCACGATTGTATTCAATCATTTTTTTCTATTCAAATTTTTTAATAAATAAGCAAACATTCAAGTTTTTTTTAAATTGTGAGTTTATTCGAAATAGAAGAAACTTTAAAACCTCACAAATTAGATTTTTGATCTATAAATGTTTCATTAAAGCATGAAAAAAGGTTCAACAAGAAGCACTAGGTATAACTAGCCATCTACACAATGAATAGGAGCTGGGCCAAATTAGGGTACAAAATGTTCTCCCTGGGAATGCAGTGAACACCCAGGTACAGTGGGACCATTAATGCAAACTTTGAAAAAAAACTTTTTGTAAAATTAGTTTAAAACATCTTTGTTTTAAAGTCTTAATTAAGGTCATCAGATCACTTGAAAAAGCAGAGATGCTCCTAGTATGTAAGTTGCAACTCAATGCAGTTCTTCTAGCTGGAATTTCTAGAAGTGTTCCCTATTTTTCTCGTAGTAAATTCAGTGACCTGCTCTAGTACATATATAGGTGTATATACATATAATATCAATAAAGCCCACTATGAAATACTGTTTAATGAAAAAGGTAATAGAAGGCAGATGTTAATGGTTTAGTAAAGTATGTTTAGGAAGAATCAAGTGTAGATTACCAGAAGGTTCTAAGGACAATTAGTCTGGGGACACATACAAAATTAACACAGTTAGTCCATGTCATGAGCATGGTGCATGTTAATGACATTATCAAGAAAGAACACAGTACAAAGCATGCAGGAAAAGGGAAGTTAAAGCCATACCAATGGGCAAGGGGCATCCAGCCCGTCCAGCCCTGGTAACCCCGGTTCACCTTTTTCGCCTTTTAAACCTCGGTGTCCCTGTTCACAAAATCAACTATTTCGATTATTTCAGGAGATACCATTTACCATCACTGGAACTTCATGATAACCCTAGTATGGCAAAGCTGCAGGACACCTTCATTTTACATATAGTTTCCATGAGAATGTTTTGAACTTAATGAATTCTGTACTTTTATAATACATGTTTAAAATGTTGTATTTTCAGCACAGAAAATATACTATCTGATAAATATTAAAAATGTTTACCCCTAAAAATCTGCCTGTAGATTGGAAGTATAGAATGCAATCACGTTTTAAATAGATAGCTTTACTCATGGCGTCCCACAACTTTGCCAGTCTGACTACCATGATGGTTTTTTTCCCAGTATTGAGGAAGGGAAAACATTCTCAGCATTAAGTACTCCTGAGGTAACATTCCTGTTCACAGGTACTGGGAATAATCCTCGGAAAGTGGTGGCAGAAAACCCACTTATTGAACTTGCACGCTTTTCCGTCTGCTGAAGAACCTTTTAAGGTAAATAAGTCTTGCAAAATATTACTTATACACTGTAATAGAATTGAGCAATTAGAACAGTTCATTTATTGTTCTTCCCATCCTCAAGTCCTAAAAAAAAATACATTGTAAAAATCATCAAACATACCAACGGGCAGGGTGCATCTAATCCAGGCGCTCCTTGGTCTCCCTTATCCCCTTTAGGACCCCTAGAGCCTTTCTTCCCCCTTTCCCCCTGCAAATAATAATTCAGTTCAAGATAAAAGATATAATAATGTGACGGATCATCCAACTAAAATTGTTTAAGAGAGCTATCAAGGAAAACATATTGCTTTTATTAACGTATATATCAGTAACTGTGTAAAGGAAAGTGAAATAGAGAAGAAGTGTTTATATGTAAAGATTAAGCTGAAGAGGGTGCATTGGTGTTTTCTAGTGATGGGCGAATTTATTCGCCAGGCGCGAATTTGCGGCGAATTTGCGCGATTCGCCGCCAGCGAATAATTTCGCGAAACGCCCGCGAAAATTCGCGTCAAAAATTCGCCGGCGCCAAAAACGGGCGCCGGCGTCGGAAAAACGAGCGCCGGCGTCAAAAACGAGACGCCGGCGCGATTTCGTGAATTTTTCGCCGTTTCGCAAATTTCTCGCGAAATTCGAGAATTTTCCGGCGAAGCGAAACGTCGCAAATTCGCCCATCACTAGTGTTTTCTGTAGAGTACAGTTCCCTCCAGTGAGCCAATCAGGAACTAACAAGGAACAACATTGAGGGTGAGCTACCTTCTCTTAGATTACTGACATTATTAATGCAATTATATTTCAATTCTATTCTATTACAGGTGAAGCTAAAAAACTCTATGGTACAACCCAACAAAGTGGCTTTCACAAAAGCTGCTCTTGAAATGCCAAATTATTTTGTAACAAATTAGAATAATAGTATCAATACCCATAAGGTAAATCAATAATACTCCAATCTAAATGCACTGGATGTTTCATCATATACAGTAAAACTCAAATTTTTAGATTGGAGGTCTAAATTACCTTACCATATGTTCAGGAGGAGGATAAATTCTGGGGCATCTGGCCCCCTTCTACAATATTTTCAGTGGGCCCCAAGGGTGGAGACTTTTTTTTCGGTTACCCCTAGCTAAAAGCCTATGGAGGAATCTCTCAGAGGGAGGCATATGAAAATATTTTATGGCCCCTATAATTTCATAAATCTTCACCTGTAGTAGAACTGAAACTATTGCCTATGTTGATGCATATATTTAATACATTTGCTTTTTCTGAAGATATATTTTACTTTATCTTTTTGCTCTTACTTTTGAATTTTACATGGCAAAGCCAATTTTTAACAAATAGATGAGGTTTGTTTATTGCTTAGGAAACAACAGTTCCTCATTCTTCATAATCACTACAGAATATTGAAGTTGGATTAAAAAACCTACACTTACAAAAGGCATGTGTTTGTATGTGCTGCAGAATATTATAACAAGTGTAATGTTTATTTAACAACTATTAGATATTTAGAATTATTAGAAAATCCAACCAATATGCACTGGGAGACAATGCATTGATTATTAGGAAATACTGTATGTTATTGGGTATTTTAAGGTATTTAATAAAAGGACATATGCATGAAAACACAAGGTTCACTGATACTTCAATATATTAATCATTTTAAAATAATATGTATATACAACATGTAAAAGTGGAAGTCTTACTGGCTTACGATCTACTGTATATAATTCATATAATATTTATGTAAGAAATTCAGTCATATTTGCTTTTATGGATAAGAAATGACACCTAATTATAGAATATGTGTTAGCATGATGGGATTTTATTAATTGTTTTGAGAGACAATTTTATTTAGTGTCTGGTTGAAGGTTAGACAGTAAAACTTTTATTAGGAACTTTAATTAAATGTAGGTTTGTAAAAGAAATGAACTGGAGAAGGTTGAAAGCAAGGGAGTAAAACCAAGGATAATCCAGGAGAAAAACTGGAAGTAGGAGGAAAGACCCAGGAAAAAGGCACAAGTTAAGGATAGGATAAAGGGGACAAAGGTGGACCTGTAGAAAGCAAAAACCAAACACACACAAAATAAATGTGACAAGGAGGAAATGCAGTAAGATTGCATTGCACAAGTGACATATGAGCATGTTTCAGTTGGTATTCTCTGCCTCTTGACCACACTGGCACAGTAAACCACATTGTTTTACATAACGACCACTCAGGAAGAGAAACTTAGGGCTTGATAGAATTGCAGAACTTTTCTCATCTGACTCATCTGTTTCCAATGGTGATAACTGGTATGAATGATTTAATTAAAGTTAGCTGTCTTGGCATCTAATATGTCATATTTCTTTGAATGTTTTCTCTTTAAGAGCAGTTTTTGGAAAGATAGCAACAATAGAGGCCCCTGGCCTGAAAAATAAAACAATTCTACTTTTAGAATTTATGTGGACACCTAAAATTGGTTGAGCCCCAGAAACCATATCTGCTGCGCCAAAAGAAGTTCCAATCCCTAATACAGGTATGGGACCTACTATCCAGAATGCTCGGGCCCTGCTATCCAGAATGCTCAGGACCTGGGGTTTTCCAAAAAAAGGGGTCTTAAAGGAGGCATTTTATTGCCAATAGATTAGCAATAGTGCAAGCTAGAATGGTATATTTATTCTGCAGAATGCTTTACCATTAAAAAGCTCTAGAAGCTCTCTGTTTGTTTAGGATAGCAGCTGCAGTATTAACTTTCTGCCTGAGTCTCTCCCTGCTCACTTATAGCTCTGGGCTCAGTTTACAGCAGAGAAGGGAGGGGAGGGAAGAGGAGCAAACAGAGCATGCTTATGCCCAGGGCAAGGAGGTTTAAGCTGTAGGCAGGAAGTCTGATACAGAAGCCCATGTGTACACCATAGAAGGAAAGAAATGCAGTGTTTCTTTTGACATAGGACTCAGAGCAGCACTATTTTGAGGGTTTACTGGTATATTTAGGTGGACCTTTCTTATAAGGCTTACTTAGTTTTAACCTTTCCTGATCCTTTAAGGGAATTTTGACCACCATACCGTAAGTCTACTAAACATTATTTAAACATTAAATAAACCCAATAGGATTGCTTTGCCTCCAATAAGGATTAATTATATCTTGGGATCAAGTACAAGGTACTGTTTTATTATTACAGAGAAAAAGTACATCATTGTTAAAAATGTGAAATATTTGATCATAATGGAGACTATTTGAGATGACTATTGAAATGCACTGACTTAGGCCCACAATGGTGCACATTTTAGGGGTCATTGATAGTCCATGGGCTTCTATATAATTTTTTTTTTGTGAATACAGTTCAGCCCATGGGGATCCCACTTGCTTTGACTGAGCTAAGCAGAGTTGTATTGCAGCATCTCTATATGGGACTCTGGTCATTTTTGGAAGCTTATATTAACATATAATGATAAGAATGTTAGAACAAATTTTGTTGCATTAAAGTATATTACAGTAGTGTATTTTCTGCAGCTAGAAGGTTTCCTTATAAACCCTCACAGCCGCAACACCTTCCACAGGCATCTGCTCTTTCTACACTCTTCCCTCTCTGTTTAAATTGAACAAAAATGATGGGGCATTTACTGACAGATAAAAGTTCAGTCTAAAAGTTATTTACTAACGTCAAGTCAAAAAACTATTTTTATGATAATAAGGCCGCAAGGATCAATTTGTTTTCATTTGGAGTCTGTGGATAACATAAATAATAATATGGTCAATAGACATTGATCATTTGTTTAACATTCATAGGGCAATAGCTACTGATTTTACATTGAATATATCTTTTGTAATTTGAAGATAGGTACATGTATAGGATCCGTTTATCCAGAATCCAATTATCTAGAGTGCTCCAAATTACAGGAAGGTCATCTCCAATATACTATTTTTAAGCAAATAATTCACATTTTTAAAAATGATTCCTTTTTTCTTTGTAATAATAAAACAGTAGCTTGTACTTTCTCCCAAGTAAGATATAATGAATCCTTATTGGTGGAAAAACAATTCTATTGGGTTTAATTAATATTTGAATTATTTTTAGGAGACGAGAAGTATGGAGATACAACTTATGGAAACATCCCTTATCTGGAAAACCCAAGGTCCTGAGCATTCTGGACAACAGGTCCCATTCCTGTATAAGATTCCCTGGATCAAGGACACAGAGCTCAACAGAAATATGCAAATTAGGTTAGTATTTTTCTATACAAAGACATTAGTACACATATGAAAGTTAACATCTTATAGGTGGAATGATTAGAAATGAAAGTTTAATAACTTTCAAAATAAGTTAAACATGCCTTGGATTGGTTTACACTTCCCTTTTCCAGTAACACAACACACGCATGCACAACAGCAAATTGAGGAAAGAGCAAACCACACACAAGCTAGTTGCACTAAGCATCACACAAATCCACCCCATTCAAAGCATAGTCTGTCCCAGAGGAGAACAACCCCAAAATCTCTTGCTATTGAGCAGCTAAAGTTAAACAACAGCTAAAGAGTGACAGGTTGCTTTCCCCTACTCCATTACAATACTGATGAATATGTTTTCAATAAGCCAAGTGCAGGAAAGTATTTATAAAGAGAGACAATTAGCTGTGCAAAATGTAAAAACTTTAATGACTGAAGAGTAGAAAGGTAGGCAGGAATTTATTAGTTTATAGACTCACAAATACTGTAAATACAAATTTCATACTCATTCCACCTCATCACACAAGGATTAGTATGAAAAATTCAGTTGTAAAGCTTTGATTCTTACCCGGCTTCCCTTCTCACCAGGTGGTCCATGTAAACCCTAAAAAACATATTTATTATATTAACAAAGTAAAATATAAAATATAGATTATGACTGCAGAATACCATACCGACCGTATACCAACTCGGCTTAATGGTGCCATCTTGTGGAAAGTCCTGAGAGCTAATTTGTTGGCAGTATGGAAAGATATTTTTCTTTTATCCTTCCCAGAAAATTTTAATAGTTTGAAATACTCATGTTATTGTTAACCTTAACATCTACCCTGAACTTTATCAAATCACATTAGATCATCAAAGAACTCAACTATGTAATATTTGGGCCCAAGCCCACTACTATAAGTACTACTATAAATAGACAGTTTTAAACATCTCTTTCCAGACATTCATAGCACCAAGCAAGTTTCTTTAAAAACTGGGCTATTTCTAAGACAAATTTAGGAAACCATAATAAAGCCTCTCAGAAAAAGTCATCATTTGACCATAGAGATTAAAGAAATGGTTCCACTAGTGGAAGAATTACCAGTAGTATGAGATCAGTTGGTTGAAGTTGCTTTTTGCTTAAAGCTCACTTGGTGAAACCGACTCATCCCCATGAATACTTATTTGTTTGTAGTCAAAATTAGAAGACCCCTGTTAAGTCAGCCAAGCATACTGTATTCACGATGCTTGTGATGAAATGGGTTTCTTGCTTTGTTCATGGTTTGTGCTTTCACGTATTCAAATGTAAATCATAAGTTCATTTTAATATGCTACATTATATATCTAGAAAAGGAGACAACAATACATAATTACAAATACCCTGTAGATCATAGCTATGTTTCTGGTTGTGCTCTCTTTGCTTAAAGTGATTTCATTTCTAACAAAAAGTGATTAATATTTACTGCCCCTTGAAATGTGGTGCTACTGATTAAGTAAAAAATGCAAAAAGAAAAGGCAAAATATAATTTGCTGATTAACAATGTCTACATATTCTAGACATTCCCCTGTTAAGCATTAAAATCCACCAAAATGTCCACTTACAGGAAGCCCTGATTGTCCAATTGGTCCTGTGACTCCAGGATCTCCTTTATTACCCTGCAAGAACAAAAAATTATAGGACATATAACTGATGCCAAAAATCTGTATATCTGCACTAACTATAGTGGTTATGTATAACATCATAAATCAAGATTCTGTCTGGAGGTACATGCATTATGCCTATTGCCTAAGTTATAAACACGTATGCCTACTTTTCCAAAGGCAACAGTAAAACTGGAATATAACATGAGGATATTGTTATGGTTGAAAAAAACACAGACTTCCTATAAAAATAGTAAAGATGCTCTACTAGGTGTCTGGTTAGAAATATATTTCTTTGTGACAGATCTATTCTTAGTGCCCAGTATACCCCTGCAATCCATAATCGTCTAGCTTAATTGGCAGAAGACCAAGTTTTCTGCACAACTGCTCTATGCCATTCTGTGACAACTCCACAATTACGTCATAGCACTTTATCTGTGGTTCTCAACCTGTGTGGCTGGCCACCTAGGGGAACCAAGCCTGACAGCCTGTGAGGTTTGCTTATTAATTCATCTAGACACTCCTGAAAGCCCAGCCTGAAGGTTGATTAGTGTGAGATATTGGATCAGTGACAGTTGAACCCTAAAAGTCGATTGGTTCTACCGTGCACTCCAGTAAGCAGAGATCCTGCCAAGGCCTGATGCAGTGGGAAGAGATACTGTATTTTTTGACCTTTCAGCTTCCATAAGACTACATAAAGAAATGGCTCCATTCACCATAGTGACAAGTTGTTTTGAATGTTATTGTCTAGCAATGTCCTTGCACTTTAGAACAAATACTTACCCTGTCCCCTTTTGGTCCAGCTGGTCCTGGAACACCAGTTGGTCCAGGGATCCCCTAGTTTATAATTGAGAAAAAAGAAATGTCAAAAACATGTTTCTTATCAAAGTTTTGAAAACTGAGAAACAAGCAAGTTGAAGAGCAGTCCAGTTTTGCAGACAGTTGTTATATTTGGCCAGTTACAGTTTTTCAGCTTTGAGTCTAAACAACTTTTCAGACCATAATTTCTCGAATTGTATTATGTGCTAAAAACACTAAAATCAATTAAATTACCACACTCAGTCCAGAAAATCTGCTTCCAAAACTGCCCTGCTGTCTACTCAAAGCTGAAAAGGGTAGCATACTAAAGAAACTTTGGTTTAGTCATGTATTTAAGCAACATAACCGGTACAAATCTTGATTAAAAAAAGAAGAAATTGCATCATTTCAAGATGGTAGCATAGCATGCAATTTGGAAATTTCCATGCCGCAGAAATGGATGCATTCATAGCCATAAACATGATGGGGAACATTCGTCGTTGAATTTAATGGTTTCCCTCAATCTAGAAGTACAGTGGGTAACCTTGTTTTATTGTATGCCTTACTGTGGCAGTAGTTACTAAGAGGTTCATAGAGGTAGATCAGAGTTGTACAGATGCTCTCCTATTAAATAGGTGCCTATGCCTTAAGTCTAAATTATTTTTGAATTATTAACTATTTCTCTTCCTGAAGTTGCTATCAGAGTCTTGTCAGGTGCTTGAGTCTCTCTGTTTTCATGGGAGCTGAATTAAATAACATGCATGCAATTAATATGGCTGACCATGAAGGAATGACTAGGCCCGTGAAGCTTAGCTAACTGTTTATTATGCCAGTTATGTTCATAACTTTCATCTCATTTGTGATCATTTAGATCCCATGGTGCCAGACAAGAAGCACAGAGTATCTTTTAGGGAGAGGAAGAAAGGATTTTCCTGTTAATAATTCTAAGCACTCCAGGCCAAAAGGATCAGAAAAGAACGATTCTCTTATGGCCTATTTTAATTAAAAAAATTAAAAGTATAGTTCAAAACAGTATAAACGGGAGATTTTTAGGTAGAAGTAGTGATACAAAAATAAAGTAACACTAGCCATAAACACCTTCTATATAGGGCTTGTAATGTTTTATAAAGGTCGACACCTAATTAACATAGTTAAACTGGTAACAGGTCTAAATTGATTTCAGATTAAATAATATACATATGTTGGGCTCGTCTACATTAATTAAGAAAGAAACCATATCATAGATTCCTTTGACCAAGCATATCCATCCTTTGGCACTGCAGCTATTTTTCAACAACATCATGCAGAAGAACAATGAGATGCAGTGACTGAGGGCAACAGGGTGGACATCCAGGGCTTCTTTTCACTAAATACTTGTTACTTACTAATTATTGAGATGATCATTTATACATTTAGCCATGGTTTATATGGTTTAGGTCTACTACTGACACATATCACTCAAGCTCTAAATACTGTAAAGAAGCTGACATATCAGTATCCTTGGTACAATATTTATGCCTGTAGATTAGCTATAAATGCATCAGAAAATATCTTTCTAGTTAAAAAATCTCTAATTATTTTAAAAGGGTTGTTTGCCTTTAAATTAACTTTTAGTATGATGTACATTTCAAAGCTGGACAGAGTCAGAAGAATAATTTAAAAAACATAAAAAATAAAGGCCAATTTAAAAATGGTTTAGAATTAGCCATTCTATAACATACTAAAATTTAACCTAAAGGTGAACTGCCCCTTTAATCATAAATTAAATTGTTAGAACCAAGATTAATCAGCGTACACGATACCTTATACACAGGCCTGCAGGAAAACAGTTATATGTTTCTTATTTTATAAGCATTTATATTTCTAAAAGGAAAACTCATTTCTCATTAAAAAGGGGACAGGTATAATAATTTTAAAGAATTTACTTTAGATGTTTTGCCAACCAGATTTATTGCTGCTTAAATCTGATATCCAGGAACTAGTTATACATAATTAGGCTTTGATAACCCTAGCAAGTTGGCATACATTACATTTTGCAGATTGACATCTATCAGACGCACATAACTAGAATAATGATATGCTATGACTTCATTTCCCAGTGCCAATAGATTTAGCAAGAAACCAAAACTGATTGCTTATAGAAGAAGCCAATATCCAAAGAATTTTTTGTGGGGGGAGGTAGAAACAGGCTAAAATAGAGAGCAGACAGTACAAGACAAGGTAAGAGGAGAGAGGTATGTTGGGTTAATGGAGATAGAACTCACCCGCGGCCCATGTCTGCCGTCTAAACCTGACGCACCCTGCACAGCAGGGTAGAATTTGAATAAGCATGAAATGGGGAGGAAAATGGAGGGAGGAGAACAGTGAGGGGGAGACGTGAGTGAAGCAGTGACTGACATACAAACACAAAATTCCCCAACAAACATGGTTTAAATTGACAATGCAAGGTTATTGACAGACATTGTAAATATAGCATATTGACACACAAATAGTCCGATAAATAAAGCCTTATAATTACTAACACATAACACAAATAAAGCATTGCAATTGTAAGGTTTTGACGATATTCGATACTTAGCTCCAAAAGGGTTCAACTGCACGGTCATATTTAGTCAATAGAAACTGTCAATAGAGACACAACTGTGTCTGTGTAGAACATTGCCTATACAATCATAGCGGTTTCACCAGAACCCAATGGGGCAAATTTACTAAAGAGTGAATTGAGTTTTTTTTTGCGAAAATTCACCAATGACAATTCACAGGGACATTGGAAATTTACTAAAAGCAAAGAATACAATTCGCTAGGGAAAAAGCTCAGTGCTAGAGAAGTTCTACAACGTTTTGGCCAGGTGAATTTTCATTCAAGTGTAATTTGCAAATTATTGAAAGTGTGAACTTCCCAATACGTTACCCTTTTTGCCAAAGTCTATTTCGCCAGCTTCTACCTGATAAGCTGAAGCTATATCCTCAACATTATTATGTCAGTGACATTATATCCTGTACTCCAAAAAAGTCATAATTTTAATGCAGGTTTATGTTTACAAGTTGTAAAATATAAATATGAGTTATTTACACTTTTTTCACCATTTGAAGCTCATGCCACATTTGTTTTAGGGTGGGCTCATGTCTAGAACAATAGAGGATCTCTTCTGTCTTCATTTTGTTTCCTTGGACATTATTAATAATAAGTGGCCACTTCCACCAGTTTCACCAACATCACTAATAAATACTTACATATGACCTGTATGTACCCGCCATATTTATATTACGTAAGCATGAGCATGTTACATAGTTACATAGTTAAATTGGGTTGAAAAAAGACAAAGTTCAACCCCTCCAAATGAAAACCCAGCATCCATACACACACCCCTCCCTAATTTTAATTAAATTATATATACCCATACCTATACTAACTATAGAGTTTAGTATCACAATAGCCTTTGATATTATGTCTGTCCAAAAAATCATCCAAGCCATTCTTAAAGGCATTAACTGAATCAGCCATCACAACCTCACTGTCCTGACTGTGAAGAACCCCCTACGTTGCTTCAAATGAAAGTTCTTTTCTTCTAGACTAAAGGGGTGGCCTCTGGTACGGTGATCCACTTTATGGGTAAAAAGGTCCCCTGCTATTTGTCTATATTGTCCTCTAATGTACTTGTAAAGTGTAATCATGTCCCCTCGCAAGCGCCTTTTTTCCAGAGAAAACAACCCCAACCTTGACAGTCTTTCCCTCTTAAGGACTGGAGTCCAAAACTGCACTGCATACTCCAGATGAGGCCTTAGCAGGGACCTTTAAAGAGGCATAATTATGTTTTCATCCCTTGAGTTAATGCCCTTTTTTATGCAAGACAGAACTTTATTTGATTTAGTAGCCACAGAATGACACTGCCCAGAATTAGACAACTTGCTATCTACAAAAAACCCTAGATCCTTCTCATTTAAGGAAACTCCCAACACACTGCCATTTAGTGTATAACTTGCAATTATATTATTTTTGCCAAAGTGCATAACCTTGCATTTATCAACATTGAACCTCATTTTCCAGTTTGCTGCCCAGTTTTCCAACTTAGACAAATCACTCTGCAAAGTGGCAGCATCCTGCATGGAACCTATAGTTCTGCACAATTTAGTATCATCTGCAAAAATAGAAACAGTACTTTCAATGCCCACCTCCAGGTCATTAATAAACAAGTTGAAAAGCAAGGGACCTAGTACAGAGCCCTGCGGTACTCCACTAACAACATTTGTCCATTTAGAAAATGTTCCATTTACCACCACTCTTTGTAGTCTATCTTTTAGCCAGTTTTCTATCCAGGTACAAATACTATGTTCCAGGCCAACATGGTAACAAACCTTCACAAACTTTCGCACTGATGAATTTTCGCTGGTGAAAGTACGCCAACGTTCATTTGCAGAGACGAAGTTTATAATTTTTTTAAAAAAATAGACGTATTCACTGCGAAATAACATTTGACCTAGTTGCGCGAAATATGGTGGAG
Source organism: Xenopus laevis (assembly GCF_017654675.1). Classification (NCBI taxonomy): domain Eukaryota; kingdom Metazoa; phylum Chordata; class Amphibia; order Anura; family Pipidae; genus Xenopus; species Xenopus laevis. The sequence goes on along the minus strand of NC_054383.1, from coordinate 43,760,047 downwards.
TCTTCTGAAGTGTAAATTTGCTCCAATGTGTATTGTGTACCTAAATGCAGCAGTTATAACATTATACATGGTGCAACTCTAGGAGGTTTGGCCCCCAAGGGCAATTTACCAATTCCCTGAGCAGGATGCTAACAATCTCTCTATTTGTTTTAATGGTAATCACCCCGACCCACAGGTGTAAGCACGTTGTATGCGCCCCTATAACTAGGGATGCGTCGAATCCACTATTTGGGGTTTGGTCGAATCCCCAAATCCTTATATGCATATGCAAATTAGGGATGGGAAGGGAAAAAGTGGAAAAAACATTTTTTGCTTTCTTGTTTTGTGACAAAAAGTTATGAGATTTTCCTTCCCACCCCTAATTTGAATATGCAGTCGGGCACGAGGATTCAGCCGAATCCGAATCCTGCTGAAAAAAGGTTGAATCCCAAATCTATACCGCATCACTACCTATGACCAATTTCTCTCGAAAAGATCCCTGTGTATATAGGGTATAGCCAACAGAATAACATGTAACACATAGATGTGTTTTTACTGAAATCCAGGCTTAAAATGGAAAGACTGCAAAAGGCACAGAATAAATGATAGCTGCAGTACTCCTACGTGTAGCCATCAACGCCTTTGTCAGATAATTACCTGTGATTCTGTTGCTGTTATTGAAATAGCTTGAAGAGTTTGCATATAACCTGTCATAACATTTCTGACCTTTAAATTTATATGCAATTAACAAGTGCTTATGTGACATGCAAGTCCCTGAAGTCTAAAGAAACACTTGCTTGCTTGATGCAAAGGAAAGATTTAGGGTTTCTCTTATTTTCCATTAGTGAGTAGAATATGTTAGGAGTAGTGATGTGCGGGTCGGGTTTTTCCAGACCCTAACCTGCCCTCCTTCAGCCCACACCAACCAGCAACCGATAATGTCACAAAAGGGGCGGGCCGAGCAGGCACGCGGCTATAGAGCTGGAAGTTGGCATTTGAAGGTGATGGGCGGGGAGAGCAGGAGAAGAGCTAAACCCGCACCCGCCCACCACCCATGAAGAGGAGTGCAAGGTCGCCCCGAACCCGCCCGACACGCGGGTATCCGGCCGGCCCACACATCACTATTCAGGAAGGCTACTGTACATGCAGAACTGATTACAGATTATGAAATAAAAGAGGTTACAGCTTCTCCAATAATTATAAGTGTTAGGAGATGTTTAAACTGTGCTTGTGCTAACATAATTTGCTCTTTCGTACAGCTATTGCCTTGCAAGTTATGTCATGAAAGCTTATAAGGCAATACCAGTGTTAGTCTATGAGGTTCTGGTTTTGAGCTACTTAAAAACACAAAGCTTAATCTGCCCAAAACAGCTCTGTGTGATATTTTCCTAATGTTGGTCATAGATGTTGTGGCACAATCCAGTCATTTTCCTCTGATTTGCCATTTACCATCACTTGTGGGACTGGGAGCCTTGTTGGTCCTTCGGGACTAAAAAAAAACTGCCTCCAAGTGATCCACACCCACAGCCTCCAAGGGATCAGTCCCCTCCATTTCTAGGCCAAATGAGTATTTCAGTACCAAATGCATCCCATCTGCCAACTAAACAATGGGCTTACAAGGATAGCAACCTGTGTGTGTGATCTCCTTTAGAGAGCAACCATGCAAATACAGCTTTTCCCATATTATGCAGCTGTTAGTAATATGATATTCATTTAACTGAATTTAATAATTAAACTATAGCTTTTTGCCCTCTTTGCCTCCTGATCTGTACACGTTCTGTTATACAAGTAGATATGTATGTTTTTATTTATATAGCATATAGCATTACTTGTGAAACAGTACATTCCAAAAATAAATAAACAGATGTGTGGATTACTGCCCCTAACACTGAAAAGCCAGTGTATGTTGCCATGCATTAAAATTAAAAGCAGTCACTTATATATTCATTTCCCTGACAAGGGCCCTAGAGGCAGGTACAATTGTAGTGTTAAAGTTTAGTGAAATGAGGATTCCAGCATCTCAGGGCACATTTACAGGTAATCACAGTATTCGACTGCCTTTCCCATAGACTGAGCTGTTTTTCAGCAGCCTCTTTTTTCTTTTGACCTACAACCTTTTGCTCAACAACAGCAAACATATTCCCACCCATGACGCTGTTTAGTAAATGATTTGATGACTGAGTCTTGGTCCTAACTGGCAAATAATTATCAATGAAAACAAACAAGGTAATTTCAGCACTGGCTCCAAACCCAGCTGACGTCAGACTCAGTGCTGGTGATTTGCATTCAACTTCATTAGCCAAATAACCAGTGCTAATACTGTTGACATGCAGGGGCACATTTACCTAGGGTCGAATATCGAGGGTTAATTACCGTCGAAGTAAAATACTTATATCGAATATCGAAGTCAAGGGATTTTGCGCTATTCCTACGATCGAACGAGGAGGAATAATTAACGATTAAATCCTTCGAATCGAACGAGGAGGATATTCCTTCGATCAGGAAATTGTTAAGAAGCCTATGGGGACCTTCCCCATAGGCTAACATTGGCCTCGGTAGGTTTTAGGAGGCGAACTAGGAGGTCGAAGAATTTTTTAAAGAGACAATACTTCGACTATCGAATGGTCGAATAGTCGAATGATTTTTAGTTCGGTTGATTCGAAGGTCGTAGTCGAAGGTCGAAGTAGCCCATTCGATGGTTGAAGTAGCCATATTCGACCATTCGAAATTCAAACTTTTTTTCCTCTATTCCTTCACAACTAAGTAAATGGGCCCCGCAGTGTTTCAATGACATATGGCAAACAAACAGTATATGACAGTAAAATAAAAACCTGGATTTATGAGTTAGGCCAGCTGTTGCAACACAGACCTAAGCTCATGCTTATTATTAATAATAATAATAATTACCATTTGTGCAATGCAAACTGAAACTGAACATTTTTCATTTATTAATGGTCATAAAAGTAAAACAAAAACTGTTAATGGCTCACTTTACCCTAATTTTACCCTACCCTAACAAAGAACACATTCATGTCCCTTTGGGCATGGCAAATTATTTTTCAGACCCCCAAAATGTCTAGAGGTTGACCTGTTTTATCAATATTTATTGAAATTATATATTAATTAGGGCCTCATGGGGCTCCTATACCTCCTCTGGGTGCCCCTGCAGCCTCTGGGTCTGCTTCCTCTGTAGTTACACCCCTGGGTGTTGAATTGACATATACTGTATAATATGAGTTGGCCATTTTAATTAACTCCCATAGTCCTTCAATGTTACTATAATCCCATTAAAAGAGGCCAGTACTGGAGGGGCGAGAAGTCACTGGGGCCATTGTCAGTAAATTATAAAACAGCTGGGGCACTCGCTCATTATGTGCATACATTTTCCCCAACATGGATGTACAGGGAACAAAACAAATTTGCTGGATGGCTTTTCTTATACAATTGTTTTCCCAATCTGGAGTGTGGCTCTGATAGCTTTCACCTCAAAAGGGGGAAACAATTTTGATGTGATAGGTACCATGCAAGATCTGTACTTAATCGCAGTGAACTCCTGCATCCCACCTATGCCAATGCTGCATATACAACAACAGTTTGTAGGCACTTTGGTGAGTGTAAAAAAGTTGTCTGCGGTATTGCATAAGCTAGAGGCAAAACAACAGGCATGTTTTGTGCTGAATGTTTGCACTTTGCCCAGGAATAATAAAGGCCTAGTATTCTAATATTCCAGTATTCTAATATAGAATAACACCTAATATTCTGGTGGTTCCTCTACTACCTAATGCAATGTGCCTTTTAATTGCAAAGATTGTGAGTGACTGGACCTATTTGTTCTACAATGCACAATACAAAGAAAGTGGTCTCTAATTCCCAGGGCATAGAAGCATTACTTACTGGCAAACCCATTGGGCCTTTGTCTCCCTTTTCTCCATGGCTGCCCTTTTCCCCTGATGCACCAGTTTCTCCCTGATAAGACAGATATAAAGAAATTAATATACATAGTAAAGCTCAGCATAATTTGGCCACACACTGGCCGATACCCCCTTTAGACCAGAAGTTATTAAGCCAAGCATGTGATAGCAAGATAACACTGATCTACTCATTTGGCCTCTGACCAAGATGAAATTAGCGGGACCATGAAAGAGAACTCTTCTGCAACTACAGGGTCAGTGTAGATTGAAGGCATCTCCAGAGCATCATTTCCGTTTACACAGTTCCAGCTGATATCTTATAGAAATATTAACAGATAGACACAAATATTTGTATGGTTAGCAAATTGTGCGCAAATGGGTGAAAGTTGTCCCTGTGAGGAATGGGGCCGCACAAAGGCGGGACATGGAGAACACCTATCACCCATTAGCTTAATGTCATCCAAGTGATGCAACACCTACGGGCTAATCATTAAAGGAGAACTAAAGCCTAAGTAAAGAAGTAGGGTAGAAATGTTATATTTTGGGCTTCTGTACCAGCCCAAGGGAACCACAGTCATTAGGCGGGAAGATCTGTGTCTCCAAAGATGCCCCAGTAACTCCCCATCTTCTTTTCTGTTGATTCACTGCACATGCTCTGTGCTGCTGTCACTTACTGAGTTTCGGGATCAACGCAGAATATATGTATACAGTGAAACATCAATTTTTCATTCCCTGATTTTAACTTTTCCCTCGTTTTACCCTGTTTTTGTGTGATCCCACAATAATATATATAATGCAAAGCACATTTCCCTGACTTTACATTTTTCCGGATTTTACACCATTTTTTCTGGTCCGTTGAAAAAAAAAAAGGTTTGAATGTGTATAGAATATAAATGTCATAGTATAAGGAAATCCTGTGACAACTTTGAATTGGATTATTACTACTATAGACTTGCTGAACCTTTAGGCTGGTGTAATACGTTCATTATATAAAATATGGCATTTCTAGCCATAATCATTTTAGGGTTAAGTTCTCCTTTAAAGGAGAAGGAAAGGCTTCGTGCACTTGGGGGTGCCAAATGTTAGGCACCCCCAAGTGATTGTATTGACTTACCTGAAACCCCGGGCCGTTGCTCCTATCAGCAGAAAACTGCACCGGCCGGGGTTATACCAGTGAGCACCACAAAGCGATCCTCTTCCGCCTTCCTCTTTCTTCGTGCGGCTGCGCATGCACAGTAGAACGAAAATCCGAACTTAAAAAGTCGATATTTCCTTCAACTGCGCAGGCGTCTGCCCTGGGAAATTTAAAGAAAGAAGAATCGGGAAGAGGATCGATCCGTGCTGCTCACTGGTATAACCCCAGTTTTCTGCTGATAGGAGCACCAGCTCGGAGTTTCAGGTAAGTCAATACAACCCCAACTGCACAAAGCCTTTCCTTCTCCTTTAAGGAATATCTGGGCTGTCAATACACCTTCCCCTATGTGTCTATGACAAACCCTGGCTATTTAGGGTACCACTGGAACAAAGCCACCAGGTGACACTCTATTTATTAGGCCCATGTGCCAAACTGCACTTTTAATTGGGGGGCTGTTAATTACCTATTGAAACCTTGTTTTTAAGAAAAAAAGATGTACACTTTATTATCAGCTGTACTAACATCTCATCTACTGTCGTTGGTAGATTCAGATAGTGACAAACTTACCTTTTGGCCAGATGGTCCAGGAGGGCCCTTTGCAAAATAAACAAACATAAAGTCAGAACTGGAGTGCTTTCAAAATTAGCAAAAATGGAAGGAGATGCTATAACAGCATTATTGTTATCCATCTTTAGTACACCTTCCATTACTACACACCATGCTGAATTTGGCAAGAAAGCACAGGTTACATAGCAGATAAGAGATACATTGGGGCACATTTACTATGGGTCGAATTTCGAAGTGAAAAAAACGTCGAAATTCGACCATCGAATTGCAGTAGTTCGATATTCAAAGTCAAAGTTTTTTTTGATCGAATATTTGCGATCAAAGTAAAGTCGTTCGATCGATCGATCAAATCCTTCGATTCTAATGCTGGCCATAGATGCATAGATCGTACGCATCATCCCGACCCGCCACTAACCATTCAGATCAAAGTCTTACCAGTCAGATTAGTTAAAGAACAGATCAGCAATGTTCTGCCCCTGACAGCAATCGTACGATCGTTATGTCTGACAACACTAGTGACAGTCTCCCACTGAAAATCGTACGATCGGCAATACACGCAGAGATATTATCGGCAGGCGACAGAAATTTTCTAACCTGTCCGATCGACCAAACGACCGATCTCCGCCGGACGAAAAATGTTGGGACTCTCCACACACGGTTCGAAAATCGTACGAATCCTAGATTCGTACGATCAGATCTTTGCGTCTATGGCCAGCTTAACGTTTTAACCGATTGATCGAACGATTTAAAAAAAAAAAAAACTTTGACTTCTAAAAACGTAGCCAAATGTTGGCTATAGGTTCTAGGAGGTTCCCATAGGCTAACATAGAAATTGGGCAGGTTTAAGGTGGCAAAGTCGAAGTTTTTTAAAGAGACAGATTTTCGAATGGTCGAATATTCGAAGTTTTTTCAATTCGAATCAAAGTCGAATTTGGCCTATTTGATGGTCGAAGTACCCAAAAATTACTTCGCCGTTTTTGAATTCGAAAATTCACTTCGAATTCACTTTGACCCTTAGTAAATGTGCCCCATTGTGTAGAATATAACTGGTTTGGTTCTTACACTAAAAGAGTCAAATGAAATTCATGGCTCTGTACAAGACTATAGAATGAAAACCTCTCTCATATAAAATAGAACATTGTGTGTTGCCAATAGATCTATTTGTAGATACTCCATACAGAATCTTTAAATGTAAACACTACTTTTATGTATAACCCAAATTCCTAACTTAAATGTCTGATTATGTCATTCTGATTTAAAACTATTATTTCACCTTCTAAATAATATATAATCTTACTTAAACAGGTGATTAACATTAAACAATGGTTGGGGGACACATTCAAATGAATGACTTCCAAGGACTCCTGTCTTTTTGTTCCTATGGACATGAGTTTGGTACCATTCCCAGACATATAAACAGGACATAAATCCTCATAACCTCCAAATTTTAAACAACCACAACCTTGTGCGCTCATAGCATAAATATTTTTAATGGATAATGCAGCCCCTGCTCCAACAATAATTATATGGAATATCTATTGTAGATTATTGTATTTTAGTGCAGAATATGCTGGCACTTTAAAAATACAAGCTTATAATAATGATTGGGAGAACCAGAAAATGCAAGAATGGCAATATGCCAGGAGAGGGCAGCAGAGCCTATCAAAAGCATTAGTTGTAACATAATTAGGTATGCTGCAGACACATATCAATGAACCGGTATATACGTTAATGTAATTTAAGATATTCAGTTGCATACAACTTCAAAGCTATAGTGCCCTGTTGGACAGATAAAAGAGGAAACAAATAATGGTACTTGGATGTGTGATATATTCACAGTGTAAATTGGCAATACACATACTATGGCTAGTTATCTAGTAAACTCAATACTTGATTTGTTACTTGTCAGATATAACAGGGGGCTAAATGTTCACCAGGAAGAAAAGATAAAATATTAGTAACGTAGGCGACCTTCTTCCCTGTGTAGTCAGATGTAAATGCTTACACTTTTAGGAAGGAGTTGTGCTTGGAATCAGTTATTAGATTATATCACATTTATACTCATCTGCCTTGCAATTTCATAGATCCTGATTCTAATGACATGACAGGAGACATCACAACATGAAGCCTTTGCCAATTACAGGATCACATTGGATCCTTAAGTCACCTATGAGCATGAAACAATGCCTGCTATGCTGTTTTTTCCCAATTATCAGAGAAGGTCACCAAGTGGTTTAGTTTCTATGTCTTATTGCAGGGACACCCAGAATTCCCCCAGCTTTTGCCATATACTAATTCATATCATGGTGGCTATTACACCAAATAAAACAGAAAACTTGTAGTGAGCTGCATGACGTTGTACTAAAATGTTCTCCATGAAGTTTGTCCTATTTACACCTTTAAAACTGCATCTCTGATCTGCATTTACATCAGATAACACAGTAGCTATGAGTGCAGCCGAATGGCAGTTTATATTTGCTGCTATCTGATATAAATTCAGATTAGTGATGCAGTAAATATGACGGCAAAAACTTCATGGAGAAGAATTTAGCTTAAAAGATTATACTACCTGCTAGTCTGAAGGGCACTAGAGAATTTTCTCAAGCAGTGACCATCTAGTGAGGCCAAATGACTTCTCTCACTTACTTGCAGTTCATGGTAGCAGGAAGAAAAACTAAAAGTGTTTGGAAATCCGAGGGGCATCTTCAGTAGAAGACTTGCTATAATTGTACAACATGAAAGAGTCCCTTTAGCTATTTTGTACTGTAAGTAAGAGAACATAAAGCCACTCTCGCAGGCCCTTAAACTAGTCATGCCACTTAAAGTTGTATGGGCAGTTTAGCATTTGGGGTAATAATTTCAGTTTCATGAGCTTTACACTACTTTAAAACCTACTATCACATCTAGCCTAATGCTGTTCAAACCCCTTGCTCATTATCACAATGAAACAATATGGATACTTACCACTGGCCCAGAAACCCCTGGTGGACCCGATGGCCCAGACACCTTTTAAGTAAAAACAAATACTTTGTCAGGCACAAGAAATGGGAGGGGATTATTAGCAGTAACCAACAGTAAAGCATAATACTATAGCCTATAACCCCTTCCCTGTAGCCATACAGTGAACACACCCAGGGGCTCTGTCATATGTTACTTTTTCTTCTGCTTTCAGCCTAATCTTTAGAATGCACAGACAGGCAAGGCATATGCCTATGCACACCTGGGTGAAATGTGGCCAAAAAAAATAAAATCTAGATTCCAGATTATAGGCCTCCTTTCTCTGCATTCCATAGAGTTCCCTGGTGCAATTATATCTTCAAGGCTACATCTAGTTTCAAACACCCCACACAGCTTCTAGCATTACCCGTCAATTAAATTCAGCCTCACCTGCCTAAATTAAATTCACCACTAGCCCCATCACCAGACCTCATGCACAGACCAAAGCAGCCAACGTTTAATTCATTGGAAATAAATATTTAAAATTTACTTACGGAGTTCCCAGACTCTCCTTTCTCTCCAGGGTCTCCTTTCTCTCCCTATCGGCAATGGAATAAATACATTACAGGGAATATACAAGAAGACATGCATAGCTTTAACAGTGTCTATGCAGCCATCCCTTTTTTTTTGTCAGATGCAAGAATTTGTTTGGGCACCAAGTAGTCAGTGGGTTTAACATGTCACAGCACTATGTGGACTATAGAATGAACAGAATAAAAAAGTACATGGCATAACCTCTGTATTTCTGAATGTAAAAACTTGTTGCATATCTGTATGTACTCCAAAATTCTTGACAGCTCAAGGCTGGATTGTAATTAGGATTATTGCTACTATTATAATAACTATGATGTGTATATTTTTGAAATTCTCCATTCCTTCCTATTATTTTTTGAAGTAAATTTCCATACACACTTCTTACTGTACTCACTGTAAGTCCTGGAATCCCAATAAGTCCAGGGACACCTGGGGGTCCCAAAACTCCTTGGTCACCTTGTTCTCCTTTTTCTCCAGTAGGGCCATCAAGACCCTGAAAACACAAATAAGAAGGGTGCACTGTAGGTCAGGTTCTGCAGGGTCACTTGCAGCATAGCATAATTAATATATAAGCACACAAAACAAAAGAACTGAGGTTAAAGGGATACTGTCATGGGAAAACCATTTTTTTCAAAACACATCAGTTAATAGTGCTGCTACAGCAGACTTCTGCACTGAACTCTGTTTCTCAAAAGAGCAGGCTAGACATATTGTCAGTTTCCCAGCTGCCCCAGTCATGTGACTTGGGCTCTGATAAACTTCAGTCATTCTTTACTGCTGTACTGCAAGGTGGAGTGATATCATCCCACTCCATCCCCCCCTCCCAGCAGCCCATCAGCAGAACATTCGGAAGGTAACCAGATAGCAGCTCCCTAACACAAGATAACAGCTCTCAGTAGTAAAATCCAAGTCCCACTGCGTCACATTCAGTTATATTGAGTTGGAGAAACAACAGCCTGCCAGAAAGCAGTTCCATCCTAAAGTGCTGGCTCTTTCTGAAAGCACATGACCAGGCAAAATGACCTGAGATGGTTGCCTACACACCAATATTACAACTAAAAAAAAATACACTTGCTGGCTCAGGAATGCAATTTTATATTGTAGAGTGAATTATTTGCAGTGTAAACAGTGTAATTTAGAAATAATCAAAAAATCATGACAGAATCCGGATAATGTGAATAGTGAACTTCTGTTTTTCCTGCTGCAAAGATCACTCATGCTCATGCTGTGAGTCACAGGCTGAATTTCCTAGTCTAACAAATTCATCCTATCATGTGTCTGCAGATTGAACCAACAAGTTCTGGAACACTCAATGCCACTAACATGACAATTCCCGACAAAGCACATAGCACTTTATTGTTAACCTGTTACTTTTGAAGTGGTGAAAAATGTCTTCAGAAAGCAAAGAATGACCAGTGCGACCATAATGGCACTTTGCATTCCAAGTGGCATCTATGACTGCTCATTCATTTTAATTATGTTTTAGGGTTATATTATCTTTTTGATAACATTTGGGAATTGCACGATGGAGACATTAATAAGAGAAGCAGACAATTCACACCAAGGAAGAGAAGACTGTTCAAAAAGTTGAACAGTGAACATAAGTGAAACCTCTTCAGGAGTGCAGATGAAAATGGAGGGAATTACTGATGCCAGTGAAAAGAGAGAGATTTATTAGGTGCACTTAATTGCTATTGTATTTTGCAACTTTTTCTTCTGCAAGAAAGAATGTATTGGGGCATACACTACGTAGCTAGAATGACTTAAGGCTATATATACCCGTACTTCCTTTTTTAAAAGTTATTGTTAAGAAAGTTTCAAAAGGAACAACTCTAGAAAAGAATCAGCACAATGTGATCTCCACATTCAGCACAAAAGCCTGTGAAGTTGGATTCTCACCAGCCCACTGCTGAAATACAGATTCACTTTGTGCTGCAGTGCCTCATTAATGTTCTTCTGAACCAGTAAATGCCATACAGACCAATAAAATAGATACACCATACATTCTCAGAAATGACTGTGTGGAGGTTTCTTCTATAATGGTGTAATGCACAAAAGACGAGTTTTTTCAGTCTTCTAAAATGTTACTTGGGACGAAATCTACTTGTGTAAAGGCACAATATGGAAGGAAGGAAATTTCCCTATGCCTCATGCACCAAAAAATGTGTAGGCTCCATGGAGCAGGGACTTATTTTTGTTACATAACAAAGTACACACTCCAGACTTAACTAATGGTGCTAGAGTATTCTCCAGTGACAATAATTATTGCAATAATTATTCTGCCATTAACTGTTACGAGGCAGAAATAGTTTAAATGCCTCTGGCAGCAATCATACGAGTAAAGAACAGCTAGCCAAGTGTAAAGAGTAAAAGCAGGATTCTCAATGGAAGATATGACATCAAATGGACAGCTGCTCTGGAGACATTAAAAAAGTTTTACTATGCAGTGCTGCTTTAGACAACAATTCCAAGCCTACATTTTACCTTGGCATTATGTTAGAGTAAGCTGTAGTCCAGTAACATCAGTGTGATGCTATGGATAGTTTAAGTGCCCTTTAAGTCTAGGCAACAATATGGAATGTTAGGTGCACAGTTTACTTACAGGTGAACCTGTTTCTCCCTTATCTCCCTTTGACCCTTGAAGTCCTCTGGGGCCAATGTCTCCCTTTGGTCCTGAAATTCCATCCTTTCCAGGAGGTCCTGAAGGACCAAGAGGTCCAGGTTCACCAGGCTTTCCTCGTGGCCCCTAAAGTACAAACAGTTTTCTTACAGACACTGGAGGAAATGTAGGAGTGAACTCCTAACAAGAATGTTTGATTGCTTCCAGCATACTGAGGTCACTTTTTCACTAGCCGTAAGGGACATCATTTATTTGGAACATTACAAGAAATAAGACTCTATGGGCAGATCATTTGCAAGCTTGTAAATACACCTGCCATTTGTTTTTTAATATCAACATTGAACTGCCTTATAATGTAAATAAACAGGTGCAAAAATGGGGGAAAATTATTAAATTACTATTTAAGTACTACAGTGAAACCTCAATTTTAAATCCCCTGATTTTAAGTTTTCCCTCATTTTACATTGTTACTTTGTGGTCCCACCTATATATTATGCATAATACATTTCCCTGATTTTACATTTTCCTGGATTTTACACCATTTTTTTCTGGTCCCCTGAAAAACGTAAAATGGGGATTCTACTGTATTACCATTCTGTACATTATACAAAGCGGCTTTTTATCACGTAAAACATTTTATTCTCCCTATTGCCTAACTTTTGTGATGGTCTACTCAAACAGGGAGACATATACAACTGGTGCCCTGGATAACAGGAGACAATAATGTCAGTATTAGAAAAGTAACCTTGTGAGCAAGGAGCAATAACTCTTTGGAGTTACATTTTAGCATGGGTAAAGTTTGCCCTGTCCAGTATTAAAGATCAATAGGATGTTCCTGTTTTCTGGAGTGAAATAAAAGAAAGGCAAGTTATGATGTCATTGTATATTTCTTGCTGCCCAAGACATTCCAGGAAAGAAGAGAAAAATCTAAACAGGGTAAAATCATCAGAGATTCAATTTCCTCATCTCATTTCTTTTTCAGGAAAATGTTGACTTGATTTTGGCTTTTCCAGATATTGGGTCAGATTAAATTCAGTGAGATAAAGTTATCTCCCAATTTTATCGTGTGAAAAGTCATGGAGGAGATTCAATGCGAGGAGAAAAATACTTTTCTCCTAATTCAGTGCCAGTTTCTTCTCAAATACTTCAATAGAGTTTTCACGTGATAAATTGTGCGATAAGTTTTCCTGAATTGAATTGCATTTCAAATTGAATCCCATCCATGACTTTTCATGTGATAAACCTGTCAAAGAAGCATTACTCATGTATACTAATGTATATTAATGAAGATACCTCTGTAGTACCAACTCTCACCAATATGGCCAGGGGAAAAATTAACAGGTGCAAAAAGAGCAGCAATGCAGGCATTGATTTGTGTAACTACAGACACAACCTGTGCAGTTCCTGTAGGAAACACAGAATTGTTGCTTTCATTTTCTGACTTCTACTATAAGAACTAAATGCTAATAGGCCGCACCTACATTCTTATGTATTTTATTCTATAGGTAGACCTTATACTAAGATGCAGATGAAAATTACAGGTAATAATGCATTTACCTTGTCTCCATCATGCCCCGGAGGACCTGGTAACCCTATTTCACCCTAAAAAAGACAAATATATCATAAATCTACTACATGATTATGACTTTTTTTTTGTCCCAGTGTTTCACTTATCTTAAAATGTATCCAATAAAAATATTGGGGTACTATTCCAAAAGTTCTAGTAACAGCAAAAATATTAAAACATTCTCATGCATTCATAGTTACAAATAACTGCATTCTGCATTCTAATTTATTCCAAATTCTAATTAAATACAGAGCACCGAACTTTGTAATAACAACTTCCCACTGGACTAAGTAGTGTCACTGTGGGAGGAGAGAAACTTATTTAAGGTAAATGTTCTCAGTGCTAATAAAGATAACGAGCTGCATATAATGAACTTCTAAACCTCACTCTGTGAAATTTATGCTTTCAGCGTTTGTTTTTACAATCTCAGTCAAGATCTTGTCAACACAGAAACAAGGTTTTAGCAGAATTATTATCTTTAATCATAGTAGTAGGAATTAGTCTTCTCTAATTCCAGCACTTTAAATCTACATATTAGGGTTCAAGCACACGGGCAGATTTGGGGCGATTTAGTCACCTGGCAACTAATTGCCTCTTCTGCCGGGCGAAAATCACCCAGAACTGCCTTCCACCTGCCTGCTGCCTGCTATAATTAGAAAACGCCAGCGCCAATGCACTCGCGGAGCTTCGATTTCCGAAGTCGACCAAAGTTTCCACGTGAGGTAACTTTGGAAATCAAAAGCACCGCGGTTAAAAGATTTCTGTTGGCTGTGGGTAATATCTCTGCATGTATTGCCGATTGTACGATTTTCAGAGGGAGACTGTCACTAGCTTTGGTCGGACATAACTTTCGTACGATTGCTGGAAGGGGCAGAACATCGGCTGATCTGTTCTTTTGTACTTTATTTGATCGGAATGGTTAGTGGCAGGTCGGGAAATGGGGAAGTCTGTTTGTACGATGATTCGTACGATCGGATCTTTGCGTCTATGGCCACCTTTAGGCTCACATAATGACCCAACCCCTCTCTCTAATTTGTTCCATTGTGAATTGATACACGTTGGGACTTGAAGTCCCTCTGATTTCCAGATAATCTGTGTAATCCCTACTATGGAAAGGGAATTCAAGTCCCATAATCTATTACTTTATAACAGAACAAAGAACCTCAGGGGTTGCACTACACTGTGAGCCTGAGGGGGTTGCAATTGGATCTTATCAGTTAGCCCAACTGAGTGATCTAATGTCAGAAAGGGATATTTTCCCTTTAATACAGATCACATTTTTGCTGAACATACCTGATCTTACTTAAACTATTGATATATTGCTATTTCTAATCATACTGTTCTTTCTAATCATAGTGATGTTTCATTGTGGTAAAAATTGTTCCTGTAGTAAAGGAAGCCAAAATATCAGATAATTATGAACTGTTCTCTTACCTTTTGGCCCGTTAGTCCTGGAGGTCCTGGGGGTCCGGGAGGACCCTAGGAATAAATCAATACATTTTTGAAGTAGATGTAATTTAACCAGAGACTTTTATAAAGTGCAAAATGTGTAGTATATAATGAATACTAGACCCCATTGTAAAATATAAGGATATGATGTCACTGAGAAGGTTCACAGGCATAGAAAAGCACAAGGCTGAAGCCACTTCTTTAATATATTCATATTTTACAACATGGGGTACATTATTATAAAACACAAGTTTCAGCTAGCCGTGTGACAATTTACATCACTAAGCATCAATTATAACTGATGACATCACTAAGCACTGATTATAAGGAGATATCTAATAAACTGCATACTAGAGCTGGAAAGCTATGGATGTATATATGTAGTTGCTGTCTCTATATGTTAAAATTTTTTTTTAAATTGGCTCTATTCTTCATTCATGCTAGTATCTAGTCAAATCCATAGATACCTATTTAAAATATATTGAAGTAGCTATATTAATGAGAGTGCATTTTTGCAATGCATGTGGCTTCATTAATGACTTTATCTTGCAAATCACTAGGTGGAAGTCAGTTGCGTCTGTAGACTCAACAACATAAGGCTACTCTGGAAGTAACAGGCAAGGACTGCATTTTGCAATGTATTCGGTCATTACACTGGCGATTCAATCATGGGCCCAAGTGGCACACATTGGATCAGTCTTTTTGTGCCCATTATAGAGTTTAAATTCTGTCTCGGATGAAGGCCTGAAGGTTTTCATACCCAAAAGTTTCTAATGCGTATCAAGATATAAAGGTATTATTATGCCATTATACAACTTGCTCTGAAACAGTATCAAGATATAAAGGTATTATTATGCCATTATACAACTTGCTCTGAAACAGTAGTGTACTTTATTTACAGAGTACAGTACTATAACATCTATATGGTATAATAGAAATATAAGTAACATATAACTTACCAGAGCCATTGTTCGAATTTCCTACGGAAGCAATGTCAATACAAGTTTTAGTAACATCTTAGCTAAAACACTTGCGCTTCTTTGGTTTCATTACAAGGGTTTAACATATATTTTACAACATAAGGTTAGAGAAAGTATTGGTTTATGCAGGAGCCCCACTTGGAATGTTAAAGCTAATTCCCTAAAGTAATTAAAAATATTTGAGATTGGCATGAGACTTTCCTTAATGTAAACATTCTCCATGGATTATATTGCTCCGCAGGCCTCAATCAGGTAACCAATATGCAGTCTGTGCCGGCTAATCAGTTCTCATCTGCTGCCAGACTGTGTTTCTGTGCATTTAGAGCATTCACTGATCGATATCTCCTAAATTAGATTTTATTGAGTTTAGTAGGTCGGCATGAATACATGAGGCTGAGAATTGTGTTCTTATTTCCAGATGTGGCAGTGAGATATGAAGGGCACAGAAAAATCTGCTGGGAGAAATTCCCTTGTGGGCAACTTAGAGAGCAAATGTTTTACTAATTGCTTTCAAACTACTATTTGAGCTCCTGAAGCTGTGACTGCATTGCTAAAAAAGAGGTGAATGCCTTGCTAGCAGCAAATGAGTTAAACACAGAGGTCAGACAAAGAATTAGGCACGAGAAGCTAATAATAATGAATGTTTTGTGGTTTGAAGATCAGTATCAAAGGTGATTGAAAGTCAATTTTTAATTCAGGACATGCTAATGAAATTATATCATTCAGTGTGGCTGCACATGTGCACACCTCTGTGGGATTTTCATAAGCATTCTGCATTATAGCTACAAACAGGTAAGGTGAACCATAAATTCTAATGTGTATGAACATGGAACCAAAAACACCAGTTTACCTGTAATGCCTCGTTGATGTTGCCATTGTATTCTACCATCTCTGATTTCCCTGGCTCTCCTTTCGGGCCCTGTAATAAACATGCAGAATTGCATGAGAATACTTTGTACTGCCTACTCTTACTATCCCAAAAGTGAGTTCTAATGATTAAAGGTACTTATATGCATCTTCTCTTCATTATGTTAGCAAAACCTTACTTTGTACACAGAATCTGGATTCCCGTTATCCAGAAAGCTCCAAATTACATAATCGGCCGTTTCCCATAGACTGCATTTTAATCAAATAATTCACATTTTTCTCTGTAATAACAAAACATTACCTTGTACCCCAACTAAGATATAATGAATCCTTATTGGAGCCAAAACAATCATATTGAGTTAAATTAATGATAAAATGTTTTTTTTTGTAGACTCAAGGTATAGAGATAAAAATTATGGAAAATTATCCGGAAAACCCCAGGTCCCGAGAATTCTGGATAACAGGTCCCATATCTGTATACAGATATTGGCAGAGCACATCCTACAGCTAGGTAAGACTGACACACAATGTTGCCAAGGGGTATGGTTTTGGATTACTCATAAAAACAGAAATAGAACACAGGATTGTCCTTCTACAGGGTGATCTCCAGTTTTTATTGTGTCAAACAGTCTGCACACAACATTTTGGGTGCATGTCCATTCGTGCCCACCTGACAAAGGGGCATCCCTCAAACCGTATTCAGGTGGGTGCTGATCCCTGGAGTGATACTATAATGAGAGGTTGGTGTGCCTGTGAGTTCTCTAAACTGAGTTTTGGAATGCCATACACCTACTTAGTAAAAACTATGTAGCTAAAGTTTCTAATTTAAAGGTACAGGAACCCTTTCTGGTATTTATTTATGCATAAGTAGCACTATAGAAATAAAAATATACTATTTTCCTAATGCATATCCCACATTGCTACATTTGACAGTGTATAATATAATGCAAAAATGTCCCTTTATAATGATTTTAGGTGACAAATCTATTATGGTAACGCTATCATTCACAACACTCAAATGTTGCTATTTTACAGCACCCCGCATATGGAGGAATAATATTAAGACTTGTAGTCCAGAAACAGCTGATACGGTTTTGTAAAGAAATGTAAACCCCCAAAACAAATTAATGTAATATTCTGAACACTTCTACATTTACATTATTTTTGCTAGTTTTTAAGATTTTAGCAGTTTTAACACGGCTCATATTATGAAAGTAGAATAGTAGTGCTGGTCACCTCTGCCAACTGGCCTGAGAGTCAGGAATTTCAGAATAAAAAAGAAATACTCTACAAACAAATGCTTGATAAAATCTGGAGTGCTGCTCAAAATGTTATTGCCATGTAAAATATAGGCTTGTTAAATAACTCTCAGGAGGTCTGTGCTCTAAAAAAAAATGTATACAGAATTAAAAGAGGAAAGTCTTCTGATGTTGCTCATCTTAAAAATGATGTGAGAAGCATCCAAAACTCTTCTCTGCTGTTTTTGTACACATTTTACATTAATTTGTTTTGAGGGTTTACATTTTCTTTTAAAGCAACACTTGGTGGCTAAGGAGCGTCCTCCAGTGAATATCTTGCCTGCTTTGTATACTACACTTGACTCTCTCTTCGGTTGTTGCTGGCAGTATTAAACAATTTTTATAGCCCTATATCCCCCTCTGATATTTACATACAGTATTATATTGGAAAGGAAATATTAAAAGCTAATATTGCTATGACACCCAGCATAATCACCAACATAGGGCACATATAGAATGCTAATTGGAGCGTTGTCTTGCATTTGCAAATACGTTTTGGATGGCTGCTTTGGAGAGTTCACAATGGGCCTGGTTTTGGGAAGGCATGCAATCTATTTAAAGGGGACGTATGCCTTCCATAATTAAGAAAGCTAATATTACTACGACGCCCAGCAAAATCACCAACATAGGGCACATGAACAGAATGCTAATTGGAGCTTTGTCTTGCATTTGCAAATATGTTTTGGATGGCTGCTTTGGAGAGTTCACAATGGGCCAGTTTTTCGAAAGGTATGCAATCTATTTAAAGGGGACGTAAGCTTTCCATAGCAGTGCTGCTCCAATCAAATGTCACTGCACTAAAACTCCTAGAATGAGGGTTAAACCATGACGGGAACTGTAGTCCAGTGGTCATAATGAGAGGTGCTTGAAGCATCATTGCATCATCCCCATTTCCTCCAGGGCCAGCAGCCCAACTAATGCAGTAGGATTTTCCAATGAATATACTGCCTGCTCTATTTATTCCTGACTTTCTGTTTTTCCTTTCATATGGTAGTTGCCTAGATACACAATTTTTCCCTTGCACTGGACACCTAAACAGCACCATATGCCCCCTCTGTTGCTTGATTACAGCTTAATATTGGCAAAATTAACCTGGAAAGTTGTGATTACAGTATGGGGAAACCTGTGCAAATGTTATAACCATGATATGATTTCTAAGGATGATTATATCAGGATGATTGAAGACATTTTGCTGGTAGCCACTGTATAATGTAAATATATGAATGATATTGCTCAAGTTCTCCATGAGTAACCTTATTAAGTTTAATAGTGAGATAGTGAGATGAGTAGTGAAGGGTATTGGGGACGTTGCTATTACCATATCACAACATGACATTACACCAAGGAAAATCTGAATATTACTGTATCAAGCAGACACCTGTCTGATGAAATGGAACTCAAATGTGAGTTCAAATGTAAGTTTAGAATGAGATGTTGGACAGACATAGGCAGACAGGCATCAACATAATAGTGGACATATTGTGTATTTTAACCATGCAATATCCCAGCCAAACTAATTCCAAGCCAGGCTGTTTGGTCTCACAAAACTTACTCGTGGTCCTGGAAGTCCATGTTCTCCCTTTGAGCCTGTAGAACCCTATAGAAAACAACACAGCAAGGACAGTAAGTCTTACAATGGTTTAGGCCCGAGACACAGATTGATTTTCACCCACCCCCTACAACATTATAAAATACAACAAAAATATTTATGTACTTATAGAAAATTTAGATTAAGGGATACCATCTTTTGATCTGTATTTGCAACTACCATGAAATGTTCCCCTTTGTACCATTTATATGTACACGCACATCATTTGGAACTGTACATGTGCGATTTCTGACAAATTCAGAAATAATTGCTCTTTGTACTGTAGTCTCTTATCGACTTTGTGAGCAGAAAAAATATAATAATGAGCATTTTCAAATTCATGCTAGACTCTCAGACAGGGTGTCTGTATTATTAAATGGAAGGAAAAAGAGGTCTGCAGTCTAAAGGATTCTGCTTTATAAGGAATATCAAACACCAGCCTAAGACCTAGATGTGTGTAAAGCTATATTTGTTCACAATGAACAGAGACTTGTGGTTTACTGTATGTTTTAAAATTATTAAAACCTCTTAGTTCTAAGAGAAGTCATAAAAGTGAAAAAGAACACCTTTTCTCCCCGCTGCCCTGGAACTCCTGGTTGGCCAATATCACCAGCTTCTCCCTAGGAAAAAACAGAAAAAGTATTTAACTATCCTAATGAAATTATAACATTGCAGAATCCAGTTATTTACCTAAGAAGGACTGACTAATCATTGGCCCTTCAACTGTTGTTGTACAGCAGAGGGTGTCATTGTTACCATCTTGCCCACAAAACCTGCTATATCTAAGCCTCCTGCCATGCCAGATCTGTGGATTTTGCCGCCAAAATGCACGAGGGGTCGAAATCCATTCTGAGTGCCGAGTCAATTACAGTATAATGTTGCTTACTGTCATTGACTATATATTATTGGTTGTTTTTTCTGTTCAGGAAAGGATAACATGCAAAACAGTATGCGAGAAGGATGCTATTAGCTTTGCAAGTGCCAATAACAAGGATTTTTCTCTTCAGCTTAAAAACATTTTACGTGTAAAGCCGGGTTTTTTTTTTCTAACCTTTTCTCACCTTTTATGGCGCAACAGAAACAATACATACTGCCTCCATTGTGTTTTACAGTAACCCATTTTGTCATAGTCCTTGTTTCAAAGAAAAGGAACATTTTCATCTACAAAAGGTCTCTTACAACTTCCTGTTTCTTTGTATTCCCCTTAACAAGATTCTCCAAAGCAGAGATCAAAGAGCCTTTATCAGATGGAGAATGGTTATTGCTATAAATAACCAAATGAATTTTAATCATTTACGTGGACATGTTTTATCTGCAGAACATAAAGAAAGATTGCCATTCAGGTGAATGAAATTGTTTAAGCTTAGGAGGCTGCTCTTTTCAAGAGTGTCCTGGAAACCCCACTGTTTAGCTAAGGAATCGTTGTACAATGTGTCTCTGTTTCATTCCACAGTTTCTTGCCCATTTCCTATAAATAGTTTCTGATATGGAGCCATAATATACCCCACAGGCAATATAATATCAATGCAAATTTGTCAAAATGATATATATATGGGAGATGGTATTTGCGTGTGGGGAAGAAAAGTACATTTTATGACTGAACAATTTCCCTTTTTCTATTGTATGGATTTAATATAATGTGTTTTTTTACCCAGTCTTAATGATTTATGTTTTGTTTTATCAAGCATAAGCAATGAGGGCGCTATTTAGAAGGCATCAAAGTAATTTTAACTACTTTGCCACACTTCACTGATTTCCAAAGATGTTGGAACTTCCTATTTATAAAGTTCTGAGAAGTTTCCAGTGGAGTTAGCACTGTAGATTTGTCAAATCAGAAAATGTTGCCTGAGCAGTAAAATTTCACTGAAATGCAATGTTGTTGGGGAAAAAAATTGATTTTTTTAAAGAGCCAAATACTTTAAGGCATGTTACCCCCTGTATTAGTACAATAAGGCACCAGGCTTATGCCGTGTAAGAATCACACAAAAGTACACAAGATATTGCTTTGCTAGATGGAAAGAGGGTCACAATTAACCTTTCTTTATAGCCACACTATCCTGTTTTATTTTTCCCAGAAAAACTCGTACCTGCTCTGAGATCTATAGATGTTATTTCTGAGCTATTTGCTGAACACTTTTTCTCTGTGACTCCGCTTTCTTCTTTGTTATGTTAATGAAAATTAGAATAATGAGATACTCTCATTATTATGATAAATATACATGGATTACAGATGAAATACTACAGGCACCAATGTGCAGAAGCAGCCAAGTTCTGTATTTGTGCTGTGCAGTTAGTACATTTGACAAAAGCCCAAAAAAAGGTTGAATGATTTCGTTCATTAAGGTTCATTAAGTCTGCCTACAATCTGTGCGTTTAAGTTGGCCCACAGTTCCTGAGACATATCACCATACTATGGATATTGATCAGTTTGAGAATCTGCATTTTTGAAAATTTCATCTGCAGATGTACCATTTTTGACTAGTGCATGATGAAGAAGCAGTCCCTGCTGTTCAAAAGGTGATGGGTAGGAACATTAGGTAGGTGGCTATCCTGTGTGTGGCCCCCATGTACACTCTCCATCCATTCAGTTCATTAGCCTATAGGTTGGAGAGCATAGGAGATTGAACTACGTATGGCTTCTTAGGTATGGCTAGGTAACAGTTCCTCCAGTGTGCTAATTATTATTACTCTAACTTTTGATCTCTACTTGTTTATCTGCTACTATCAGCTGTTGTGTTAAACAAATCTAGGAGGAAGCACATAAGAATGCCACATAAGGCATTAACGAAGCATATAAAGCTAAAGGGAAAGCAATTGCCTTTGTCTTAATACAGAAACAAGCAGTTGACCTGTGGAGTTGCAGTTAAGCACAACCCATCTTATGGTGAATGCTCACAAGATTGTGCAAGATTGTATCTCAACATCTGTGTATAATATATACTGTACCATTATTACATTCATACAGATGTGTGAAAGAGTTTGGGCGTTATTTACAAGGAAGGTGCTGAAAATAGAAGTATACCATAGATTTTAGTCTGCTTTCCTATTATAAACTCTCTTCTTAGGACTTTACTTCTAAAAGTGTCATGAAGTTTTTTTCAGTATACGTAAGAATGTTCTTAAGTGTAGGAAAGTTCCCCACCTGACATTACATTTACTGTAAAAGTTATAACATCAACAAGGATGCAAACCTTTGGTCCTGGTGGCCCTTGCAGTCCTGGATTTCCCGGTTCTCCTTTAATTCCACCAATTGCATTTCCAGTATCGCCCTTCTCGCCCTGTATATATAATATCAAACAAAAAGGCATAAGCAAAACGCCTGACTTTTTTTTTTGAGAAGGTAGGTACCTTTTTCTGAGTAGGTAACTATGAAGTATTATTTTGTTGAGAATATTGCTTCTCTGCTTCTTAGCTGCATGCTTAATGACAGCCACTGTCCCCGGACAAAATTGTATAAAAGTTGCCATAAATAGTTGGGTTATTTATACAGCTCTGCATTTGTCCTTACATGTGTATTAACTGTGTCTCACGATCATGGAAATCATCCAATATAAAGAATTAATCTGTGCCTTTATAAATGTGATTCATGGATTATGCATTTCTTACAAATAAATCAGTATAATTTTAAAGAGCTTGCTTTTTGTTTACAGACCAACAAAACCACTTTTCTAGCCCTCTAACTTATTTAGAAATATGCAGCACATGCAGTAAAGTTACCATAGGCAGTTCCCTCTTCGTTTATAGAGGTTCTGTACCTACACTCCTTCAATAATGATTTTATATGGATGCTTATCTAAACACTTATCCCATGGTATACCTAATGTTTTAATGTGGCACTACTATGGTTATAAAATCTTTGTCATCTTTTTTATATTTTCTTGCATGTATATTAGCTATACTATATGAGCTGACCCAGAGCTTAAATAGCTTGATTGCATACTGCAGAATATGCTCCTAACATGTAACCTTCCTGTCTGGTGTACCTTGCAAGGGACTACTTATGCTCCTCCTATGATGAGCAGACCAACTAAGTAGACAATACTGCCTTTGTCATTTGCCCATCACAATGCATAAAGAACTGAGAACAATTCATCCAATCAAAAGAAGCGTACCTTTTCTCCTACAATTCCAGGTTCACCCTAGAAATAACGATAAAAAGAACAGAAGATATATTCTTTATTTCATTGTTCAGAATATAGTATCATAGACATTTAAGTGGGTCACTGCGCAACTTCTAATAAACATCAATAATGTTAATATAGTTGGGTCATAGGTGTGGTGTTAAAACCTATTAGATAGTAATAAGATAGTAAAACTTTTACCTGCAGAAAAAATCACATTGTCACTAATTTTTAAAAATTGGTCTTATAAAACAAAATTAAAATAGCTTGACTTTTGAAAATACCCCATTGACTTTCATACAAGCTCAGCTTTTAGTTGCCACTTTTTTAAATTAAATTTTTCTCAAAAATATTCAAAATTAGCAGAAATTAAAAAAAAACTTAAAAGGTAAAAAAATCCTGTTGTTTAAATAGGAAAAACACAAATGAGCATAAGTGTTTACATGCAGCTGTGCAAAATCAAAGAAATACGGGTCATTTTTAGCATATGTGACCACTTTTGTAAAGAGCAGGATGGCTTGCGGTCCTACAATATCTATGTGACAAGTTGAAATCTAACAGGACATCATTATGCCTCTGTAAATAATTGAGATAGTACAGAATTGTTCTTAACATGTGGCTTTCATTTTGTGCCATTGCACAGACATATAAAGCAAACAGATGGATATAACATTAGTTGGTATACATGTATGTGCGTGCATGTATGACTGACATCTGTGCATCATACTTTTACAAAAAAAATTCAGATGATGGAAGAAAAAAATGTATGAAGCAGTGTCATCAGTTCTTACATTTTTAATATTTTTTCTAATTAGTCTCCTTTCTATGCTACCTGATCCCAGCCTGAAATGTGAAATGAACATGGCGTAATTCGGAGCTTTTTGCATAACGGGTTTCCGGAAAACTGATCCCATACCTGTAATACAATATTATGGGCAAATACCACCAATACAAATAGACCTTTTTAATGCCCATAGCAGGGAATGGGATGTGCAAACAGTAGTTTACACACATAATTATACACAAATCTGCATATAACATGTGTATCTCTGACTAATAAATTCTGCAGTCTCAAGGGGCAAAGTAAAATAAAGTGCCAGTAAACATTTTGTACAGTATAAAATAGTGTTTATATATTATTATTATGCTTTTCTTTGCTTTTTCAGTTGCAACCAACCTACTTTGAGAACTCAAATTTGAGATTCAATAACCGAAGAAATGACTTTTTTTGTAATTTGTATCTATTAGACTCTAAACACACAACTGACCCTAATCCCAGTGACAGCTGTTCCATGGTAACCCTGTTATAGAGTAAATAGGAAACACATTTGACTTGATTACTATATACTTGTCTTGTGGAATCTGACAGCTGAACTAAAGAAACACATTGTGACATCTCTGCCCTCATTTATTGTAGGACCTTTAATGTCTCAAAAAGTTCTCCAGTCTCAATTAGAATGTAAACTCACTGCAGAGAGAAGGGCCTGCAAATGAATGCCATTCACAAACATGATACCCAAAAATACCCTGCCATTTTGGCAAGTTAGATCAGAAGTTTGCAGGAGTCAATTAAAGGGATACTGTCATGGGAAAAAAATCCGTTAATAGTGCTGCTCCAGCAGAATTCTCAACTGAAATCCATTTCTCAAAAGAGCAAACAGATTTTTTTATATTCAATTTTGAAATCTTACATGGTGCTAGACATATTGTCATTTTCCCAGCTGCCCCAAGTCATGTGATTTGTGCTATGATAAACTTCAATCACTCTTTACTGCTGTACTGCAAGTTGGAGTGATATCACCCCTCCCTTTCCCCCCCCCCCAGCAGCCAAACAAAAGAACAATGGGAAGGTAACCAGATAACAGCTCCCTAACACAAGATAACAGCTGCCTGGTCGATCTAAGAACAACACTCAATAGTAAAAACCCATGTCCCACTGAGACACATTCAGTTACATTGAGAGGGAAAAACAGCAGCCTGCCAGAAAGCATTTCTCTCCTAAAGTGCAGGCACAAGTCACATGACCAGGGGCATCTGGGAAATTTACAAAATGTCGAGCCCCATGTCAGATTTCAAAATTGAATCTAAAAAAATCTGTTTGCTCTTTTTAGAAATGGATTTCAGTGCAGAATTCTGCTGGAGCAGCACTATTAACTGATTCATTTTGAAAAAATTTTTTCCCCATGACAGTATCCCTTTAAGTAAAGGAATGCAAGCTAACACAGGCTCCAACCCTATGGCCGGTGATAGGGCTATTCTGTCACTATGATGTTATGGCATATTTTGTGCATAGGGTATTGCTTCTCTGCATATGTAAATTTATATATATATATAGGTGAGATGCTGTAATGCTTGTCTTAGCTTATGTCCATCTGAAATATCTTTGTTAGACAGTCAAAAGTTAACACAAGAAACTTCAGAAGCTTACTCCTAAACCGAAGGGTCTTTCTGGATCATCTAAGTTAGGCAGGTTTAAAAATGTTCTTTTATATATTTTCTCATGTACAATATATTCTATTTAAATACTGTAGAGATGTCAAATATCTAGGTAAATAAGCTTTTATTAGTCTATTTTTCATAATGAAAATATAGAGTTGGGGTCTCGATTTTGTAGGACCTTCTTCTTTTAGAATAAATCGAAGCAGAGAGTTGTTAACAAGGATGACAGTCTTTAGAGAAGCTCCCTAAGGCTTGAATGAACATATAAGTTATACTGTATGTAGCTATAGCTTATTGCCTTTTTTTATCTTTCTCTTCTTCTTTAGCTCTCATTGATTTTTTGATAAACAATTCTGCCTCCTTGCTTTGTGCCAGCGAGTGAATGTGTATTTTAAATAATCATTTTGAACTGTTGCCATATACAGTTGATGGATTTTAACATGCAAAAATGCATAATAAAGAGCATATTAAATTAGTAAACATTTGCTGAATTTTTAATATTTTGATGGAACTTGACCTTTATTTTACAGAATAAGTCAGAATACATTTTTTAATACCTAGCATGATTCTTTATTGCTGTAAATCAGGACATTGTTAAATGTTGTTAAAACTTTGTTAAAATATGTGTTGTTTTCTATGTAATGCCACTTCACATATTATTTACTCGTGGAAAATCGATTTAGCAAGGTTCCAAAAGAGTTCCGGGGGGAAAGACTTATGGAAAACATTATGTTTTTTTGTAATGTTAACCATATTTGTTCTAGATAGAATTACAGTGAGCAGTATTTGGTAATGATGTTTAAAGGGTTCAGTTTCTGTTACATGAAATACAATTCTTATTTTGAATAGTAAACCACACTGGGACATGATCTGAGAGAACAATTTGTTGTATATTTGTTTGATTTATTCTGGATGAGATTTGGTTGAAGACCTTAAATTGATTATATTCTAAAATGAACCACAGGTTTTAGAGAAACATGTGGAGTCATGTTTTGCTTGTTCATGATTCATAGGTCTAGGTCATATCTGTTAAATTGAACAGTTTTAACCCATTCCATTAAATAAATCAGCTTGTTTGTGTTCGTTAACATGAACTTTGTTAACCCATTCCATAAAAAATTAGCTTATATGTGATAGTATTTAGGGGCTCAGGGCTCTCAGCCCTTTTAGAGTAACATCCATATCTTGACTAGACTGATATTTGAGAGAAAGGAAGTTGATATGGGAAACCCAGTTATCAGGAAGTGAGTTTATCAGTATAAACAGAAGGAAAAAAAAGATATTACTTTCCAGGTTTTCTAAGTCCGACTGCAGAAATATAAAACCTCCATACAAAGTAAGTTACTGAAGCTGGACACATCGATCCACTTTAACTCTCTGCTCACTTTATTCAATCCAGCCAAACATAGAAAATACACGTCTCTAACAGTAGCCTAAAGATACTATCAAAGTCACAAAAAATGTCTTTGGAGGTTGCTAGCTGAGTGTGAATGTTGCCTTTACTTTCAGATATGGTGAAAACCACTGTGTGCAACTGCCTAAAGTTCTTATCCACACATATTTACCGGTAAGGAAGACCAAACTGGCCAGACCAGCCTATCTCTATAACTAAACGGATTTATACCGCTTCTTAAATCCCTACAGTTCTATAATGTCCTTTTGGGGGGGGGGGAAGTGTCCAAAATTGGGTTTTATTATCAGGAAGACACCTTTAATGCATGTTTTTGATTTCTATAGCCTGTCCTTGCAAAGTAAATAACATTTTTGATTTAAAATCAGGTATAGTATATATAGCAGTTATGTTGGTCATATCTTATGACAAATGGTACAAAAAAGTAAAGCTCAAATAAGAGCAGTAATATTGACATTATAGCTTTTTGATAACACTTTTTTTTAATATACCATGACCTTCCAGTTCCAAAAGACTGTACAAGAGATTGCTAGCAGCTAGATTTGTACTAGGCAGGTAGCCAGAACATAAGAAATCAATTTTAGAGCCGATTAACCAACCAAAACCCCATCCATTATTTTTATATAAGAAGTTTTCCTTCACTTCCATATTTGAATGTTTAACGTTATGGTATATGAAGAATTAAGAGCAAAATGTTACCAAAGGCAACTTGTTAATAGTAGCAAATACATAATTAGCACTTTCAGACATTCTTCTTGACTATCTGAAAGAACAGTAAATCTTGTTTTCCTCCAATTAAGAGAGTAGTTACTGAATAACATGGCATGGAATATTAAAACAACACAAAATCTCACAAATGGATTTTTATGAAGCAAGTGGATAAGTGCAGTACAGTTGAGTGAGTTTATGGATAATACAGAAATTATTAGTTTACTTTTATCTTGGACAGTTAATGGAAAGAATGAAACAAGAATAGGTAAGACTAGTAATGAATTTATGAATATGGAGAATAGCAATGGGGCCAAAGCTGTGGCAGTCCAGCTGTTGTGGACTTACAACAGATTCTGGAAAGTGTAGTTTACAACTGCAGGAGTTCCACAGTTTTGTCTTCCCTAGAGAAGAGAATGAAGGATGGTAAAGCTGAAGGATGATAAAGTTAAGGAAGGGTAGGGTCATACCTCTCAACTTTCAGATACAGAAATCAGAGGTAAAGCTAAAGAAAAAAGGACACAAGATGTAAATCAGGGTTACCGAGCCAAGGAGGGTTGTGGAAAGAAGGTAAGTAACTACCGGTATTGTTTCATGACCAGTACACATGAATGAAAGGTGTAAATTATATGAAGGTAGAAATAATCAGGCTGTGGGATATTATGGGATTAAAGAAAGAAAGCACATTTTGTAAGAACAGCCTACATGTAATGTAGATTAGTACTCAAAGGTTAAAGGTGTGTTCCATTCCATGCTGGATACCTTAGTTCCATGTTTTCCAGGCATTCCCGGCATGCCTCTTTCCCCCTGGAGTAGGAAATGAGACAGAAAGAGATAGGGATAGAATAAGTCTATGTGCCAGAGAGAAGGTTATAGAAGAATAGTATTAGTATAACATTTCCAGTGTCCATGTCTTGTGCCTCAATTTCACAAGGTCAATGTTTGCATGGAAATATGCTGCTGATATTATCCTATTACAGGCAACTTATGATTATATATTATATTAGCATGCAAATTTGACCATGCGGAAATAAAGACAGTGTTTGAAGCTTGTAAATTGTATTTGTATGTTAAACCTTCAATGGAAATATAATAAAAGTCAAAAGTGGAGTTTAAAAAAAAAAACACATTTAGGAATAATAATTTGCATTTCACAAAGCAATATCATTTGTTTGTTTCTTCCTACAATGTAAATTTTCATTGTGAAAATAACTTTTTTAAAAACTTTAGTTTTTTTGGTTACTTTCAGAAAATGGGCTTTATTACTTATATGGTGCAGTGGTACAAACTATAAAGTGTGCAATCAGACAAGTACCTTAATATGTACAGACAGAAAAGGTGCAGGTTTTATCTTTAATTACTTTTTTTTCATGGTACCCCATAACGGTCATTTTTTTATAGGCCTGATCAACATAGGGCAGTTGCTTTACAAGGAGTTATGTTGTGTACCCTATGCTAGACTTTAAAGCCCTAAAGAGTTAAAGCAGATGTTGTCTTAATAGGAATATTAACCTTCTATACACTTTTACAGTTTGTAACCCCCCTAGTTTTCCAAAGTAGGTATCAAAAGGTTAATTGTAGATGCAAAAATATTTTCCAAGATAATCATGCTTTGCTATCAAGCATAGGGAGTTCATAGTGCAGATTTGACTTGCAAATACTACAGGGACAAGATAGTATTTTTCTGTGATAGCTGACCAGAGGCCACACTGTAAATATTCAGGACTACCATCACATGTGTCTCACTTATACAGACTCATTAAGTATAAACCTACACAAATGTTCACCTTGGTGTTCATGCAAAAATCACTTAGTCTAAGGATCGGCTTCACTCTAACTGGAAATTTGGCACTAGGTACAGAGAGCCCTAACCATACTCCATATGGCAGGAGGGAGGTAAGAACTTGGACGGCACCAGTTGGCACTCCCTAGCTTGCATGTCTGAAATACACATAAGTTAAAAGATAGGCAGGGGAGAGAAGTATGGATACAACGTTTCGGGGCGTAACCCCTTTGTCAAGCATGCTTGACAAAGGGGTTACGCCCCGAAACGTTGCATCCGCAATAAATGAGCAAGGGATTTCCCTGCTAGAAGCAACCTATGCTGTGCCAGTGTTTTCTTACTTTTCATGTGGATCTTGAGGTAGCCAAACGCCTCCTTCACTGAGCACCTGGGATTCGATTTGATTGGGAAGGCCAGGGTGTGCTAGGGTTATTTCTTTTCTGAGAGAAGTATGGATGCCTATATGCCTCCACCCACCCCTAATAAAGCTGATAACAGCTGATAACAGACAGAAATGTCATGATGGGGCTCATGCAGGTCTCAGCATAATTCAGAATAGCGCAGTGCACAAGAGTGCAAAAAACATGGCGGTTTGCACCTATTCTTTACTGCTTGCACCCTGCTCTGCACTTTGTAAATGACCCCTTTATAGTCTGCCTAACCATTAATCTCACTTGTGCTGAAAATGCCTTCTCTCAAAGCACTAACATGTGTGGGGGCCACTGAGACCTTAGTTAAGAGATTTTGACCATCTTCATGTACAAATGTAATTACATTCTTCATACAGCAGAGGGCAGTATGATACTTTTAGATTTCTATTGTATTTATATATACATCATCATAAGTCCTACACCTGCAGACTGAATTACCCTCAGCTAGAAGTCCATGACCCCGTAAGGCTTGGAGCATTTTAATATGCTTCCAGGCTTTAAAAGAGAAACCTGAAACCTGCCTCTAATCATGCATGGTTCGGACGTCCTGAATTAGTTGGTAATATAACCAGTTTTTAAAAAGCCCCTTGCCTGAGCTCCTTTAGGCAGCATCTGGTGTTCTCTCTGTAACGGTGGCTTCTTTTTCTGGCTAAGTAATTTGATTTTTTAAGGCCATGATATTTAGGGTGACATGAATAAAGGCAAAGTTATCTATTGTTCCATACAGTATATATAACAATAACTGAGAGTGTGATAGGGTTTACATAGATTAATATGGATCTGAATATAAAAAAAAATCAATTTGAGTGTACTGTATACATAAAATGCATTTGAACCTCTATATACACAGTGCTATTATTGTATAAAGAAAGCAGCAGCTGAAAATATAACCAAATGATTCCATTTGAATTCATTTTTTTGTATTTGGGCTCCACAATTTTGCCACAGGAGTAAAAGTTGCAAATTCTTGTTCTTTTTTCCAAATTTCAAATTTTTCAAATTAATTTCTTTGGAATACTGGAGAAAAAAGCAAATATTTAAACAACGAGGCACATGTTTTGAGAAACTGGGCACCAGCAATTGGGACAGACAGACAACTGGTAGAATTCTGGGGGAAATGCATGCAACTGTGGTGGTAAATATGTAAATGCAGACAGATTCTGTCAGTGTATAATAAATTGGATCACCTTGTGTCACATAGCCCTAAGCAGCAGTCAGAGCAGGGAGTGTGATCAGGGCATGGCCTAGGTACAAAGGGACCTGGCTGGAGGCAGAGCAGGCATAACCAAAACATATCCGGATCCAGATAGTAGTAGTAGGTAATTGATTTTTTTGTTTTGCTGGTATAAAGAGAAAAGACAGGAACCTTGTGCACTTGAAATATCTGCATCCTTTCCTATAATAACTAGCCTTGCCCCATTCACACAAACTAAAAGTTAGGCCAATATTGTACCAATTAAAGGACTCAATTGCAAACCGTTATCTTTTCCCATACAGGGTACACAGTCAGTAAAGAAGTGGATTCTCCTAGCTGCATATGTATGGGGGCTTGTTATTATAGCAAATAGGGCTGTGAAGAACAGATGTGAGGGGCTCCCTGTGCCTATGGTGCCAGATCCAGCACTCTGCTGCTATTTAGATACAAGCACTAACTTCTGTAGATGGCAGATGCAAGTTCCCTATATGACCCAGCAACAACCAATATGAATGGTTTTGTCAAGGTTGCAGATTCTGTTCTAATTACTTTTAATTACTGAGTAGCATAAACTCACATCTGATTTGGACTTTGGCAGAATGAAATAGCAGTGCAACCCTGCTGAATGTCCATTCTCTTTCACCTCACAAAAAGAAAGCAGCTGTCTCTAATACACCAGAATAAAGAACATGTTTATTATTGTTGCAGACTGACTGCAAACAGTAAAAATGATACTGATGGAAGATGATAAGCAGTCAATCCTTATTAGACTGCAGGCTAATGGTACTGTATGTACAATGCTAGCC
This sequence comes from Xenopus laevis, assembly GCF_017654675.1. Classification (NCBI taxonomy): domain Eukaryota; kingdom Metazoa; phylum Chordata; class Amphibia; order Anura; family Pipidae; genus Xenopus; species Xenopus laevis. Next base: position 43,727,661 of record NC_054383.1, on the reverse strand, counting down.
AAAGCATCGATGTAGGTTAAAATCTCTTGTCCAAGTTATATACAGGTAAAGTGCAGATTAATAAACACAACATATTGTGTATCTTCTGTATTTCATTTATAAAATTTAGGCTGTTCCTGAAAAAATTGGGCAAACAGTAGGCATGATGTGGCAAACAATATGCAGCAATGCTATGTTTACTCTGCAATACAGCTGTCTTAATTTTCAGTTATCCGATCTGTTATCCAGAATGAGGTTTTCAGGTTAAAAAGTCTTTCTGTAAATTTGATCAGCATACCTTTAGTCTGCTAAAAATCATTTACAGGAGAACTAAAAAAAATAGAAAAGCATGCACTAATCTCCATTGCCCCCCCCTGCTTCCCACAAAAGTGTCCCTGGATGTAACACTGACCTATCGATGCAGAGTACTGCAGCGGAGCTCCTGGGCTCCATCTTCTGTATCTTCGGCTCAACATCTTTTTCTTTGATGATTTACAGTTTTCTGGCACAATTGGCACTAATGCCAGCCCGGCTCCAACTGCGCCTGGGCCAAAAATCTTAGTTTTGGGGGTCACTTAGTGAAAAATGCAGAAGTGTTACATCCAGGGACACTTTTTCATGTATTAAACTATGTGGAACAGGGAGGACAATGGAGCTCAGTGCATGGGAGCTTTTCTCTTTACGGGGAATTAGTTCTCCTTTAGACATTAAATAAACCAAATAAGATTTCTTTGCCACCAATACGGATTCATGGAGCTTAGTTACCATCAACACACTATTGTTTTATTACTTAAATAAATGGAGATTGCCTTCCTGAAAGTAGGAGCTTTCAGGATTATCGGTTTTCCGAATAAGGGATCCCACATTTTATGGCAGTAGCAGAGTTTGATTAAATGGGTGGCCTACCTTACATTTATATTTTAGTACGTATTAACTACTGAGATTCAAAAGCAATTCACAGTTGGTATTCATTTATTACTATTTGTGCTTTGGGTTATTTTCCATTCTATGAATAAAGCAAATTGATACTGAGGCAAGTCAGAAACCAGATAATAGTTCCTGAACGGCAGAAAGTTAAATCATTCCCGCAAACAAAATAAAGACCAAACAAATACTCTATTGGTTAGTTTAAGTTGAACTGCTTCTGTTTGCATTTTGCAGCAGAAATCTGCTGGTGTGGACAGTGAGTTTCATTCCTATCACTTCACATATCAGGTGGATGAAAGGCAGACGGGCTTTTCTACACCAGGGTAAAAACGCTGTGTTTGTGCTTTAGGCCTAAGGTGATTTAATGTGCAAGCTTCTGTTACAAGTACTGTATTATATGCAGGCTTTGTATCCAATGTACATAAATGAGCAGGACAGGCTGGAGGCCCTGGCCTTTATATGTTTAAAGGAGAAGGAAAGCTCCAAGACGGTTTATTGCCAACAGATTAGCCACAATAGTGCAAGGTAGAATGCTATATTTATTCTGCAGAATGCTTTACCATACCTGAGTAAACAGCTCCAGATACTGTCTCTGTTTGTTTAAGATAGAAGCTGCCATATAAACTTGGTGTGACATCACTTCCTGCCTGAGTCTCTCCCTGCTCACTTACAGCTCTGAGCTCAGATTACAGCAGGGATGGGAGGAGGGAGGGGGAGAGGAGCAAACTGAGCATGCTCAAGCCCTGCCCTGTTGGTTTATGCTGAAAATAGGAAATCTGATACAGAAGCCCATGTGTACACAATAAAAGGAAAGAAATGCTGTGTTTCTTTTGACAGAGGACTCAGAGCAACATTACTTTGAGGATTTACTGGTGTATTTATATAGACCTTTCTAATAAAGCTTACTTAATTTTAGCCTTTGTTCTCCTCTAAAGTTGCTAAAAAGATGTAATTCCGTCTACTTCTTCTAACCTGTTTCCCTGAATGTGTAATAAATGAAAGCTCAGTTAAAGCTAGTTAATGTAAGCTCAGTTAAGCAAGTTAAATCAGCAACGGGAAGGATAAAGTGTGTCTTGCTTTGACATTAAATAATAGACAAGAAGATAATTGTGGGTTAAAGAAACATGGCCTAATGTCCACCTCTTAGTCCAGTTTCCTTTTGGCAAGATTTGTCAGATTTAATACTGTAACTGGTGGGCCCAGACCAGAACTTCCCACTTTTTTGAAACTGTCTTCCTGTCTTTTGTTAATAATTTAGTTCTTAAAAGAAAACAACATGTTCCGCAATCCAGGAAGTCGGCTACAGGGTGTCTGCTTCCAAATCCTATTGCCCTACTCCTGAGCTTTCTACATTGCTACAGACCCTCTAAAAGTCCTACTGAAGCATCCTGTTGTAGAGTCATAGGTGAGACGTAACTGTGTTTCTTCCATTAATCATCTGTCATTAAAAAGCTGTAACAAACAGAATCAACCTTCCTGCTTTTTGCCCCAGCTAATTACGTTTACCGCAATTAACAAGGTCACCACTAAATTATTTGGTTGACACACTTGTTGTGTTTTTTAAAAAATTCCATATTGTTAATTTGAAAGGGGTCTGCAAGTGCAAAAAAAACATTTTGTCATAAAAGTATCAGAAATTAAATTTGACTATTTAGCTCATTTTCTGTTTTGTCATCACTATAAGCCAACCAATGTGCTACTAAGCACACATTTCCATGTTTACCGTTTCTACACCTTAAAGGTATAATAAATGAAAAATAGCTGGAAAAATGAATATACTTGGCAAGATATCCAATGCCAAAAACATGCCAGTAAATTTGCAGTCAGGTACAAAACAGGTGCAGCAAGGCACTTATGTTGACATATATGTCTGTTTATTAACTTCTAGCACTTTAGTAAACCTGAGAATGGTGAGAATAGTCTCCAATCGTTGGCAATGTGTGGTGAACAATTCCCAAACATTAGTAAACGGATTCCTTGTACAGAAGTCATGTTCCCAATGAGTGATGAGCGAAATGGATCTTGGTAAAATATAGATGATTATCGACGCCAAGGCTGAATGGGAGCATTGGGCTGCATGGGACCCTCCAATAGATCCTTATATTCTTATGGCCCCATGTAATTATATGAAAATGCAACAGTATGTTATTAAGCCTACCTTCAGTCCTGCTTCTCCTTTGTCACCCTGTTCAGCATCCAAAAAGAGAGAATGAAAACGACCATAGAAAAAGAGCAAAAACAAAAACTGTCGAGTTAAAAATCAAAGAACAAAATATCAAACTATGAAAATAATTTCTAGCAAGTGATGTGCACAACCATTCGGACCTGTAATTACTTCAACAGTTTGCTTGACATTGGTTAATTGATCATCACTTGTTATGCCCCATCAAAATGTGCTGTGACTATGAATTCTATACTATCATGGGGTGTGGCCACACCTCTCACCTCTTTAATTCAAAAGCCAGTTAAATGTTGAGGCTTGACAGCACTATATTCTACACTGATGTCCCTTCAATAGAACACAGTAGTTGGTACTTTATGCACTCATAGAGGGTTACATAGGGAGAATTCACAAAAAAGTCAGTAAAGGAAAACATTTTCTGCCTCTCTCGATGGAGTTAAAAGTTGACGTAGCTATTTTTGTAATTTATTTCAGACATTTTTCCACCAAAATATCTCCACCATAATGAAAATATCAAGGAAAAATGTTGATAAGTCTGTATAAAGAAAATCGACACAATCGACATTTACACAGTTCAATAACGAGTTTATTTACTCTGTATAAGAAACTTTTTAAAGTTGGATTTCATTACAAGAAATCCATAAAACTAAGATACCTTCTGTGAATTTGTTTGTACTAACAACATTTTTAACAATTTGGCGACATACACTTTAAAGGGGTAGTTCACCTTTAAAAGTTAACTTTTAGTATGTTATAGAATGGCCAATTCCAAGCAACTTTTTTTACTCTTTCCAGTTTTCAAATGGGGGTCACTGACCCCATTTAAAAAACAAATGTATTGTTATTGCTACTTTATATTACTTATCTTTCTATTCAGGTCCTCTCCTATTCATATTCCAGTCTCTCAGAAAAAACTAGAGATTTATTATACCCCAAAGCTGCTAATCTGTGATTTTGTCAAGATTTTTCCTGCACCAACTTACGCGCTGATTTTTTGATAAATTAGTTAAATTGGTGGATGGGAGTTAGTTCGACTTTTAATTAGATTTTTTAGTAAATACCCCCCTAAAAGTTCATTGAAAGGCGAACAACCCCTTACAGAACTATGTGCTTACCGACACTTTTGTGAATTTCCCCCATTGTATAGAAATCTGTTCAGCGCTGTGCCCCTTAATACTTGTAGGAGAAATCAACCTGTGGGGAAAAAAACCCTGAACCCCCCACCCCAGGTTACCCTCCCTCCCCCCCCAGGCTAACTAACCCCCCGGGAGATGCCCCAGGGTTTTTTTTCCCCACGGGTTGATTTCTCCTTTAAGCACATGCAGAAATAATTTTATGATGTTTACTTTATATTGTTGATTTTACTCCTGGCTGATAAATATGGTTTGGTCATCTAACTGTGTTACCCTGTACTAATAGCCGGAGTGGAGTTACAGTATAAAATATAAGAAAGGAAAAATTAGCCTAATTATCCAAATTACATCATCTGCCTTATAAAAAGAAGATAGCAAATACTTCAAGAACACTGCTTAGATTCTTGAGGAAAATAGCAATTTCATCTTTGTCCATAAAAGAAAAACAGAGGTTTATTGTACTTTCAGGAAATCAGTGGAATCCTCTGGACAATGGAGCTATAAATACACTTGCTTTGATTACTACCTTTGCACCTGCAGGTCCTGGAAGTCCAGGCGCCCCCAGTAAACCAGATTCGCCCACCTCCCCCTAACAAGGAGAAGAAATGAAAATGAAAAAAATGACTCATGCTTAGAGACTGGAGTAAAGAAAAGCAAGGAGCAAACAAAATTACCATTCAGTTAATGTACAATTAAAAAGCAACAGATATTAAGGGGCATATTTATTATGCTGTGTAAAACAAAATTCGGCTAAACGACGAATATCTCAAGGTAAGGTAAGTGAACGCCAGATTTGCTGTTATTTTAGATCGTCTCTAGAAAAAACACGTACAAATTTGACATTGTCTTTTTTTTTACACTGTGAAGCCTGGCGATGTGTGGAGTATTATCTGTTTTTTACACAACTTAATAAATATGCACCTTAGAGTGATTTACTTCTTTGCTTTCAAATGATGGGGAAGTGACAATATATATGTAAATTTATATATATTGTATATAATATAATAGGGAATAGTGAGAATATTGTCCAATATGGTGGTGATTACATTTTCCTTCAAGGGTCAAGGGTTTTATAAAATCAGGTATAGGTGATAAATCTCCTATTGCTGATATCTTATTTGCTGCAAAGTTATTTGTGATAAGGGTATTAAAGGCATCCTTTGAGCTTATTAAAATGTAGACATTTAAAGAAAGCAAAAATGAGAATGGTGATATAGGGCTTCAAAAGTGATCAATAGCAAAATAATATAGAACTTGGTAGTAGAGGGAAGCCAGAGAGCGAGAGAAACACACAAAAAGAGTTATTTACTTCCCTCCACCCAAAATGACTGTAATTCATAATGCAGGCGTCTTTGGAAGAGAATAGATTAACCCAAAAACTCCAGGCCTGTGAATAATAAAGTTCACCTTCTAACAAATAACAGCTAGGGGTTCATAATTCCTCAAAAAGACTCCTCCAGAGCAAAGTATGACCAACATGTACTGACAAAAAATATAAGATGCAACTTGTAGTCAAACTATAATTCAAAGGGGGCAAATCTACGACAGAAACCAATTTTCCACACTCCGCGCCACTTTGCCAGGCGCAAATTAGTTACCATTACGCTAATTCACTAGAATGCAAAGTTGCCTCTCAGCAGCCGATCGCTGGCGAATTTTCGCTACCGTTACTCCGACAGCGCAAGCATTTTATACCGAATTTTCTCTGCCTAGAGAAACTTTGCTAATACTCTTGCGCTTAGGTTAATTTGAATAGGGCAGGTACCTAAAAGGCATATGGACTAGGGTTGCACCGAATCCAGGATTCGCTTCGGGATTCGGCCTTTTTCAGCAGGAATCGGATTCGAATCCTTCTGCCCGGCCGAACCGAATCCTAATTTGCATATGCAAATTAGGGACGGGGAGGTAAAACGCTTGACTTTTTGTCACAAAACAAGGAAGTAAAAAATATTTTCCCCTTCCCACCCCTAATTTGCTTATGCAAATTCGGATTTGGTTTGGTAGTCGGCCGAATCTTTCGAGAAGGATTCGGGGGTTAGGCCGAATCCAAAATAGTGGATTCGATGCATCCCTAGTATGGACATCTTTAAAAGTAATGTTGTTGCAAATGGTTGTGGCCACTTTTTAAAACAAATGTTAAATGAGCCATAATAAAGGCAGAGCCCACCTTTATGTAAATGTGGTATGCCCCTCAAATTAGTTAAAAAAATGTGTTCACACATAAGTCTTTAATAGTGTACTTTTGAAGGCAATACTGCTTTTAAAAAAAAAAAGAAAGTTGCCAGTGTTTTTAACAACTTTATTACATTTCCATCATACAGGATGTGATGTCACTGACATAATATTGAGGTACATGTCTCTTCGTTTTATCAGCTCACCTAGTCTGAGGTTGTGAAGTAAACTCTGGCAAAAGAGGTAACGTTCAGTAAAATTTGCATCCTATTGAATTTGCGGAGTAACGACCAGAGCGAAAAGTCGCCTGCCTATAGGGCGCGAACAAACGCTAGCGACGGTCTTGTTCGCTAGCGAATTGTCCTCTACGCCTGTAGAGGACAATTGGCAATGTCCCTGCGGATGAGATTTGTGCTAATTTTCACTAGCGATGGCCAATTTGCCCTTTAGTGAATCTGCCTCAAAAAGTTTGGAAATACTGAATTGCAAATCACCACAAATCCTTTCGTTTTCCCACATGTAGTTTCAGTGCAATAATGTATATAGTACACTTATGTATATTTACAAGAGGGAGAAAAAGTTGAACACAGGAAAAATAGTTGTTGAAAAAATGCCCTCTGTGCCATGACAATAAACTATAAAAATGTGAAAACAATAAACTATAAAAATACAAATAATAATTGCACCCGGTCCAATTTTTTATATTATATATATGTTTGCACATTGGGCTTTAAAATTTTGTATTGTAGAATGTGTTTTTTAAGTCATCTCTTGTTCTTCCTGAGTAAAGCCTTCGGCCTTCCTACAACCCAAATGTTACAATGACAGTTTGATGGAATTTGGGTGTTTGGAGCTCTACCATTACCGACAGGCAGTTTGTTTCTGACAGTCCAACCCAATCTCACTTGCAGAATTGATTAAAATGCCTCTGGGGGTTGCCACTACAAATCAGGCTATTGTGCAGAGTACATAAAATAAACATTGAACTCATAGTGAGAGTTATATTGTGGTGGTTTTCTTTTTTATGTTCTCTCGTTTTCATCTGATGATACAAGAAGATTCCATATGTGTAATGAGTTTAATGATCTGTCTATTATTCTCTAAGCTTAAAGGCAGTATCTGGCTAAAATCATTTGGCTTAATACAAACTTTCCCGTTACTTTTGCATTTAATTTGCAGTTTGCTAATGTTTATAAGCAAAAGGCAGCACAACAAGGTCACATGCAGGAATTATTTTCCACTTCATTGTACCGATGCCATTTGGCAATCACAACTTCAAATAGAAAGGAAGATAAACTACACGCATGGCTGGCTAATGAGCACAAGGTAATAAATCAAACTACAGAAAATGGCATTGGTAAATTTTAATGTGTAAATGAAAAATATTATAGGCCTTGATTACTTGAAGGCACAAGAAAACAAATTACTTTGCTTATATATTCATATTAACCATTTTGTTACTTCTCAGTCAACTCTATATCATGATTTGGTAGATAACTACAAAGCTCCCATTATTTTGAAACAGAAAAGAGGTAGTCAAATCATGGCAAGGTGAAGCAAATGCTCAAAATGTGCATGGGCCAAACCAACTTTTGTATCTGCAAACTCTAGGGGGCAAATTCTCTAAAATCCGAAGTTGCGCTCAGGGGAAGCGTAAGGTTGCGAAGTTGCGCTAGCGTTAATTCGCCAAGCAAATCGAAGTTTCGCTAGCGATGCTTAATTTGCAAACGGCGCCAAATTGAAGTTACAATGGAGATATATGTAGCACACAAGCCTGGGAAACCTTCAAAACAGCAAATAACATTTTTATTTTGCCCTACACATGTGCCCACTGTATAGTTAAGGTGCCATGAGTTAGGAAATGAAGGGGGGAAGGAGGGTAGGCCCAAAAAAAATTTCGATCTTTTTCAGCCTATCACCCATAAAAAAAGCAAAAACGCCAGCGTTTTTTGGGACTTAGAATTTTTTTTAACTTTTTTGGAAGCAATCCCTATCTACTCTATTGCACTTCGCCTGGTCTGAGGTGGCGAAGGAAGGCTGGTGTAAAAGGTAGCGTTCACAATAATTCGCGCGTAAGTGAATTTGTGTAGTTACGTCCGTTGTGCAAATTCGCCAGGTGTAAGGGTGCGAAGTAACACTAGCGAATTTACGCCAGCGTGTGTTAGTGAATAGGGAAATTAACGAAAATGCGATACGTTAGCAAATTAACGCTAGCTTTAGGCGCTTCGTCCTTTAGTGAATTTGCCCCTAGATGTTTTATACGTGATCTCTCCAGTCTGCACCAAAAAGAGCTACCGTGACCTCCGCTACAAAATTACTACCCCAACATTTAGGGGTGGTATTTACTAAAACTTGAATTGATCTCATTCAACCTAGCTCTTATCCACAAATTAACTCATTTATCAATAATTCTTCTTGTAAAACATTGCAACAAAATCCAACAACTGATGCTAAGTAACTCGACTTCAAATTGTCACCACAACAACTAGAATTATCAGATTATCGGACAACAACCAGCACAGATCACAATGTCAAGAAACATCTTCATATGCTATTAACTTCTACATGACCTTGACAGGTTTTAGCTGGAGTATTTGAGGGTTTTTTCCTCTAAAAATTCTAGTTTTCCCCTTTAAAAACTCAAACAGAAAAAATTAAGGTTTAATAAATAGGCCCCTAAAAGTGACGCTCATCATGAACTGGTACAATGACCCTCAGTATAAAAAGGCACAGTGACCTGCAGCATCAAATGGCAGAATAAGCCCTATCATTAAATTAGATTCGATTTTGTTAAAGCGTTTATCTGCTCTGAATTTTTACGAAGAATTATTGAGTTTGATAGGTGGATAAGCGTTTGGTGACTTTGTTTTAATACAAAACTGAGATAAACTCAAGTTTAAGTTAATAATCCCCTAAAATTTCATTTTGAGGACAGTATTAAATGCACCTCCTACTAAACAATGGGATCAAATTGGTGGCTTATATCATAGAACTTAGTATGGAGAGGGATGATGCTCTGAAACTTTTAAGTGTTCACTGACCAACCAAGTTGTTGTTTGATTCACTAGATTACCCAATGAGCAGATGTAGAGGGAAGTTAGGAGGAGCTGTACCACCTATTACTTCCACATTTCCCATATGCCTGCTGAGAAGTGGTACTGGTATAAGAATTGTAATTTTATCCAAAAAAACATCCTCCACCAGTGACACAGTATTTATCCACAGTTATTTCTCTTACTCTACCGTGACTTGCAGGTGTGCCAACATTTTCAGTAAACTCTGTGTTCATTACTGGGGTCAACTGTATTCTCAAAAGAATCATACAACTAATCCCAGGACACATTCAATATTTTAATTGCTAACTTTATGGGAGCTGATGTTTCAGAGCAACTTTGTGCCCCTTCTTCAAACTGCAACATATTTATTCAATAGTGAATGTCCTTTTAAGGATCATCTCTAGTTTTATAAAGACCATTATGATTATTATTATAAATAACCATTATGAAAAAACAATATGGATTCCTTTAGATAATGGTTAACATTAAACAAGTACATGCATTTATATACTGTATAAAGGTAAGTATAATATATAAAACTTTAGAGTTCAAATGATCCAAATACAATAAGTATTTGTTGTTTCTACCTTTTTTCCTGGGCTGCCTGATGTTCCTGGCTCTCCCTACAAAAGACACAACAAATCTCTTTTAGTTGAACTAAAACTTTTTCATTTCATTGTGTTGTTTTGGCTTTTCTATGAAAAAAAGGGTCAGAATAAGCAGTTACCATTTCTGGAGAGAAAATACATTTCTATAAATTTAATGCATAATTTAAAAAAAAGATCACAATTTTTAAGTAATTGATTTTCAGACAAAAGAAACAAATTTGTATAAGTGTGCTCATCTCTAGCTAAAAACTCAGTTGGCAGGTAAACACTGTGGAATTCTACAATGGGGTGTCCAAAGGCTCAAGTTACTGTTGAATTACAAATGAAGGAAAAAATGACTCTTTTAAAGAAATGTACTGTCTGGTTCATTAAATAATCAATAACACCATAAAGAGAAACTATCTTTTTGACATTTATAGTATCTATCCATCCAACAACTACAAATAAACTTTCCTGGCATACTATTCTATATAAAGAAAAAAGTCCTGGAGACATTTTTCTGACCAAGGAATTGGTTTAGAATTATTATGTGCCTTGTTATTTTAATTACTGTTGTATACTATAGCAGGTAATTTCACTTCATATAAGGGTGCCACTAGTGATGGGCGAATTTGCGCCGCTTCGCCGAAAAATTCGCGAATTTCGCGCGAAATTCGCGAAACGGCGAAAAATTCGCGAAACGGTGCCGGCGTCTCGTTTTTGAAAAAAAAATTTGACGCCGGCGAATTTTTTCTGCGAATTTTCGCGGGAGTTTCGCGAATTTATTTGCTGGCGGCGAATCGCGCAAATTCGCCGTCACTAGGTGCCACCATACACAGCACAGGGACACGATTTTTGGTGCAACCCACACACTGTTCTAAAGTCCTGCAGACCCTTTTAATTTACCTGTGCAAGAACTAAAACCATTTTGTTGTACACAGTTATTTGCTTTGCAAATCAGTGGCAACAACAAGGTTTCACGCTTCAATTAAATAAGCCCCTATATGATTTGGCAGTTCTTGGCTTATGGTGATTGGTTACTTGGTTCACATAAAGTTATTTATAAGAGCTCTGGCAGATAAATGTCTGCTGTAATGTCGACATTGGTAGCATTTTAATAATAATAGCTTGTACTCACTCGCGAAGGAGATACTATCACAAACTCGATGCACATACTTTAGATATGTGTTTCTTAATCCCAATACAAACCTAGAGGTTTGTGTGTGTTTACATGTTTGTGTGCAACGTGCTTATACAATATATCTCTCTCTCTCACTCGCTATATATATATATATATATATATATATATATATATATATATATATATATATATATATATATATATATATATATATATATATATATATATATATATATATACTTGACTGTTTGTAAACTAGATCATTTTAGAACAGAGATATAATTATTACCTACCTTAGGTCCTGGAGGTCCAGGTAAGCCCTGTTGGTGATAAAGATACAGTTAGGCATGTGAAATCACTGGCACTAATACCACTGCATAAAGCTGTGAGATAAATAACAATGCCCTTACAAAACTGTGCCCTGCAAATGGCCACATGGGGCTTTGCTTTGTGAGCTGTGTCTGCAACCGAATTTCCTATCGCAAACTGTATCATGTGCATATGGAGGCTAAGAGCTTTATCAAAAATTCTGATCATGCAATGAGTCATCCCATTCCCCTTTTTACTTGAATACCTACAATATTTATGATTTTCAGGATAACTGCACAGTTGTTTTAGTCCTTTTGTTACTACTAGTAATGAAAGAATATTCTGCACTTTTGTTACTAAGAGCTAGGTGCTAAAATCAGCACACATAACATGCTTGCATGTCTCCTATATTGACATGAATGCAATCTGTGCTTCATTTAGGAATGGCCACATTCTTCCTTACTCACTCTTAGGGGCAGATTTACTAAGGGTCGAATATCGAGGGTTAATTAACCCTTGATATTCGACCAGGAACTAAAATCGTTCGACTTCGAATATCGAAGTCGAACGATTTAGCGCAAATCCTGCGATCGAAGGATTATTCGTTCGATCGAACGATTAAATCCTTCGAATCGAACGATTCGAAGGATTTTAATCCAACGATCGAGGGAATATCCTTCGATCAAAAAAACGCAGACAAGCCTATGGGGACCTTCCCCATAGGCTAACATTGAGTTCGGTAGCTTTTAGCTGCCGAACTAGGGGGTCAAAGTTTTTCTTAAAGAGACAGTACTTCGATTATCGAATGGTCGAATAGTCGAACGATTTTTAGTTTGAATCGTTCGATTCGTAGTCGAAGTCGTAGTCGAAGGTCGAAGTAGCCCATTCGATGGTCGAAGTAGCCAAAAAAACACTTCGAAATTCGAAGTTTTTTTACTTTGAATCCTTCACTCGAGCTTTGTAAATGTGCCCCTTAGTAAATGACTGTTGAACTTCCAACTATACAGAATGTTTTACTAATAAAAGTGTTTCCCTCTACTTAATGATAGCACCAAATCAAATATCTGCTTACATTAATCTAACTGCAGTAGACCAGTAAATGCTACCAGGTGACTTGTTACTAGAGCTGAAGCAATCATTATGATTATTTACCATACCCCTTACATAACAATACAGAAAGAATGAGTTAATGCATTTCCAAGCTCCACTATATACTTAAGGTCTGAACAATGGATCATGGCATAAAATAAACAATAGCATAAAAATAACATATTATATAGGCTAGGTGGTTCTTCTCTCTTATATCCTGAACTAAAATTGTATCTTGCAACATAGGTTATTTAAAGCTGGAAGCATTCAGTGAGTAGTTGGGAGCATTCAGTGAGTAGTTGGGTTAGTTTAATTAAAAGTCTTGATACTAACATGAACTAGTTATTGAGGGCCAAGTGGGCAAATAATCACTACCAAAGAGTTTACAATTAAACATCTAAACTGCAACCTAGGGAGTAAATCAGGTCTCAAGGAACTGACACAGTTATAGCACTTGGCTTGCCAGATTTACAGTGTATGTTACAGTAAAGAATCTTAGCACAGTGAGCAACTCCTTTTCTTAAAGTGTTTCTGGGCACTCCTACAGTGCTCAGCAGTATATTAGAGGCTTGTGGATTAGACCTGCAGGGAACAAATATATACTTACTTTTCCATCCTTTCCAGGTTTACCTGGTTCCCCAGTTTTTCCCTGTAAAAGGAAAGACAACTGTGTTACTGAAACAGCCATTTAAAATCCAGTGCAGTTATTTTTTTCACCCTGGGAATAACACATGGGTCGGAACATCAAAGGTGCTTAAGGGTCTTTTTTTAGTCTAGTTTTCTGCTGAGACCAGGATCATTACAGTCAGAGTGTTACTTCCTCTCTCTGGTATTTAACAGTAGTCTGGAGTGGAGGAAATAACATTGGTGTCAGCCTCTGACACATGTGATAGCCTTGATAAACCCAGGGACAGGGAAAACACTAAAGATTAAGCATTTACTCACTTTAGTATATCCTTCTTAACGTTCTAATAATTGGTTAATTCAATAACTGAATGGAAAGATTAGTGATAAAATGTCTTTGAAGCACACTCATGTGCCTTTTCAAGTCTTCTTCTGCACTGCTTTGCAACACGACTGGACAAGATGCAGACATTTCACTGCAAAGTACCCTGTATTATGGCATACCAAAATCCATCAGCTTTCTTCTTTAGTTTTGTTTTTTACATTAGAGCTAAGTCAACATCACCTTTTTATATAGCACTAGCAAGCTACACAGCACTTCACATTCATTTAGAACAAACAGGGGCCTTATAATAACAAACAAGGGTTACAGAATAGAAATAGGATCAGAAGGCCCGGCTTACAATCTAATGGCTCTGTACAAAAGGGTTATTCTGGGCAGTATTATATATATATAGTTGTGCAGTATGGCTTGCCTCTTAAAGGAGAAGGAAAGCTACAGAGGCATTTTATTTCCAATAGATTAGCTGCAATAGTGCAAGCTAGAATGTTATATTTATTCTGTAGAATGTTTTACCATACCTGAGTAAAAAGCTCTAGAAGCTCTCTGTTTATTTGGGAAAGCAGCTGCAGTATTAGCTTGGTGTGACCTCACTCTCCCAGCTCACTTATAGCTCTGGGCTCAGATTACAGCAGAGAAGGGAGGAGGGGGAGAAGAAGCAAACTGAGCATGCCCATGCCTGGGTCAAGGAGGTTTAAACTAAAGGCAGGAAGTCTGATACAGAAGCCCATGTGTACACAATAGAACAATAGAAGGAAAGAAGGACTCATAGCAGCACTATTGGTATATTTAGGTGGACCTTTCTGATAAGGCTTACTTAGTTTTAACCTTTCCTTCTCCTTTAATGACAATGCTAGTACTGACTGCCCTGCAGAGAAAAGCAATTCAAGAATTACTATTTGGCATTTCAGAATGGTAAAATTAATCTGTACCCTTACAGTAACACTATTTTACTATATTACTATATATTTATTTTTTTAACAAGCACAACATTTGTTTATTTCCCAGAACAGTGTTACTGTCTGATCATTTATCAATTATGCACTCATGATTTTGTTAGCTATAGATTTTTTTTATTGTAGTCAAAATGCATTAAAGCTATGCCTTATTATTTATTTGGAAGAAGGCCGCTATTAAAAGGGATCACAGAGAGGCCATGTTTTTATAAGAAGGTTACTTACACCATGGTTAGCACTACAATCTCAAAAACTAGTATTACAAAAACAGGCAAACATAAACTGTTTTTAGAAGGCTATGGCATCATTGCCATTCACCATGCTATCTTAACATGCATAAGCTACTCATCTATTGATCTTACAAAGCATCTCTGTTCTATCAAAGTCTTGAAATCTTATGTCGTTACAGATATCATGAACAAGAAGTGATTTCATAGTGCTTAAAATGGTCATGCAACAGCATCATTTTTGTATTTTAAAAATGTCCATTGTGAGGGGGACTTCCAAACATTTGCTACGACTACCCCAGCTTTGGCCTATATCGAAAGCTAAATTAACACCACTATAATAATGTATCTGAATCTATGGAAAAAAACACACAGGTGCAGTTAAAAAATGTCATAAGGAATCATTAAACTGAATTGAAAGCTGATAAGATTCAAATCTGATGGTTGTTAAACCTGACTAGTGGCAAATATGACACAGAATGTGAGGATGACACTGCAATGAATTGTAGGAACAATATATTTTGTTTAAACTTACAGGTGTTCCAGAAACTCCAGGCAATCCTGGATCTCCTAGAGGTCCTGATGGCCCTGGTGGTCCAGGTGGACCTGGGAGCCCAGGTGGTCCTTGGATTCCTGTCTGTCCCTGCTCACCCTGAAGTTAAGAAAAGAGAAATTACATAACCAAAAAGGTAAGACTTGTATGTCTGTTGATCTTTCAACAGATCTGATGATCCAGGATAGTTAACACAACCTGAGTTTGTATGCATCACTCAAATTTAATTTGTGTTCACTTCAGACAATATACTATACATTCTTTGGTGTATTACACTTGCTGATTGGAAATGTAATAACAAAGTATCTGAAGTCTGAAGAAGTTTTAATGAACTAGCATTATGTGCTAATGAATAGACTATGAGTAGTTCTAAAATTCTAAGATTCTCATTTCAACATTTTCAAGTTAGGTGACATTTGAAAACGCTATTTCTCTTCATTAAACATTCAAATAACAGAAGTAAATTGTTACATTTCCTAAAGTTTATTACTGAGAAGCATGTAATTAAGGCAAAAAAGACAACAAGATGCAGCAGCCCTAACTTTTAGTAACGTTAGCCGCAGTGGGAAAAAGTGATTACTTGTTCATGCTGGTATTCATTAAATCATAAACACAACTGAGCAAACTGAGGTAAATTAAATGTTTCAGATGTCCCTGTTCATAATTGAATTCACACGATGCTTCCTAATCGAATATAAAACCAGTGTCTTCTTTTTTTCCATGTGTGGCCCATTCACATGCAACAGGTGTTAATTATTGTGGCTCCAACTAGTGACTTTGTTGAATGTAGTTTCCTGGATAGTCTGCATTCCTGATTAAAGCAGTCTGACCTATCACTTGTGTATGTGGAGATTTTGTATATTGTTGTGGGGTTATAGTTACTTTGCCTTATGTGACTAGATCCACCAGGGACAAATCCCTAAAATGTAGATTTTCCACAGCCAATAATTTATTCTTAGACCCAATATGACATCCTGGGTTTTTTTCATAAATCTTAGTGATTAAATAAATATACTGCTGGAGCACAACAATAACATGATTTACTATTATTAATAATAATATGAAATACAATTAATAATGATACTAATCATTTTCAGCTGAACTGGCTGGCAAAGTTTGTAAAAAGTGTGAGAAGGAAACAATGTTCATGTCAGCATGAGAACATTAACCTGACCTGAATGTGTTGTGCCTAATTTTATAAAAAAAAATCCCTTTTTTTTACCTCTGCTGCCATTGTAAAAAGTAAAAATAAAATATAAAGCTTGTGATTGTCTAGATCCGAATAGAAGTCCCAAATGTACCAAACAACCATGAAGCACCTAGGCAACAGGCATTCATTAGCAAGTTAACTCACCCTGCATAGACAGTATTACGCTCATTTTCATGATCTAATTTGAACAAAGGAGCTATGCTGTAACCCTAGCTACACTAATCTTTGGGCACTGTCAGAAATTTCATGACATCACCCCTATAATATTTGTTAATACCCAGTGCTTAGGGGAGTGTTAATAGTGTTTGCCTAGTTTGTTTTTTTACAGTAGCCTTGCATGGAGCCTCAAATAGATGCTCCACTACCTGCAAAATGTTGTATTGGTAAACTTTTAATTTAAACTCAGATTATTCCAGCTCTGCAGCCAATGTAGCAATGCTTTTCAGGCTTAAAACCTTACATGTTCTTACTATCCTCTATTCCTTATACTATGAACTGTATCAGATTGCTAAATATCATCTAATCCAAACAGGTAATATTGAAATGATACAGAGACTTTTTGCTTTTTTTGATATTATACACTGAACTGATCATTTGCATCTAAGACTCAAGGTATCTAAACTGGTTCTATTTTGTTTTCAAAAGAGGATAATTCATGCAATTCGCTTATAGCAGTCGATAAATACTTTGCCTTTAATCCAACCACGAAATATCCCTACTATCAGGCCTGTGTATTCCAGTCTTCCTATACTGTCAGCTATTTACTATTTTCCAAATACTGAAAAGATCTTTTGTTAGGCAGGGGCTCTGATACAGCTTGTTTTTCCATAAACACATTCATCTGTACAGGGCTGCATAAATATTTATTTTGCAATGTTAATAAACCATCAAATGCAATTATTTTTGTGTATTAAAGTTTCATTGTTACTAATGT
Organism: Xenopus laevis; assembly: GCF_017654675.1. Taxonomy (NCBI): domain Eukaryota; kingdom Metazoa; phylum Chordata; class Amphibia; order Anura; family Pipidae; genus Xenopus; species Xenopus laevis. The sequence continues at coordinate 43,710,242 of NC_054383.1, read as the reverse complement.
GTTACAGTGTTAGCATTTCTACACCCACATCATATTTTTAATAAGATTAAATAATTAAACAAAAGAAACAATCTTCCAGAGTCAAAATGAATGCATGTTAATACACTTTCAGGTAAAGTGACATCATGCAAAGCAGAAAAAAAGCAAAGTAAAGAGTACCTGGTAGATCCGTCTTTTAATGACTGACGGCTGAGCCACCCGCACAGTATTAATGAGAGGCAACAGCTGAAGGTGGATACCAGCCCAGAAATTCACAGTGCAAAGGTGCAAGGATACAGTAAAAGGAAGGACAGGAAATGTGCCAAGCCAGGAGAGTGAGGGAAGCCAGAAGAAAGAGAAGAAAAAGAGTAACAGAAGGTTTTTGACTGCACACACACAAAAAAAGAAATTTAAAATGTTTCTGGGAATATTTATTTAAGGGAAGAGAAAACAATGTACATAAATCTGTCTAGCAAGCCTTAAAATCCAATTCGCCACTAGATAGCTTTAGAGAATTTTCTTTTCCCAGCATGTTTCTTTACAAAAGAAAATACAGGTAATGCTCCTTAAAATGGAGCACAGAAGGGATATTGTGTGGAATTTGAAGCTGCAGTGGTGATGGATCCTTCTGCACCTGGAGGATTAACAACAAGTTAAATCAACGCTTAGCTAAGCATACCAAGCTTTGCTTGGGCAGAAATGGCTTGACCTCGCCTTTGTTTCCAGCCAACAGCATCACAGCTGTAAATGATGCACTTGCCTTGTTAATCTTCCTTTAATGTTAATTAGCTAGTTGCTCTCAGCTTCATTGTCTTAAACAGATGAGTTTTAATTTAAGTCAGAACTGAAGCTGTGGAACATCTGAAGGATTATTTTTTTGAGAAAATTGCTGGGGTCCTGGGATTGACATGGGTGGAATTTTTCAATTTGTGTTGGCTTCCTTTTAAGAAATTACATTATTTACACACCAAAATATTTATAGTAAAGAAGTAAGAGCTAAGAGAAGTAAAAGCTGACCATATACTGCAAGACATTGAATTAGACAATCAAAACATCAGATGTGCGGCCTGTTAGAAGCTCCATTGCTAGCTGTTATCCCAAGACTTTCAGTTGGTGGGCAGCCGTAGAAGGTCTCTGAAGTGGCTTAACTTTGGAACTCTTGCACAATATAAAGAGAGTGCCTTTAGAGAATCCGATCAGAGAAACTCTGATTTTTAAAAATTGTTCCCATGAGAGAGCAATCAACAGCAGGGGTGTAAGTTAATATCTAATGTTTATTCTACACTGATCACTCATAATTAATCTCTGGAGGAAAAAAAGATGCTTAATAAAGGTTATTTTCTATATTTTATATTAATGGATACAATGGAAAAAGTATTAATATGTTGCTATGTGAAGAAATACAGGACCCCGAGTGGCAGGCTCTACTACTTTACCAAAGGTTATAGACACGAAAACAAAATAATGTTTTTTTCCATAATGACTTTTCTCAGCATCTCACAGTTCCCCTTAGAAGAAACATTATTTACAACTGCCACCTTTTTTTGGCAGTGTGTATTTTTAAATGGCATACCTTTCTATTTTCTCCTTAACCTACTTTCATTTGACATTCAAATTACAGTTGCTATAGCTGTAGCTTGTATTCTGAATGTCAAACTGGAAAGAAGTAAGACGGGTTATTCAAACAAAAAAAGAAAAGAAAATCGAGTCTTACGTGAAGTAGGAAGAATGTTCTAAAAATTCCTTTTGACAGAATACGATAAACAAGTTTGCACACCTTTACCTACCTACACTGCTGTTCTTACAGTACGACAATGGAACATCTGTGCTGTCAATGGTTCCAGTTATAAGGACATACCCAAACATGTGGGGAATGTTAGGCAGGCATGCCAAGCGGCATTATCAAAATGTTTTCAATGTACGACATGTTGATAAACCAATAAGGCCACAACAGAAAGTTTGCTTTGATGCTCAGTGTGCTCATATTACATAAGAATTTAAAGAACTGGGCTCTAAGATAATTCATGTTGATTATTCCCTAGATCCTGTAGCAGAGACTATTCTTTCTAGTGAAAGAACCAAAAATAACAACTGGTTTTAATTACGTAAGCTCTTGTTTTTCAAATGTCGCAAGCTATAACCTTAGTTATTGTTCTTTAATGTCTTATTCAGTGCAACTGGAACTCACTAATATCTAAAACTTTTGGTTACAGAATCCCCACCACATGGAACCTTTCATTAAGCAACTCTAGACATGCATCTGTTTTGTGAGTCACACTATGGTATATTTGGAAATGCACCAATTCCAAGATTTAGCTTGGGTACACTTTTTGCAAGTTGAGGTTTGACAAAATCGTAAGTCCAAATACTTTTGATTTTAAAGGGGCCATATAGTCAGAAAAGACTAAAAAACAAACATATCTAGTATGCTTTCTTTTATAAAAAAAATGTTTTATTACAAAAACATTTTGCAGTGCATACCCCTTCTTCCAACTTGTCCCTTCTATTGGGGGGAGTGGGTCTTTCTAGTACAGGGTAAATACAGTATATTTCTAGCTGGTATCATTTCCTTCACAGCAAGGTTAGGTTTATGTTTATCTTGAAGACTGCATTTTTTAAATGAGACTGATTTTGTAACGCAAGCATATTAAATATATTTTTGTTTTTGAGCCTGAAAATGGCCTTTTCGTGAAAATTTATGCTTCAAATTTGTTTCCATTTTCTATTTAGCTCTAATGTGAATATGCAAATTCGGTGTTGGATTTAGTTCAGTATATAGCATTTATGTTGGACTTGCAGGCAGATGCACCAGTTGTGTAGGCATTTGAGTTGGAATTGATGCCAGTTACACTGGGTGTGTTGGCATTTGCTATAGATTTGCAGGCAGATGCACTAGGTGGGTAGCAGGTGCATAATAACTAAGGAAGCAGAGGGGGGCCCCAGGAAGTATAGGGGCCCCATGAGGCCCTAATTCATATACAATAAATATTGGTAAAACAGGTCAAACATTTTGAGGGCCTGAAAAATAGTTTGCTGTGGGGCCCAGTAATATCTAGTTACACCAGTGAGTATATAAGCAAGCCAATTGGCAAACTCTTCACACCATTCACTCTTAAGTTTGCAAGCAATTTACCAAAGGATTACTGTCGTTTGAACAGCAATTATGAGCAAAGAGGCATTTCTATATATGGTGGATTCCCTGAGTGAGTGAAGCTGTCACTCATCATGTACAGCATAATAGGAATCTGCTTTCCTCTGTTTAAATCTCGGTTTTTTTTCTGGAAGTTTTCTTCCCACCATGACAGTCTTGTGTATTTACATCCCTGATAGTCTTTATCTCTGTGTTGTATCCTGAATCCCTGTATTCAAAGTGAGACCGTCCAGATCTCTGTATTCTGTTACCCTATTTTATGTTTATTCCTCTCTTTCACCTTGAGAGCTCAGCCATAGGCAGCAGCCCAGCTCTGTAATAAAACCCAGGACACCACTTAAGCATAGATTGCTTTGCTCTTTTTTCTAACATAACAATGCAGTGAGGTTGCTGTGCTAGATAAACACAGCTGACCCTACTATTATTGTGCTGGGACTGTGACATAAATATTGTCAGAATATCTCTGCAGCAGGCTGCTTGCCACTCACAGAACAAACTAGCTAAACTCAAAAGGCTCATAGACCTAACGGCAAGTGACAAAGCTTTCACAGTCAACAGCAGTCCCTAAAGAATCATCATAAGGCCTGACATCTTTTTATATGCAATGAACGCTTTTGCTGTGCTTCTTTTAGCTTTTTCAGATTCTTTCTCATCAGAGAAATGGGTAAAGGTTTTGAACTAATACTGTAAATATTTGAAAATATACCCTATTTATAAAGATTTACATTCACTTTATTTTATCTATTAATGTTCAGTAATACATGTTACCTCCCAGGGTGCTGCATTTATTTGCATATTTAGTATTTGTATCTGCATTTACATGATGCTCATACAAAAATGGCAAAAATTGTGCTCAAAATATTTGGGTTATGTTTTTTAATTAGTACAGGTATGGCATCAGTTATCCAGAAAGCTCAGAATTACGGAAAGGCCATCTCCTATAGATTCCATTTTATCCAAAAAACGATTTCCTTTTTCTCTGTAATAATAAAACAGTACTTTGTACTTGATACAAACTAAGATATAATGAATCCTTACTGGAGGCAAAACAATTCTATTGGGTTTATTTAATGTTTACATAAATTTCTAGTAGACTTAAGGTATGAAGATCCAAATTACAGAAATATCTGTTATACTGAAACCAAGGTCCTGAGAATTCTGGATAACCGGTCCCATAACTTTACTAGTAGTAGATCAGTGTCTTCTTTTGTTTTCATTATAACTTTGAAACTTATTTGAAACAGATCTTGCATAGATGGAGAAAAGCATCCCACATTACTAATCTCTGCAAACAATGCTTTACTGACCAAATCCTGGTCACATTAAATCATTTGTTAAAAGAAATGGAAATTGTTTGTAGGTCCAAATGCTCTTTTATAGTAATTATGCATAAACACTGAATTTTCTGAAAGCTGAAATTGTTTGGCTTGATTCTATTATTTCCTAAAGCAGTGCAAGAAATTTAAAGTAGGCATTATGCAAGTCTGAGAATAATTATCTTGATTACTGTCTTTTTTCTTTCAGAAAAAAAGTCAAAGTGCAGGACAAATCCACAGCAGTAGTCATTGGGGGAATTTACTAAAGGGCGAAGTGGCTAACGCTGGGGAATTGACATCATTTTGGCACTTCGCCAATCTACTAACGGTAGCTGGCGTAATTTCGCCAAGGAGATAGACTCTTGCGCAACTTCGCACTCTAACTCCAGGCAAATTTTCGGTCTGGCGAAAGAGCGTTACTACACAAATTCATTAAGTTATTAATTTTACTGACCATTTCCTCTATCGCCAGACTTGCCTTCGCCACCTCAGACCAGGCAAAGTGCAATAGATTAGATAGGAGTTCCTCAAAAAAGTCCCAAAAAGCGCAGCCGTTTTTTCCTATTTAAATTGTGATGGACTGAAAAAGATTGTAAATTTTTTTTGGGGTACCCTCCTTCCCCCCTACATTTGCTAACATATGGCACCTAAACTATACTGTGGGCACATGTATAGGGCAATATAACAACTCTATTTTATTCCCTGGCCTTGTGTAGTGTAATGTATTTGCTGCAGCATATATGGCCATTGTACTTTAACTGCACGCCACATGCTAATTAGCCAACGTTAGTGTAACTTCGAACTGCTGAGCATAATTTCGCTGGCGTAATTTCGGCAGCATTCAGTACCCTGTGCGCAACTTCAGATCTTCATGAATTACCATTGTCCAGGCGAATTTACGCCTGGCGAAGTGTTGCAATGTGCGCGAAGCGTCGCGTTGTGCACGAAGCGTTGCGATGTGCGCGAAGCCATCACTGGCGAATTTTCCGCCATTAGTGAATTTGCCCCATTGACTGCAAAATATTTATTTGGGAACGTGAAGAACACTACATGTTTCGGGCTAAGCCCTTTGTCACACTTGACTGCTGTGGATTTGTCCTGCACTTTGACTTCTTTTCTGACTGATTCTACTGGGGATCAACACAGGATACCCCGCAGGACAATCTATATATAAATACTTAAAATGGTGAGCTGCAGCCCATTCCTAAATATATTGGATACTGTCTTTTTTCTTCTATTGGGTCAACACAAAGTCATTCCATGTCCACCTGTTGTTTTTAATAGATTTACATTAGTCTAGTGAAGATTCTTATGATGTCACAGAGTCAAATACTAGACACTCTATATGTCAATGGATTATTCAGTCTGTGACTCTTTATGACCATAAGTGTATGTCCCTTTGCTCATGCTTTTAACTGAGATATTTAGAGTCTTTTGCATGCCTGTACATTCTAACACAGCTGGTCTCTCTTCCCTATAAATCATGTTAGTCCTCCTTAATAGAATGACTGGTATGCAACTTGGAGTGGGGCCAGAACTATGGTGAATACGACACTATTTACAAGGCAACAGCTTCTATTCCTTAGAATCGGTATGTATTGTTCTGGAGTCCGATTGCTCTTCTTTTATCTCTGCAACCCATTAAACCAAATGTTGCCCATTGCTTTTTCTGCTTAGAATATGCAGTGTTTTGTGTGTCGTCCTCTAAAATCATCTGCTAATTATAACTAACTCAAGAACTCTGAATCAGGATTTTGGAAGAGAAAAATGTAGAAAAATAAACTGCTACACCATATGCTGAACATCTTGTAGACTTTCTTTGTTGGTAGATCCATTGTCAATCCTTTGTTTCTAACAAAACATTTCCTGTACTAAAACAGTGGAATACTAACCAAACAAAACAAGTGTGTTCCACTCAAAACTCATAACTGCAAAGAACAAACTGTACTCTTGTTAGCCACTGTAACACAGGGCTGTCCCCTTTGGACTGGCACCAATGTAAGCCTTGTCTGTGTCAGCTACTTTAGAACTTAAAGGAGAAGGAAAGGTAATTTTTTAAACCTATGTTTAAATGTTGCTTGAGTGCTCCCCTCCTGAACCGCATTACTTTCGCTGCCCAATTCCTTCTCCTTCACTCACACCGTCCCGTTGAAGTTTCTGCCTTTTCTAAACTTTGCGGCAGCCATGTTAGCAGAGTGCGCGTTGCGTCCTGTGTATCCCTGTCTGAACTGCGCATGCACTGAATTTAGTCAAACAATGACGTTGCCTTGTACCTCTTGACTGCAGTATCACCGCTCGAATGGGGGAAGATAAGGATATTGTACGCAAGAGCAGGGCTTGCCAAATTTTTACTGCGCATGTGCGAGCCCTATTAGAACAGATTTGGATAGCAAGAGGGACGGATTTTCTTTTCTATGCACCTTACAAAGATTTTGACAACTGTCTTGGATTACAGAAAGAGGGGAAAACGTATAGAGCAAGGAATCCTGTAAGTATCTCTCCATTTTGTGGGCAATCTATACAACTTTATTTGTATTTTACCTTTCCTTCTCCTTTAATAAGGGTATTTAAAGGGGCAAATTAATGACCCAAAAATCTAAGATGCTCCAAAACTAACACAAAGTTAAAAAGTAGCAAGTTCTGTTCAGTCTTCTATATGTTAGAAAACTAATAGCAAACATCTAATCACTTGGGTGCAATTAACCAGCTATGGTAGTAAATTAACCCCCAAATCTGAAATAGGTGCAGCCCATATATATTAATCTATTGTGGGTAGCTAACTTTGTGAAAGTGGCTCCCAAGATGTACAGTACTCCTCTTGTTTATTAGATGCAGCCTCCTCACTGCGACAGAGCTTTATACAAGATGCAGGAAGTACCTTAGACCCCCAACAAACTACCATCAAGAAGAGCTAAATAGCAAAAAAACAGAGTGCAAGAAACTTTAAGGGCCAATATGGGTTAAAATAATCACAAACTGCACAACTGCCATGATACCTGTAAAAATGGTGAGACGCGATGGTAGGAGTTACCTGTGCCATAAGTGGCAAATTGTTCTAGCTCCCTTTATTATACATGCATGTATGATTTTTAGTCTGTTTACCAGTTTACCACTGGTTTGATCCTATACAGGGTGATGAAAGATATTAAGGGGCAGATTTATCAAGGGTCGAAGTGAATTAGAGGAAATTTTCGAAGTAATAAAATTCGAAATTCAAAGTAATTTTTTGGATACTTCGACCATCGAATAGGATACTTCGATACGAAGTAAAATTGTTCGAATATTCGACCATTTGATAATCGAAGTACTGTCTCTTTAAAAAAACTTTGACTTCAATACTTTGCCAAATTAAACCTGCCGAAGTGCTATGTTAGCCTATGGGGACCTTCTAGAGCAGTTTTCTAAGTTTTTTTGAAGTCGAAGAAAAATCGTTCGATCGATGGATGAAATCCTTCAAATCATTCGATTCAAAGGATTTAATCGTTCGATCGAACGATTTTACTTCGACCGCGAAACGGTCAAATTCAGTGAAAAAAACTTTGATATTCAAAGTCGAAGATAAAGCCATTCGATGTCGTATTTATCACTTTGAAATTCAACCCTTGATAAATCTGTCCACTAAATGCATTTTTTAGAGACAGGCAGGAAATAAACACTATCCCATTATACTTGCTTATATGTGTTTTGACAGCATTATATTTACCCCATTATTGACATGGCATGTTACTATAATACTATATAATGTATACTGGAGATAGAAGTAAAAGAAAGCTGTGCCATGCAAACAAAATCGAGGGACTATAGCTCTGTACATAGCACAGCATTCTAACTGAAAGATCCTGTATGCATGTGTAATGAAGGGAGTCACCAGCAGCACATGGGAGCTTAGGGGCCAAGACACTCGGGACCACCATCAAATGTGCTCAGTACGCCAAATATTGGTGATTTCATATGCCCTTTAGTCTTCAGTAATGCGATCAGGATAATTGAATTTCATGTAAATATAACTGCTGTATTGGTGGATTACTGAAGTTTTCCCAAGTTCCAAAAATCAAATTCATTAGTCACCTTAGAAGTGTTTTCATTTTAGTTTAACTGCAATGAGATGTGTGCTAAGGTTAGAAGGAAAAACATAAACACACCAATTAAAGCTTATACAAACAGTGAGCAAGCTTATGGCTGAGAAAGGCGTTGATGCATTAAGAGGGAATGTTTACCCTGTGCGTGTAATCCCCACAGTGGCCCTGCAATGAAAAAGAAAGGAAAAACTTGTAAAGGCTGGGAGATCAATTCTCACAATATATTCTGTATGTTATTAATGTGCAGTAACTAAGCTACCAGAAAAAAACTTATTTTATATTATAATAAATATGAAGTTCTTCTTACATAAAGGCCTGACAGCAAAATCATGCTATATGTGACCTCACATTCAATTCAAGATTCATCATCAGGTTTATATTTCTCAAAGAGTGAAAATGGGGATCAAGACAGAAGGAAGAAAACAACTCTCAAGTCACTTTTATAGGATGTTTAAGAGCAAGGAAATGTATTTTCACTCTTTGTTAAATATACACATCACCTGTAAATGAATATAGGGCTGTGGAGTCCTTCTCTGTTGAACTGTGGTGAACCTTATTTTCACCCTTTGGTAAACATGCCCCTGAGGGTGAGACTAAAGCAGTTTTTGAAGCATACTAATCACATTAAGAGCATTCCTTGTTTTCTGATACAAGCTCCACTATTTTCACAAGGCATCTTGAACTAGAATTCTGAAGAATTCCTTGTTTTTGTATTTGTGCATTACAATGCTCATCTAGCCAGGAGAGGAAATTTACATTCTTTTTATGCTATTCGTACCACAACAAACAGATACAATAAAGTATAGTGAGACCAAAGTTGAACAAACCTAGTAAAACCTCAGATTTAATGGCTAAAGCCAAAACATGTATCACTCTTAGCTAACACAACTCTCTTCACAAATAACACACTGTGCACATTATATTTATATTTCTATATTTGATGGACAGTCCAAAGTTTGAGGGTTTAGTGAGTAGATTAGGAGGATGAATGGGCATAACTGGACATGTTCTGAGCAGAATGGAATACTCATATTAAATATGTATAGATTTAAATACATGTGAGTGCTGTAGCACTGAACATGGAGGTTTATGAGATACATTGCCTGTAATGCAACTATCCCACACTTACAATTTTTCCAACATACACACACTGAAACCCACACTAACACATCTCTAAATGCAAACATGGACAGAAACAGCAGTCAGTATTAAAATTAAAAAACATGTTTACACCAGTGGCAGATGCCTTGCACCAGAAACCATTGCGGTATATTTTTGGTTTACAGTAAAGTCAAGGAGTGTGGAAGTTACCAATCATATGTCACCTGCATACCTCTGGTACCTGGATAACACCTGAACTGGCAACTAGCACTTATTTGACAGTGTAACAAATTGTAACCTACAGTACTTTAATACCCCTCCGAATTGTGTCTGTCTGTTACCCTCCCATTTCGACTGTAAGCCCTACGGAGTAGGGACCTCCAGCCTTTTGTCTGCTTGACGCTGAGCACATACTCTGTATTGTAATTATATTTTATATTTAGGTTAATTGTATTTTTAATAATGCACTTATTGTTACTTTTTATTTCAATGACCCCTTGTTTGTTACTTCTAGGGGCAAATTTACTTATGTTCGAATATCAAGGGTTAATTAACCCTCGATATTCGACTGCCGAATTGAAATCCTTCAACTTCGAATATCGAAGTCGAAGGAATAGAACGATCGAAGGATAATCGTTCGATCGAACGATTCGAAGGATTTTAAATTGTTAGGAAGCCTATGGGGACCTTCCCCATAGGCTAACATTGGCCTCGGTAGGTTTTAGGAGGCGAACTAGGGGGTCAAACTTTTTATTAAAGAGACAGTACTTAAACTATCGAATGGTCGAATAGTCGAACGATTTTTACTTCGAATCATTCGATTCGAAGTCCGAGTCGAAGGTCGAAGTAGCCTATTCAATGGTCGAAGTAGCCATATCCGACCATTCGAAATTCGAAGTATTTTTTTTTCTAATCCTTCACTCAAGCTAAGTAAATGGGCCCCCTGATGTATTGTTTTGCTGTACAGTGCCTTGCCCTCAAGGAGCACTATACAAATAAAAATATACATACATACATACTAATGTTAAGAGCCTTGCATTACACCTTCCACATCAGAGGTGTCAGTATATATTCATACACTTCACTGAACAAAACAGTGCATATGATATGATTTAATAGTTCAATGCATTAGTACTACCTTACTTCTAATTTACAATCAAACCTTCATAAACCATTCATGACCAGGTAATACTGTAGGTACGTGGAATTACATATGGCTCAGGGTCGGCCACAGATTGCCCAGTCAAAAGGCAGATATGTATTTGCTAACAGCTTTTATTTTTGTTCTACACAACCCAGCAGGCTAAAAGGACATGTCTTGTCTGCCTCTGACACAGGAAGGATGTTGGGCTCTGTACTATTTATGAACTGTGACCCATTGCTAGTTTATTTTCACTTTTTTCCTCCAAAGGTTCAGGGTCTTTCATTTGCCAATTTTTTTCCCCACTTACTTTCTGCAATTACAAAACAGGATTGGAAAATGGAAACAATATATTATTTATTGTATTATTCTTATGTTTTGATATTGCGAGAGAAAAGAAATCAGGAATTGAAAGAAGTCACTCCCTTCCCAAATAAAACATCTTTATATTTAAACGGACATAGGTGTGCCAAAATACAGTGTTGCTACATTACACTTTTTTGTCAAAACAAGAAGTTAGCTATATATTATTATTTGGAATAATTCCTATCCTATGTCATGATATCCTATGATTTGTTGCCATCATAACACCTAAGTATCATGTGCCAGTGTTTCCCCTGAGCTGTCTGATGAGATTGCTGTAAAGACAGAGGGGGACATTTACAGAAACCATGATCCAAGACCACAAAGAGGCACAAAAGTGCATCGATTAGGATGAGCATGAGTAATCTTTAAGGAAACCCCAAGTGACTTTCCCAAGTCACGCTGGGTTTCGAGCTGAAACACATTTTAAATTTCAGTAATTATACCCATAGTGGCTTTTGGAACAAAGAAAAATGTTGGCAGTTTTTAGGTGCCAAAGTTTTTCTTCTGGCTGCACTCTTCACTTTGTATAAAAAATCCATAGGGCAGGAGATAAGTCAAAGGCTCTGTTGCAGCATGTGTCATCTGAATGATGTGCTTTTCAAAAATGTTTTGACCCACACCCAACCCTTACATGCAAAATCCACAACTGACTCCCCTTGCTGTGACGATTTATATACTCGTGTCAGCCCCTTCTCTGATGTCATCAGTAGAGGACTGGGTGGGTATGAGTATATAAACAAGCTAGCCCCATAACTAGTGGAGCTTGGAGTGGTGTGTAAAGGTTGAGGAACTGCTGGGCTGAAGGTGAATTCAGCCAGCAACCCACCTCTGGTAGCAATTGGTTGGCCCAAGCCCACCTGACCCACAACATCACCAACGTAGGTCTCAAAACTAATATACCTGCAACACTTTTTGCAGTGCAGGACACAAAGGGCAGAACACATGACAGATTGCTCCCTGTGCTCCACTGCTAAATGACTCCAATGTGACAGAAATATACTCCAATCTGTTCAGAACATGGCATGCACCAGAGTTATACATAAAGAAGTAAAGGCCCATTGTTATAGAGGAAGACTGGAACTGATAAGAATGAGAGATAATATCTGCAATGTGCTGTGGATATATGTCGGACAATAATAATAACCTTATCTTAGCTGAAAAAAATTACAGAAATAAGGAAAGTCTGACCTGCAGTGCTCCAGCTGTTGTTGATCTACAACTTCTAGCATCTGAGGAGTGGCAACAGCTGAAGGGTCAGAGGCAGACATCTCTGATTTATAAACTAGACATATTTAACATTTGTTATACAACATAATGTGTCCTTTTCACTTTCATCTATATCCTTGCCAAGTGGTAATTTTGTTGCTATGGGGCTCTGGCATCTATAACCTTCCCTACAACCAGCCATGGAATACACAGTTATTCCAAAAATAAATAAAACCTGCAAGTGAAGCTTTTTTTGCATTTGAGATTTACTTCTCCTCCACTCATGGACAGAGTAAATACAACAAGCATTCATGTTTCAGCACAATGGAGTCCTCACCTAAGAAATATACAAATTAATAGAAAACAAACACACTTTCTTAGATTCCTGTTTCTTAAAGATAAGAAAAAAAACCTCACTCCTTCTATAGTCTGGATAATGTAAACTGTCAGCAAGCTTACACTTAACACATTTCTTCCAAGCTATTACAGTCTTTTGACCTCGCTGCTTGCCCTGAGTGCATAATATTAGTTGGGACTTCTTCAAAGACTGGGGCACATGTAAGGCCATGCCAAAGTGTTTGGAAAACACAAATGAATAGAGTATGCAAGATCCATTTGGTATCTTATCTCTCTCTTACCTTTTCCCCTTTAACTCCTGAAGTTCCCTGGAAAAAGAGATAGCAGTTTAAAAAAGGAAAAAGAATGAAATAGCAAATAGAAGCATTGCTGATGTAAAATGAAATACTTACTGGGTGTCCCTTTGGACCAGGTGAACCCTTAAAAAAACATCAAAAAAGGTCATTTTTGTTTTTGTAATCACATTTTATAAATTAAAGAAAGATGGTTTCATCCTTGATTTGACTTTACAAACTGATAAGCTGCTACTTTTCTCATATTCTGATCTTAGTTCAGTAGTTGTTTACAGACTTTCAAGGCAGAAGTAATCACTTAATATTAATAATTAATATATTACTTTTATTTAATAGTCACATTTTAAAATGTAATACTCACTGAAAAAAACAAAACAGTTATTCAAGTAATAAAAAGAAAATGTAGATCTTTCTGGATTCTGTTTTTTTCCTTAATAGACTAATTTCTTGTCAGAGTTCTTGACTCATCAACACTAAAAGTTTTTACTTTCTAAAATAAATCAATCATTTTAAATGGTGGAACAGGAAAAGGACAATGATACCCATTTCTGACCACAAACCAGCCCATTTTGTCATATAATTACGCTCTCTAACAGAAGTCACGTTTTGCACATTCAAGGGCCCAGCCAATTACATTATCTAATTATCTGCCACAGGTTCCAAAATTCCAACTTTGTTTTCTTAAAGCAATAAATTCAATCTGGGTCTTTGCTAATCAAGCCTGATTTTAACTTATATATAATGCTCATGGCTTTGGGTCTCATTTTACAGAATAAACAGCAGAAGTTAAATTACATGCTTACTGAAAGTCATATTGTCTCAATTAAAACCAGCACTAAATACTATTCTCAGAATTCAGCAAGCAGTGATGAATCCCCCAGTCTCTGTGTTATATTATGTATGTACTAACACTAATATGGCAACAACACCACCTGGCTTTGCATCTCCTTTTTCTGCATAAACAGTAGAACTGAGATTATACACTCAATGAGACTCAGACTGCCTCAATTAAAAACAGAAATGGAAGGGCTCATAGATTTGCAATACATTTAAAGTGCTCAAAGTGCTGGTTTCTGTACCTGTCATTTTCCTTTTCACTGAGTTTTTACTGCAACGTGCACTCTGTCTGACACTGTCGTGCTGTGACCCAGTGCTGATTTTACTATACATGAAGCTTCTCCAGTCAGATGGCTCACTGTTCAAGAGTCATCACCATCATCATCATTCATTCATATAGTGCCAACAAGTTATGCAGCACTGCAATGATTTATAATAAACAGGGGTCTTACAATGATTTAAAGTGGTTGTTCACCTTTGAATTATCTTTTCTTATGATGTAGAGAGTGATATTCTGAGGCAATTTGCAATTGGTTTCATTTTTTATTATCTGTGAGTTATTTAGCTTTTTATTCAGCAGTGCTCCAGTTTGCAATTTCAGCAATCTGGCTGTCAAGGTCCAAATTACCCTAGCAACCATGCATTGATTTGAATAAGAGACTGGAATAAGAATGGGAGAGGGCAAACCTAGCAATAACAATAAATTTGTAGCTTTACGGAGCATTTGTTTTTTAGATGGGATCACTGATTCCATTTGAAAGGCGGAAAGACCAAGAAGAAAAAGGCAAATAAAAACTATAAAAAATAAATAATAAAGGGCAATTGAAAAACTACTTAGAACTGACCATTCTATAACATACTAAAAGTTCAATTAAAGGTAAACCATCCCTTTAGCAAACAAGGGTTACAGTATTAAAATAGTGTGTTTCTCACTAGAGCTTGCAATCCAAAGGGGCCAGTGTTGTACTGAACACTAGAGAGCCTGAAGCAGTAGAGGGACTGGACAACAGCCCCCAATTCTGTATAGTTCTCATCTTGGCTCATGGCACTACAGCATAATCAGCCACAGCAAGAAGTACACTTACATGTCCAGGGGTATTCAACCTATACATCAACCTATACATCAACCTATACATATATCCCACAAAGCACCATAAGGACCTGTATAGTGTATAAACATTTGAAACTAACAAATTACATTAAGGGGGTTATTTACTAAAACTTGAATTAATCTCATAATTTTATTAAACCAAGCTCGACCAAACGCCCATCCACAATTGTATCTTATCATATCAATAAAATAATTTAAAAAAGTGGGGTTGGGAAAAAAAATTGATAAAATCGAGCAAAGATACGAATCATATGAATTTTTTGGATTTGACACCAGATTGCTCAATTTTTTTGGGTTATCACCTGGAAACCCCAAATTTTTTGGATTATCTGACGAAACCCAGCGCAGATCACGATATCTTCAAATTGTAAAAGGGACATCTCGCACTGACAGTGGATTGGTGGATGGTGGATTTTCAGATTCAGACTTTTGCTGCTTCGGGGTATAATAAATTTCAAAAAAGTTTTATTTTAAAATTTTTTTTGAGTTTTTGCCCAAAAAACCTCAACCAGAAAAAAAACAAGTTAAGTCAATAACCCCCTAAAACTTATATAATTTTAATTCAAAGCCCAACATCTAAATGCTGAGATAGCATATCCTGTTTTCAAGCTTGTGATAAAGACTCCACTGTTCTTTGTACGTTGCTTTTTACTTAACTTTCAATGGTGTTATTTTGAACATTGTGTTATTTTCCCTAAGGCCTACACTAAAAATTCTAACTTTAAAAAACCTCTGCTAAACAAAAACACGTTATATCCCAGAAGTGCTGTGCATTTTCAAAAAATGCACTAAGACCAATACGACAGCAACAAAGGGCAAAACGATGAACAAAAGAGTCCCCAAGGCTAGTTTGCACATTACAGATGATGCAATATAATCATTTCCTGTAAACAAATGTCAGCAACATGATTGTATTTAAGGGATTATCCTATAGGGCCTCTGGCCTTTCTCAAGTAGTATTAGCCCTATCACCTTAGAAAGGTCAAAGGGGCAAAACTTTGCATTTCACACTCTTTGCTCTGTTAAAAGTCAATATAAGATAAACCATTCTGCAGAACTGTGCTGCCACTATGTATTTTGGGCAGTTACATTAAGCAAAGCACATGTTGTCTCCACCATAGATGCTAACTTTCAAATAATCTCCAGGGACACTTAGCTGCTGGGCTAGCATGTCATATTGTATGTAACATGCATTCCAAGTGGCAATAAAGTAAGACACCCTACAAAACATGCCAGAGGGATTATTATTTTGCCCAGCCCTTTTTGTGTAGTTTATTGTGAGAATGCCAATCATTGTAAGCTCTTTTGGGCAGGAACTTCTTCACCTTTGGCATTGGTTATTGGTTGCTAGGGTTGCCACTTTTTCTGGAAAAAAAACCGACCTTCCTATATATTTATCTTTTTTTCCTAGTAATAACATTGGGATCAACCATCACGTTGGAGACACTGTGACATTATAATAAATTATAAAGCATTCATTTTTTTGGTAGTAAGCATGATACTGTGAAATCCTATTTAGCCTTTATGTTTGACTGGCACGATGGGTTGCACCTGAGCAGAATTAAACCCACTACCAAATTATACTTTATCATTGAGCCATTATTTGATAGTGTTTTTCATATTAAGCTTAGTAAACATTTTAAATTAAATACTGTTAGTTAATGGATATGTGCCATTACCTGAACTGGCACTTATATAACAGTGTAACAAACTGTAACCCACAGCACCTTAATACCCCTCTAAATTGTTACCCTCCCATTTAGACTGTAAGCCCTACGGGTTAGGGTCCTCTAGCCTTTTGTTTCATTGACACTGAGCACTTAATCTGTATTGTAATTATATTTTATATTTATGTGAATTGTATTTCTAATAATGCACTTATTGTTACTTTTTATTCCAATGATCCCTTATTTATTACTACTAATTTATTGTTTTGCTGTACAGTGCCTTGCCCTCAAGGAGCGCTTTACAAATAAAAATATACATACATACATACATACATACATGTGCCATATTGTACATTTTCCCCCTGTATTAGTCCTGCACAGTAGCAATCAAGCCTGATGAAGGGTTGCCCTGACCCAAGCACTGCCTTAAATGTCTTTTTCAGGGTAACATGAGCTGAAGGTTGGGGGTGAGGTCTTACCACAAAACCTCTGACCATTTTTCTCATTTTATTGAATAACAGATCCTTCAAAGAATCGTGTTGTAAATAAATATGATATTTGTAATAAGTGCTCTTATTAAATGCCACTTTGCTAGAGCCACTTTGCAACAACTACAGTTTTAAAGAAGAATAAAGCCCATCATAATATCTTGGCCCGCACTCTAGAGCCAACCTCCCTTACTGAACCACATTTCTACTACACATCAGGTTCTTTTCTCGGCAATCATCACACCATGAATGCACAGTTGATTTGGAAGGTCTGAATCACAGATGCTTATGTTGGGAGATTACCGAGAAGGAAACCTTAAAGGAACAGTAACACCAAGAAATGAAAGTGTTTTAAAGTAATGAAAATATCATGTACTGTTGCCCTGCACTGGTAAAACTGATTTGTTTGCTTCAGAAACACTACTGTAGATTATATAAACAAGCTGCTGTGTATCAATGGCATAAATAGTGGATAACAGATAACACCATTATGTTCTTCATAGCTTATCTGCTATCTGCTGTGTAACCTGAGCCTTTTCTCATTTGAATGGCTGCCCCATTGCTACACAGCAACTTGTTTATTTATAACAATAGTAATGTTTTTGAAGCAAACACAGCAGTTTTACAAGTGCAGGGCAACACTGCATTATATTTTTATTACTTTAAAACACTTTCATCTTTTTGATGTTACTGTTCCTTTAAGCTGAACAATATGGTGCTCACCAATCCCCCTTCCAATACTCTGCTTTTTGGAAACAGGAAAAAAACAAGGAAGTTTTGGAGGGGGCAGTAGTGCAGTTTAGGAGAAAGTAAGGGGAACTTTGGGGGAGCCAAAGTGATTTTCATTTGCATGAATATTTACTCATATTAATTTTCAGTGTCATAGACTTTCAATTGGTTTGAACATAAGGCTTTGCCCAGGCTGTTGCAGGACATTCACCATTTTGTTCTTGGGCCACTACAATGCAACTTTTAAACTTTTATTCAAGCTTCATTTGTATCATGTGGTAGAAGTGGAATCATGCTGTTGGCCTGATTTTTATCAGAAGTGGCAGAAGGAGAACACTTTGTAAGTAAATCAGTTTAAGTCTGCTAAAAATTATCTTGGCTGCCATTTGGGCAAATTAGCACTTGTTAAACACAGTATGTTAGCAATATAAATAACGGCACATATTCTTATTAAGTGACATATATTAATATTTGTTATAGTTTGCCCAACACAGCAAAATTATCTTTAGCAATAATGTCTATAGAGCACAACTATGACATAAGTCATACTTCAATAGAGCATGATAGAGTAGAAATATATCTTTTTGGTAAGCAGCATAGATAAAATACACATATTAAATTGATATTTAGGCTATATATATATATATATATAAATATATATTTTCAAGCCTTTCCCTGCAATAATAATAATTTATGGCTTTTCTCTTATAAAGAGGTCAGTAGAGAAATAACAACCTGGAAGGAGATCAGTTTAATGAACTACAGTATCAGACAATAATTGAAATAATTGGTATAAAATTGATGTTTTGCTTTGAAATATTGTGCCAGGCAGAAAGAACATAGGTATAATAAATCTTGAAGCTGTCATATCTCTATACTAAAGAGGTTCAAGGACACATAATTCTCTGTTTTACATTTCAGTAAAGCTATATATATTTCACTAAAATGTCTCAAAATTGCTATTTCCTGCTAGGTATCAATCTTAAATATCTCATTATAAAGCTTTGGGTTATCAGTCTTAAAGATCTCAATATACAAGTTACATCTCCATGAAATTACAGGAACATTGCAGCTGCTGTTGGCAAAACAATACATAGAGAAAAGTCACAGGTGTGTTATGATCTAAATGGATGCGCCAAGTTTCTTAAGATTCATTCAAGAGAAAGATGCTTATTTTGCGCATGAGATTGTTATTGTTAGGTTCTGATGTTCAATGTGCAATGACAAACCCACTCGCAAAACAGCATAACATCAAACAACTTAACCTCATCACTCATTCTGTTACTGAACATACCACCTGGGACATTAAAGCCCGGGTCTCCTTTGAAACTATCAGGTCTCCACCTGCTAATGCAATCCTCAACGCTTATCATTTTGTTTTTTTAAATAACGTGTAAAAAAAAATATCAGGTAATTAACTAAATGCCAAAAGCAACTGCCACCCCCCCCCCCCAGCAGAACAATAGTCTGCAAAATAGCAGAAAGCTGCTCAGACACAGGGTGGGAGGCTGCAGCAAATGTAAAATATGCAGATGCAACTTCCTACATACAGATGCTATGCCTGTTCAAAGTGTGCTTGGCAAGGTCAAATTCATTAATGTTACTTATATAATTTTGGGTTATAATTTATGCTATCAACATGGCCCCTATATGGCTAAAGCTTGCCATTCAACCATTCCATTCCAAGTTGCCAACTTATTAGACTGTGCATGAGGTGTTTGGGTATGCCTACCAATTTTTGGCCAGATACCTATTGGGCAGATTTGAAAATCCCATTGGCCAAGGAGAGCATAACTGAATTGATTTGGTCCTTGTCCTATGGCTCCCCACACTTCTCACAGTAAAATCCAGTCATTGGCCCCTGGGCTAATAGTCAGATTTTTTCAATATGGTAATGTTTGCAGGCAACCAATCAGCCAGAGATCTGCTCAGTTGGAGACCTTCACATGTGTGGCCATCTTATTTGTACTAATGCAATCCAGCCCATGAGAAGGACTATTAAATCACCAGAATACCATGGCCCCATCCCAACTTCATGCTCACAAATGACCAAATATCTGTACCTATGGAGATCACAGGCCAACAAAATTTTCTATAAGCACATCTGAGGTTAATGATTTTAGTCAAATAACCTAGTTGCTTTACATGTGACCAGTTACAGTTCATTTTAGTGGAGTGAAGGTGATTTTTGACTTTATATTTTCTATAAATGTTTTTTTTGTATGCTGGCTGTGTCCCATTAACATAAGGGCATGGCTTCATCCTCCAGGTTATTTTTCAGATACAATTATCTGGATATTATAAACAGATGTTAACATTGGCAGGAAGCCGCTCAGGAGAGAGAAGGCCTATTTAGGTTAATGTGGGAGATAAGTCACTACTACTTTGTCTGCCCTTTTAATAGGTTTCACTTTTAAACCTGGGGTGAAAACAAGGGTAGCACATAAAGCTTAAATCACTAAAATGTAACATAATTTGTAGCCAGCTACAACTTTCTCCTATAAGTCGCCATATGTAGCCTAAGGGAGAGAGATTTATAATGGATTCAGTATAATGATTAAAACGCCTTCATAAAAAGTTAATTAAAGAGAATATAAAACTATGATATAAATATATCCTGGCAGATATGACATATTCATTAAAATAAAAATATATTAATACAATACTGTATATTATTATTATATGTAATATGTTATATGCTGCGCTTTAAAACCTTAGAAGCAATCCCAAGCTTCCTTCCCAGAATTTCTTCTGCTCTGAACTGTTTTGCTAACTTTGTGCTTCATTATGTATACATACATACTTACCATCTCACCCTTTTCTCCTTTCTGCCCAGGATGTCCCTACAATATGAAAAGAAGAGATGGTCAAATGACAATTTAAAATCCATTTCTAGTTTGATCAGTGGTGGAACGCTAGGAACTGCTTTATCCTCTCTACATGTGACACGCACAGTCTCCCAAAACAGAATAAACAAAGGTCGTCCAGTGTCAGCTCTCATGTTTAACTGTTCCTTTCTTTTAGTTCCGCATGGTTCAGTGGTGAAAATGGGAGCAACCTATCAATCATTATGACCTTGTCACTTGCTGAATAAATAAGTCATCGTTTAACATAGTTAAATGGCTCTAAATATTTTACATATATCATGACAGATTTAAAATGAGTAGAAAGTGAAAAAGTAATGACCACATTTGGTAACACATATATGCAATACAATGTAAAGATAGATAACAGAACAGGAAACAACAGATATAGCAGTGACATATTAAAGTCAAACTCTTCGTGCATAGGAAAAAAATGTTACATTCCTGATCTAAGCATTAGTGGGAGCTTCATGGCACATAACATTCTGAAGCCAGGCAGGCAAAGAGAGAACAGGCAATGCTTTTGAAGATGGTTAGAATTCTTTGCAACAAATCCATGAACTGAACACAAGAGGCCACTGTCAGAGAGCTAAATTTGGAGAGAAATATCATGCCCTGACTAACCGGAGGCTATAAGTGATCTTGTTTTGTATACTCTATTACCAGAATCAATAACCTTGAAGTGTAGTTTACATTTAAAAATGCAAGGACCAGCCACATAATATGTTAGGTTAGGGTAAAGGCATTTGCTGCCAGAAGCAATTGTGTAGTGTTGAAGGTGATGGGTCTGGCAAAATTTTTCATTCAATTGTTAACATCCAAGGACCAACAGAATTAAAGAAATCTGCTGACATAGTGTAGCATTTTAACCTTAATGAACAGCAGTGCTTTTGCAGTCTTCAGGGCAATTTTTTCTTGCCAGGTGAGTCAATCATTCCCATTTAAATATACTATATCACATACAGTGGTGGCTGTTGCCTTTAGAAAACTTGTTTTACATTATTTTTGTGTTGGGACTAGCTAAGCAAAGAGACACTTACTGGCTTGCCGTCTAATCCTATGGGGCCCTGAAATACAAATAAGACATAAAAAGTGAATGCTTGTAGATTCCACAGTATATGCATTGGACACAAGTTATTCAGTGGTGTATCTGAATGATACCACCAAAGGCTTATTTGCTTATCAACGTTATCTTAGAGTATTGCTGAATTTGCATGGGATAAAACCTGATATTCACTAACAATCAATAAAAGAGCAATTTACTGCTCAGAATAATCAGCACTGTGCGTCTTCAGAAACAGATGTTTATTCTGAGTAGCAAGAAATACTTCAATCGTTTTTGGTCTTGTAGACAGCACCTCTTTTTTTAGCCTCAATTTCTTTCACTACCACATTAAAATATGTATTGGGCACAACCCAACTGTCACATATGGCAAGTGAAAACATAGCACAGAATTTCTTAAACTGGCTTTCATTAAATAGTGGGAGAATTGACATTCATTACTTGTTACCCTTTAATTGCCTGGTGGCATTAATAGGGAATGCTTATAACCCTATAAACACATCCAATCTGTAGTGGAGGTTTAATAGATCAGTTTCTCTTATTATTTACAAGATAGTAGGGGCTAATGTAATACAAGTTTTGAAGTCTGCCCCAGGTCTAATAAGCCAGAAAGCCAACAGGCAAGTAGCATTTACTGGACACCTGTTTAAAAGTAAACATCTGATTCCTATGAATTACTAAACCTGGTGCAATCTTTTTTTTTTTTTTACCCCATACATGTTTTATTAGTGCACCCCTCAATCAAAAAATGTAAAAGCCCATTGAATAGTGCTTGAGTTTGTTTCTAAGATGAGGGGTAATCACTTGTTGTTACATTATTTGGATCCAGCTGAGTTGTTTGCAGCAGGAAAGCATGAGAAAAACTAGGGAAGAAATTCAAGCAAATTGTACTTGTAAAGGACATTTATTGAATACCCCAATTGTGGGTACAAACAAGGGGAGAAAATTACACATAATTATATTCACCGCTTTCTGCTTGTTCATTTTCTCTACGGCAAAAAGCCATTTACCATTCTCTCATTCTGCCAAAATTACATCAACAGTGAGAGTGGAATAATTAGTGACGAGCAAAAATTTTTTCCAGGTCTCGCCACAAAAAAGCACATTGCCTTAAATAATCTAATACCGAGTGCAAAGGCTTGTGCTGTATATTCAAATCTCTTACATTATTGTATTGTGTGCTCTCTCTGTATTCATGGGAAAATTCCCAAAGCATGCTCCACTTCCATTTAGCAGTAGCTGTTTTATTAACCTCATAACAAGCTAATGGGTTAAAGAGCAACTCTGAAAAAATGGTCAATTATCCTGCAGTTTCAGAAATGACTTCATGATACCATATGCACACACCCAAACAAAGTCTTGGTTATCATTACAAAGCATAGTTAGAAATGGAACTGTCAAGAGGGGCACAAATTGGAAATCCTGGTTAGGGTTTGCTTGGTTAATAAGAACCACACTAAATACTATTTATACAGGTGTATAAAATCATTAAAGGCAAAAAACGTGTATATTTTGCTGCATACTATACATTTATAAAGCTCTGTTGCTTTCCTTTAGATCATGCATCAAACTCACCCATGACAAAAAGAGCTGACAGTAGTATTTATAAAGGTGTGCAATTTATTTTATGCCACATTAATGCCATCATTTCCACCATTATTTTCACTAACTCAGACCTGACATTATTCAATACAAGTAGACAAATTCAGGCACCAACCTGGTTAAAAAAGTGATGTACTGAAAAATGTCTGTACTGAATTGTGCTTTAAATACAGTTTTTTTCAAGCAAACGCTCCTTTTTTAATGTAAATGTTACATATTACAGAGCTTTAAAACTATGCTTAAATACCATGGCATTACTGTGCTGATGCTTGGTGTTTTTCAACACTGGTTTTATTTTATACAGCTTTATAAATATGCCCCAAAATCATATTTCCGATGTAAATATCTCAAACATTTTCATGCACTTCTACATTACCACACAGCCAATGAGATGGTCTGTTTTTTATTTTCCTGTGCTTTGTCTTATACAGTTGTCATATACTTCAATGTCCACTAGAGGTCTATAGATTTTCAAGTTTCTACAGGAATACAATTTTATTTTCTATTAAATAGTTTTTTTTATTGATTTCATCAGAAGTTATTTTATTTATTCGCTTATTTTATTTCTGAGCAGTTTTAAAATAGGGCAAATGTGATATTTTTATAAAATAAACTACGCAGAAAAAAGTTAAAAACAGAAACCATCTCAGCCAAATGTTTCAAGACTGCATTGTTCATATACCATAATACTGTATATAAACTTCACAAGACAGTTTCCATTTACAGAAGAAAACAGTATGTGAATATGTATATAAAATACATAGTCATATACATTTTTCTGTCTTTACTGTGCATACAAACAACTCAAGATTAACTTGAGTAACTAAAGAACCAGAACTGTTGCAAAATTCTTTTAAATGTAAAATCCTATTTTTTGTGCCATCATAGGATGCCTTTAAGTGATGATATTTAGATTTGGTCATTCACATAATGCAAGTTTGAACTCTCCAGTTACAGTCACAACAGGTGAATGATAAAAATATGGCTCGGAACTGTTTCTTGTGGCCTAGACCAACAAGAAATTAACTTACTGGAAAACCAGGGAAACCTCGAGTTCCAGGCTGTCCCTAGGAAAAAAAACAGAGAGAATAAAGGAAAGGTTAGAAACACAGCTATTAGAAAAGGGTCCAACGCTAATGGCAATTTTTCATCATCAATTTTGGTGACTTTGCAACAGGAACCTTCCAAGAGCAAATTGTAAGGAATATTCTACGCTCATCTCATCTGACTTTACATTATTATAAAATATGCCAATCTTTAACATGTGTACTTCCATATTGCTATTATTAAAAACAGATACAGAAACAAGATCGTCAAATATGAACAGTTAATGAAATGCTAAATTGGAAATCCTTATTTGGTAATTAAACAGGCTGACTTTTTCTTCCTGCAAAAGACATTGTAAAAAGAAAATAATTTCCTGCTAAGAAAAAGACCACAAATATTTGTATTTCTACATTCAACGTGAGTATTTTTTTAATGAGATCCTGCATATTAAGTCTGTCTTTCCTATTATTAGTTCTACAATTGTTCCTAAACTTTTTTGTTTGAAATGGCTTGCAATTGTGTTATCCATATGTGATTTGAGGAATACAGGTATGGAATCTGGAAACCTTTTATCCAAAAAGCTCCAAATTATGGAAAGGCCATCTCCCACAGAATTTTATCCAAATAATCCAATTTTTTTTAAAATGATTTCCTTTCTCTCGACACAATAAAACAGTATCTTGTATTTGATCCAAACAAAGATATATTTAATCCTTATTGGAAGAAAAATCAGCCTATTGGGTTTATTTAGGGGCCGATTCACTAACTTCGAGTGAAGGATCCGAAGTAAAAAAACTTAGAATTTTGAAGTGTTTTTTGGGCTACTTCGACCATCGAATGGGCTACTACGACCTTCGACTGCGACTACGACTTCGAATCGAACTATTCGAACTAAAAATCATTCGACCATTCGACCATTCGATAGTCGAAGTACTGTCTCTTTAAGAAAAAACTTCGACCCCCTAGTTCGCCATCTCAAAGCTACCGAACTCAATGTTAGCCTATGGGGAAGGTCCCCATAGGCTTGGCTAACTTTTTTTGATCGAAGGATATTCCTTCGATCGTTGGATTAAAATCCGATTCGAAGGATTTTATCGTTCGATCGAAGGAATAATTCTTTCGATCGTAGGAATAATCCTTCGATCATTCGATCGCACTATTTGCGCTAAAATCCTTCGACTTCGATATTCGAAGTCGAAGGATTTTAATTCCCAGTCGAATATCGAGGGTTAATTAACCCTCGATATTCGACCCTTTGTGAATCGGCCCCTAAATGTTTACATGATTTTCTAGTAGACTTAAGGTATGACAATACAAATTATGGAAAGATCCGTTATCCGGAAGATCCCAGGTCCCGAGTATTCTGGATAACAGGTCCCATACCTGTAAATGTTATCTTACAGATATAGATATATTTTAAATGTATGTAACAAATATCAGATGAGTTATCAGAATTGTAGAATAAATTGTAGAATAAATTCAATTTTAAAATATATTTATATATTTCTGCACCATGGAAAAAGTCAGCACTATCTTTGGCTTATGCACACTTGCCGATTCAAAGCAGCAAAGCGCTGTAGGTAGTCTATTTTTCCGTCCATGGACATAAAGCATGTTTACAAGCATTAAAGGGTAATGAAACCACAAAAACAAAATATGTTGGTGCAATGGCAATCTAAGAATAGGTCTGTTAAGGAGTATTGCATTTTTTTCACTCATAACAAATTCTGAAATATATGTCAAGTCCATCTTTCTTGTACAGCATTACTGTTTGCAAAAATCGTATCGATAAATTTTTAGCTTTAGAAAGACTATATATAAGACTATATTTAAGAGAGGAGGCAAGGAGCAACCGTCATCACTCAAGGAAGATGTCTATTTGGCGAATCGGTGACGTAAGCGGAAGCAACACAGACATCTCAGCACACACAGTGGGATAGCCGCTTGCAAAGGAGACACAATGCGGACATCTCAGCACACACTGCGGGAACGCAGCAGAAACACCCCAGTATATATTGGGGGAGATTGGCTTTTGATTTTTAAATGATTTTAAAGTGGAAATATTGTAAGTGCAATATATTTTTAATATTAAAGTACAGTGTGCGTATTCACTTACTCTTTTCTTTACTAATGAACACAGCAATAATGTATATATGAAACTAATTTCACCTGCACTAAAGGTTTGAGGTGGGGAATATAACACTGATAATTGTATGAATGGAATTACATTGAGGTGTGATTTTACTAAGAACGCTGCACTATATTTTTTTTGTTTTTTTCTCCATTTTCTTCGAGGTATGATTAGTAGCATTTTTTGGAACATATGTATTACCGTTTGCTATGGGGGAATAGCAGAAGACTTTCTTCTCCAAGAAACATGTATTTTCCTATGTGACATAAGCCTTATACAGATGAAGCCACTTGGATTTGTGAGTTAAATGCATCATGACTCAGAGTTAATTGAATAAACTGTGCTATCTAAAGTCATCTTAACTCATTTAATGCATTTAACCTTTTCATTAGCATACCAAAGCACCATTGTTCACAATGGTGAATGCTTTAATTAGATGGGATGTTGTGACACAGTTTTCTGTGTTAAATGAGATAAATGGGATATCTGTGTTTAGTTATTCTGTGTCAAACAGACAAACCAAAGTGGCTGCATCTGTATAATCAATAGTAATACACATGTAATTGTACCGAACAACCCAAATCTTAAGCTTTTTTCACACTTGATAGCTGACATATGGCAGTGATCAAGGAACATATGACTTAGACGTCTCCTCCTATTGGCATCAGTGGAAAGTACCACAGGTAGCCCCATATACGTGATTATCACCCTAAATATGCTTACCTTTTGGTACAGTAATACAAAAACAATGGAAATCACAAAATGTCTTTATTGATGTCAGTGGGAAAGAACATTTATCAGTGGTCAAAATTCCATTGGCTTTATTCTTTACATTCTTTATTTACTCTCAGTTGAGTTTCTTATGCTTTGTATGCTCATCTTGATATTCTGCTAACTAACCCTCCTATATTCTACTTTATTATAATTTAATCTTGATAATAGGATAATGTTTCTCATTTCAGGTTTTACCCCATAAGTCCTTTATATCCTATATGTACATCTCAAGGGCCAAATCAGTGTTCCATTACCCAAACATATTTGTCAGACATAACTAATAAAATCTTTCAGTTGTAACAAAAAATATTACTAGGCCCCACTCTGGGATGTGACCATGCTCTTTACTAACCAAACTCCCATGGATTAAACATCCAAAGATTTCTTATTTAATCAGCCCTGAAGATGTGATTCATTATTGGTTCCTTCATGCTGTATTTTTTCTTCAGTGGTATAAGATGTCATTCCATGTTGCCACATGCACCTTGAGGTTCCAGGATCAAGACATTTTAGTAAGTCTTCCTATCCAAAAGTTTTTAGTTTTTCTGCAAGATGGACTGCCTTATTATTGCCAAATGCCAATTTAGTTTGGATTGATTGGATGAAATGTAAAATATGTTGCAGCCCTGGCCGGTTTTGCTAATCTGACTAAATTAAATTAACCTTAAATACAGTAATTAACAGATGTTATGTATTCCTGCATTACATATTTTTTATGTTATGTTTATTGGTAATAAAAAACATGACAGTACTGTCTTTTTATATTAATGAGAATATTTATAATTTTAAATATCAGTAATGACAGAGTAAAGTCAATTATGTACAATGAACTGTAATAAGCTTTGACCAACAATGAGAAAGGAAATGTGTGAAATACATTCATTACTTGAGCAATTAATAGCCCTGATTTATTTTCAGTAGATGTTCTGCCCTCAATTTATATACAAATATATTCTGTAACATCCCTAAATTGTATCACAATATAATGGACCAGATTCTTTGGAGTTTAATAAAATGTTCTCATGGTTTATCTCCTGAAAACTCTATAGAAGTCCATGGGAAAATCTGGAATTGAATCAAGATCTAAGTTTTTCTCATCAAACTGAATCTCCCTCTCTATGTCCCTTGTAGTTTATCTAGTACAAAGGAGATAAAGGACAACCCTAAATCTGGCCTTGGGAAGTAGATTACTTTGATGTCAAGTATTTCCTGAGAGCAACAAAGTTCTGATAATTCAGAAATAGATTAAAAACACATAGCGTTAGTTCACACGAGGAGATTCGCGGGAAATGTTGTTGCCTGGAGACTAATCGCCTCGACTTCTGGGCGACAATCTCCCAGAACTGCCTCCTCGTGTCTTCCCACCTGCTATGATAAAAAGTCACCTGCGCTAAAGCACATGCGGTGCGGCATTTTCCGAAATCACCTGAAGTTGGTGACCTCAGAAAATGCCGCGCCACGTGTCGTGTGAACTAACCCTTAAAAGGTTTAATAAGTAGATCCTCTAGTTTCTATTTCTTCACTGGACCCCAGCCACTTAAAAAGTAAGCTCTATGGGTGGGTAATAGTCCTGTATGGCACTTCATATAATCAGTAGTGTGGTGTAAAAATGACTCTGTATCTGTACCTATGAGTTACATATTGCAAAACATATACTAGTATACCTTGCATTCATTTGCATTTCACTGAATATTTTGTATATACAAAGTTATGTCATCTAAAATTGCTAAATAATAAAACTACTACAAACTGAGAATTCCTTGAATATACCACATAACCAAACAAAGCACCATGCAAGCAACTATTGTGAAATTTTGCTTAGGTTATACAGGCAGAGGAGTCCTTCTTGATATGTACATATGGGCAACAGGAAATTATTCATTTAATTGAGAAAAAGGATGTGACTGTGCCAAATGCTTCAAAAAGTTCTGCCCCATCTGTAATCTATTGCTTGTTGGTTGCTCTTGGGGACTAAACTTTGGCAACTGATTTCAGAGATATTGGCCTTGAGCTGGAAATTTCAAATGTGTGAACTATTTTTTTAGCCATGTTTATTTCATTAGTTCATGTCTTGGTCTGAAGTCTGACAATACATGGCTTCTACCCAATGCAAGAGTTTGGACACTTGTACAACAGACCTGAAAAATTGCACAAGCTCCTTTGGGATGCAGCAAATCAAAGGCAACTACTGCTCACAAAACAAGGATTATTTGATGTCTGACTGAAAAGTCAGTATCTTAGTTCTTGAGCAGGAGGAAACGAGTTAATCTTCTGTCACAGTTCCAAAGGAGCATAGCAGCCACTTACTAATAGATGACTACAGACATTCTTAACTCAGATTAAATTTTGTTTGTGCCAGTGGGTCAATGTTATGAAGAAAGCAAAAATGTATATAAAATTAATAACAGAAAATGTTGCACATGCATGCATTAAACAATTAAAGCCTTTACAATTCTATTCTCAATTCACTACTAATTACAAACTACAATTTTTCATTCACTGCAATGCTTGCTCATCTTGTTAATAGTCCTTTTTTATCTTAATCCTTAATTGGTTAGTTCACCTTTACATTAACTTTTAGTATGTTACGGAAAAGCTAATTCTAAGAGACGTTTCATTTGGCTTTAATTTTTTTATTTTTTTTATAGTTTTTGAATTGCCTCCTTCTTCTGACTCTTTCGAGCTTTCAAATGGAGTTCACTGACCCCATCTAAAAACAAATGCTCTGTAAGGCTACAAATGTTTTGTTATTACTAATTGTTATTATTTAAAAATAATATACACATATTCCAATCTCATATTCAAATAAAAGCATAGGTGTAAGGGTAATTTTGACCCTTGCAACCTAGCTGAAATTGTAAATTGGAGAACTGTTGAATAAAAAGCTAAATAACTCAAAAACCACTCAGAAAATCCCCCTCTACATCATTCTAAGGCCTCTTACTGATGAGCGGTTGAAGCTGCGCGACCCTGCGTTACCCTCCCCCAATGTTACCAAACAACATAGTGTTGCAGTTACACAATAGGGAAACATATCTGGATATGTTAATATCAAATTAAATGGGTTGTTCACCTTTAAATAACTTTTAGGGCTCTTACTGACGATCAGTTGAAGCTGCGCTCCCATGCGTTCTGTTTTTCTGTGTTCAGCCGCAGGGGAGCGCAGGAATAGACACATTTAGCTTTTTTCAATGGGGCTGTACACAGGCACGTGTAGGCGCCAAACGCAGGAAAAATGCAGCATGTTGCGTCTCAACCTGCGTTCGGCGCCTACACGCGCCTGTGTGAGTACAGCCCCATTGAAAAAAGCTAAATGCGTCTATTCCTGCGCTCCCCTGCGGCTGAACGCAGAAAAACGGAATGCAGGGGAGCGC
Organism: Xenopus laevis; assembly: GCF_017654675.1. NCBI lineage: Eukaryota > Metazoa > Chordata > Amphibia > Anura > Pipidae > Xenopus > Xenopus laevis. The sequence continues at coordinate 43,679,566 of NC_054383.1, read as the reverse complement.
AGCTTCAACCGATCCTCAGTAAGAGCCCTAAAAGTTATTTAAAGGTGAACAACCCATTTAATTTGATATTAACAAATCCAGATATGTTTCCCTATTGTGTAACTGCAACACTATGTTGTTTGGTAACATTGATTTTGTATTATTTAATATAACCCAAGATGACCTTCTCTTTGGCCACACACACACAAATAGTTTATAGTATTTGGTCAATTTGAGACTAAACTGAAAAGTGCACATATGGCTGCACCTGTAAATTGTCTGGGAAAAAACAGGTCAAGAGATTGAAGTCAGCTGGAAACGCACTGCCCTAACTGTACATTACCCAATCAATCAACTCTTAGTACAAATGGTGGGAAAGCCTAAAAGCCGGTTCTTGTCTGGGCATAACCAGACAGTCCTGCTTAAAATGACATTTATTTTGCATGCCAAAAAAGATGATAAATACCAGGTAATGTTATTACTTTGTAATTGTCACATTAGCCCTAGATGTGTAAAAAAAAATGTGTTACCCTGATCACTTTCTAGTCTACAGAACCTTTTAGGTTTTGCATATTCTGTAATCAAATATAACTTGTACTGTATATGGAAAAGCTGTTATTTATGTTTTTATTAAGAAATTGGTTGTTTCATTAAAAAATAAACTAGTTGTTGCCACTATATATTGCACAGCTCATTCATGCTGGTAATTGAACTCAAGTTTAATGTTCAGCCTGAGAATCTCTGAGAGAGAAATGTATACAATTTTATATTTTTTTATTTTCTTTTCCTTAATCATACAAAAATGTGTCTTGTGAAAAACACAAAGCACATCCATGTTATTCTTTTATGGAGCCTTGAGTAAAAAAGCAGGTGGACTTTTACAGGAGATAAGCTGTTTCTTATTAATGTTTTACTGTACATGTGACATGTAGGAAAACCAGATGTTGCTTTTAGTCCGAATACTTGGCTTCTACTTGACCCCAGTCAACTACCTGCAGAGCCAATGGAACATGTACCCTTGTTCATTCGGTAGTGTTGAAAGAGATATATAAGCAGGCAATTGTTTTATCTCAACAGAATGATAAAATCCATAAGTAAGGCTCACAAATCTTTTACTCTGAATTCCTTTCACAGGAACCTCATATACACTTTATTCTTTTAGTTTAATTATAAGAAACACTAGACATAAAACACTCTCACGGTACTAAACCATATGACAAAAAAATATATTTCTACCCATAATTGTCTAGCTTAAGTGGCTAATTTGCAGATGGAATATACTCTTTTATTTATTATAAGTAATGTTTGCTCATAATTTGACACAAATTAATTCATTGAGTAATAGCCATGCTACTTTAAAGTGAGATTTATATAGCACCTTCTACCCGTGGTCCTTGCCCTATTATACAGATCTTTATTCAGAAACCTTACTCTTATTTTTTCTAATGTGGTCAAACTTTATCCCAGTGAACACAAGACACACACATTGTTTAAATAATTCTCCAAGGGACCTGTAAAAGCTGACTAACTAGAGATATCTGGAGATATTTTATCTGGTTTCTGAGCTACAGAAACTCTCACTGGGCAGAGGCTTCTTGACTATGGCATTCCTGACTGGCTAGAGATTTTTGAACGATGACAATTCTGACTGGCTAAAGGCTTCTGGACTGTAGTATTCCTGACTGGCTTGTGGATTTTTGACTGGCTATCTGTTTTTTGGACTAGGGCAGTTCAAACAGGCTAGAAGTATCTGGATGATGAACATTTTGACTGGTTACCAGTTCTGCACCAAGGTTTACATATTTTAATAAATATTATTAATACATGGAGTTGGCTGACAATTAGGAGTTTATTTTTAATGATAATTATGTGTTCATAATCATAATATATTATAGTCATAATATATATTTATGTGTGTATATATATATATATATATATATATATATATATATATATATATATATATATATATATATATATAATGAGCACAAATCCTCCTCTTTGCAAATCCTAACGAGCGATAAGTAAAATATGGCAAAATAGCATCATACAGCATATACAACTATCATTTAAAATAAAAATAGTGACTTTTTCTGCATGCTTGTTATATAATAAAGACTAGACTAGATACTTACCAAAATGATACATTTCTATTTTCTTCTTTTAAAGCAAATGCCAAATGCAATGTTTGTGGCAGTTAAAAATACAGAAGCAAATGCCATCTGACTCGACCTGGGATGTGGCATGGAGCATTTCAGAACACACACCCTGTAATCTTCTCTGGCACAGACCAATAATAGTTAACGCTGTAGTTAACACTAAAAGCAGTCAGTTTGCATTCTTACTTTTGTGCAACACTGCTGGAATGTTCTACACACAGCCTCACCGCGCAACCGCATTGCACCTCTGTTGTACAGCTAGGAAACGCGGGAAAAAACAGCCCAGTGACTTAGCAAACAAACAGTCTCCATCAACAACAATCACACTGTAAAATATCTTCCTAAGACCTGCCAAGTGACTCCCTTATAAAACCAAAGGTGTGCAATTTTGTAGCTATGAAATTGGGGATTCAGGTGGGCAAAATGAGAAACACATTTGAAATTCAGTAAAGGGAATACAGATGTGCAGATGTGAAAATAGATGCCTTGTGATTCTACACATTATGGTGCAGTCTAGTTACTTCATGGAGAAAAACAAAGACTTACAGGAGGGCCACGGGGTCCTATAATGGACATGCCAGGTTCTCCTGGAACACCCTGCAGAAATACAGATAGAATGAAAGAGAAAGAATGAGAAAAATTATGACAGTGAGCTGAAATGCGCGCTGAGAGTAGGTAAGGGACATACTGTAAAAACAAGACAGAGAAAATGGGAAAGGAGGGGCATGATGTAGAAGACCACAAAAAGAGAAGAACTTGTAAAAGGAATGGACAAGAGTGATTGGTGTGGTTTGTGGGTCTAAAATAAACTAACAATGAAAAACAAAGAAACATTAGTCTTCATAGTGAAAAAGCAGGTTCCTTGAACTTCGGTACATCAGGACCTAAAGAACATAAAATGAAATAAAAGAAAAACTACTATGCAGAAAGCTCCATGAATTAGAATGGACTGTGCTATTAATTAGAAGATAGGCACTGGCAGAAGGTAACATTATTTTTCCACAAAGAAAAATTGAGGTGTAGAAGTGTAAAATGTGCACTTCTGTTACTCCGGGGTGATCTCTAATGGCCTATCTCGTATCATACTTAAGAACTAAACAGTATCTGGAACAAATGAAGCAGTTAACTACAAGTCAGGTCTGACCTACAAACACAATTAAGAGGAAGAGCATAAGCAAGGGGTGAGGCAAAATCCATATACTCATTCCACCAAGCCAACACAGCTATAATTTCTGTGTGTCAATAACAAGGTGCATTATCACTTATGAGTAATGTTTTCAGTGGGCACCACAAACAGGTTTTATAGTTACTATCATCAATATTATTGTCAGATGCTGTTTTATATGCCAACCCAACAATCTATGCAAGGACAGGAAAGGTATCATCATTATGTTATATTATAATATCTTATTATTAGCCTTTATTTATATAGAATCAACATATACCAAAGTGTTTTACAATGATTATACATCATTTCACTCCCTGCCCCAATGGAGATTATGGGTAGGGCTACAAAAATGTAGTCAATTTATAAACTTGCAGATAGCTGAAATCAAATCCAAAGTCTTTACACACTGATAATTTTGCTTGGCCAAATTTATATGAAGGCAACCATCTTTTTTCTGATGCCTTTTTCAGAACAGGTTGTACAGGTGGTGCCTTGTCTGGGGTAAGAGAAAGATTAATTGACTCCTAATAAAACTTAAAAATATCATAGTATGGGGCAGATTCACTAAAGAGCGATTCACTAGCGACTTTTCGCCAGAAATCCAATCCGCAGGGACATTGCCAATTCTCTAACAGGCTCAGGCGACAATTCGCTAGCCAACAAGACCGTCAATATCGGTCATTCGTGACTTTTCGCTCAGGCGAATGTTTGTTGATCTGCAAATTCAGTAAAGTGCGGATTTTACTGAACATTACCTTCGCCAGAGTTGACTTCGCCACCTCAGACCAGGAAAACTGCTAAAATGAAGCTAGATCTTCCTCAATCTGATGTAAATTACATATCATATCCTGTCTACCGAAAATGCATACAAGTTTAAAAAACTATGGCGACTTTTCCTTTTTTAAAGCGGGATAGCCTGCAAAAGTGCTGACTTTAACTTTTTTTGGCTTGACATTTTTCCCCAGACATTTGAGAACATATGGAACATTCATTTCCAGTAATCTCATGTGTAGGGCATAATATTATGTCTTTATTAAGTTCCTTCGACATGTGTGATAAAAAGTGGTAGCGCCAGGCATTTACATCTCTAATAAAGATGTCCATACAACTTTAATGTATCTGCTCTATTCAAATTGATCTAAGCGCAAGATCACTTTAAAATGCTCGCACTGCCGAAGTAGCGCCAGTGCAAAGTCGCCAGCATTTGGCGCCCAGGACACAACTTTCATATTAGTGAATTAGCGTGGTAGTAGCTAATTCACTAATTTGTGCCTGGCAAAGCGGCCGCTGAAGAAAAAATGGCCCGTTAGTGAATCTGCCCCAAAGTGTGTAAATGTCACAGGGATCTTAGATTGTAAACTCCACTGGGGAAAAGACTGTTTTATAATCTCTGTAAAGCTTATTGGACTACGTTGGCACTATATAAATACAGGATAGCAGTTAGCACAATACCCCATGCGACACATTTAATTGATTTAGGCAATATGGTAGCATTTGCTTCCACTAGAACATCAATCTATAAGGGGCCTATTTATCAAAGGTTGGATTTTAGTGGTTTTAGAGATTTTGGAAATTTAGACTAAACTCACAGACTCTAAAACTACGAATGCCATGATATTTATTAAAAATCTGAATTAAAAAAGTTTTGTATTAGAAGTTTTCGTGGTTTTTACACTTACTAAATCTTAAATTTTTAGAGCTTTAAAAATTTTTTTGAAAACCATACATTTTTAGAGGTTCTTAGAAAAAAATTTAATTTTATCGTTAGTAAATCGGCACCTAAGTGTCCTACAGTGTCAGTAAAAGATACAATATAAAAAATACATGTGCATTTTGTGCCATGTTACTACTGCTTGATAACTAGTCTTCTGAGCATCACTACGAATTTTGATATGTTCTTTACTGACACATTGTTTAAATGAGTAAACAAAATGTTAAAATTGCAGAATATCAGAAAATAAATTAGCATATTAAACAATAGAATTATAAAATGTCTTAAGTCACAGTTCAGATAATCAATTATATTCTGTAGAACACTGTTACTTTGAAGCGGTGGCTTTTGCCTTGCAGGACTTGTAACAGTGGAGGGTGTTGAGCTCAGTTTGCCTAGCAAATAACTGATTACTTTTAAAAGGCAACTGTTCTCCCACTGAAGTGATTTTTATAGGAAACAGAAACCAGAGGTCCATTCATGGTTGCCTACAGGCAAGTGAGGTGGAAAAAAACTAGGGATTCGGCCGAATCCTTGTAACTGGCCGAACCCGAATCCTTAAATTCATGTGACTTTTCGTCAGAAAACATGGTAGCTTCGTACACGGGACTATTTTTCCCTCCCCCTTGCTGATTTGCATATGCAAATTAGGATTTGGATTCGGTTCAGTATTCGGCCAAATCTTTCGCGAAGGATTTGGGGGTTCGGCCGAATCCAAAAAAGTGGATTCAGTGCATCCCTAAAAAAAAAACATTATGGTCAAAATCTAAAGCAAGGCTTTGATTCGTATACAATGTTGGTATTACTAATGCATATGTGGAAATAAAACTATACACAACATTGTATTATTTTTGTGAATAAACCATTAAAAGCATTGATGCACATCTTGCATTCAATACACCATTTCCTGATTCTTCTTCTTCTACTATAAATGTTGGCATGAGACCTCCCTGGCATTCAGTGGGTTTTACAGACTCCCTAGCAACCTTTAAACAATTAATCCTTATATCATTGTCAGTCAATATGTATGACAGTGTATCCTCGGGATATATAGAGTAATGCTTACACAATTGTAGCCAATTACACAGGTCACATCTGCATTCTCTCCAAGGTTTTAGCACTGTAGCTTAAAAGCAGTGAGACAGAATGACTTATATACAAAGAAAATCACTCCATAGATGGAGCAGTGTAAGACATAATCAGGATGTGGTTTCATATATTTATTGCCTAGGACAAATGTTACTACTTGTGATTTATTGGTCAGCATTAACAAACGTCAAATTCTGACAAATAAGAATATCAGAAAGTTTGGACACAAGCAAAAGAACGGAATGCTAAAATGGAAAGATAGCCCCACAACTGGGAATAAAATTACACTTAAATCCAGCATTCTAGGCACTTCATCAACTGCAGTACTAGAAATATTTGCAATCATTTAATTTTTACATTATTTAGCTGCTAAATGTACTTCACACCATAAGCCATAATGTAAAACAAATGTTTGTAAAGCCTAAATGTTTGTATTAAAATAACCAGCAATTATATGATAGAACCAGCAATTTATTTTTTAAATACATCACAAAAGTGTCAAGTTTTCATGCATGAATTTCATTTAGTAGACCATTTTATAAACACTAAGGACGAATTATGCTAATGTACAAATAATATGATTCACCTCCACATAACCTTAACAAGTAGTGCAGAAGCGTTTCCCTTATTACTTGTTTGTACATTTGATTCTTCTTGTTACTTCAAGGAAATGCAAACTCTCAAAACAAATTCATCTAAAAAAAAAAAATGATGTTCCCTTGAAGCCAATCCTACATAAAACTATTTTGTGCTGTACAGTGATAACTGTAATTGACATTTTCTATAACCTCACAGATATTTAGGGCCACCCTTTAATAAAGAAAAGATTTAGTCTAAAGAAGAACATTATACCTATAGTTGTAAAGCTGTAAATATATAGCAATAACACAGAGGTCCAACCAACACTACTGCCAAATGATCCTGCATACCTTTTTAAACAAGGCTTCTTATACAAGGAAGCTACACTGATTAAATCCAATGGAACAATGATGGATGCTATTGGAGAACTCTAGTCATAGCTACAAAAAAAAAATCTCTGTAAGCATAGGTATTCTACTGTAAAAACCACTATTAAGCAGATAAAATGTAGGGCATGGTGGACTTCAAAAGTGTTTATGAACTTTAGTAAAAAAACAATATCATGTGTGATATCATTTTCTTCAACCGCAGAGTTCCAGCAATCCTATAACATGAACAATAGATTTTTTTCAGACTGCAACTTGATAACACAACTAGTAACCTTTAACTTAAAGGTCACATTTTAAAAGCTCTCTAGTCAAGAATACATCTTCAATTGACATGTTCCATTCACAGACATGTGATCAGCCTTTACAGAATGCATGTATTAGCAAGAAAAAAATCACAAAAGTAACAAGTGTTTCCCAGGCAAGTCACTTATCTGATTGACATCAAAAAATTGTATCCATGAATGGTAAAAAGACAAATATGGCTTTCCATCCATGGAACTGTATTCTGCTTGCCCCAAGACAGACCAGTACATTTGTCTAAGACATCTGCAGAATAATGGGGGTTTTGGAAACCTGAATTTTAGGGGAACAGTCCTACTAAACCCATAATACTGAGAGAGGAACATTTGTAGACAAACAAATGAGAAGTATTGAATCCAACAATGAACAATGAACATTCTGTGTTGCAATTTGTATCTAATTACATAAAGGTGAAATGATAGCTATTACCTATAGACAGGGTGGTTATAACATAGAAATGGAGGAGGGAAGAGGCAGCAGTGAGGAACAGAGCCGTCATTTTGCATTTTCTTCCTTTTGCTTGCTTGAAATAAACAGTTTCCAGACTGCTAAGCATATGGCTACGGGGCATTTTTTGGGGGAAAAGGCGAAGCTGACTCACCTTTTCTCCTGGCTGACCCTTTAATCCCTGGATCATTTACAGCATCCAAAGTCACATGCAATTGGGTAAAGGTATGATCAGGAAATGACAGATAGGCAGAAAGGAGAATAAAGAAAAGGAGAAAACAACAAACATAAGGTCAGTGTTAATGGCATATCTAACAATTAACAAAGTGTAACTAATGGGAAATGTTTTTGTATAGTCTAGTTGTGAACTCCATACAAATGAATGCACAGTCCATCAAACCACTGACTGATCTGTAACAAGCACAGAAAAGAGTAAATGTTTTTACATAATAGCCATGCTTCATTCACATTAATCTATTAACAGCAAACCTATTAAAGGCATGGGACCTATTTTCTAGAATGCTTGGGACCTGGGGTTTTCCATATAACAGATCTTTTACATAATTTAGATCGTCATAGTACAAAAAATAAATTATTTAAACATTAATTAAAACCAACAGGCTTGTTTTGCCTCCAATAAGGTTTAACTATGTCTTAGTTGGGAAAGATGAGCTTCCTGGATAATGGGTTTCCAGATAATGGTTCCCATAACTATCCCTTACTATCTACAAATTTCTGAAATACAGCATTGACATTTCCCACAGATGATATTTAAACTAGCAATTGAAAGGGAAACTCCACAAAAACATAACTTAAGCTTTTTGAAAAGTAAACATAATTTCAAGTAACTTTGCAACATACATCAATTAAAGAATATGCAGACTTTTTATGATTTTTAATGGTTTCTGACAGTTCCCTAAGCTTAGCCCCCTGCTCATCTCTCTGACTACTTTGCTGAGCTGGCTGACTACTGTTACTTTGTATCAACAGCCAGCTGTTCTCAGCCTGCATCCTCCAAACCCCACAATTCCCTGCACATGTAATTTCAATAAGAAACAGAATGTTATAGTGCATTGCATTGTGGGTTATGTAGTTCCTGCATGCTCCTCCCCTGCCAGGATTTCAAATGATGCAGAAAGAGAAGAACTGTTAAACAGCTGGATTTCAGCATAGAAAAAGCCATTTATGTATACTTTTTGAAGAAACAGGTAACTGTGATGGGTATATTATGAGTTTTTGTGTTATGTGGGCCTCTTTATCAGATTTTGGTTTGGAAGCCAGAGTTAAATTTTTAGTAGCCTATTAGGCACAAAAGACTCCCAAATCTGGAAAACCCCAGGTCCCAAGCATTCTGGATAATAGACACATACCTGTACTATTAAAGGAAAGCAGATCTGTGACAGCAAGGTGGTTATTTATCAAAAAATTTAGTTTTTTTACTATTAAAATACTAATCCGAAAATCCGGCATCTCAGACCTGCCCAGGTTGTTTATAAGTCAATGGGAGAAGTCCCAAAGATATCCTGATCTTTGCTGGGTTTCATGCAATAATCCGAAGATTTTGTGGTTTTCTGCAAAAATCCGAAAAAATCTGAGTTTTTTGGCGGAGAATCTAAAAAATTCGTATGATTCAAATTTTCGTACAATTTTTTTTTTTTGTTTTTTCCCGCAGTGGAATTTTTGGGAAAAATTATTGATAAATAAGGGGAAATAACCCGTGTGGATTTGGTCGGAGTAGATATTATCAGATTTTAATAAATAACCCCCTACAATGTGGAGGAGGGTTTCCTTTCTTTGCTGGGAAAAGACATACACTAATGGGTGTGAATCTGTGAGAAGAAAGCATTTTACAGATGAGAGTCATTAGTAATATATGCTTTTTTATGTACCACCGTCTTGTTTTAAATTGTTGCTCCAGTTCCAATAAAGCATGAAGAACAGTGCAGTCAGAAGGTTTCAGAGTGTGATACAGATGTGATTCTGGTTACTGGCCAATTGGACTAAACTCACACACAATTTAATTAGATGAGGATTCACATATGCAAGATGTATGTTATGAAATCAGCAGTTCACCTATACCCTAACGTTTGAAATTACAGAAATAATAGTAATTTACTTTTGTTACATTTGTTTTCCAATTGCAGAATTGTCCTATTCTGCATCTGTTCAGTTGCTTTTCATTCGATTTTGTCCTGTCGTTTTTCCCAGCATTTAAACGATTTCTTATCCATAAATACATCCTTCTGCTAAACTGTGCCAAGCTCTATTACCACATTAAACAGAATGGAGTTGAAATGGTACATGCAGCTGAGAACATTCTGAGAAACTGAAATAAAAATGGTATGGGATCCTTTATTCAGAAACCCATTGTCCAGAACTGCCCCCCCAGATCCCAATCATGTATCTTCTTTGATAATGTATCAGTTTGTTAACTTTCCTTACTATATATAAAATTCTGCTGTCCTGACTGTCAGAAAATTTATGATAAACAGGGAAATATCTAATTGCTAGGGAATCCTCCTTCTAGTTCAGTATTTGGAAAAATCCCTCAAAATGTTGTGAATAGCAATAGCATCTATAACTCCTGTGACTCCTGTGAGAAAGTTACACGGATAAGTAAAATCCCCAAAGCATAAGAGAACAGAGGGAACTTACTACAGTCACGTTACTACCAAAAGAACCCTTCTAAGCAAATAACTCACTATTACTTTTAATAATAATAAACAATATTATTATAAGTATTATTTTGTTTAATTATTTTTTCTTTTTTTTTTTTAAATGAGGTACACTTCAGGGGTCAGTTACAAATCATTTAATAAGTACTTTCATTGGGTGCCTTGCTGTACTTGCACCATGCACTGGATTTAAAAGGTGCAAGCTGAAGAGAACAGTGTGGATGAGCACAAAGCAGCCCTATTCTTACTACCTGCCAAAGGGCAGGAGGCAATGAGAAGCCTCCTTACCACCCTGCATCATTCAGAACGCCCTAATCCAAAGTCCACCGGCAGGAATGACAGCAGCACTGTATTAATGGGGGCAGCACATCTACTTTGCACACCATTTTATCTCCCATAGGGCAAATTGCAGGGTAGGGTGCAAATTTGTGAAAAACATAGCGGTTTGTTCCTGTTTTTTTGTTTCACTTTGCACCCTGCCCTGCTTATTGTGAGTACATATTCACTGTATATTAATATTTATACACAGGGTGGAGCTGACATTTTGCTCAGCAGAGACAATTTTGATTGACATCGCCAGAACACTATTTAATAATGACTATTACATGGTGTTTATAAGCTTAGGGGTTCCCTGGATAAAGGGAGGCCTGAACCAAAACCACTTGGCTACAACCTACTGTATGTAAAACACTCCACCCACTGAGAATGGAAATTATAATATTGACTGCTCAGATAGCAAAACTCATTCTCTGGTGTACTGGCGCAGAACATTTTGAGATACACTGTCATAGCAATGTACAGGGAATTAAACTGTAATACATGATTCATGTATATATGTGCCATAAAGCTCTTTTATGATATAGGCATCCATTGTCTAAAATCATGTTAATGCATGCACTGCAATAACCTAGGTTACCAAACAGATTGCACATGCATATAATACACAAAGCAACCACAACAAGATGATATGCAATTTTCACTAGAGAAGTGTCCCAAGCTGAAAGAGAAAAGACTGATATTGGTGAAGTGTATGTATAGCATTGGGCACTTATAGAGTCTCAGGCCACATGTGCTTGGTTCTGTTGCAAGGGGCACTGTTCTTGTACCAATTTATAGTTGCAAGGAATTCCCTAGCTTAAAGTCCAGCCTATAATTAAAGTTTACATTTCATTTAAAATATAAAAAAAAAACCTTAAGCACAACTAATCCCTAATAATATATATAATCATTTCAGAAAACAGTTTAATTTTATAGGCAGGGAATCACTTTGAGTGGGCAGCAAACTGTCAATAGAGATACATTTGGTACACACTGTTAATCATATAACTTTACACATTTTGATCACTGCTCTTTAGGAAAACTCGACTGAAGCCTGAATGGAATAATCAGTTGATTCAAAAATAACCACAGCTTCTGTGCAAGGATGAAATATTCATTCTTGTTCCAGATTTGGTATTTAAGGTCGACGGATGTAATAAAAATTAACTTTACCCTCCCTTTGGTCTGTAGGTGTGTGGTCAAATAAGCCAGTAAAGGGGAATGTCCAAACCCTTTATACACAAATAAATGGATCTGTTTATAAATATATAACTAGCTTTGCAGTCGATTAGTTCATCTGTTTAAGCTAAGCAATAACATTATCAGTGGATACTGAGATCATTTTGTACTACTAATGTACATTTAAGCCAATGCTTTCCAGCACTTGGGACACACACATTAGTGGGCTGGCATATTTTAAAGTGATAGTCATACAAAGACCCCAGGCATGCAGAGGGCCATAGAAATCCTGTGGAGGGCAATATCAGAGCCACATATCTGGGGTTTTGAAGTGCCAGTCCTTTCATGAGAGTACATGAAAGGCATTCAATGCAATGGCTTGAATATATATAGGTATGGGACCTGTTATCCAGAATGCTCGGGACCTGGGGTTTTCCAGATAAGAGGTCTTTCTGTAATTTGGATCTCCTTACTTTAAGTCTACTTAAAAATAACGTAAACATTAAATAAACCCAATAAGCTGGTTTTGCTTCCAATAAGGAGGAATTACTGTATATCTTAGTTTGGATCAAGTGAAAAAAATGTGAATTACTTTATTATAATGAATCTATGGGAGATGTTCTTTCCATAATTTGGAGCTTTCTGGATAATGGGTTTCCAGATAACAGATCCTATACCTGTGTGTGTATATATATATATATATATATATATATATATATATATATATATATATATATTTTTTTTTTTTTTTTATTATTATTATTATTATTATTATTTTTTTTTTCGTTTACCCATATAATATGGAAAATTCAATAACTTGATAAATAGCGTATTACTTAAATGTTTCTTATCTAACTTGAAAATTATCCACAAACAACAATAGCAGGGAAGTATCTATTTCTGACTGCTACTGCTGTTCTATTGATGCGGAGATTGCTACAGCCGAGAAAGCAAAATTGCAGTTTTCACTCCTAGGACACTAATGGACATTTAATCCTATTTATATACCTTCCTGTACAACAATCTAATAAAGCTGTAAATGTAGATTTTGCTACTTGTGTTTATTTCTTTTTAGCAGAGTCAGAAGATACATATAACGTATTTGTCAACAGAAAGTCTGTTGAACAAAAGAATTTAGCAAAGATCTCAATTACTTGTTTATGTCTGTTGGCATTAGACCGGTAAATTACCTTATTGCATTTCAGCGTATTCGTCTGGTCACAGGCAAAATTTACATATCAAATAATATCAGCTCTTGATTAGCATAAAACATAAGCACAAGGTTTTGTGTAACTATTTGTATGGCAACATGGATGTGTGCTTTGACGCTGCTGTAAACCATTTGTCGTGCAATGTTTAGCAACGCAGAATTATTCTACAAAGGGTTTGAAAAGCCTCTAGTTAAAAAGACATGCAGGGCAAAACCCTCCATGCTGGCAGCCTCGGATAAACACCCAAGCCTCACACATCTTCAAGCAAAGGTTTACACTCACCATTCGTCCTGGTATCCCAAGGCCACCTTTGTCTCCCTGATAACCAAAGGAAACCAAATGATGAATTTTAAGCTAAAGATCACAATACTTACAAACTGCAGCAATAACAGGTTACTTAAACATGGTAATGTATCTAATAAAAACAAAGTATCATAGACATTCCTTTTATAACAGATTTCAGGGTCATGCTGCATCTGGGCAAGTTTTGCCCTAGTCCAGTAGCTAATTAGATGTTTGATTTCATTACTCTAGCTGCGCTGGACCAATAAAAAGAACTGCTAGTTTGTTACTAAGGTCACAGTACTCGGACAAACTTTGTTGTCTTTCTACAAAACCTCTTATAGTTTTTTGATTTATTCATATAGAGTAGAGACCATACAGTAGAGATTGTGCAGAACATTTTGAGACACCTAGTCTTGTGTTCACCTTCATATCTATATACTGTATATACCTGAAAACACTTATACCCACTATATCATTGAAATCACTAAGGATTCTCTTGTTTCCTTTCACACTCTGCTAGGTTGGCTGGTTAATCAACTTCTCACAAGACCTTAGAATGTTTATGATAGGGAAGTTGGTCTCTAAGCATGACTTGTGCAATGACTGATGTGAATGGTTCTTTGTAGAGTACTGTGAGCTGTGTTGGAGCTATATAAATAAAGAATATTAAAAATAATTTTGCACAGCTAGGGGTACCAATTAATAAATGTCCCATTACATATAAAAACACCAGCTGTCTCCTGCACCTACTGAAAACGAGGTTAAAAATATGACACATGGGAGTGCACAATAAAAATAAATACTTCCCTTTACCATTTGGGGTTTGAGTTTGATGGATAATCAGCTTCATTATGTGACTATTCCTGCCACGCAAACTATGTAAAACTTTTCTACCACACAGAGAAGAAGGTAAATGGAGTAAGAAACATGACAAATTGCCTTGTCACAGCGGTTGAAATCCCACCAGGCACAGCATTTTTTAATGAGCCATGATTTTTTTCTATACTGAATGTATTAGATGGAAAAACATCTCACAGCTAAATACCAAATAAAAGAATCTTGATTTCTGGCTGGAAAAATGAGTAGTTCAACAAACAATGAGATTTGTTTTTCTCATTATGCTGATAATTTGAAAACTAAAGTCTCAAGCCTACAATTTTGAAACCTAAGATGGCCAGGTTGCCAGCTGCTTTAAATGAACAATCAAAAGGTGACTATCTTGTAAAGCCACTCGTATGTTTTTTTATTCATATGGCCCATAAGCTGACCGGTTGGATACCAAACAACAGTAGTCCCCAACCTTTTTTACTCATGAGCCAATGTTAAAAGAGTTAGGGAGCAACACAAGCTTGAAAAAAGTCCTTGGGGATGCCAAATAAGGACTGCAATTTGCTATTTGATAGCCCCTGTGTGGACTGGCAGACATGAGGCACTGTTTGGCACTACACCTGGTTTTAATGCAACTAAAACTTGCCTCCAAGGCTGGAATTCAAAAATAAGCACCTGCTTTGAGGCCACTGGGAGAAACATCCAAGGTAATGTTGCTCACGAGCCACTGGTTGGGGATCACTGCCAAAGAGTATCAGCTGGGGTAAGGCTATCTTTATTGCTTAGTTCTGAACTGTCGAAAAGGTACATTGCTGTTTCATTTGGTTGCCCAGAGGGAGGTCACATGCTCTAACCAATATGCTGAATTAATTTTTTTGGACTAAGGTATTTTCTTTGAACCTTTTGAGTGCAGTGTTTTTATACTTCTTTGTGTATTAAAAAGATAGATAGATAAATCAACTTACATTAATAAGCACCGATTATACCTGATGACATTACCATAAGATTATAAAGAAAATGTTGTTATTATGTATTCAAAATATACATAAACATTCACTCTTTTAAAATGCTGTTCATACACTACTACTAATATTATATCTTCCAATAGAGAACTATTACTTTTTACACTGAAAACATTATACTTTCAAAGTTTACTATGTGAAACTACTGTAAAAAAAACAAAAGGATATTCCACTGCAAAATGAATGAATTTGAAAGCTGCTCTCTAATGATGTCTGTGAAATGTAACATTTCCAAACAGACTTTACTACCCACACAACTAGAATTTGTCCCAGCAAGTAGTTCAGTCTTGCAGCATTAGATGTGGTATTGTTAAATATTTTAAGTAAAATCCGGTATTGCCTTTGACTAATTAGTTGATGATGTGCATTGGCATAACAAGTAGCTAGCAGGTTCATGATTTAATAAATATAGTTAGGAAAGACTTTTCTTTAAACTATTTTTGAAGGTAATATCACAGCACGTTGCCAGTTTTTTTGTGATATATAGCACCTTTGTTAAGGCAACAAGGATTTTTGAGAAGGTTCAATATAGGAGAATTAACCAAAAGAGAGTCGAATTGCCCCATTTATACAAACCTGCCAACAGCGAATAGGTCAGCACTTATTTTTTTTACTAAACTAAACTGAAACTTTTCATGCATTAATTTATATTCTACATAAGTTGATTTATGCCATAACACGCACTGTATGCAGATTGTTAATGTGCATAGACTGTGCAAGATGAGATTCACAGACATAAAAGCTGCAGTTCAGTTCCATAGCTGGAACACTGCAAAGGCACTGAGCATGAAATCCCTAAAAATAAAGATGTGAAGCAAATTGAAAAAACATGAAATGAACAATCTCCTAGTCACGTGAGAGTTTTATGTTCGGAGAAATGAATGGGGAAAAGCTATGTGTGAGCGTGGTATAAAGGAGACAATAGTGACATGTACAAGAATGGATAAGGTGAGGACACTAAGGCCCTCTAGGAGTAGTTGATTGGTAAAGCAATGTGGCAAAACTGTGAGTGGAGGGTAAGAAAGTGCATTGATGGAACGCTGGCTGTGGCACAGTAATACTTAGTCAAATGACACCATACTGTGTACAGTAACGTGTATAGAAATGAAAACGTGAGACTGCCATATTTTGATAGACATCCTCTAAATCAGTGATCCCCAACCAGTGGCTTGTGGGCAACATCTTGCTCTCTGGTCCCTTGGGTGTTGCTACCAGTGGCCTGAAAGCAGGTGCTTATTTTTAAATTCCTGGATAGGAGGCACGTTTTGGTTGCATACAATTCATACAAAAATAGTCTGTCAGTCCAGATGGGGCTACCAGTAGCCAAACACAACACTTATTATGCACCACCCAGGAAAGTTTTTAATGGTTATGTTGCTCCCCAACTCTTTTCATATTTAAAAAATCTTGTCAAGCCCATTGTTAACAGTGGGGAGTGGGGGGGGGGGGTAATACTTTTTTTTAAAGCTTTTTAAATAAAATATATTAATTAATTTAATGTTTGATAGTGGCCTTACAACTACGAAGGGAACAGCTTAATTGGTTTCATTTTATATAATTTGGTTTATTACTGATTGGGAGACCAACATTCCCTGGCAGCCAGAGTATTGTTTTCACTTTCCGCTGGGTGTATAGATGAACAGTTAATGGGCCAAGGCTAGATTTTTGCCAGATGCCAGTAACTTTATCAAATGCATTTTATCCCTAAAAAAGTTATATTTATAGACACAGGCCCGAATTTGTGGCGAGGCCACATAGGCCCGGGCCTAGGGCGGCAGCCCAGCTACATTCTCCTTTAGCAATGGGGAGCCACAGCTCTCCAGCAAGCAGCCACATGCGCGTGTGTACGCTCGCACTGGGATAGGGCGCTAGGACCTGGTGGCCTAGGGGCGCCAGGCACGGAAATCCGGCCCTGTATAGACAGTGTTTTGTGATGTCATCTGTATGCACTGATTCCTTAAAACTTGTGTAGTTTTAAATACAGTAGAACCACCATCTTAAATTTTTCAAGAGTACAGAAAAAAATGCAAAACATTTTAAGGTATTATCCATTATATACTGGTGGTACCACACAAATGGTGTAAAATGCAGGAAGACATAAAATCAATGTAAAATTGAGGTTTCACTGTATAAGACATATCCAATATTTTAAAATATAAAATTAGAAGTAATTTTCAATTTATGTACTTGCGTACATACCTTGGTCATGGGACTCAATGTCAAATATATGTAGGGTGTTTTTAACACTACAATTTGCATTACTTGCAAGACATTTTAAAAAGTGAATTTCCTGTACTATTCTCTTTAATGACAAACTGTCTACATCAATTATTGCAACTGCCTTTAATTTTTAGAACATGATCATTTCTCGAACATGCAATCTACAGGTTTTTAGCTTAGAAAGCCAATTTCCCATGAGAACTATGTTCACAGGATGTCACCATGGCTGCAAATTGCTGTATTTAAAGTTGAGCATTTCCTTTTGCCATAAAATCTTTCAAAATCCTTCATGTTTAAAAGGGAGCATTACAAGCCTGTAAATGTCAGCCCTTAGCTCTTCAGTTGCTAGATGAATGGAAACTTAAGGTTCTTTAAGGATAGGGTGTAATAAAGGAACACAGATTTGGGCAGGTTAAAATATCTTTAATTCTCAAATTTCCCAGGATGCATTTGAGTTGTTTTGCGTTTTATAAACAATAAATTGGATAAATGATGACTACAGAGGAAATTACTGGCCAGAAAATTGAAGAATTGTGGTACTCTACTGTACTATACATCTGGTAAGTGTTATTATTAATGTATGAAATTCTTATAACTTATGTGCCTAATTCAAATAAACAAAATGTGATTAATCTTTCCCTTCCTTGACATACACTCACAAATACAAAAAATAAATAAAACCACACATTTTGGCTGTCTACTAAAGCAATGAAGTTGCTGACAAGTAAAAACTGTGGAAGGCATAGCTTGAATAAGGAAAAGATTATATAGTTTTTCTCACTTTGCAAAAATTAAATGGACAAATATACTAAGGCAATTTCATTCTGCATTGGACTGCAGAATAGTGCAAAATCTGACTGTATATTTTCTTCCACGTCTGTTTTTCCCCACATTATTAGAAGGGAACTTTTATTTTTGTATTTATGATCTTCTGTGATATGGGCCTTAAAAATCCAGTACATTATTCTGTGTCAGTTCCAGCTGAGATTTGTATCGGACCTGCTATCCAGAATGCTCGGAACCTGAGGTTTTCTGGATAACTGATCTTTCTGTAATTTGAATCTCCATATCTTAAGTCTGCTTAAAAATATTTTAACCATTAATTAGACCCAATAGATTAATTTTGCCTGCAATAAGGATTCATTAATTCATTAATCTTAATAAATCTTAATAAATATATGCATCAAGTACAAGTTACTGTCTTCTTATAACAGGGAAAATAGAAATCATTTTTGAAAGGGATTCAGCATCTTTTATCGGCCGGTGTATGGGGGCCTTTACATTACTAATGAAACAACAGTCAACCCTGTACAAATAATCATTTTGCAAGAAAGTAGCCAAACTAATGTGTATTAGAAACTACATTAATTTAATCCCTGGTTGACAACACTATCTGGACACATTTATGAGCTTTCAGTGTAATGTTGTGCTGTATTTTACAAATGGGCTGTAATAGTAAGGCAGGTGCCCTACACAACAAAATTTTCGGCTCAAAGAGTAATTACTGCCTAAAAAGCTTTTGCATTTAAATAGTTTAACTACTGTTTTCCATAAAGTTTCCTCACTGATCACATCACACATATTTTGCATTTCACTAACTTATAAGCCATACATTGCATAATTTGATCAATACTGCCAAATCATAGCAAAACTGTGTATCTTAAGAGGTTCAAATGCAGTTAATAATAGCTTACTATGTATTACTTATTGCTTTCTGGGTTTTACAGCCTCAGATCCAGAGTTTGAATATTTCCATTGTGTGTACTGTGTGTACTAAATGTGAACAAGACGGAACAAATATTTTTGGCTTAACCAAATTAAACCATATATTTAAACAGAGGTAAATGAAATATAGAATACAAATTGCACAGTATTTACAAATCTAATTACTACGTTACAAGTATTTTAAGAAAAAAATGATATGCAGACTTTTCTCAGCACACTTTTCCAGTTTGCAGGCTTGTTGAAAATCAGCAAGCTGTAATTTAATTATGCTGGAATCTGTTTTCCTTATGCTCTTCTTAAATTTGGTCAAATCTAATTTTTGATTCAAAAGCTGAATACTTTGGATTTTTTCTTTTTCAAATTAAGTCACAATTGGCACTGATGCCGCTTTATTATAGCCACACACCACAACTGAAATTCTATATTGTTATAAATAATTCAATATCCAATAAGTTATGTCACATATCATTTAAAGTAAACCTTAACCTTTTATGATATAGTTTTAGTTTATTTATTTGTGGTATACGTCTTATACCTAAAACCACAATATACATGCAACTTACAATAAAAGCTATAAGATGGTTAGAAAAGTTTACAAGTATTCAAATTCACTTTAAATTCTCTGTGGAACCATGGGGCAGATTTATCAAAATATGAGATTAAGGGGCACATTTACTAATAGTCGAAGTAAAATCCTTCGACTTCGAATATCGAAGTCGAAGGATTTACCGCATTTCCTGAGATCGAGCGATCGAAATTTGTTAGGAAGCCTATGGCTAACATTGATGCTCGGTAGGTTTTAGGTGGCGAAGTAGGGGGTCGAAGTTTTTTTTTTTAAAGAGACAGTACTTCTACTATTGAATGGTCGAATAGTCAAACGATTTTTAGTTCGAACCGTTCGATTCGAGGTCGAAGTAGCCAATTCGATGGTCCAAGTAGCCAAAAAAAAACATTCGAAATTCTAAGTATTTTTTCTTCTATTCATTCACTCGAGCTAAGTAAATGTGCCCCTAAATGTGAGCTTGCCACAGAAAAATTCACTTACTTTCTATTCATTCCTATGGGTGTTTATAATTGTATGTATCAATTTATGAAAATTACAGCTCACCATTAAAATAAAATTCTAAAAATTCCATAGGAATGAAAAGAAAGTGAGTGAAATTTTTTTGGTGAGCTCTAAACTCAAATTTTGATAAATCTGCCCACAAATCGTGCAAAGTTTTCTACAGGTCTTGTAACCCATAGTAACCAATCAACAGGTAGCATGTTGTGGTTGCTACAGGTGACTAGACTTCAGAAAATGTTGCACTATTTATTACCTTGACAGTGTGTACAAACATCCATACACATATAATAAAGAACTACACAACTGCCTCCTCAAATAAGGGACTCTCTATAGAAGCCACAAAAAAACATGTATTAGCACTAGGTGGTAGTTCTGTGTAAGATACCTAAGATGAGATAAGCAGTATGAATGTTCTTACTTGTAATAACTGCATATACACAGAAAATTATATTAATGTGTATCATATCACTTTGATCCTACTAACAATAAGAAAAAAAAACAACTACTAAAACAAAAATGTTACTTACCGGAAGACCGGGCCGTCCAATTGGACCCTGAAACAACAACAAAACAAAAAACATTTTAGAAAAGTGCATACGATAGATGAAAAAAGTGGTTGTCCAACAAATTAAAACTATACCCCCAAAATGAATACTTAAGCAACTGATAGTTTATATCAAATTGAATGACATATTAAAGAATCTTACCAAACTGGAATATATATTTACATAAATATTGCCCTTTTACATCTCCTGCCTTGAACCACCATTTTGTGACTCTATCTGTGCTGCCTCAGAGATCACCTGACCAGAAATACTACAACACTAACTGTAACAGGAAGAAGTGAGGAAGCAAAAGGCAGAACTCTGTCTGTTAATTGGCTCATGTGACCTTACATGTGGTTTGTATGTGTACACAGTGAATCTTATGATCTCAGGGGGCGGCCCTTATTTTTTAAAATGGCAATTTTCTATTTATGATTACCCAATGGCACATACTACTAAAAAAGTATATTATTATGATAATGGTTCATTTACATGAAGCAGGGTTTTACACATGAGCTGTTTTATGCAATATCTTTTAATAGAGACCTACATTGTTTGGGGGGTATAGTTTTCCTTTAAGTGTTTGTATCAACAAATTACAAAAGAACTACAATTATGAGGGAGGGACAGAGAGTTGGGGCTTACCAGGAAATAGGTGACATTTTGGATGAATATGTGTGTGTAACTGGGTGTGCAGCAAGAATTCACCGACACACAGGTACCTGTGTGCCGGTGAATTCTTGCTGCCATTGGATCATGAGGTTGCCGTTTCCTCATTACGCTGTGCACCAGGGATCTCTATCGTTGGGAGGGCCAGGGTGTGCGAGTACTCACTGGATCTTTCTACCATTGTAACTGGGTGTGGCCAGAAAGACTGTTTTTTCCCAATCTTGGGATGTATGTCTAAGTCATATTTCCAATCAGGACCGGACTGGCAATCAGTAGGTTCTGGCAAATGCCAGAGGGGCTGCTGTATGGTTAAATAGAGAGTTACCATATAGTGGGCTGGTAGGGGGCTGTTTGGGCCTCTGTGTACTTGGAAGGGCAGGGCCTATTTTGACTCCCAGTCCAGGCATGTTTCCAATAACGTTTATTAATGTATTTTTGAATGTTTACATAAATATAATTATATATCTGCCCTGACTGTTGCAGTTCCCAGCCATGGTAGTTCCATTTTAGAAAAAAGTAGTAAGATCTAAAGCCCAGCCCACTCCCATACAATATGGCTTTGGCTTCAATGCAAATATTAAATATAAACTGTCATGCTGTGTACAATAATAATAAATAGCCTTATTTTCTAAGTAGCAGGATGCCAGGCTTGATCCAATGTGATCCTGGGGCATCTTGGCTCCACCTGCCCCAATTCCGACCCTGCCCATTCTCCATTCTGCCCCACAATCTTCATAAAATTTCAGTTGACATTACTATGTATTTCAAATGTGCAGGTTATGATTTAGGTGGATGAAGGGCCTGATGTCCCAGATGGGGGGATATATCAGGGGAAACTCCCAAAATTATGAGTGAGTTGAAATGTCTAAGAAAAGTAAACATTTTTAAACTTTTTTTTTTAAAATGTAATTTCATTTAGTTTGCTTAAAGGGGAACTGCCACACAAATGAAAATGCAATAAGCTTAATAAAATAGAAATAAGAAACTTAACAATTAAATATTTTATACCGTTTCTGAAATGAACAAATCTATTCTTCTATATCCCCCTCTCTTCAATCTGCCTCTTTTCAGGCAGCTTTGTGTCGGAGTCAATTATTTTAAGCAAAGAGAGCTTACACCATTGTATTTGACCATACTGTACATCAAACTCCAACTCCTGCATGAAACTAGACAGATTGCTAAGAGTGGGATACTGAAGGGTAACGTTATTATTTCAGAAGATTTATATTTCGAAAGTTACTTATTTCTATGAGCTGAAGCTCATATAAAATTTTCATTTTTGGGATAGTTTCCCTTTAAGCACAGCAGCTTTATTTCCAGCTCTCATTACTGTTAGGAAGGGGAGGGGTCAAAAGTCCAACTATTTTTTACTTTCTGAAATGGAACTACATGAAAACCACAACCAACATCAGGAACAAGCATTGCTTGTAGAAAGCCTGTATCTTTAAAACTACTTTAAAAAATTACTAAAGCCAATTGGATATATACATGTGATTTAGGAAATCTATTGATTTCAAAGAAAAAAAAAATTGTAAGTCTTCTGGCAAGCCCTTTCACACAAACGTTACACATCATAAAGGAACTGTTTGCTTATCAGTGACTAAGTATCAAGTGCTGTCACAACATATTCCCACTTCTTTGCATCGGGGCTACAAATATATTAAATTTAAAGTAGAAACAGAACACAGTTTCCTTGCCATAAAAATAGATCTGAGAAGCCTGGATGATGAACATGCTGCTGATCATCTCAAGAATGAGTTCACAGAACCGTTCACCAACCCAGAACAATGGATAGTCATTAGTAATTAGATTCAAATGAATAATGAAAGAAAAATGGCAAACATTGCCAATTAGTAGCAGCAATGTAAAAGAGTCACAGTTGTACCAATGATATTTCATGCTACTTTGCATATATAAATGCATGTTAGTGCTGAGCAGGTTAAAGAAAACATTCACTTTTCAGCATGAATTTATTTATAAATGTATTTATCTAACTTTTCATTGCATATGCTTTGTTACGTTACTGTTGTGTGGTTTTATAATTATTTTTGTTCTATGTCTCTCTATTCTAGCATTCACAAGTGGAGTGAATGGCAGGGAACCAGGGTGTGATTTGTGATTTTGCCCTGTAATATGTCTCCTTTAGACTGGACTTGACCGGAGACCTGCAGAATATTGTAATATTAAAAATACAAACACATAGCAACATATTTGCTTCAATCATCTGTTAAACAATAAATTATTTGGATGTCAATATGTTTATAGGGGCGAAGTTGATTGATATAATCTTTAGCTGGTTAATATTACATTGGATGAGTTTCCAGGAACTATTAAATGATTAAACACCAACAAAAATTTCCCAGAAAATTGACAAATGTCATCCAGTCATCACACGAGAAGTTCTGGTGACACCTACTTATCATGAAAAGGTCTACGCCAACTCCACTTTGTACATAACATGCACTGTTGATGCTAATTGTATGGTGAAGGAATAATTGTAGGTGTGATGGGGTGTCACAAGAACAATAGCTATGCAATGGTGCTGGTGACATTGGCCGCAGCTGAAGTACTTTGTAATCACAGCGATTTTTTTGTAGTTCATATTTAAGAATGAGATTAGACAGACAGTCTCCCAAATCCACTTCCAACCACCCTTCCTTTAAACCCTTTACCGACAGGTACACAGCAGAACGAGCTGGAATCATGAAAGCTACTTACAGGTGGTCCTGTGAAGAGAAAAAAAAAGAGATAATTAGTTGTAAATTTAAAGTTTTGTTAAAATGTAAAAACATATTCAAGAACATACATTAATAGAGCTTTTGACATTAGTACTCTCAAACAGTGCCTGTCTCCTAGAAATCCACAAATATGCACAAATTTGTGAGTAGAGGTGATGGGAGTAAAATTCATAAATTGCACAATGCCAGTGATATGTTTGAGTAAGGTTAGCCTGGGACCTCACCAAATCCTAATTTACTAACAAGGACACTTTTTTCACTACAAAATGTAGACTGTAGTCATTAGCAACAGTGTTGCCAAACAGTGCAGGAGTCAGTTTGGCAACTATAAATACATGGTTCTGGGAAGGCAACAGGCATATTTTACTCTACTATTGCTTTTTGTTCTAATACAGAAGCAGTTGTTGTAGCTCCAATCATTCCCAAGTTCAGGTGATCTCTGTGGTGTCCATGAAAAGAACAGTTCAGTGTAAAATGCAAACTGGGTTAATACGGTAGATAGGCTCTGCAAAATAAAAAAATGTATCTAATATAGTTTAGCCAAAACTGTAATCTATAAAGGCAGGAGTGACTGGATGTCTAACAGAACAGAACCCAACTTCCTGCTTTTCTTGGTTTCCACTGATTGGTTACCAGGCAGTAACCAATCAGTGACTTGAGGGGGGGCACATGGGTAACTGTTTGCTCATAACTCTGAGTTAGTCAGTGACTTGAAAGGGGTCCAAATGAGACATAACTGTTCAGTGAGTTTGCAATTGATACTTAGCATTCAGCAAATGGTTATGACCCAGGTGGCCCCCACTCAAGTGACTGAGTAACCAATCAGTGAAAACCAAGAGAGATGCAAAGCAGGAAGTTGGCTTCTGCCTATTATGTTAGAAATCCAGTCACTCCAGTCTTCATACATTACATTTTTGGCTAACTAACTATATTGAAAACATTTTTTATTCTACCCAGTTTTTATTGTTACACTGAACAATTCCTTTAATATATTGATCTGTGTGAGTACAGACAACATAGTTACATAGTTAAATTGGGTTGAAAAAAAGACAAAGTCCATCAAGTTCAACCCCTCCAAATGAAAACCCAGCATCCATACACATACCCCTCCCTACTTTTAATTAAATTCTATATACCCATACCTATACTAACTATAGAGCTTAGTATCACAATAGCCTTTGATATTATGTCTGTCCAAAAAATCATCCAAGCCATTCTTAAAGGCATTAACTGAATCAGCACAACATCACCCGGCAGTGCATTCCACAACCTCACTGTCCTGACTGTGAAGAACCCCCTATGTTGCTTCAAATGAAAGTTCTTTTCTTCTAGTCTGAAGGCGTGGTCTCTAGTACGGTGATTCACTTTATGGGTAAAAAGGTCCCCTGCTATTTGTCTATAATGTCCTCTAATGTACTTGTAAAGTATAATCATGTCCCCTCATCTTTTATCTTTTGCCACTATCCCCTTACAACAGATACCATAAATACCTGTATAAATGTAAGAGAAGTCTGTGGTTAATATTCATTTTAGCCATTGGTGCTACCTCTACAGCAGCTATGTCAGGTCAGAAGGCAGATTAAGATCTTAGATCAGATTGTCTATCTTAGATCTGCTGACATGGCTTATTGAAAAATGGAAAGTAAAAGGTCCTGTCTACTAAACATGATGGGCAACACGGATATCCATGACGTGTTTTCCAAGCTTGGAAATCCATATCAGATAAAAAGCTTCCAGTGTTAAAGTTCCTCTCTCTAATTAGTAACACTGCAATGTGTACCGTACATATTCTTTCCATTGACACATTACAAACAGAAGCAGGTTCCTGCTCAGTCAAGAGATATTAATAATAATGACAAACTCTTTCTCTGCATTCTCATATTCTTCCAATATTCCAGTGCCATGGCTGAGGGCAGAGATTAATGAGAAAGCGCATCAGGCACATTTCATATGCACAGCTAATGTTGATGCTAAAGATGTAGATGCCCACGTCCACAGTACATTTCCTAACTTACAAGGCATGCCTAGAGAAAGCTGAACACCGATAGCTTAAACGGTTTCAAATTCGGTTTTGCAAAGGGCTGTTTTGGCGGCTCCTGGTTATCCCTTTCTTCCGTGTATATAACTGCAAATGCATCAGAGTAGGCTGAACGTGTGCATTGGTGATTGACATCATGCTCATTATAATGAATAAAGATTTTTGCTTTTTTTTTTTGGACATTCAACCTCATTTATAAAGACAAGATACAAGATGTAATTTTTGGACAAAAACAACCATATTTTTAACCCATGTAGCATTTTATCCCAGAGTTCCAATATTGAGGCTGCCAGTACTTGCAAGTGATGCACAAATGAACATGCAAAGTAGGGTGCGCTCACGTTTCAGAACTTCCTATTTCCCCTGTATCTGTGTTAAAATGGCTTCACGTCAGACAAACCACATAAATAAACCCTGGAATTACTGCCACATCCACCCTGGGGGTTTCCTAGTGTTCATGAATGCAATTGCAAGCCACTGATTACAGCAGTCTGTGTGGGCACACTGGAGCTTGTATGGATGTAAACACCCTTTGTGAATAGCTTCAATTTATGCTCAGATTTGATTCCAAAGTAGCGTTTTGAACTTGCCCTTGCATTTCTACCTGTATAAGGGCCATTGTCTCTTATTTGCACATATCTCTGACATGAAAAGAAATACTGATTTCGTTTCCATATTTATTTAAAATCATTGAACAATCTGCCGCCACTGCTAATTTTAATTCATTTTGCTTTAATTTTAATGAATGCATAAAGGGAAACTCCATTTTCATTTTTAAAAACTTTAAAACACTTTTGAAAATTTTCAGTGTTGAAAAATCACAATAACTACAGTATAAACAGTTAAATCACTTGTGTATTTCATCCAACTAACACCATCTAAAATAATCACTTATGTAGCTGAAGTATTATTCAAAGTGTACTTTAGTAACTTGCTTATTGGGATAAGAACACGCACTAAGACTATGATCCACAACTGGGTAAGTGAGACGTTCAATTAGCATGTTAAGCACTCAAGTATAACATCCTGCAACTGCTTGCTCACTGGCCACTTTAGTGGCACTCATCAATGCACTAAATGTGTAGTGTGGAATAAATGACTTTCACCTCTACTCTGCACCTTATTGTAAAGGTGGCCATACACGGAGAGATCTGCGGTGGGCAATATCGGGCTGATCCGATCGTGGGCCCTAGGGCCCAACAATCGGATCCTAACGATGAGTAAC
Source organism: Xenopus laevis (assembly GCF_017654675.1). Taxonomy (NCBI): domain Eukaryota; kingdom Metazoa; phylum Chordata; class Amphibia; order Anura; family Pipidae; genus Xenopus; species Xenopus laevis. The sequence continues at coordinate 43,652,001 of NC_054383.1, read as the reverse complement.
GGATGGTCAGATCGCGGGACAGCATAGACAAACAGATGCAGCCACGATCCGATGGAATTTCTAGCCCCGTCTGATCGACATCTGTACGAATTTTGGCCAGATATCGATCGGGGAAGCCCGTCGGAGGGCCCCATACACGGGCCATTATCGGCCACTGTATGGCCACCTTAACCGCCAAATTGTACCTGCCCATGGCAGCTGTAGTTGCATGGTCCTGTGTATGATTTTATTTTAGGCTTCTGTTGCAGAGGTCAATGTTCCAGAGTAATAACTATCTAATGAAATGGCAGTGTATGACAGGGTAGATGTTTCCCATTCACTTAAATGGGCTGCTGGCAGGGAAGGGACCCCAATGATTCTCCCTGAAACCAATGCAGTGATTACCTTTATGCTTGTTGATTGCTATAAATACAACTAACTACAGGTATAGGATCACTTATCCAGAAACCATTATTCAGAATGCTCCAAAGTAGAGGAAGTTTGTCTCCCACAGACTCTTAATATTTTAAATAATTCAAAATTTTAAAACATATTTCCTTTTTAATGAATTTTATTGGTAGGAAAACAATCCTATTGCGTTTATTTCATTATTTATAGCAGACTTAAAGTAGGAAGTTCCAAATTCCGGTAAGACCCCTTATCCTGGAAACTCCAGGTCCTGAACATTCAGAATAACTGGTCCCATACCTGTACAATAAAATACTGCTGATTCCTTGAAGTCTGCATAACAGAAATGTTAAAACCTTTACTCACTAAGGTCAATGGTTATCAAGTAACAACTATTGTCACATTTCTTTAATTATGGCAGATCAACTACAACATCCCCAACTCAAACTGGGCTGTGTGTATTATAAATACCTGTAATGACTAAAAAGAAACTGTTAGTTCCAAAGTGATGTTTAACAAACCCTGTGTGTACTGGCATCCTTCATTACAAAAAGTGAATTGGTTCTTTCAGATCTCTTTTGGGGTTATGTAATAAAATACATTAGTGGCCATTTACTATTATGAAGGCATTGGGCAAAGTGCAAAAAAAAAAAAAAACAGGTGCATTGAGGCCTTTATTTGTTCACTGCTGTCCATTATGGAATGCAGAGACCTGTGGCTACCCCCTTGAATACAATGCTGCCTGCGTCTGGCAGTGCTGCATTTATGAGGGCTGGGTAGTTGTTGGATTGCAGTCATTCCTCCTAACTATGCCACAAACTAAGAAGAAATTCTGTTTCAAACTTGCAGTTTAAAACATAATTAATCTCAGTGAAGGCAAAGGTGGTAAAACAATGAAAACAGAAACCACAGCTGGAGCTCACAATATGAATGAGGAGCAAATGATTAAATACATTTCCAGCAAGAATACATCACTGGTAATTTATTTTCGTAAGATCGGGATTTACAATAAAATAGAAAAATTGGTGCAGATTGCCAGTATAAGCACGTACCACTCTTAATTAATGTCCAAAAGCAAAAGTAGTGAAAAAAGGGGGAGACAATATACTCACAGTTCACCCCTTCCCATGGGTGAATATAGCAACAGCCAAAATTGTGAGTTTTTCTCCAGGATAGTAATAACCAAATATATGATTAAAAGTTCAAACCATTTATTAGGACATACTGTCAGGCCTTCATCTATATGTCCTAATAAATGGTTTGAACTTTAAATCATATTTAAATCATATTTTTGGTTATTACTCTCCTAGAGAAAAACTCACAATTCTGGCTGGGGATTTACAATTCCCTTATACGCAGCATAGTAAACTAGATAAAAGCTTTCAATAAATTGCTGTTAAATGCCCAAAATACCTTAGGCAATTGGCTAACCCCAGAACACACACAGACACACACATACTATTTAGATCAGAATCAAATTGTGGAATTTTGAAAGATTTATTCTTCCAAAGATCACATCAGTCAATGCAACTGGACATTTGTTGAACAGGCCACTGTATTTCCCCCACCCACAGCAATCTAGTCCTGATCAAAAAATGTTACCAGTTATTTTTTTCTCCATCTCTCTGATACTGGTACCATAGCAGGTAATAGAGCAACCTAAAGCAGACTGATCATTAGATAATATAGTAATTTATTTTTGTATTAATTAAAGTGGAAAATATATAGCTAATAACTTTTTCCAGCTGCAGCTGTATATTAGCTCCACAACACCAATTGTTAACACTATTATATTTTATTTCTATTTTATGTTTTAATGACCAATAAGAAAAATAAATTGTGGGGGTCCTATAAATAGGGGATGCACCAAATCCACAAATATAGCATTCAGCAAAACACCAAATCCACCACAAAAGATTTCAAAATCTTAAAAATAAAGGAAAAAAACACCTGTCAACTACCATAAAGTCACATGATAATTAAAGAAGTCATTTAATATTTTGGGTTTGGATTTGCTTGAATTTGGCCAATCTGAAACCAAATCTGGGTTTCTTTGCATCTCTACCTAGAAGTCATTAGTTCTTCATTTATATTGTGAAAGTGTGGAATTATTTGACCTGATAAAATTGTAATTTTGTATTCAAATTTAATTTGCCAATTTTAACCCTATACTATTATTAATTTGCTTTTTACAGTGCCAAAATATTCTGCTTAAAAGTGAAAGAAAGCCAGATGTTTCCACCGTTACTCTTAAATTAAACTAATTAGCAAGTTCATAAACATTCATAGCAATTGCATATGAAGACTTAACACAATATATACAACTCTTCTCCCTTAGAAAATCTGTTGAATATTTTCAGGCAAGTATACAGTACCTGTCTGCCCATTTTGTCCTCTCCTGCCCCTTGTTCCAGGAGGCCCTATGTTGAAGAAATTCAACCGGTTAGGGAAAAAGTCATCAAATATTTTAGGGAGATTCTGTTTTTGCACCTTAAACCGAAATGCCGTTTTTTTTTTTAAATTCTTTCTTAGGCAGCCTTTTGTATAAAGCATACATTCCACAAACTTGAAAAATGGCAGCCAGATTTTAAAAACACCAAATGAAATATGTATATGCTGTACTAAGCATCTCAAGTCATGTTATCTGCTCATGCAGTGAACAATATTAGCAGAAATCAAGAACTAGAAACCGCAGCTATAAGCATTGAATTTTTAATAACAGAAGTAGCATTAGGAAGCAGTGATGATGTATAAAGAGCAGCATTCACTAAATGGGTATTGCATACATGCCACATGCCAAAAAGTCGCAAATCTAGAACATCAGACATCTTATTGACCAGTTCCCTCTAGATCTAGTAACCATTGCTTTGAGAAACAAGTAAATTCTACTTGCGGACTGGTTGCTATGGTTGACTAAAAAGGGAGCAAACATTGCACCCTTATATATTTATGAACACCATAAATTCCCTGTCACTTTGTATGATTTACAATAGTAATATTAACTTAATACAAAATATAATGCAAGACAGGTAGAATATACATATATACATTATATATGTTCAAACTGCTCACTACCTGTAAACCTTGCACTTAAATAATGAAAATAATTTATAAGGACCCAGCAAGATAGTATAATTTTGGTGTAGAAATGCAGAAATTACAAAGAAATTAAACTAAGCTCCATGTCGTTTAGCAAACTCAGCACTCTATGCCCTGTCCCTTTTTATATTAATGCCTACCTCTATTAAAACCATTGTGTTAAGTTGTGAAATATATATTAGGTGTGTATTTAGATCTTTTGCAAGTCAGTTTTACAGCAATGAATTGGGTACATTTGTCCTTCTGATGCATGAGCAGCACAGTAACATGATCTCAAAGCTTTATAGGAATTTCCACCTGCTACCCAGTGGTATGAAGACAAGTAGGTGGCATTGGCAGAGAAGTAACTCATAAAACAGATACACTAAATCATTTAATGCCAAAAGTAACGAAAATGAATCTGTATGAATCTGTATATATATATATATATATATATATATATATATATATATATATATATATATATATATATATTTGTAGAAATTGGAGGCACTCGCCGATACTAGTACTAGTGGATTTATTGAACTTCTCACATGTTCCCCCACATCAGCGGGTTTCGGTTAGAACCGTCATCATGATGTGCATATATATATATATATATATATATATATATATATATATATATATATATATATATATATATATATATATATATATATATATATATATATATATATATATATATATATATAAAATTCCAAAAGATAAATACAGTCATTTCAGGATAAAATACATAAAGAAAAATATACTGTATAGCTATAGCTATAGCTATAGATATTTATTTATATATATATATATATATATATATATATATATCCACAAACTGGACACACCTTGCTGGTGACACATTAATCTGAGATTCATTGGATAAAAACACTTGGGGGCAAATTTACTTGAGGTTGAATATAAATCCTTCGACTTCGAATATCGAAGTCGAAGGATTTAGCGAAGAATCATTCGATCGAACGATTAAATCCTTCGAATCGTTCGTTTCGAAGGATTTTAATCCATCGAACGAACGATTTTTCTTCAACCAAAAGATGCTTAGGAAGCCTATGGGGACCTTCCCCATAGGCAAACATTGACTTCGGTAGCTTTTAGGTGGCGAACTAGGGGGTCGAAGTTTTTTCTTAAAGAGACAGTACTTCGACTATCGAATGGTCGAATAGTTGAACGATTTTTAGTTCGAAGTCGAAGGTCGAAGTAGCCCATTCGATGGTCGAAGTAGCCAAAAAAAACATTAGAAACTGGAGTTTTTTTTCTTTATTCCTTCACTCGAGCTAAGTATATGGGCCCCTTGGATTACAACACTGTGGACTTTTTTTTATAATTCCCTTAAATAAGGGTTAGGTAAATTTAAAGAATTTCTTATGTGATTATATGAGTGTTATGTGCTACTGCAGTGACATGAACTGGCGCTAAAGGTTAATGGCTGAAACACTGTTCATTCTTTATGCATTTCAGAGCTTGCTGAGAAGTTTAAACAAAATAAATTTATGCTTTAGATGCAATCTTTTTTTATAATGTGCAAAATGTGCTGCCAAGGAACAATCAGCCATTTCAGTCTCAGCCTTTCCATTACAAGGAAGCTGAATGAAGGCACAGATATGAAGCTGTATAAAATATATTAAAGGGATACTGTCGTGGAAAAACATGTTTTTTACAAAATGTATCAGTTAATAGTGCTACTACAGCAGAATCCTGCATTGAAATCCGTTTTTCAAAACAAGAAATGGATTTTTTTATATCTAATTTTAAAATTTGCTATGGGGCTAGACATTTTGACATTTCCCAGATGCCCTCAGGTCATGTGACTTGTGCTCTGATAAACTTCAGTCACACTTTACTGCTGCACTGCAAGTTGGAGTGATGTCATTACCCCTCCCTCCTACAAGCTGCTGTAATGTAAATAGAGCCTTGTCTGCTGAACCTGTCAATTGAACAATAGGCAGGAATCAAGATAAGCTCCCACTGACACCACTTCAGAAGGACTGAAATAAGATAGTCCTGTGATCACTGCCCCCACTTACGTTTCAAAAATAAATATATATATATATACACACACACAATTCATTTTGGACGCTGGAAAAAATATTTTATATAGATAGTTTATTATATTTGTTTACACAAAAATGAATGGCAGAAACACAGGAGTTCACTCCCAGGACTGATGACAGGGAATAGAAAAAAAGGATAAAATGAGGACATACTTGAAAACCAGGAAAATTTAAGAGGAAGTCTAGGAAGGGTTAAAATAGCTCAGGAGAAAGGAGGCAGTAAGTAGTTAATGAAAAAAGAAGTATTGCAGGCAGGAAAGGAGCAAGGTCTGTGTGAGGTGGATAGCAGAGGGAACTCACAGCTCCTTTACCTCATCTAGTAACCAGTAAAACAAACTAGGAAGGCAGCAAGTAGAGAAAGTTCCCCCCTCCAAAGGAAAGCAGAGAACAAACTTACAGAACGGCAGGAGCTTTGATAGTGTCTGTGGGCGGAGGGGCTGCTAGTGCAGCTGTAGCGCAGGACGTAGGAAAGTGAAAGTAATTGCTTCCCTGCAAACCATGTGACCTCTCTCCTCTAAACATCACACGCATGGGCAGAGAGGGGAGGGGGAGTGTACAGCTAGATTCTCATGTCGTAGTGCGACCTGGCTTTTCATTACAGAGTGGCTGCCTCCAAGCACACAGGTAATGCTGTGCCTGCTGTTAGATCAGCACAGGATGAATGTGTAATGAGCAAAAATGGAAGCCCCCATGACAAAATACAAACTAAAATAACTTATGCATGGATTTGTGGATTAACATTTTATTTGCCAGACAGTGTTTATGGATGTGTGTTTTTTATAAAAATGCAAAAAAAAATTTTTTTAAAATGACGACAGATTCCCTTTAACCTTCTAAGTTACAATTTATTCATACGTTCCTACGTTCATTTGATGCAATTTGTGTTCCAGGACTTATATATATATATATATATATATAGTGATTGTGTTAAAAAAAGGCTTTAGTTTCTCACATTTTTATACAATCTTTTTGTTCAACCCACTGCATTAAAGTGGAAAGTCTGCAGTTCAACTGTATCTGAGTTGTTTTATTTAAAATTCATTGTGGTAATGTACAGAATCAAAATTAGAAAAGTTGTCTCTGTCTAAATATTTATGGGCCTATTATATATATCTACTCGAGCTCAAATAGAGGAGCCTAAACGTTGAAATAAATATTTTTCTTTTTTTGCATATGAAGTCCTTGGAGTGCGGTTTGTGACCAATGATAATATATATGTGTGTATATATATATATATATATATATATATATATATATATATATATATATATATATATATATATATATATATATATGGATTTATAAGACATTAGACATTAGTTTAGGGGTTGGTAAGTTAGTAGGCTATTGTGGTACTCTGTGCATCAGGTACATAAAACCTAACAGCTATTTTCTTCATTAAACAAGACTATTGTGCATGAGTTCTGCCAGGTCTTTGAGATTTAATATGACTGAATAGTAAATCATCGAAACTAATGTCAGTATTTCAACAATGAGATAAAATGAAAACTTATGGTCTCATTACATATAGCTGAATTTACAAATATTAAATTCAATTTACTTTAAAAAAGAATGGTCAGCTTGATACTATGCAGTGCAATGCACGGGAACGCATGTAAAAACTTCTGTGTGCAAGAGCCCTCCCCTTGTATGAAGCTAGCCATTCTTTTTTTAAAAGTAAATTTCATTTCATTCTGGTGCTCGCTCAGTAAAGCATGTAAAAACACCAGAGTGAGGGTAGGCAACTCAAATAATAAAGAATATATAGGAGTAAATAATAACTTGTATTCATCTCAGTTAATCATTTAATCAAGTTCTGCAGCAGGGAAAGGCATTTTTCCCTATCAAGGTTTCCTTATTGTGATTGCAGATAGATAGATACATTTGCTGTATGGGATGGATGGCTTTTTAAAACACATAATAATATACATATATATAGTGATGGGTGAATTTGGGGCGTTTTGCTTCACTGAAAAATTCAACTGTGAAAAATTTGCAAGTCGGCGTCTCGTTTTTGATGTGGCGTCCGCTTTTTGGACGCTGGCGCACATTCGCCGACTGGACGCTTTTCCATTTCTTTTACGCCGGTGAACTTTCGCTACTGAATTTTCATGGCGGATTCACCGCAAATTCGCCCATCGCTACATATATATATTTTTTTTGTAAGTTCACTCTCCAATATATTCTCTCATTGTATCCAACTGGATTGCCCATTCCCCCGTGGGTGTTGTTACATGATAAATGCTCTCTGGTTGGCTTATTTAGCTTTAACTTGCTTTTCCTGAAATGGACTTACCCAGTATACTTAGAAAGTGTATAAAATATAGCCAGAGCCAATTGAAGGTAACAAATTAATCTTTTTAAAAACATAAATTCATTCATAAATAATGTATTCAAAAGGCTCCCAACATTTGTATTACATAAATAAAGTGCCTAATGTAGCTTTTTAGCTGAATTAATAGGTAGTAACAAACAAACTTCAGACAACTAAACCTTTTCCAAGATAAGTATCAGTCTGTGTCAGATATCTCACATTCATAGCTTGCATCCAAACTAACTGTGCTTTTCCTTTTTAAGAGGATCTGCACAAACAGTGTAGTGTAAGAAATAGCATCTTTTCATTGGCAAACCAGTTGTCACAAATTAGAACTATGAAACCACCTTGAATTGGACTGCTATCCTATCTAATATTATTTGCAATAATTGATACAAAGGGGCAGATTTACTAAAGGGCAAAGTCGCTAACGATAGTGACATATTTGCTAGCGAAAGAGACTGGCGCTAGTGGTCATTCGCACTCTATCACCAGGTGACTCTACGCTTTGGCGAACGGTCATTATGTAATTTGTAAATATATGTACCCACATTTAAAATAAAGATGTCCATACAACTTTAAATTTCCCGCCCTATGCTAAACTCCGCATTTAAGTGAATTGGCGTAGTCTGAAAGCATTTGCGCCTGGCGAAGTGTAGCGATGGGTGCAAAGTGGCCGCTGGTTGACAATTCACCCTTTAGTAAATCTGTCCCAAAATATAATTTCATTCCCAGCACAAATTTCTTCTAGTTTATAGGGGTCATTTACAATAACCCCTAGAGCACTATGGGGCAAAAATGAAGCCCATATCCATAATTTTTGCATTTGGGCAAATATGGAATCTAACACAAAATATTCAGCCAAATTCTAAATCGAATCTGAACCATAATGTGCATAAACAAATGTGAGAATTTTTTTAATTTTTTTTTTATAAATTGCGATTAAAAAATTGTCATGTTCAGTTATCCAGATTTTGACTTTTGTAGTAACATTATAATGGATGTACTGAATCTAGGATGCAATTCAGGATTTCATTGAATCGTAAAATATTTTGCAGCATTCAGATTCATCTGAATCTCAGAACATAATCCTGGAATTGGTGCATCCCTATTAATTTTACTACACTGGACTGACCCAGGGAGAGAAACAGATAAACTGGAAGGAATGAAACCTATTTTGACTTGCTACATATTCAGATTTTGTGCTGTTTGCTGAGAGTGATATAAACATCATGGAAAAGTAACCCACATGACATTAGTCTAAATAACAAACTGTAAGCCAGAGGTTTAAATACTATGTACAAAACAGATCACAGCTGGGTTCTGTTGCTGTGATACTGTAGCCGAAAGGATTAGCAAATACAAGGAGAGTATGTTGTAAAGGTGTGAATTCTTCAATAAGGAGCCTGTTTCCTTTGGTGGCTAAGGAGAGAGTTCAATTTGGAAGCTGTTATTTCTACAGTAATCACAGGACTGGGAAACTATCTAAAATATCCATCTGCAGATCCAGCAAGGAGTGTCTTGCTTACTCTTTCTGCTTGAGAATCACTTTAGAAGTGGATATGATTTATAGTGTAACCCTGCCTTCAAATCTGCCTCATCTCAAAATTCTCAAAGCCCAGCATGAGAAAAATGTTCTAGGTGCTTGCTGTTTGGATGCTGGCGTATGTCACTATGAAATGTCATTATGAAACCTACGTCAGCAATGGCTCCCTAATCCCTATCGTCCAATTAGCCAAGGCTATTTTTCAAGTGACCTTCTGTAACAACTATTATATGATTTGTCTCTTTTCTTAAAGACTGCTTATTAAGGTACAATAAGACCAAAGACATGTTGTTGACTCATTGGGGCAGATTTACTACAGATCGAAGTGGCTAACGCTACTTATTGCTAGCGTTGCCACCCGCAGGGACATCGGCAATTCACTAGAGAACAGGACTGTCGCTAGCGGTCATTTGCAGTCTATCGCCAGACGACTTTTCGCTCTGGCGAACAGACGTTACTGAACGTTAGCTCTTTTGCCAGAGTTGCCTTCGCTACCTCAGACCAGGCGAAGTGCTATAGAGCAGCTAGATCTTCCTCAATCTTCTGTCACATACATCATATCCTGTGTACTGAAAATGCATTAAAGTTCAAAAAACGCTGGCGACTTTTCCTTTTTTTAAGCGGGATTGTCTGCAATAGTGCTAATATACTTTTTTGGGTAGGCGGTTTTCTCCTCACATTTAATACATATAGAACATTCATTTTACAGTGGGCTAATGTGTAGGGCATTAAATTGACTCTTTTGTCTTTATTAAAGTTCCCTGGACATGTGTAATATAAACCGTTAACTTAAACCATTTGCAGCAACATTTATAATAGAGACAACACAACTTTGAATTTCCCACCCTATGCAAATTGACCTAAGCGCAAGATCACTAGCAAAGTTTCGCTAGGCACAAATGAATGCTAGAGCATCTTCACTATGAAATGCTCGCACAGCCAAAGTAACGCTAATGAAAAGGTGCCAGCGTTCAACAACCGGGACAAAACTTTGCATTATAGTGAATTTGCGTATTCGTAGCGTATTTGTGCCTGACAAAGTTGTGCAATGGGTGCGAAGCTGTTGCTGGCAACAATTCGCCCTTTAGTAAATCTGCCCCATTATGGCAGGCTTGGAGTCACTTGGGTATATTTATCAAAGAGTGAAGTTAGAGATCCCCACAGTCCACTAGAGTGAAATTCCACCATTCTTCATTAATTTCTATGGGATTTTTACAGGCAAATTTATCAAAGGGTGAACTTTCCCCCATTGATAAATACTCTTTTAAAAATCTCATAGAAAAGAATGGAGAGTGGTGGAATTTCACACTAGTGAACTGTGGTGATCTCTAACTTCACTCCTGTACCATCTTGAAGCCCACTGGAGCCACTAATATTGTGGGCAGCAGGGCAGAAGATAATTTTTCAGCACGTGCCAAGAGATGAGCTGCAGGTTGCTGAGGGGAAGGCACATGGAGCCTGAGTGCACATCTTACACCTGGGTTAATTATGCCATTGTAATTGTTACCTTTTATTACTCATCTTTCTATTCGGGCCCTCTGCTGTTCATATGCCAATCGCTCATTAAAATCAAAGCAATTTGGACCCTAGCTAAATAACTAAAAAACACAAATAATAAAAAATGAAAAGCAACTGCAAATTGTCTCAGAATATCACTCTCTATATCAAGTTAATTTAAAGGTGAACAACCCCTTTAAGGGTGTATATATATATATATATATATATATATATATATATATGCATATTTCATTGTATAATTATGTTACTGTACTAAAGACTAAATAATCAAGCCGTGAGGACAGGTGCAACTAACATGCTACAGTCAAGACTGATCCTTCTGTTTGGTTGCAGGTTAACTAAATAGCTGCCTACTGAGTCAGTCATCAGGAACCAGTTTAAAAACAAGCCACATGTCTGTGAACACAGCATGCAATTTTTGGATGAGTTTAAATGTTTTGTTTAGCAAATACCATATGCCTGTGTGTGTAACTTCCACCTTCAGAGGAAACCTCCTGTTGTGATTACAGGCCAAAATATATTTTCAAGTAACCTTTAACCTTCAGTCTAGAGCCACATGGAGGGAAACTAAACAGTGAGATCCAGGGGGTAAGGAAAAGAGACAGTTGATGTATCTGTTATTTGGATATGGATAAGAAAAGGATAAGAAAGGCTACTAGCCACATCAGTGCATTGCAGCTTTGTCAATGGTGTGGGCCAGTTACATGATGTCATTAAATGAATTTATATGACATCACAAAATGGAAATCAACAGAACTTTTAGCAAGCTGCAGACACAAGGATACCTTAAGCTGGCCATAGACGTAAAGATCCGATCGTACGAATCAACGTAATGATCGGACTTTCCCATCTCCCGACCTTCCACTAACCATTCAGATCAAAGTCTTTACCATTCCGATCAAATAAGAACAGATCACCCAATGTTCTGCCCCTGACAGCAATCGTACGATACTTATGTCTGACAACACTAGTGACAGTCTCCCTCTGAAAATCGTACGATCGGCAATACAAGCAGAGATATTATCGGCAGGCGACAGAAATTTTCTAACCTGTCTGATCGACCAAACGACCGATCTCCGACGAACGAAAAATGTCGGGACTCTACACACACGGTCCGAAAATCGTACGGATCCACGATTCGTACGATCGGATCTTTGCGTCTATGGCCAGCTTTATTCTCTAATGGCATCTGCCCTGCTGTCCATCAGTCCTTATCTATACGACAACTGTTTGCCTGGCTTTAATCTTAGGCAGAAAGGGTATTAATGAGATATGTAATTTAGCTGCTATTAGGTTGTAGTCGGCACATTTTGTAAGGGGGATACAATGACATATTTCCTTAAAGATTCTGGCTATTTTTTGTAGATTCCAAAGAATTGTGTGTTGAAATTCCTTTTATAATAGTTTATCAATCAGCATTGCCAAAATTGAGACCCGCATGCCTTCAAGTTTTTCTTTTAGCTACTGCCTTCCAAAGTGCAATAATGACTTAACTGTATGGCAGTTTTAGCTTGGTTTAGAAGCATGAGAACTTGTCATTGGCAATTCATTCAAAACTGAGCCTGACCATTAAGAATTTTAACAGAACAAAACACATTGGAGGTGAGCTCTGGTAAGGCCCACCAGAATATGCCATGCAGAAAAAATGAAAGCCAATTGTAAAGGAGGTTCTTTTGGAATTCTCTCTCTGAGTCAGTTGTACTTGCAAATAAATTAGATAGCTTTAACAAGAGGTTTGGGTGGTTTTTAACAAGTTAGAAAATATAGAGTTATTGAAAATAGCATTTAGTACAAACTTGATCCAGGCACTGGTCCGATTGCCATCTTGGAGTCAAAAAGGGACTTTTTCCCTCTGAGGCAAATTAGAGAGGCTTCAGAAGGGGTTTTTGCCTTCCTCTGGAACAACTAGCAGTTAGGCAGGTTTTATAAAGACATGAATGGTTAAACTTAAGGGACATGTGTAACTTATGGAAACATAAAAACTAGGCAGCACAATTGTAACATCACTCTCTATGCTCTAGGAATATTACATGAGCAAATCTGATTATACTGGCTGTAAAAAAAGTGATACCTTGACAGCAAATATCATTTGGGGTTAGCTGAGGAACTTATTTGCTACCTTGGATTTCTACTGGCTAAGTATGCCACCTTTTCTAGACAAATATACCTGCCTTAATTTGTTTATCTTTCCTTTTTTAAATGACAACTAAAGCTCTGCAAACCTCAAATGCTGCATATTATGTTTTGGGGTACTATACCAGCCCAAGGTGACCACAGCCCTTTAGGGGTAAAGATCTGTGTATCCAAACATGCTCCTAGTGCCTTCCCATCTTCCTTTCTGCTGATCCACAACACATGATCTGAGCTGCTTTAAGTTACTCGAGCCCAGTGGTCGAACAAAGAGCCCTTCTCCATCATGCTCCAAATACTACTGAATGACAGGTACTCTACTGAACGCACATGGGGTGTTGATATGTATACCTCAGCACTAAATGCTCCCCACTGTTCTGTGTGCATCAATGCACTGACAGACAGAAAGGGCCATTTTGTCTGCCACTGTTCACTGCCAGAGGTCAGCGGCAGACAAAACACCCCAAGTGTCATAAGCCTTAGCATTTTAAAAATCCCGGAGGGGATCATTACATGGGGTTAGTTGAAACCCCCCCGTGAAAGGCTAAGTTGACAGGCCATGTCACCTATGCATGATTTAAATGTCACTTACATTGAAAATGTACTCTATAGAAAAAATTTAAGAATAGAGGAAAAAGTGGTATGTGGTGGAGTGGGAGAGAAAAATAAAGTGTTACTGAAGCCATAAAAGAAGAGGTCCCACGCTTCCATCAAATTCTGCCTAGAGAAGTGACATCAACTTGTTTTCATAGCACTTGACTTGGCATTGGGATTTTCTCCCATATTCTGACACTCATGCAACTGTTTAAGAATAACAGACTTCGCTGTTAAATAAAGACCAAGCGCAGAATTATTTAGATTACTGCTCTCTACAATAAACTTTAGGTTCATCCTCAGGTTAACTTCCCCATTAACGTTCCAAAAAAAAGTGTTAAAGATCACCCTTACATTTGTTGTCATCTAAGTCATGTAATTGACTTTTCTTTTTATGATTCCTTATAAAAGCCATAATCCAGCCACACATATCTATAATCTATATCATAACTTTTAATATCTGGAAGTCAATCTGGAACATAAGTCGATTCCACATTTCTAAACTATTCTCTCAAGGACATAAGAATGTTGACAGGCTTGCTTTCCTGTAGTATTTATTTTGCTGCCAGCAAGACAGCTCCTCTAATGAAATTTTCTCATTTAGGCAGACATCAGTTCAGCCCAGGTCACAAACTGACAGTCAAATATCAAAGGCAGGGACGCAATCCTAATCCTTTTTATAACATGCAAATGGTTTCCACAGGCCCCCCACCCTGCTGCCTGAGAAGTAATACTATCATCATATCATGCAACACAGAAACCTTCAAATAGGCTGCAGCTTTTCATCTTCAGCTAAAAGTCTATTTTTCCTTTTTGATGCTTTTTTTAAAGGAAATTAGGTCTTATGATTACAATTTCATGGGTCTGTCCTTCTTCTTAAACACAGAAGCAATTTTAGCTCTTTCGCTTTCATGAATAAAGAGGCTGTTATTTCCAAACTAATTTTAAGCAGAGCTTTACACTTAATTGGAGCACTTAAATCATGGGCACAAAGTTTGCCCAGGTCTAGCAACCCTTTTCAAAGACGACCAGTAAATACCATCTCAAGCATGGTCGGACTGGGCCGGCGGGACACTGGGAAAAACACGATGGGCCCCGGCCCAGACCCGCCCCCTGATCTGCTGGCTCCCAAAACAAAGCAATGATGTGCGGCACACACTAGCGTTTGAGCAATTTGAGCTATGCGACAGCATTCGGACATGTGCATGGGGGGCCTCCAAAGTTTGGTACCCGGTGGGCCCCCAATTGTCCATTCCGACCCTGATTTCACAGAAACCAAGGGGATTCTAAAAGCTCTTTTATCAAAGAGACAAGAAAGATGATTTATGACCTGAAAGTAAATTGCCATAGTTTTTATTCATAATGCAATGTTTAACCTTAATTGTACAAGTGTGTGGTGTAGTGAATTAGATGCAAGTTGCAGAGTCCGGATTGCATTACTTCTACTCGCATTAAAATGATGTTAGCACGTGATTCTATTGTCACAAGTCTGCTGCGCCTTTTAAAGAAACTAGTGGGAACCCTGGAATAACCTCCATGTTGAGAATGGTAGTAACTCCAGGGTTTAATTTCACTCCTAGTGAGTACAATGTTACCAGAGAAACAACACTTTGACCACAGAGGATAAAATATATGGCTACCAGAAGATACAAAGCAATTGTTTACATTTACTGAACACAAATCAAGGTTTGCGTACACAAGTAAGGGTCACACAAAGGCTGTTATGGTGTGCCCTCCCACAGAAAAAAAACATCATCAATAAATCTTGGGTGATCTGCTCTAGATAAATAATTTTTAGGTATAGCAATGAAATACAAGTTAAGGTATAACTAATGTTACTGCTTTAATTAGCCAAAATATCTGCTTAATGGATCAGAGCAAGTCCACTTACAAAGTGCACTGGCAGTAGCAGAAAGCTTAACCTTAAGAAAACCATTGTGTGAGTGTGTATTTAATTGCTTTTCCTTTTTGCCCGCCAGTTTCCTAGAAGGTTTCTGCATTGCTTTGGCAGTCACCGCATGTTTATACACTCATTGTAAATAATCTGAACTAAGAAGACTTCCCTTTGCAGAACTGCCTGTATATGTTCACAATACAAAGTGAAGTAGTGAAGCACAACTTTCCCAAAGTGACTGAGGCATGTTATCATTTAGAGCCACTTTCTGTAAGGTCAAAACCAATGAAACAGATGTACCATAAAGAAACCCCAAGAAATGCTACTGTAATCAGCAAGTTGCTTTTTAATCTTTTACCTTAAAAAGCATTTTCCTATAGCATGTCATGTTTAGCAATAGGGATGTAGCGAACGTCGGAAAAAAAGTTCGCGAACATATTCGCGAACTTGCGCAAAAATGCGAGCGGTTCGCGAACGGTTCGCGAACCCCATAGACTTCAATGGGAAGGCGAACTTTAACATCTAGAAAAGACATTTCTGGCCAGAAAAATGATTTTAAAGTTGTTTAAAGGGTGCAACGACCTGGACAGTGGCATGCCAGAGGGGGATCAAGGGCAAAAATTTATCTGAAAAATCTGCCTGTGTGTGCTTGGAAGAGATAGTGTAGGGGGAGAGCTGTTAGTGATTTCAGGGACAGATGATAGTAAGCTTGCTGGCTAGTAATCTGCTTGATACTGCTCTGTATTGGAGGGACAGAAGTCTGCAGGGATTTGAGGGACATTTTAGCTTAGGTAGCTTTGCTGGCTAGTAATCTACTGTTCTCTTTAAACAACTGCCATACGTTGACCTTGTAGGCATTGTTTGCCCAGTTTTTTTGGACGCAGCCACTGAAGCACAGTTGCCAGAAAAAATATGCCATATAAATGCTGAAAATAGTCATTTTTCGCCATACGTTGACCTTGTAGACATTGTTTGCCCAGTTTTTTTGGACGCAGCCACTGAAGCACAGTTGCCAGAAAAATTATGCCATATAAATGCTGAAAATATAAATTTTTTTGGTTGCAGCCACTGAAGCACAGAGGCCAGAAAAATTATGCCATATAAATGCAGAAAATATGCATTTTTTTGGTCGCAGCCACTGAAGCACAGTTGACAGAAAAATTATGCCATATAAATGCTGAAAATATAAATTTTTTTGGTTGCAGCCACTGAAGCACAGAGGCCAGAAAAATTATGCCATATAAATGCAGAAAATATGCATTTTTTTGGTCGCAGCCACTGAAGCACAGTTGCCAGAAAAAATATGCCATATAAATGCTGAAAATAGTCATTTTTTGCCATATACGTTGAGTCAACGTATGGCAAAAAATGACTATTTTCAGCATTTATATGGCATATTTTTTCTGGCCTCTGTGCTTCAGTGGCTGCGGCCAAAAAAACTGGGCAAACAATGCCTACAAGGTCAACGTCGTTGACCTTGTAGGCATTGTTTGCCCAGTTTTTTTGGCCGCAGCCACTGAAGCACAGAGGCCAGAAAAAATATGCCATATAAATGCTGAAAATAGTCATTTTTTTGGTCGCAGCCACTGAAGCACAGTTGCCAGAAAAATTATGCCATATAAATGCTGAAAATATAAATTTTTTTGGTTGCAGCCACTGAAGCACAGAGGCCAGAAAAATTATGCCATATAAATGCTGAAAATATAAATTTTTTTGGTTGCAGCCACTGAAGCACAGTTGACAGAAAAATTATGCCATATAAATGCTGAAAATATAATTTTTTTTGGTTGCAGCCACTGAAGCACAGAGGCCAGAAAAATTATGCCATATAAATGCAGAAAATATGCATTTTTTTGGTTGCAGCCACTGAAGCACAGAGGCCAGAAAAATTATGCCATATAAATGCAGAAAATATGCATTTTTTTGGACGCAGCCACTGAAGCACAGAGGCCAGAAAAATTATGCCATATAAATGCAGAAAATATGCATTTTTTTGGTTGCAGCCACTGAAGCACAGTTGCCAGAAAAAATATGCCATATAAATGCTGAAAATAGTCATTTTTTGCCATACGTTGACCTTGTAGACATTGTTTGCCCAGTTTTTTTGGTTGCAGCCACTGAAGCACAGAGGCCAGAAAAAATTAAACCAGTAGGGTTTGCACCCTAGTTTGTAACGGTGGCGGAGGGAGGAGGAGGACGCTAAAGGACAGCTGTGTGTGGAGTCATGAGGCTTGAAGAGAAGGACAGCTGCATAGAAGTCAGAACAAGTCTTCCGGCTTCCGAGATCCACCCCTCATTCATTTTAATAAAGGTCAGGTAATCGACACTTTTGTGACCTAGGCGAGTTCTCTTCTCAGTTACAATCCCTCCTGCTGCACTGAAGGTCCTTTCTGAGAGCACACTTGAGGCTGGGCAAGACAAGAGGTTCATGGCAAATTGTGACAGCTCTGGCCACAGATCAAGCCTGCGCACCCAGTAGTCCAGGGGTTCATCGCTCCTCAGAGTGTCGATATCTGCAGTTAATGCCAGGTAGTCCGCTACCTGCCGGTCGAGGCGTTCTTTGAGGGTGGATCCAGAAGGGTTGTGGCGCTGCCTTGGACAGAAAAACATTTGCATGTCTGACGTTACAGACTGGCCAAAGGGCTTTGTCCTTGCAGGTGTGCTCGTGGCAGGATTACTGGCACCTCTGCCCCTGGAATGTTGATGAGTTCCTGAAGTGACATCACCCTTAAAAGCATTGTACAACATGTTTTGCAGGCTGGTTTGTAAATGCCGCATCTTTTCGGACTTGTGGTATGTTGGTAACATTTCTGACACTTTATGCTTGTACCGAGGGTCTAGTAGCGTTGCGACCCAGTACAGGTCCTTCTCCTTAAGCCTCTTGATACGGGGGTCCTTCAACAGGCATGACAGCATGAAAGACCCCATTCTCACAAGGTTGGATGCAGAGCTATCCATCTCCGCTTCCTCATTATCAAGGACTGCATCATCCACGGTCTCCTCCCCCCAGCCACGTACAAGACCAGGGGTCCCCAAAAGGTCACCACTAGCCCCCTGGGAAGCCTGCTCCTGTTGGTCCTCCTCCTCCTCCTCCACAAAGCCACCTTCCTCCTCTGACTCCACTTCTGGCACCTCTCCCTGCGTTGCAGCAGGTGCCTGGGTTCGTTCTGGTGATTCCGACCAGAAATCGTGCGCTTCCAGCTCCTCGTCACGCTGGTCTACAGTAGGGATGTAGCGAACGTCGGAAAAAAAGTTCGCGAACATATTCGCGAACTTGCGCAAAAAATGCGAGCGGTTCGCGAACGGTTCGCGAACCCCATAGACTTCAATGGGAAGGCGAACTTTAACATCTAGAAAAGACATTTCTGGCCAGAAAAATGATTTTAAAGTTGTTTAAAGGGTGCAACGACCTGGACAGTGGCATGCCAGAGGGGGATCAAGGGCAAAAATGTATCTGAAAAATCTGCCTGTGTGTGCTTGGAAGAGATAGTGTAGGGGGAGAGCTGTTAGTGATTTCAGGGACAGATGATAGTAAGTTTGCTGGCTAGTAATCTGCTTGATACTGCTCTGTATTGGAGGGACAGAAGTCTGCAGGGATTTGAGGGACATTTTAGCTTAGGTAGCTTTGCTGGCTAGTAATCTACTGTTCTCTTTAAACAACTGCCATACGTTGACCTTGTAGGCATTGTTTGCCCAGTTTTTTTGGACGCAGCCACTGAAGCACAGTTGCCAGAAAAAAATATGCCATATAAATGCTGAAAATAGTCATTTTTCGCCATACGTTGACCTTGTAGACATTGTTTGCCCAGTTTTTTTGGACGCAGCCACTGAAGCACAGTTGCCAGAAAAAATATGCCATATAAATGCTGAAAATAGTAATTTTTCGCCATACGTTGACCTTGTAGACATTGTTTGCCCAGTTTTTTTGGTTGCAGCCACTGAAGCACAGTTGCCAGAAAAAATATGTCACGTAAATGCTGAAAATAGTCATTTTTTGCCATATACGTTGAGTCAACGTATGGCAAAAAATGACTATTTTCAGCATTTATATGGCATATTTTTTCTGGCCTCTGTGCTTCAGTGGCTGTGGCCAAAAAAACTGGGCAAACAATGCCTACAAGGTCAACGTCGTTGACCTTGTAGGCATTGTTTGCCCAGTTTTTTTGGCCACAGCCACTGAAGCACAGAGGCCAGAAAAAATATGCCATATAAATGCTGAAAATAGTCATTTTTTTGGTCGCAGCCACTGAAGCACAGTTGCCAGAAAAATTATGCCATATAAATGCTGAAAATATAAATTTTTTTGGTTGCAGCCACTGAAGCACAGAGGCCAGAAAAATTATGCCATATAAATGCAGAAAATATGCATTTTTTTGGTTGCAGCCACTGAAGCACAGAGGCCAGAAAAAATTAAACCAGTAGGGTTTGCACCCTAGTTTGTAACGGTGGCGGAGGGAGGAGGAGGACGCTAAAGGACAGCTGTGTGTGGAGTCATGAGGCTTGAAGAGAAGGACAGCTGCATAGAAGTCAGAACAAGTCTTCCGGCGTGCAGTAACCCTCCGAGATCCACCCCTCATTCATTTTAATAAAGGTCAGGTAATCGACACTTTTGTGACCTAGGCGAGTTCTCTTCTCAGTTACAATCCCTCCTGCTGCACTGAAGGTCCTTTCTGAGAGCACACTTGAGGCTGGGCAAGACAAGAGGTTCATGGCAAATTGTGACAGCTCTGGCCACAGATCAAGCCTGCGCACCCAGTAGTCCAGGGGTTCATCGCTCCTCAGAGTGTCGATATCTGCAGTTAATGCCAGGTAGTCCGCTACCTGCCGGTCGAGGCGTTCTTTGAGGGTGGATCCAGAAGGGTTGTGGCGCTGCCTTGGACAGAAAAACATTTGCATGTCTGACGTTACAGACTGGCCAAAGGGCTTTGTCCTTGCAGGTGTGCTCGTGGCAGGATTACTGGCACCTCTGCCCCTGGAATGTTGATGAGTTCCTGAAGTGACATCACCCTTAAAAGCATTGTACAACATGTTTTGCAGGCTGGTTTGTAAATGCCGCATCTTTTCGGACTTGTGGTATGTTGGTAACATTTCTGACACTTTATGCTTGTACCGAGGGTCTAGTAGCGTTGCGACCCAGTACAGGTCCTTCTCCTTAAGCCTCTTGATACGGGGGTCCTTCAACAGGCATGACAGCATGAAAGACCCCATTCTCACAAGGTTGGATGCAGAGCTATCCATCTCCGCTTCCTCATTATCAAGGACTGCATCATCCACGGTCTCCTCCCCCCAGCCACGTACAAGACCAGGGGTCCCCAAAAGGTCACCACTAGCCCCCTGGGAAGCCTGCTCCTGTTGGTCCTCCTCCTCCTCCTCCACAAAGCCACCTTCCTCCTCTGACTCCACTTCTGGCACCTCTCCCTGCGTTGCAGCAGGTGCCTGGGTTCGTTCTGGTGATTCCGACCAGAAATCGTGCGCTTCCAGCTCCTCGTCACGCTGGTCTACAGCCTCATCTGTCACTCGTCGCACGGCACGCTCCAGGAAGAAAGCGAAGGGTATTAGGTCGCTGATGGTGCCTTCGGTGCGACTGACCATATTTGTCACCTCTTCAAAAGGTCGCATGAGCCTGCAGGCATCGCGCATAAGCACCCAGTAACGGGGGAAAAAAATCCCCAGCTGTGCAGATCCAGTCCTACCACCCAGTTCAAAAAGGTACTCGTTGACGGCCCTTTGTTGTTGCAGCAGACGTTCCAACATAAGGAGCGTTGAATTCCAGCGAGTCTGGCTGTCAGAAATCAAACGCCTGACTGGCATGTTGTAGCGCTGCTGAATGTCAGCAAGGCGTGCCATGGCTGTGTAGGAACGTCTGAAATGGGCCGACACCTTTCTGGACTGGGTGAGAACGTCCTGGAATCCTGGGTACTTGGAGACAAAACGTTGGACTATTAAATTTAACACATGTGCCATGCAGGGCACATGTGTTAAATTGCCTAGTCTCAACGCTGCCAACAGATTGCTTCCATTGTCACACACCACTTTTCCGATCTGCAGTTGGTGTGGGGTCAGCCACCGATCGGCCTGTGACTGCAGAGATGACAGGAGTACAGATCCGGTATGGTTTTTGCTTTCCAGGCACGTCATCCCCAAGACAGCGTGACAACGGCGTACCTGGCACGTCGAATAGCCTAGGGGGAGCTGGGGGTGCACAGGTGTGGAGGAGGAGAAGGAGGACCCAGCAGCAGAGTAAGAAGAAGAAGAAGACGAGGTAGAGAGCGATGGAGGAGTAGAGGTGGTGGCAGAACCGCGTGCAATCCGTGGCGGTGACACCAACTCCACTGTTGTTGTTGAGCTACCCATTCCCTGCTTCCCAGCCATTACCAAGTTCACCCAGTGGGCAGTGTAGGTGACATACCTGCCCTGACCATGCTTGGAGGACCATGCGTCAGTAGTCATATGGACCTTTGGCCCAACACTAAGTGACAGAGATGCGGTAACTTGGCTCTGCACATGTTGGTACAGGTGTGGTATTCCCTTTTTAGAAAAAAAATTGCGGCTGGGTACCTTCCACTGCGGTGTCCCAATTGCTACAAATTTGCGGAAGGCCTCAGAGTCCACCAGCTGGTATGGTAAAAGCTGGCGGGCTAAGAGTGCAGACAAGCCAGCTGTCAGACGCCGGGCAAGGGGGTGACAGTCAGACATTGGCTTCTTACGCTCAAACATGGCCTTCACAGAAACTTGGCTGGTGGCAGATGACTGGGAATGGGAACAGGTGGTCAAGGTGGAAGGCGGAGTGGAGGGTGGTTCAGACGGGTCAAGGAGAGCAGAGGTAGAGCAGTAAGATGCTGGACCAGAAGGAGTGTGGCTTTTAGTTTGCCTGTTGCCTTTGAGGTGTTGCTCCCAAAGTGCTTTGTGCTTGCCGCTCATGTGCCTTCGCATAGAAGTTGTACCTATGTGGCTGTTGGGCTTACCAAGGCTCAGTTTCTGACTGCACTCATTGCAAATTACAATGCTTTTGTCAGAGGCACACACATTAAAAAAATCCCACACTGCTGACTTTTTGGAAGTGTGCGATCTGGCGGTAACAGTAGAAGTTGGCGGAGTTGGCGGTATTGGCGGCAATGGCGGGTGCGTTGGCCGGCTGAACACAGGTGCCGATACATGTTGTTGCCCTACTGATCCCTGCGGGCTGTCCTCCCTGCTTCTTCTAAGTCTTATTCTCCTACTGCCTCTCTGACTCTCCGTCTCTCCATCTGAACTACCCTCCTCTTGCTCTCTTCTACTAGGCACCCACAAAACATCAATCTCCTCATCATCATTCTCCTCAGATGCATCAATTTCTTCTGACACATCACAGAAGGAAGCAGCAGCGGGGACCTCCTCCTCATCACTCATTATGTCCATCTCTATCGTGTTCTCTGCCAGAATTAAATCTGGTGTAAGGTCCTCATCTCCTTCATCTTCTTCTGGCAATAATGGTTGCGCATTACTCAGTTCAAGAAACTCATTGGAAAATAACTCCTCTGACCCCAGTGAAGAAGGGGCACCGGTGGTGGAGGAAGTGTTACGTGGGGTGGCCATAGCAGTGGAGGATGAGGAGGATGTTGTGGTAAAGTTAGAAACGGTAGAGGATGGGGTGTGCTGTGTAAGCCAGTCAACTACCTCTTCAGCATTTTGGGAGTTCAGGGTCATTGGCTTTTTAAAACTGGGCAATTTGCTAGGGCCACATTGCATAGCAGCACGGCCCTAGCACGGCCTCTGCGTGGCGGCCTGCCTTTGCCTGGCATTATTTTTAAAAAAACAAACAACAACAACTAAAAACTCAGTTGTTTTTCGATTGAACATAGTACACAGCAATGGCGGCTTAGCACTGTGCCTTGCTAGCGGTCCGTTCCTTTGCTGGCATAGGATTTGTAAAAAAAACTGCAAAACAAAAAAACTCAGTGGTTTTTCTGCGAAAACATTGAAAATTACAGTCACAGCTAGATGGCGGGTTGAAGAAAACACTGTGCAAATAATGCCTACAAAGTCAACGTATACACTACTACAGCGGTGGATACGGATTACGTAAAATATATGAATGCTGCTTGAAAAAAAGTAACTCAAGTGGTTTTTCTAGAGACGATAATATTATCAATATTTAGACAAAATGTGAACAAGGTCACACAGCTCGATGGCGGGTTGAAGAAAACAGTGTGCAAATAATGCCTACAAGGTCAACGTATACACTACTACAGCGGTGGATACGGATTACGTAAAATATATGAATGCTGCTTGAAAAAAAGTAACTCAAGTGGTTTTTCTAGAGACGATAATATTATCAATATTTAGACAAAATGTGAACAAGGTCACACAGCTCGATGGCGGGTTGAAGAAAACAGTGTGCAAATAATGCCTACAAGGTCAACGTATACACTACTACAGCGGTGGATACGGATTACGTAAAATATATGAATGCTGCTTGAAAAAAAGTAACTCAAGTGGTTTTTCTAGAGACGATAATATTATCAATATTTAGACAAATGTGAACAAGCTCACACAGCTCGATGGCGGGTTGAAGAAAACAGTGTGCAAATAATGCCTACAAGGCCAACGTATACACTACTACAGCGGTGGATACGGATTACGTAAAATATATGAATGCTGCTTGAAAAAAGTGACTCCGGTGTTTTTTCTGGAGACGGTAATATTATGGATATTTAGACAGAATGGGAACAAGGTCACACAGCTCGATGGCGGGTTGAAGAAAACAGTGTGCAAATAATGCCTACAAGGCCAACGTATACACTACTACAGCGGTGGATACGGATTACGTAAAATATATGAATGCTGCTTGAAAAAAGTGACTCCGGTGTTTTTTCTGGAGACGGTAATATTATGGATATTTAGACAGAATGGGAACAAGGTCACACAGCTCGATGGCGGGTTGAAGAAAACAGTGTGCAAATAATGCCTACAAGGCCAACGTATACACTACTACAGCGGTGGATACGGATTACGTAAAATATATTATGCTGCTTGAAAAAAGTGACTCCGGTGTTTTTTCTGGAGACGGTAATATTATGGATATTTAGACAGAATGGGAACAAGGTCACACAGCTCGATGGCGGGTTGAAGAAAACAGTGTGCAAATAATGCCTACAAGGCCAACGTATACACTACTACAGCGGTGGATACGGATTACGTAAAATATTGAATGCTGCTTGAAAAAAGTGACTCCGGTGTTTTTTCTGGAGACGGTAATATTATGGATATTTAGACAGAATGGGAACAAGGTCACACAGCTCGATGGCGGGTTGAAGAAAACAGTGTGCAAATAATGCCTACAAGGCCAAGTATACACTACTACAGCGGTGGATACGGATTACGTAAAATATATGAATGCTGCTTGAAAAAGTGACTCCGGTGTTTCTGAGACGGTAATATTATGGATATTTAGACAGAATGGGAACAAGGTCACACAGCTCGATGGCGGGTTGAAGAAAACAGTGTGCAAATAATGCCTACAGGGCAAATAATGCCTAAAAGGTCAACTTATACACTACTAAGCGGTAGTAAAATAAAAAAGTAAAATAAAAAAAAATGAATATTAAAAAAAAAAAAATTAAAGTTGGTGCTGCTGAACTACTAGGAGCAGCAGATTAGCACACCAGTCCCACTCCCCAACACTGCTAGACTAATAGCACTGGGCTCTTATAGTAGTAGTAGTAGTAGTAGTAGTAAAACAACAAAAAAATAAATAAAAGCAGTCCTTACAAGGACTACTGTTATTGCAGCAGTCAGCAGATGAGATCAGAAGCAGGACAGCTGCCCACTGCAGCTACATACAGAGCACTGCAGTAGAAGGTAGATTACTAGCCAGCAAAGCTACCTAAGCTAAAATGTCCCTCAAACCCCTGCAGACTTCTGTCCCTCCAATAACAGAGCAGTATCAAAACGATTACTAGCCAGCAAACTTTCAACTGTCCCTGAAATCACTAACAGGCAGCAGCTCTCTCCCTACACTATCTCTTCAGCACACACAGGCAGAGTGAAAAAACGCTGCAGGGCTTCGGTTTTTATAGGGAAGGGGAGTGGTCCAGGGGAGAGCTTCCTGATTGGCTGCCATGTACCTGCTGGTCTGGGGTGAGAGGGCAAAAAAAAGCGCCAACAATGGCGAACCCAAAATGGCGAACGTCGCGCGACGTTCGCGAACTTCCGGCGAGCGCGAACACCCGATGTTCGCGCGAACAAGTTCGCCGGCGAACAGTTCGCGACATCTCTAGTCTACAGCCTCATCTGTCACTCGTCGCACGGCACGCTCCAGGAATAAAGCGAAGGGTATTAGGTCGCTGATGGTGCCTTCGGTGCGACTGACCATATTTGTCACCTCTTCAAAAGGTCGCATGAGCCTGCAGGCATCGCGCATAAGCACCCAGTAACGGGGGAAAAAAATCCCCAGCTGTGCAGATCCAGTCCTACCACCCAGTTCAAAAAGGTACTCGTTGACGGCCCTTTGTTGTTGCAGCAGACGTTCCAACATAAGGAGCGTTGAATTCCAGCGAGTCTGGCTGTCAGAAATCAAATGCCTGACTGGCATGTTGTAGCGCTGCTGAATGTCAGCAAGGCGTGCCATGGCTGTGTAGGAACGCCTGAAATGGGCCGACACCTTTCTGGACTGGGTGAGAACGTCCTGGAATCCTGGGTACTTGGAGACAAAACGTTGGACTATTAAATTTAACACATGTGCCATGCAGGGCACATGTGTTAAATTGCCTAGTCTCAACGCTGCCAACAGATTGCTTCCATTGTCACACACCACTTTTCCGATCTGCAGTTGGTGTGGGGTCAGCCACCGATCGGCCTGTGACTGCAGAGATGACAGGAGTACAGATCCGGTATGGTTTTTGCTTTCCAGGCACGTCATCCCCAAGACAGCGTGACAACGGCGTACCTGGCACGTCGAATAGCCTAGGGGGAGCTGGGGGTGCACAGGTGTGGAGGAGGAGAAGGAGGACCCAGCAGCAGAGTAAGAAGAAGAAGAAGACGAGGTAGAGAGCGATGGAGGAGTAGAGGTGGTGGCAGAACCGCGTGCAATCCGTGGCGGTGACACCAACTCCACTGTTGTTGTTGAGCTACCCATTCCCTGCTTCCCAGCCATTACCAAGTTCACCCAGTGGGCAGTGTAGGTGACATACCTGCCCTGACCATGCTTGGAGGACCATGCGTCAGTAGTCATATGGACCTTTGGCCCAACACTAAGTGACAGAGATGCGGTAACTTGGCTCTGCACATGTTGGTACAGGTGTGGTATTCCCTTTTTAGAAAAAAAATTGCGGCTGGGTACCTTCCACTGCGGTGTCCCAATTGCTACAAATTTGCGGAAGGCCTCAGAGTCCACCAGCTGGTATGGTAAAAGCTGGCGGGCTAAGAGTGCAGACAAGCCAGCTGTCAGACGCCGGGCAAGGGGGTGACAGTCAGACATTGGCTTCTTACGCTCAAACATGGCCTTCACAGAAACTTGGCTGGTGGCAGATGACTGGGAATGGGAACAGGTGGTCAAGGTGGAAGGCGGAGTGGAGGGTGGTTCAGACGGGTCAAGGAGAGCAGAGGTAGAGCAGTAAGATGCTGGACCAGAAGGAGTGTGGCTTTTAGTTTGCCTGTTGCCTTTGAGGTGTTGCTCCCAAAGTGCTTTGTGCTTGCCGCTCATGTGCCTTCGCATAGAAGTTGTACCTATGTGGCTGTTGGGCTTACCAAGGCTCAGTTTCTGACTGCACTCATTGCAAATTACAATGCTTTTGTCAGAGGCACACACATTAAAAAAATCCCACACTGCTGACTTTTTGGAAGTGTGCGATCTGGCGGTAACAGTAGAAGTTGGCGGAGTTGGCGGTATTGGCGGCAATGGCGGGTGCGTTGGCCGGCTGAACACAGGTGCCGATACATGTTGTTGCCCTACTGATCCCTGCGGGCTGTCCTCCCTGCTTCTTCTAAGTCTTATTCTCCTACTGCCTCTCTGACTCTCCGTCTCTCCATCTGAACTACCCTCCTCTTGCTCTCTTCTACTAGGCACCCACAAAACATCAATCTCCTCATCATCATTCTCCTCAGATGCATCAATTTCTTCTGACACATCACAGAAGGAAGCAGCAGCGGGGACCTCCTCCTCATCACTCATTATGTCCATCTCTATCGTGTTCTCTGCCAGAATTAAATCTGGTGTAAGGTCCTCATCTCCTTCATCTTCTTCTGGCAATAATGGTTGCGCATTACTCAGTTCAAGAAACTCATTGGAAAATAACTCCTCTGACCCCAGTGAAGAAGGGGCACCGGTGGTGGAGGAAGTGTTACGTGGGGTGGCCATAGCAGTGGAGGATGAGGAGGATGTTGTGGTAAAGTTAGAAACGGTAGAGGATGGGGTGTGCTGTGTAAGCCAGTCAACTACCTCTTCAGCATTTTGGGAGTTCAGGGTCATTGGCTTTTTAAAACTGGGCAATTTGCTAGGGCCACAGGATTGCATAGCAGCACGGCCCTAGCACGGCCTCTGCGTGGCGGCCTGCCTTTGCCTGGCATTATTTTTAAAAAAACAACAACAACAACAAAAACTCAGTTGGTTTTTCTGGAAACGATAATACACACAGCTAGATGGCGGGTTGAAGAAAACACTGTGCAAATAATGCCTACAAGGTCAACGTATACACTACTACAGCGGTGGATACGGATTACGTAAAATATATGAATGCTGCTTGAAAAAAAGTAACTCAAGTGGTTTTTCTAGAGACGATAATATTATCAATATTTAGACAAAATGTGAACAAGCTCACACAGCTCGATGGCGGGTTGAAGAAAACAGTGTGCAAATAATGCCTACAAGGCCAACGTATACACTACTACAGCGGTGGATACGGATTACGTAAAATATATGAATGCTGCTTGAAAAAAAGTAACTCAAGTGGTTTTTCTAGAGACGATAATATTATCAATATTTAGACAAAATGTGAACAAGCTCACACAGCTCGATGGCGGGTTGAAGAAAACAGTGTGCAAATAATGCCTACAAGGTCAACGTATACACTACTACAGCGGTGGATACGGATTACGTAAAATATATGAATGCTGCTTGAAAAAAGTGACTCCGGTGTTTTTTCTGGAGACGGTAATATTATGGATATTTAGACAGAATGTGAACAAGGTCACACAGCTCGATGGCGGGTTGAAGAAAACAGTGTGCAAATAATGCCTACAAGGCCAACGTATACACTACTACAGCGGTGGATACGGATTACGTAAAATATATGAATGCTGCTTGAAAAAAGTGACTCCGGTGTTTTTTCTGGAGACGGTAATATTATGGATATTTAGACAGAATGTGAACAAGGTCACACAGCTCGATGGCGGGTTGAAGAAAACAGTGTGCAAATAATGCCTACAAGGCCAACGTATACACTACTACAGCGGTGGATACGGATTACGTAAAATATATGAATGCTGCTTGAAAAAAGTGACTCCGGTGTTTTTTCTGGAGACGGTAATATTATGGATATTTAGACAGAATGTGAACAAGGTCACACAGCTCGATGGCGGGTTGAAGAAAACAGTGTGCAAATAATGCCTACAAGGCCAACGTATACACTACTACAGCGGTGGATACGGATTACGTAAAATATATGAATGCTGCTTGAAAAAAGTGACTCCGGTGTTTTTTCTGGAGACGGTAATATTATGGATATTTAGACAGAATGTGAACAAGGTCACACAGCTCGATGGCGGGTTGAAGAAAACAGTGTGCAAATAATGCCTACAAGGCCAACGTATACACTACTACAGCGGTGGATACGGATTACGTAAAATATATTATGGCTGCTTGAAAAAAGTGACTCCGGTGTTTTTTCTGGAGACGGTAATATTATGGATATTTAGACAGAATGTGAACAAGGTCACACAGCTCGATGGCGGGTTGAAGAAAACAGTGTGCAAATAATGCCTACAAGGCCAACGTATACACTACTACAGCGGTGGATACAGATTACGTAAAATATATTATGGCTGCTTGAAAAAAGTGACTCCGGTGTTTTTTCTGGAGACGGTAATATTATGGATATTTAGACAGAATGTGAACAAGGTCACACAGCTCGATGGCGGGTTGAAGAAAACAGTGTGCAAATAATGCCTACAGGGCAAATAATGCCTAAAAGGTCAACTTATACACTACTTCAGCGGTAGTAAAATAAAAAAAGTAAAATAAAAAAAAATGAATATTAAAAAAAAAAAATTAAAGTTGGTGCTGCTGAACTACTAGGAGCAGCAGATTAGCACACCAGTCCCACTCCCCAACACTGCTAGACTAATAGCACTGGGCTCTTATAGTAGTAGTAGTAGTAGTAGTAGTAAAACAACAAAAAAATAAATAAAAGCAGTCCTTACAAGGACTACTGTTATTGCAGCAGTCAGCAGATGAGATCAGAAGCAGGACAGCTGCCCACTGCAGCTACATACAGAGCACTGCAGTAGAAGGTAGATTACTAGCCAGCAAAGCTACCTAAGCTAAAATGTCCCTCAAACCCCTGCAGACTTCTGTCCCTCCAATAACAGAGCAGTATCAAAACGATTACTAGCCAGCAAACTTTCAACTGTCCCTGAAATCACTAACAGGCAGCAGCTCTCTCCCTACACTATCTCTTCAGCACACACAGGCAGAGTGAAAAAACGCTGCAGGGCTTCGGTTTTTATAGGGAAGGGGAGTGGTCCAGGGGAGAGCTTCCTGATTGGCTGCCATGTACCTGCTGGTCTGGGGTGAGAGGGCAAAAAAAAGCGCCAACAATGGCGAACCCAAAATGGCGAACGTCGCGCGACGTTCGCGAACTTCCGGCGAGCGCGAACACCCGATGTTCGCGCGAACAAGTTCGCCGGCGAACAGTTCGCGACATCTCTATTTAGCAATAAAGGCAGCCAATTATACTACACGAATACTACACTGGACAATTTAAGCCAGTACAGGTATGGGACCTGTTGTCCAGACTGCTTGGGGTCTGGGGTTTTCCAGGTAATTGATCTTTTTGTAATTTAGATTTTCATACCTTAAGTCTACTAGAAAATCATGTAAACATTAAATAAACCCAACAGGCTGGATTTGCTTCCAATAAGGAATAATTATATTTTAGTTTGGATTAAGTACAATGCATTGTTTTATTATCACAGAGAAAAATTGGATTATTTGGATAAAATTAAGTCAATGGGAGACAGCTTTTCTGTAATTCAGAGCTTTCTGGATAATGGATCCCGTACCTGTACCAAACACTTATATTGCAGTGTCAACCATTGTAACCTACAGCACATAATATCCTCCTATTTATGTCTATAAAATTGCCCTCCTATATAGATTGTAAGTTCTATGGGACAAGGACCTCCATCTTCTTGTCTCTTTGATACTAAGGGGGTTATTTACTAAAACTTGATTTATTCTGGCCAGGCTTTTTGGGACAACATTTTTTTTGTGATTTATTATAACCCGATGCTGCAAATAACCCAAACCCAAAAATTTGCCATCTCAAACCTGTCAAGGTCATGTATAAATCAACTGCAGATGTCCCTTTCCTGATTTTGAAGTTTTCAGCTAACATTTTCAGATTTGGGATTGCATTAATTTATTGTATTTATTGTACAGTGCTGCGTACAGAAGTAGCACTATATAATAAAAAATATACATAGATAAATACAAACAAACATACCTACATTACTAAGAAACAAGGATATTAGTCTCATTCAGTACTAGTCAAATAAATTCACTGTAGCTATCAATCAATGGCAGTGCATTACTTTAAGCTTACGGTATAGAAAATATTTAAAACACAGAAATAACATTTCTATTTTGGAGATACTGGTGTATGTGTATGTTGGAGGGGGAAGAGTGTCCTTTTATTTGTCTGAGCTGTAAGTTATGACAAACAGGTGGCAACAATCACAGTGAGTAGAATTTCACACCGCTTGCCTCCATGTTCCTTTTAATATTCTAATGATCACCTACAGATCTATATGCGTGCAAGCTTGTTCCTGCTGGAAATTCTATTTTATTATTGATGAAAAATATTGCCATAGAAGCATTTTTCAATATACTTAATTGCAGTTTTAACATACCTTAGTGCACCATGGGAACATACAAAAGAGAGACAGAATATCTCATTTACAGCTGCATTTTATTGCATTCTTAGGCTTGATTCACAGAAGTACCCAGGTGCAGAATCATAGATGATAATGACTAAACTAAGGTTAATAAATAGATATTAAACCAAGATGATTCATGCATTTTTCTTTGAATGGGGAATTCAGTGTAACTTTGATATATGTCTGTTTTACTTTATACCTTATGTCTTTTGTTATTGTTTTATTATTATGATTATTACCATTTATTTTAAGGTCTCCAGCACATCTGCTATCAAACATGGTCTTTGGTTAAAAGAAAAACTATTAGTAAAATATAATTTGGTCTACATGTCTATATAAAAGAGCCATCTGTAGATAAAATAAATCTAATGGTAACTAGAAACTAAAGAGGGGAAAATAACTGCAAACCGAATCATTTTTGGTGACAGTTTACTATAATGTATTTTCAAAAGTAATTTTTATGCCACTTTTTAAAATCATATTAGACAAACTTAAATGTGATCATATTCTCTGTGTATTGTATCAGATTTAAATTTAAGATTATATAAAATAATATGTGCAGTACAATACTGGCACAAATTCTTCTGAGGACTTCTGATTTTCTGTGCTTCAGTTCCACTTTGAGTTTGGCTTATGACATGGTTGCAGATAAAACAAGGGTATAACAGTTACCTTGCTAGAGGTTAAGGGATATCCCAGTTAATATACTGTATAACCCGTAACTCACAAATTTCATCCTAACAGGCCTTTAGAATGGACTGTCAGATAGGGAGGCTAGCCCACAACTTGGGAACACTGACTTAGACGCAATTTAGCTCGTTAGTAAAGCTGACCAAATATTATAAGATCTGCTTGTGTGGCGAAATAGAGCCAACCTTTTACCAATATGCCCACTTTGAGGTGCAATCTCGGGCCAATGATTGTATCATAATTGCTGCTATTTTGGCCATTGGATTGAGGGCCACATCAATGTGTAAATGAAGTGTTCAAGCCAACGGGAAAACCAAAACTGGCCTATCAATATCTGTCCAATTTTCAGGCAGATATCAATCATGTAACCCTTTCATACATGGGCAGATTAGCTGCTGAATAGATCTGAAGGGGCCGAATTGGCAGCCTAAATCAGCCAGCCAATGTATGGCCACTTTAAGGATTCAAGCTTGCCAGTGTCTTTCAATGTGTCTCTTGCCAACCCCACTGTGTTGTCACCAAGGGAAAAAAACAATGCACCATTGCTGCACATGCAGGGTACTTAGACCAGTCAGAGAAAAAAAGATACAGGTTGCGTCCTTCTCCAACTGACATAGGAATCTCATTTGTGATGTGCTACCAGTCAGACAATTCTTTCACAACCTTTTCATTATCCAAATAAGAATGAGGAACTCAGGTGGACTGAATAACATCTGTAGGGACAGACCTTATTGATTTGTAGGTAAGGGGGTTTCATATAACCTTGCTAAGTACAGCAGGTAGGAACAGCAGAGAAATAACAATACAATACATCCATTCATCGGGCACAGTTACTTCAGCATTCAGATGTGCACAGGAATAGATACATGCATCACACAATATGTTTGCAATAGTGTCCCCTTGATATAGACCAGTCAAAAAATATCATTCCTGTAGGCTGATTTGTTCTCAGCATTTTTGTTGAGTTTTTCCATTTGGTTTATATGCATTCACCCGAGCAAACTGACTGCTGATTGGTACATTTTTTATTTTTGAAAAGTTATTTTTTTCGAAAGTATTAACAGTAAATCAGCATAACTGAAATTCAGTGAATTGTTTGCCAAAAACTTATTTGCAACCTGTGGTGAAAACATGTTAAACAACCACCCACTCCACAAACATACTCTCTGCATGCCTTTGGAGTCTTCCCAAATCATAACAGCTGAACCAACAGAATCACAACTGTTTCTTTTTCATAACATTTCAAAACAGGTTGAAGAAATTGGATCCATCTAAATAAACTGTAATGATTTTGCAGAGTTTGCACATCAGACAGATGGGACTCTTGTGGTGAGTGCACTCTGCACTGCCAAGTGAATTCAAAATTGACTACCTTGCATGTACAATACTGTGTTAAAGAGTATAGCAGGGCCCATATGTGTTGTGTTACAGGAACGTATAAAAAGGCAATCCAACGGGAGACCCACAGGCTAGATGCGGCCTCTCAAGTGATGTTTGGACCCCCACTGACAGCCCATGCGTTAAATGAGCATATCTTTATAACGTCCAGGGGCAATTCTGCTACAAGGCAACATTATTGTCAACTAATCAATGATCAAACTACTGTCAACTATTCATCAAAGATGAAGATCCTCACTTACCCGACCCCAAGGTCATAACTTGGATGACATCACATTGTGATGATCAGGGCATTGTGTTGGCCCGCCAGCCCCGCATAACAGTGGGACATGCTCTTTAGACAAATGGACAATAAGTGCAATGTCTAATGTACCACTCTAATGTGGAAACTGCAGTGGATGTTTTTTAAATAAAGAGAAAGCCACATGCTTTGAGCTAAATGAGTCAGGTGTACTTAGTTACAATCATTGCTAATGTGTGTGATCGATTCGAAATATGTTGGCACTCTATAAATACATGTTAATAATAATTGATGCCATATTGTTGCATGTGGAACACGGCAGGATATCTTCCAATACTCTATAAAACGTCTGTGTAATTTAAAAAAAACAAACATGATCATCGTATTTCTTTAAAAGAAGCAGTTCTTTTGATGAATGTGTGTCATTTGTCAACTTCAAATACTGTGTAACTATGAACTATGTTTCTATGTAACAATAACAGCTATGCATGTGTAAGTGCTGAAACGGTGCAGACTTAAATCTGTTACTAATATTAAAAACACAGACAGACTCATTTTATTGTTCTGAACAAAGGTGGAAGTTCACCTTCAAATTACCTTTCCGTATGATGCAGACAGTCTTATTTCTCTGGTCTCTGAATTAATAAACTTTTGTTCTGCTGCTTTTCAGTTTGGAATTTAAAGAGTTATCTGGTGGCCTGAAACCCACTTACAATTGAGACCATTTAGTGGTTTGCATGACCGGCTGGCTGATGATTCAGAAGAAGCCTGACATAAAGATATCTAATAAAAATAATAATAACCACCTAAAATCATCATACATTACAAAACAACATTATTGAATTTTAGGAGAACAGTGCAAAACTTACACCCTATGTGCATCAATATGGGCTACATGTAAAGTTCCTACCTGGCCAGTATTTCACTGGCCTAGCCAGTAACATACCAGTCAATGCTGGAGCCGGTGTTACAAATTTACTGTGAATGTACTTGCTGGTAAATTTGTAATCAATGTTTGATCTTCCCCCAAACGAACCTCAGATCTACCCCCAAACCCCTCCCTTAAACCTTGCACATAGGGTGCATTCATTCTTTTTTTTTGACTCTGTAATTCCATTTGATTTAGTAGGTGGGTGTGGTGCATATAGAGAATTTAAGGCTATGGTTCACAGTGGGATATTTGCTGCCTGCCTGACCTCCAGCTTGGCAGGAAGATGGTGAAATGCTTCCAACTGTCCCTCCATCGACTTTCATGGCAGTAGCTCACTGCCTTGTTTTCAATTGATAAGCGCCTGACACGGTCAGGAATTACCATTGAAAAGTCTTTGTAGGGGCAACTGTTTAGCTAACCACCTGCTGAACTGGAAATCACATAGGTGCCATAAACTCCAACTATTGTTCTCTTGATTTATGGTGCTGTACACCAAGGCCGAGGCCACCTGCTCACCCCTGCTTTGACTGCCCCCACAATGTGTTTGCCACCACCATGCCAGTGCCACTTGTCACTACCCATCCACTCTCACACACCATCAGCCCCCCCAGTGCAGCAGCAGTTGATGGGGAAAACATTTTTTCTGCTAGAGGGGATGGGTGGTCTGTGCCAACCCTCAGTTGCACCCTAGGCCCACGCCTATACTGCATACCCCTAGTTCCAGCTATGCTATTCATGGTTCTACATGAAACAGTGCTGCAAGGGACGTCTAAACAAATACATAAATAGGTTATTAGGAGACATTGGATTACACATGCTAGTATCACTTTACTATAATTAAAGTTATGTGGAACTGCCTAACATGCCTGTCTACAATTGTGTGAAGTATAAGAAGGAAAGATTTATTTTGTGCATTTCACATGCATTTGAGACACAGCTTTGAGAATCTCGTCTAGCCAGTGAACCAGTTTACTGCAGCCAGTTGTACCCACAAGTGTTCACATCTGCATTTTATGCATAGTTTTATATTATTGTGTTTTTTTGCTCAATATTGTATTGAGTCTATAAATACAGGTGTTTTAAGGAATTGTGAACTGTCAACATTAGTATTATACAAACATACACCAAACGTGAATAAAAGATGGTCCAAATGAATATAGAAATACATGATGAGCTCTTAATATATTTATTTATTATGTTTAGAAATGTAAAAAATGCATAAAAACATAAAATTAATGGCTGTCTTCCTATTTAAACTGACAACTATAAACTGGCAGGGTAATGTAGCGCGCCTGTGCAAGCTTACCCTGTTCAATACTAATGATATCTTTCTCACTTGCTGGGCCAGTTTTATGGTAGGGAAGAGAGGGCATTCACATTGAGCCCAAAAATCACTGATAAAATGACAAAAATACATTAAATTAAATGGCTGCTATTTATTTTCATTATCTACGTCAGGTATTCCAGCTGTGGCCATTCAGCTTTTGTTGAATAACTGCACTAAACTGGGAATAACTGCACTATAGGCTGCAGCTCTGATTTGTACAGCGTTAATAGCTTTTAAATGCAAAAATAATCGTTTCCTGTAAAAAAAAAAATATATATATATATATATATATATATATATATATATATATATATAAATAATTTTCAATTAACATACACTTTACATTGACTATGACTTCCAAAACGTTCTGTGGGGACTTGGTGGAAAATGATATTTTCCTATAGATATTCCATAAATGTACACTGAATGCTAATTAGTCTGTAAACCACTTGCTACTAAAGCTTAATTATTAATAATGTGTTAGCTTTTCATGTAAAGAGTCTGTGTCTCTAATGGCCTGTAGTGATGGGAAACTCTTTGGAGTGTGTATTAGGGGTGGAGTGGCAGGAGGAAGGTTAAGGTGATTAAGTGGTGCTAACAAGTTTAGGATGTGGCAGAACTATTTTGTTGGATGTCCATCAAAGCAAGGGTAGAATGTTCCTGGGGGAGGGGGAGGAAGAGGAGAAGCAGCTATGTGTTTAACAGATGATGTTTCTCTCAATTCCCAGTCTTATCTCAGAGGTGCTATGCTTGCTTCTGTACTCCACAAACCCTGCTCATCAAGTTTACGCTCTAGAAGTAAAAACCCAAGTCAAGAATACAAGCTGGCAACTCATTTGAAAGGTGATCGGATGCTGGGAGGGGGTCTTCATATCCCTTCCTGTTGATCTCTGCACTGAGGACACTTTCTACTTAATTGAATTAGTGCGTTCTTGCACCTAACCATGCCTATTCTAGCTGAGCATTAACTTCCAAAGGACAATATAAACCAAGGGTCCAATACAGTTTGTTAAGAAAATCCAGGTACTATGCTTTACTTCCACATGGTAAAATCAAACTGGCTCCAGATTCAACTGGCCATGGTGTGTGTATGTAATAGGGACCTTAGATTGAAAGCTCCACTGGGGCAGGAACTAATGTTTATGGCTACATAAAGGATAATAACAATGATAATAAAATGCCATTGTGCTAATTTCTGTCAAAATAACCGATCCTTCTGTTTAAGAAGATTATTTTTTGGCTTTCCATTGTTACATCTGTTTTCTCTTTTTGTTAATGCCAGCTCTTTTGTAAGTATTAATTAAGAGCAGAATAGTCAGAACGGGGGTGTGGTTTGGGGCAAAGTTGGCATGGTCTAAATCAGTGATCCCCAACCAGTAGCTTGTGAGCAATATGTTGCTCTCGAACCCCTTGGATGTTGCTCCCAGTGGCCTCAAAGCAAAGTTTTGGTTGCATAAAAACCAGGTGTACTGCCAAACAGAGCCTTGATGTAGGCTGACAATCCACATAGGGGCTACCAAATGGCCAATCACAGCCCTTATTTGCCACCACAAGAACATTTTTCATGCTTGTGTTGCTCTCCAACTCATTTTTCTTCTGCATGTTGCTCATGGGTTCAAAAGGTTGGGGATCCCTGGCCTAAATGGATCACAGGCATAGTAAGGGGAGGAGGGGAAAGATTGCCTTAAGATTAAATTTTAGTGTGATGTAGACTACGTATTCTGAGATAACCTGCATCTAGCCTTTCTTTTTTCATGGTTATTATATTTTTACTTGTTTTCTTATCTGGGTCCTCTCCATTTGATCTTGTCATGCAGATACTGCCTGGGAGCTATGGTCATTGAAACATTTGAAACTAGATAATCGTGAATTACTAACTAAAAAGCTTAGACCAAAAGGTAATTATTTGAAAACCCCAAAAAAATAAGGGCCCATGGCAAACTGCTCAAGACTACTCTCAAACAAAATACAAAAATTAACAATTGAAACACTTTTCTTGTACATTGAACTAATAATATTCCGTTGTTCCAACATCCGATTCATTTTATTTTCTATTTCGCCTGCTTGCAGCCTTTACCATCAGTCTACCACCCATTATGCAGTACATCCTATGGGACTCCATGCCCCAGTTTGCAGCAGCATGATCTCTTAACAAACTCCTACTTGTCTGGGATATGCACCTCGCCTGTACATTTTGGAATCGCTTCCATAAATCACAGCCAGCACAGTACTCATACAGATGGAGAGATAGCATCGCCGAAGGACTGTTGAAGGTATAGACGTGGGCGCATATGGGCACTATAAAAAATATTTTACAGCCGTATACTATTTCTTAACCTTTTCCCTGCTAAGACAATAGCAACAAAATGTAGATAAAAAACAGATTAAACTAAATTGTGTCAAAATTATGCAAATTTACAACAGCCATTACATAATATATGATCTGTGAATTCTGTGAAATACCTCAATTACAAAACCATGCTTAGGTTCAACTCTGCTTGAGGAGAACATGTCATTAATGAGTTTTCCATGAGTTTGTCCCAACGTGACATAACAGCAAGTCAGAGCCCATATCTGTACCTCAAATGGTCACCTATGGGGTGCCTCTGCTCTTTCCATAAGTAAGCTAGGCTGCCCTAATGCTGCTCCTTTGTGTATGCTGTCTGATCAATTTAATAGGATGAATGTAAATTTTATGTTAAACATTATATTAATTGAACTGTATTTGCCTGAACACTGAATCCTCCGCCAGATTACCAAACCATAATGTCTAACTAAGATGATAATAGCAAAAATTCTTTTTTTCTGGTTGATTACCTTTTTACGCTGATTTATCTGAACTTTTTTGGCAAAATCCTAAGCAAGCAAAGGGTGTTGAGAGTGTGCCAAATCATATGTTGAATATTATCTCCCCTCTTTTGATATTGGAAGCTAGAGTTACATCACTTCTAAAACACTTATATAAGGGGTGGATTTGGATTCTGTCATGGGAAACAGTGGGTTTTTTTTTGTAAACGCTTCAGTTAACAGTGCTACTGCAGCAGAATTCTGCACTGAAATCAATTTTTCAAAAGACATTTTTTTAAAATGTAATTTGGAAATCTGACATTGGGCTAGACATATTGTTGGTTTGCCAGGTGTCCTTATTCATGTGACTTGTGCTCTGATAAACTTTATTCACTCTTTACTGCTGCAATGCAAGTTGGAGTGATACCCCCCCCCCCTTCATTTCTCCTAGCAGCCTAATAACAGAACACTGGGAGGATAACAAGATAACAGCTCCCTTACACAAGATAATAGCTTCCTGCCACCTGGATTGCTAGGTACAGATATAAAACAGCACACAATAGTTAAAATCAAAGTTCCATTGATTTCTAGTTAACAAGCAATGGTGGGCTGAGGTGACACACCAAAAAAAATGTACTTGGCTTACTGAAATAGCTTGGTACATGAATTTTAAAAATAAATGTCTGATTTAGTGCAAATAAGAAAATGTAATTTTCTGGTTTTATTCAATATAATAATCTCACATTTAAATGATTGTATTATATTACTTCGTAAAACAACGTGCTCCAAGTGCCACCGGTGGTGATTTTCATTCTAGCCGCCGGGAAGGCAGGGGAGGCAGTTTTGGGAGATTAGTTGTCCTGAAGAAGAAGAGATTTGTTGCCAGGCAACTAATCTCCCCGAATCGCAGTGCGTCTCTGCCCTAAAACAATGTAGCAGAAGCCAGCTGGTTAACAGACCTGTTAAAGAGCATGCAAAGCTGACTTATGCTATATTGTTTCCAGAGACAGACAAGCAGTGCAGAAGTGGACATAGAAATATTGCCTTCTATTACAATTATATTTGCAAACAATTTTAAATCCACTGCTTTTCTACATTTACCTTTCATTGGACAAAACTTTATTACAGATGCAGGGCCTATTATCTGGAATGCTTGGTACCTGAGGTATTATAAGAAAAGGCTAATTTAATGGGGGTGCCAAAATGATAGGTGCCTTCCACTGAAGTAAAATTGTAAAATTTAAGTATACTGAACATGGGAATCAGCAGTACAATGGTGATGCAAAGCCTACTTAAAAAGATTCCCAGGCACTTTTTTTCAGTGGTAGTTTCCTAACATTTTGGCACCCTTACTAAACTAGCCCTTCTTTGGGGTATATTTATCAAAGAGTGAAGTTAGAGATCTCCACAGTTCACTAGAGTGAAATTCCTCCACCCTCCATTCACTTCTATGGGATTTTGAAAGGCATATTTATCAAAGGGTGAACTTTCACCTATTGATAAAAATCCCATAGAAATGACCAGAGAGCGACGGAATTTCACTCTAGTGGATTGTGCAGATCTCTAACTTCACTCTTTGATAAATATACCCCTTTGTCATTTAAAATCTTCAAAAAAACCTTTCTAGATATGCAAGAAAACGAGTTCCTGTATATTATTAAAACCGGAATTTCAAAAAAAAAAAAAAAATTTTTACTTTGCAAGAAACAAGCACAAAAGATATTGTCATTATTTTTAGCCACACAGTAACCAGATGAACCTATTTTGACCTCGGTATGTAAACTTCCTAAGTTCAGTTCAGACTGGGCTTTTTGCTGTTGTTCATTCTGTGATGTCATCAATACTAAAGGAAGGAATTCTTTGTAGCATATAGACAAACTGCAACTGCAGCAGAATGCATGCACATACAAATACCTATATCTGAGCAACATAATATCGGGAGGGGGGGTTGACTGACAAAACCAGTGAACAGCTAACCATTTAGAATGCGAACATCTGGACTGTTACCTATTTCAGATGCTCAAGAAACTATAAACAATTATTTACAGGAAAAACACACACACCCATGGCCAACATTTTGAGTCTTGGGAAATGACACAGACACACTCATTAGCTGATGAGTGAGTAAAAGCACTGCATGCAAAGGACATAATATTTTCTCTGCAAGCAAGTGCACTCAATTGTCAGGTATTATAATTATCAATTAAAATTTTAGTGCAACAATCCTGGAATAAGTGAGCATGCCATTGTCCTTGCTGTCTGCCCATTCTCCTTCCAGGGAGTATTAGGGTGTCATACGTGGTCTCAAGCATAATAAAATTTAGAAGGAACATCAACAGGAAGGCTTGGGGATAAAT
Source organism: Xenopus laevis (assembly GCF_017654675.1). Taxonomy (NCBI): domain Eukaryota; kingdom Metazoa; phylum Chordata; class Amphibia; order Anura; family Pipidae; genus Xenopus; species Xenopus laevis. The sequence continues at coordinate 43,610,597 of NC_054383.1, read as the reverse complement.
TTCCTTTAACAATAGCTTGGTGGAGGGGTTAGTTAATGGCATATACAATAGACACAGTCACCGTATTCCAAAGACACCCCAAAGCCATCCCCAAGTTTGTTCAAAACAAACTTCCAAATAGGGAAGAGCAACCTTTTTCATCTGGTACAGTTTTGCCAACAGCGAAAATGTTCACAAATTCACTCTGCAAAAAAAACGCTGCCTTTTGTAATAGAAATATTGCAAAAAAGACACCAATGCCATTATTATACCTCCCTTGCCTTGCACCTCAACCAATCAGATCGGATCCCTCCCCAGTTGTCACTCTTTCTATCTAAGGAGCTGTCTGGGCACTGTGTTTGGAAGAAACTGCCAAAATTGGAGCCTTTTTTTTTTTTACTATAAAGAACAATTGAAACATAGTGAAAAGGAACTTTTTAAACAATATATGTCAATGTACGGTATATGCTATTGCAAAACACCTTAACTGCAATGTAATTTTCGCCATCCCATCTACTCCAATGTTCTTTGGCAAAATCTAGCTGTCTTGCAAATTTTCTCACCATTTCACTAATTTTGTGCTGTTTCACTCACCACTACCTGAGTGTTGCTTGCAAATAAGATTCCAAGATTGTCGCCAATTGAACTGTTAATCCTTATACTGTATGCCATATTTTTGTCATAATACATAGCTTTGTTGCATCCCAACCATCTTCCCTGTCAACCATTTATTATTGTCCATTCTCAGTCCTTGCCTGTCACTGACTCCTGCCAGAATACTGATACAAAAGGCAGGCACAAAAACTCTTGAAATAATCCTCTGCTGCATTTCACTGTGCTGAACAGGACATGCCTAAAAGCACCAGAACTAGTGCTTTTCATCCTGAAACACACAGCACTTTTAGCCTGAAAATCAACAGTGTAGGTGCTTTTGGGTGAAACATGCCAGATGAAATCACTCTAAACCTGGACTTCCAAAAAAGTTTAAAGCCAGTATAATAAAGTACTATTTTTCTGCAACATTAGCACTAGAAGCTACACCAGTAGTAGTAAAAAAGCCTGGCTCCTAAGCAAAGACAAACTAACATCATTGCGTGTGTATAATGACAATGCGTGTTTGTGGTGGTGGTAGGCTAGTCTTTATTGCTGAATGATATATTACCCCAATTAAATGTAAAATGCTTTTTAAGGATGAATGATAAGTACTTCCACAACTTTTCACAGACCCAAGCTGTTCTACTACAGGTTTTTCTACTTTTCTTTGCTGTTCCTCTATTGAAAAATGATAGCTCCTCTAATAACCCAAATTGTGCACTCCTAGAAAATGGCACAAAGTAATTGCTAGTATCCTAAATGTTTTACTTGCTACTTGTATGACAAATTTGAACAAATTAGTTTCTCTACCTAAATGGCAAGATGATAGGCAGGGCAAAATTATAGTCTTTACGCTTTACTCAAAATTGGAAAGGGTCCAAACCACTGTCTTAGATCCTTATTCTGCTCCACTTCAACATACATAATCATTAAGGCAAACCACATTCTGCTGTCTGGTGTACAAACATATGTAAAAGTTGCCTTTTTTCCTTCTCAATGTAAGTCTTATGATCTCCTTTTATAGATGTGGCACTTTGCTACCTTTGAAATATTGAAGCTGTGGTATAAATTTGTGCTGTTTAGTTAACATTAATTCCAAAACCATTAAAATACCAGTATATACAGAAAACTCTAAAGGGCTAATTTAACAAAATTGTAAAATTCTTCTAAATTTTTCTTGGTGTATCCTGTACGTGAGAAACTTCATTCTGCGGTATTTAGCATTTCTTTCTTAAATTTTCTTGCATGCTTTGGCAATTTTTGTCAGGTTGTGTATAGTAATGGTAAATCTACTCCAGAATTCTCAAAAGGTCTCAAGTAATAAATGGTATGTGCATATTGGTTTCAATGGATCTTAGCAGCATCTTGAATTTAAAAACACCAATGAGATTGATACACTGATGAATGTCTGAACATATTGCTATGTAGGAGGATTTTTTTTTCATTTAGATTTAACTAAAAATTTTCTTGACCTGTGATACAATTTTTCCAAAGTTACCTCTAGGTTTTCGTTTCCTAGGGTTCGACATAATGATGCAGCATCAGTTCTTGGTGCTAACTGACTCAGCTTTATCATCTAATTTAAGAAATTGTTCAGCAAATAAAACAATCATACTTTTTCATATTAAGAGCTTTATTTGTACCGATTCTTTTCTGCGGACCTGGGGCAAATGTTCTCTCTGCCTGACCCTAAAACCAGTCTTAACAGGGCAAAGTAAAAGTAATATAGCTCAAGCATTTAATAAATTCCTTTTTGTATCCACCCACTTCCTTCCTATGTCTTTTTAAAAAAATGGCTCTTTTAAATTCTTTGTATGTTCCCTTTGTATGTAATATAAACGTAATATAAACATATACAGCTTTGTGTACACAAGTAGTGCTGTATAAAGAAAGATATAAATACTACATATATACCAATGATCTTAACATTAAATTGTTCACTCATCAGTTACCAGTTAAGTCACCGAAGAAGAATCTTTCTTTTTTTGCCTGGATAATCATTTAAATATATTTGAATATATATATATATATTTCACCTAGTGATTTTCTGTAATACCTCTAAGGTACAAGATGTGGGAACTATTTCTGATACTGAATTCCAGGAATGGGGATTTAGTACACCAAAAAAAATACCACAAAGCATTCCTGAATGTAAGGAGACCAAATAAATAGTGATAAAATAAGCATTTAGACAAATAAGTAAAAGGCACGGTAACATGCATGGAGATTTTTCATGGGAAAATTGATTTTTTTTTTTTGCCCTAGCACACAGATTGTAACTTAGAAATTCACTTTGTGCTGTTATACAAACAAGGCTAGATAGCAATCCTCTGCCTCCGCATATATACACTTTGAACAATTACTGCATCACTAAATAAACAGAATACTGCCCACACTTAACACTAGAAAAGACATTACAGGGGGTGTTGAATTGGCCTGCTGTTTTGTTAGTGTTGGTTTCTTGTGTTAACAAACCATTGTGGATGCGTGAGCTAGCCTTGCACTGATACATTGTATTATCCCTTGTGTGTGAATATACTACAGTGCAAATAATAATAGTGCTTTTATCTTGCACAGCAAAGAAATGCTTTCTGTAAAGGGAAATGAAGGCAGCTTGATCCTATGGTTTTATCATACATTTGATGACACAATTTCACGGTAATTACATATCTTAAGAAGAGATGTACAGTACATCCCCTTGTCAGTTCCTGAAATCTAGTACAACACAGAAAAAAGTAGTAGGTTTTATTTTCTTATGTATTTATTAGAACGGTGTATATTTTTTTTTAGTCCAGGCGATAGTGTCTTTACAACATTTTACAGTAATGTCACAGATAACTATTTCCCAGTCATTATGCACTGCCTAAGTAAATTGCCAAAATCCTGACCAACTGGCCTCTGTGCAGTAAGGCCCATGAGAAAATGCCAGCGTAGATACTTGCTGATGAATGTCTTCTCTGGTACTTCACATATCCAGCCAGTTCATGGTGCCATGTGAGCTTTTTCACCCCATCCAATTAGTTGCTCAATGAGTAGCTAATTAAGTGGAGCTTTCCAGGAATCATTAGTGATGCCCTGAGGGCTCAACTGCAATACTACCCCCAAATTTTCCAACTCTGTTAACTAAGATCACGGGACCTATACACTATTATATAGACTCTAGTTACCATAAGTACAGTGGAGTGATCTAGTGTGACAGGGTGACTTTATTCCTATTGTAAACCACTTCTCATGGGGTCATTTACCCCAGGGAATTTCCTGCTTCTCAGTTGCTTTTACCAAAAGCCACTGCAGGAAATTTGCCTTACCTCCTATGGGGCGTTCCAAAACATGACAGGGGCCCATTTATTAAACCTCGATTTTGTGCTGGTCAAGGTTTTTAGAGGGAAAACTTTTTAGAGATTTATCATACCCTAAAACATGCGAAAATCCATTTCAAACCTGTCTAGGTCGTGTATTAGTCAATGGCAGATGGCCCTGAAGTTGTTTCTTGACATCGTGATCTGCGCTTGATAATCTGATTTGACGCTCGATTTTGTCGTGGCGTTTTGTCGCTCTTGATTTTTTCCGAGAGAAATAATTGATAAATTGATGAATTTGAAGAGAATTGGAACTGAATTGGCCAAGTCGGCGCCATCTGGAATTATTAAGCAGTAAAATCTCGTTTTTGAGGGATTGAATATAAGATTTTTATTGTTCAAAGCTAATGACTGTGGATTCCCCCTGCCCACTCTTCCAAAGACACCTACACATACATAAAAAAAAGGTATGTAAAGGCTCCAGTAGTTAGCTTCCTCTGCCGGTTTAAATAGTGTCTGTTCTCCCTCTGTTCTTCCTACACATACAAGAAGCAATGAGTGTAAAACCAAATTGCACCATGTGTGTGGCCGTCTTGAAATACCAAACAGCATACCAGAAGTGCTTTACCTCAGTAGCCATAGAAACTACATCTACTACCCAAAGAAATAGTCTTCAAAGCCAGAGAGGACAGAAAAAAAATAAGCAAAGTCTATAATATGGGGTCGGGAAGAGGTAGCAAAAGTATGTTGTACTTTTTTTTCTAATTCACAAGCATAAATGTACTTAGTTAATCTGAAGAGACCCTGCCCTGTTGACTGGCCAGAAGCTGGGATATGCAATAATGTCCTACCAGCAGCAAGGTCGCCATCGGTGGTAGGCAGGAATCAAACTGTCTGCGTTTATACAGATTGGCTGGATTGGCTTGTGGTTTGAGTGATCAGGGGATGCAGATTGTCCCACTATATCTATTGCAACCCTGCCAAGTACAGAAGTCACAGTGGGGCTAATTTACTAATACAGGCCAAATATCCCCCAGTGCAGTAACCCATGATAATAGTCAGTAATTAGCTTGGATCTGTCTACTGCAAGTTCCTAGGGGTCACTGCACTAGGAATCATGTGTACATGAACACTAGTGTAACTCCTTAAAAATGGTATCCACATAATATACAGAACCAGCATATATGTACATAACATTCTAAGTGCAAAAATCAGCAACACAAATGAAATGCAAAACCACATTATATGCAAAAATACAGGTAAAATGAAATTAACCCTGTGTGTCTTCTGAATGACCCACGTATGAAAAGCTTGTTTACACTTAAGGTGGCCATATTTTTAAAAGATATTTTCATTATCGCAGGACCTGAAACGATTAGTTAAATGTACAATTTGTCCATCAACAGAAATTGCAAGCGAAATTGTATAGTTGAAGCTAGGAAATTGTGGGTGCTAGGTCAATGGATAAATTTCACTGTGACTCATGAAAGTTTTCTAACCTAACTGAACAATTTTCTAACCAATGTCAGAAGAAAATTGTTAGATGCACAATCGTTTGGTGCCCATTAACCTCATGATAATTTGACAGACTTGTTGGATCGCACGAAAATTGGTTAAACCTCTATGGCTACCTTAAAAAGAACTAAACCCCCTATCAGATATAACAGCCCCTCAACTGCCCTTGATCTGTCCCGTTTACCTCTCCCTCACCTGTACTCCAGTTATTATGATAAATCTCCCTAGTTTTACTGGCCTTCGCTTACCAACTTGTGGAACAACGTGTGGAAGACCCTGGGCCAGAATTGAGCAAGGTGCCCAAACAAGTGGACCTTTGACTTGTGGAGTAGGTCAACCAGGCTGATCCAAATGTTTGGCCTACAAGCAACAAACACATCACAAATGAGAACCCATGCAGGACCAGCCTACACCATCTGATTTGCCAACACAATTTTCAAGCCTGCCCAATTTATACCTCCATATCTATATATTGATTGGAGAAGTTATTCTTTTTTTCCAGATTTACAGGCAACAGGCTGCTAAATATAAATAAATAAATATTATTCCATAATAATGGAAGCCAGACCCAGGACAAGCAGCACTGTGCTGCAATTACTTTAATTAAAACACAAATAAAGTGGTCAGTAGCAGCCAAGCCAACAACCAATATCTTACTATGTATGGGCATCTGGGGCACCTAGCAACCTGCAACCCTCCAGCTGTTGTTGAAGGACCACCCAGCTTTTCCAAAGGATGCTGTGAGATGTTGTACAACAGCTGGTGACCTGTAGTTTGAACAACCTATATACAAATTCAGGAAATATCTTAAACCTATTACACATTGTAATAACATGCTAGAGTACCAAGTATATTCTTAGTCTCCTTCTGAAGCCGGAGGACCAATGTAAATGTTCCTTCGCTCTACTTTCAAACCAGGAGTATTAAAGATGGACATAAACCCAAAACTAAAGCTTTGCCTAATTAAATAAATTGTAATTCTGAGCAACTTTCCGATAAACATTCATTACACAATGTCAGTGCTTTTAATGCTATTTGAAAATGTAATTGTCGTGGAAAGCAATGTCTCTGTCCCTCTCTAGTCTATGCCCTGTAGTTCCCCACTTTTGAAACAATTTAGCAGTAGTCAGCTGATCAACAGCCCTACAAAAAAGAAGGCAAATACTGACTTTGTTGCTACATTGTTTCAAGAGACAGAACCAGTAGTGGAGGAAGCAGTGATTTCCATTGGAATAACATTTACAAAAAAATTTTAAGAACATTGAACATGTATATTGGAAAGTTGCTTAAAATAACAATTTCTTTCATTAGTCAACTTTTTATTTTTTTAGTTTACACCCCTTTTGTGCAAATAAAATTGCAGAACTTATTTAGTAAAACTACAAAAATCCTCCTATTCACCATTTACATAATACCTACCCATAATAACAATTCCAGCATAATTGTGTTTGCTGTATACAGGCACAAATATCTAGTTAGATCGCAAATGAGCATGTGTTGCAATTTCGATATAGGGAAGGTAAAATACAGAGATCTGCAAAGGGAGCCCTGTACTTACCCCTGGCTACGGCAGTTGTGCTGCAGCTTGCACCCCATGCACCAAACAAGCGACCAGAAAACTAGTCTTCAGGGCTAGTAAAGATACTTTAGGGGCAGATTCACTAAGCTCGAGTGAAGGATTCGAATGAAAAATACTTTGAATTTCGAAGTATTTTTTTGGTACTTCGACCATCGAATTGGTTAAATTCGTTCGAATTCGAACGAAATCGAACGAATCGAACGAAAAATCGTTCGACTATTCGACCATTCGATAGTCGAAGTACTTCCCCTTTAAAAAAAACTTCGACCCCCTACTTCGGCAGGTAAAACCTACCGAAGTCAATGTTAGCCTATGGGGAAGGTCCCCATAGGCTTGCTAACCTTTTTTTGATCGAAGGATTTTCGTTCGATCGTTGGATTCAAATCCTTCGAATCGAACGATTCGAAGGATTTAATCGTACGATCGAACGAAAAATCCTTCGATCGATCGATCGAAGGATTAGCGCTAAATCCTTCGACTTCGATATTCGAAGTCGAAGGATTTCAATTCGAGGGTCGAATTTCGAAGTATTTTTTACTTCGGAATTCGACCCTTAGTGAATCTGCCCCTTAAAGACAGAGTATAAGATAAAGGTAAAGTTACTATTTTCTATATTCTTAATAAATCCAAGGAAGTGCAACTGCAAGTGAATGTGCTACAGCCAAAAACAGATGAGGCCATGTCTACTGCAACATCACTAATGTATTTTTGGAAATACATTCTAGTGATTTATTATTGCAGTACAACCAATAAAACCAGTTATGTCATTGCTAGATGCAAGTGAAATTAATGTGACTTCACTGTGTTTGTGGGTTATTGCACAGCTACAGATAACTGCAACTGATCACATTACATTGTTACATAGCAGTAGAAGGTGAAATAAATAAATCCTACCTAACACATAAAGTTTGCCAAGCTGCACTGAAATGCATTTGAAAATGCAAGTTTAAATATGAAAGGAAAATAATTATAAAATTATTCATACATATAAATGGCTTTTGGCTATAGTAGCTTTAAACCAAGTATCACAACAACACAACATTCCTAGCAATGCATTGCTGCTAAGCCTTTCCTCCCAGTACCTTGGTCCAACATTACTTGGATACATGTGCATTTTTAAGGATCATCCAAAACCAAAAGGGAAATGACGCAGCTGTGAAGCTTAATCCCTTGGTTTATGGGCCGTCTCCAAGACTTCTGTATGAAAGATTGATCATATTTCATATCTCTTGCAGTGGAGTAGCAGATAGCAGAAAAGACGGGAAGGTGTCTGACAGCATTCAGGTTGGGTAACAGGCTTGGGACAAAAATACCTGATTAGATAGAGGAACTCATACCAAGAAACACACAGCCCCACAGATATCAATTACAGAAAGAAAAAAATAAGGATGTGTATTCCAAATAGTACAACTAATTATACCACACATTGTACACAAGTTTTTATATACCCTGGGGTTCATTTTTTATATCATATCAGTAGAATGGCTGCTATACTGCCATTAAGTTGCATCTGTTTGGAAATTGTGTGTTATTCTGTGCTGAGGTTACTGTGGCTCTGT